>NC_137085.1:43834328-44434328 GCF_951640355.1 Cnephaeus nilssonii | reverse complement strand
TTTGTAAAAACGAAAGAGCTTAGTCAAATAATGAACCTCTTACACTGGATTATTGGGCTGATGAATGAAGCCAAAGAGAGGTGGTCCAGGAAAGGGGTTTACTAGACAGCAGTGTCAGCAGGAAGCCCTCCTTCCTCTCGGTCTCAGGGCCCTGGAGCTCTCCAAAAGTGGTTCTCTGTGTGTTATCTCTTTGTGGCAGGAGATTTGCAACTCATCCAGTAAAAAATCCTTTTTTTTTTTTCTTCCCTTTAAGATAGGAATGGGAATCATGCCAATAACAGGGAAATTAAGTGACAGTAAGTGTACTGAGTACTTAACAGAGACCTCAGGACCTCTTCTCCCACTCTGCTTCCAGAATATCGGTGGCCAGACACTTGCCCTACAGACAGGAGATTTTAAGCCTCTTCTCACTGGGGAATCTGGCCAGCCCAGGAGGAATGACTCTATGATACCCTAGACTAGACGCTCAGAGGTAACAAGCACTACGCCCACTCAGAGAGTCCAATCAGCACTGTAGCTCCCCCATTCTTCATCATGACAGACAGCCAAGATCATCAGACAACCTAGGAAATCTTCCAACGATCAAAATGAACAAATAAAAACAGAACTAGGAAGAAGCAGGCTGTTTAGGGAGCAGAAAACGTCATCTCCATAAACTGTAATACCTATCTGCAGAGAGAGAAAGCATTGCATCGGTGAAATCAGCACAGGATGCTATCATAAAGGAAATTTAGAAAACAAAAAGAGCTTTTGGGAGAAGAGCTTTTCAGAGCAGAAATAAAAGTAATTCAAAAGCAGGCTTAGAAGATAAATCTGAGAAAATCTCCCCAACAGTAGGGCAAAATGACAAGGAGAGAAAAAGATAAGAAACTAGAGGAGAAGTCTAGAAAGTTCAGCACTGAAGTGAGAGGACTTTGGGAATGAGGGGGAATCAAATCATTGATGAAATAATTCAATTAAAAACTCCAGAACTGAAACTGATGCGTTGCCAGATTCAAAGGATTCACAGCATAAGGAATGAGAATAGACACCATGTTCATTGTTAATACGTCAGGTCTCCCAAAGTTGATCTACAGATTCAAAACAATCCTAATTAAAATCTTGGCAGGATTTTTTTTTTGTAAATGTCAACAAACTGATTCTAAAATGGATATGAGATGGCAAAGGAATTAGAACAATCATTACAGTTTTAAAAAAGGAGGACAACATTAGTTGTCATGTCGCCTGATTTTAAAAATTGCTATAAAGCTCCAGTAATCAGACAGTGTCAATTAATTCACTTATTCAATACATTAATTGAGCAACTACTATATTCCAGGAACTAGTTTAGTTATGGGAGATATAGCAGAGAGGCTATATAAAAAAAAAAAAAGATCCCTACTGAAATGGAGGAGAGAAACAACAAATAAATAGTGTGGTAATGGCAAAGGATAGACAAGTAGATCAAAGGAACAGAACAGAGAGACCAGAAATAGACCCACACATGTACGTTGATTGATTTTTGACAAAGATGCAAAGGCAATAGAGAAAGAGTTTTTTTCAACAAATAGTGTTGGAAAAACTGGCATCTACATGCAGAAAGAAAAAAAAAAAGAACGTTGAGTCACATCCTATATTATATACAAAAATTAACTAAAAATATGTAATAGGCCTAATTTAAAAATGTAAAACTTCTAGAAGATAACATTTTTAATCCATATGACCCTGGGTTAAGCAAAGATGTCTTAGATATGTTGCCAGAAACATAATCCATAAAAGAACCAACTGATGAATCTGGCTTCATCAACATCAATTACTTCTTCTCTGTAAAAGATACTTCAAAAAATAAAAGACAAGCTAAGAGAAAATATTTGCAAATTGCATATCCAACAATGTTTTTGTATCCATTATATATATATATATATATATATATATATATATATATATATATATATATATATATATTAGAGGCCCGGTGCATGAAAATTCATGCACTGGAGGTGGGGGGGGGGGGGGGGGTCCCTCAGCCCAACCTGACCCCTCTCACAGTCCGGGAGCCCTCAGGGGTGGGAGGCAACCATGTGATCAGGGGAAGGTGACACCCACTCACACCTCTGCTACTGCCACTGCTGGCAGCGCAAGCCTCGACCAGCCCTGGTTACCTGAGCCTCGAGCGGCCCTGGGCGGCTGAGGGTGGGCCCGGCCACACTGTGCCCTGCCATCCCCCCTCCCCGCGGTGGGACTGAAAGGACTGGGGGACTCTGGCGGGGCTGAGGGGACGGGGCGCCACCATTTTGTGGCTATGGGCACCGCCATATTTGTGATGGTGTGACAGTCAATTTGCATATTCCCTCTTTATTAGATAGGACTAGAGGCCCAATGCACAAAATTTGTGCACTCAGGGGGGGAGGTTGTTTCTCAGCCTGCCTGCACCCTCTTGCAGTTCAGGAATCCTCTGGGAATGTCCAACTGACAGCTTAGGCCCGCTCCCTGCAGGGATAGCCTTAGTACTGCCGCAGAGGTGGGAGAGGCTCCTGGCACTGCCGCTTGCTCACCAGCCATGAGCCTGGCTTCTGGCTGAGCAGCGCTCCCTCTGTGAGAGTGCACTGACCACCAGGGGGCAGCTCCTGTGTTGAGCATCTGCCCCTTGGTGGTCAGTGTGCATCATAGTGACCGGTCACTCCACCATTTGGTTGATTTGCATATTAGCCTTTTATTATATAGGATAATATAAACTAATACACACACACACACACACACACACACACACACACACTGAGTGGCCAGATTATTATGATCTCTGAACGCACAATAATCTGGCCACTCAGCGTGTGTATGTATATGTGTGTGTGTGTGTGTGTGTGTGTGTGTGTGTGTGTATATATATATATATATATATATATATATATATATATATATATATATTAGAGGCCCGGTGCATGAATTCGTGCATGGGTGGGGTCTGGCCAGCCTGGCCAGGAGGAGGGGACATGGGTGGTTGGCCGGCCTGCCTGCTGGTCGAACTCCTGGTTGAGGGGACAATTTGCATATTAGCCTTTTATTATATAGGATATACACTGAGTGGCCAGATTATTATGCGTTCAGAGATCATAATAATCTGGCCACTCAGTGTATATATACTCAATAATAAGAAAGAAACCCCAATTTTTAAAGTGGCTTAAAGATTTGAACAGATATTTGATCTAAGAGGATATATGGATGGAAAATAATCAAATGGAAAGATGCTTCTCACATTTTAGGGAAATACAAAAGAAAACTATAGTGAAATATAATTTTATATCCACCAAATTGTAAATATAAGTTTGACAACTCCAAGTGGTATGGAAGACGTGGCGAATCTGGAACTCTCCTGGCCAATTGATAAGAGTGTAAATGGGAATGATTTCTTTAGTATGTAATTTGGTACAAATCTAGTTAGGTTGAATATTCATATACCACATGACCCAGAAATTCCACTTCTAGATAGATTGAGATAAACTCTGAACATGTGCACAAGAAAATAAATGCGTACCAGAATGTTAAATACAGCTTTGTGTAGTAAGGGGGGAATGTAGACAATGTCCATCAACAGGAGAATAGATAAATTATGGTTTTTTACACAAAGGCATATAATATAGCAGGGATTAGCACACTATAGCCCATGGGTGAAATCCAGCTTAATGCCCATTTGTGTAAATACATCTTCATTGAAACCTAGCCACTATCATTCCTTTACGTACTGTCTATGGCAACTCTCATGCCATAATGAATCATTGAGTAGTTGCAACAGAGACTGTATGGCCCACAAAGCCTAAAATATTGATCAGCTTTTACAAGAAAAGTTTTCTGATGCCTACTATACAACAACACAAAGAAATGAGTCAGAGGTACATATATCATATCAGTCAGGGTTCAACCAGAGAAATAGAACTAGTGGAGGATATATGGTAAGAGGTTTAGTGCAAAGACTTGACATAACTGTCTGTGGTCCTGGAGAGGCAAGCCTGAAATCCTAGGGCAGGCCACCAGGAAGGGCAGGCTGGGACACTCTAGCAGGAGCTGAAGCCGTATCTACAATCAGAATTTCTTTCTTCAAAGAAGCTTGAACTCTGTTCTTAACTGAATCAGATCCATTCGAATGATCTAAGAAAATTTCCTTGACTTAAAGTCAATTGATTATAGACTTTAATCACACCTCTAAAATACCTTCACAGCAACACCTAGGTTAGTGTTTCACTGAATATCTGGGGACGGTAGCCTCGTCATATTGACGCATAAAACTGATCACATGTATCAGCAAAGACAAATCTTGTAAATGGAATGCTGAACAACAAGAAAAAGTTGCAAAATGTGATGTGATGTATGGCAACCTTTATATAAAGGCTGAAAACAAGCAAAACAGTTTAATGAAGTTGATGGATACATGGCTATATAAAACCATGCGGAGGAAATGATAAATGGCTGCTTTATGATACTGACTGCCACTGTGGAAGAGAGAAAGGATTGGAATTGGGGTTGGGTATACTCTATCTGTAATTATTTTTTAAGACAAGGGACTCCAAAGAAACTGAGACATGTACAGATTTTATTAAGCTTAACTCTGATATTGCAATTGTTTGCTGTATTCTTGTTAATACTTGTATTTATGTTTGCAATATTTCACAATAATTTAAAAATATATATTTTTATTGATTTCAGAGAGGAAGGTAGAGGGAGAGAGAGAAACATCAATGATGAGGGAGAATCATTGATTGGCTGCCTCCTGCGTGTCCCCACTGGGGACTGAACTCACAACCCAGACATGTGCCCTGACTGGGAATTGAACTGTGAGTTCCTGGTTCATAGGTCGACACTAAACCACTGAGCCACGCCAGCCAGACCACAATAACTTTTTAAAATTGCAATGATTGCCCTCTTTTGGACAAGCCTAAAAGGCATGTTCACACTGGACAGTCAACTTTGAATCAGAGCCACATGGATAAGACCAGAGAGTAGAAGCTTCTTTTTAAAAATCTCAATGCCAAACACCCTTTTCGTAGCAGCTTCAGGGGTTTCCATGGATCTGTGTTTCAGGGAATGAGTCCCACCTCTTGGGAGCCAAGCCTGGAAAATCACAGTGATCACTGTGCTCAGCGGAGACCATGGATCCGGGTGTGAGTCATTCTTACCAAGCCCTGACCTTGGCTGACCTCCACAGTGTCAAGGTCTGTAGCTAAACAGAACTCCTGACTTAAGGAGCTAGAGATAAAGAGGTGGGTGGCTGACCACATGACACGCGGCTGCTGATGGAATGAGAGGTGTCAAACCTCCCAAGGGGCTTTCCCCAGGGCCTGCATACATGTTCATACACTGAGGGACACAGCACTGACTCTTCCTGAAGAATGTCAGATGACTTCTGATTTAAGAACCGGTTATCCTTAAACCCAGGTCCGGAGATTGCAACCTGCTGCACGCCTGCAGAAACTGACCAACTGACATTCCATACGGCATACAAACATAAGTCTTTTTGCAAATTAACTCTTTCTTTTTACATTTAAAAAGAATACATGGTCTATGTAAAAATGAAATATCTGAAAAACCAAAGAGAGGAAAACAAAAGTCTCCCAAGAATCCGACTACCCAGAGCTGTGGTTGGCAAACTGAGGCTCGCGAGCCACATGCAGCTCTTTGGCCCCTTGAGTGTGGCTCTTCCACAAAATACCATGGTGTGGGCAAGTCTATTTTGAAGAAGTGGCATTAGAAGAAGTTTAAGTTTTAAAAATTTGGCTCTCAAAAGAAATTTCAATCGTTGTACTGTTGATATTCGGCTCTGTTGACTAAAGAGTTTGCCGACCACTGACCCAGAGTTATTGGTGGCTTTATTCCAGTATTTTTTTGGTCATATATGTATATATTTTTCCTATAGTTAGTTTCATCTTTTCAACAATGGTTATTGAGCACCTAGCATGTACCAGGCTTCTTTATAGGTTCTAGGAACTATATAAACGAACAAAACAATCATAATCCCTGCCCCTATGAAGCTAACAATGAGGAGAGGTAGACCAACCATAGAAAAGTAAACGCATAAATGCACAAGAGAAATTTAGTGAATATGTGATAAAGGGAAAAGACCTAACAATACTGAAGACTTGTAATGTGCTGTTCTAAGCCCTTTATCTCATATATATGAATACACTGAGTAGCACTGGTGTGTGTGTGTGTGTGTGTGTGTGTGTGTGTGTGTGTGTGTGCGCGCGCGCGCTAGAGGGAAGGTGGTGACCATAAATCTCTCAGCACAATGGTCAGGAAAGACCTCTTGCAGGAAATGACATGGAGGAGTCAAGGTTCACATGAACAGAGAAGACAGCGGGGGAGGATCCAGGTTACAAGCCTTTCCAGCCAAAGGGACAGCAAGCTTAAATTCCCTGAGCATGAAGTAGTTCAGCATGTTCGTGAAAGAGAAAGAAATAGACAAGTATGACTGAGACCTTAAGCAGCAAGGGGCAGAGTGGTCTGCAGTGATACAGAAGACATGTGTGCCGTGGTCCCAGCATGCAGGGCCTTGAAGGCCACAGTGAGGAGTTGGCTTTTATTCTAAGACAGAGGAACGCCTTTGGGGGATTTTAAGCAGCAGTGTGATAGCCAATGTTTTAAAGATCACACACACAGTGTTTGGCAAATGGACTGTACGGAGGCAAGAGCTGAAGCAAGGGGACTAGTTAACAGGTGCAGTGGTCATCTAAGCAAGAGGCGATGGCCTGGGGCCGGGGCAGTGGCAGGATAGATGAGCAGCAGTGGAGAAAGTTAGGGTTTTGCTGAAGTGATACGGTCATTATAGTTCTATGTATGCTTTGTTCATTTTGCTTAATTTTATAAAATAAAAAGGGTTTGAAAAATTCTTATAGAACATAATATGCATATCAGCCATAATTCCAGATCCCCACTGGAGAAGAAGCAGGGAAATCTAAGAATGATGCATTCTGAGAAAGTCATCCTTGATAAGAACAGATACTACACTTGATCTTAGCCAAAAGGCCGAGAAGCGATGGGACTGTCATCCTTGTAGTGAAAATGAACTCTTTACAGAAGCAGGCAACATTTTTCCAGCTGCTTCATTCTCTCCCCATCACAACACCTGTTTTAAAAATATATTTTTTTATTGATTTAGAGAGAAAAAGAGAGGGAGAGAGAGAAACATCAACAATGAGAAAGAATCATTGATCAGCTGCCATCCACTACTGGGGATTGAGCCCATAACACAGGCGCGTGCCCTGACCAGTAATCGAACCATGATCTCCTGGTTCATAGGTTGATGCTCACTGAACCACGCTGGCCAGGCCTAACCCCTATTTTTTTACCTACAGGTAAAGGACTGAGCTTTTGTTATAGCCGCTACTTGAGGAATAACTGAGATGGTTCACGATACCCTCTCCTGTGCCTGTCTTGCCAACATCCTATAGACAGAGATTGAAACTCGGGGGCCTAGCCGGTTTGGCTCAGTGAATAGAGTGTTGGCCTGTGGACTGAAGGGTCCTGGGTTTGATTCTGGTCAAGGGCACTTGCCCGGGTTTCGGGCTCAATCCCCAATAGGAGGCATGCAGAAGGCAGCCGATCGATGATTCTCTCTCATCATTGATGTTTCTCAATCTCTCTCTCTCTCTCTCTCTCTCTCTCTCTCTCTCTCTCTCTCTCTGAAATTAATAAAAATATATTTCTTTTTTTAAAAACAAAAGAAACTCTGGGGCCCTCTTTGCTAAAACTCCACCCACCCTTAAGTCCATGGAAAGTTGAAGGTGGCTGCAATTGGGTTTTACCCAAGACTGAAAAGCCCGCATTATTGATTGCTATGCAGAAGCCATAATTAAGCAGAGTAGGCGGCAGTCTTCTGTCGATAGGACTCAGCATTCCATTTATTTGAATGCCTCCCATGCAGCTTATTGTTGAAACATCTAAGATCTACCTCCTTCTAGTTAATAAATGATATCTAAAATTGAAAAGTTATAAAAGAAACATAAATATATTTTTTAAAGTTATAAAAGTAAAAACTACAACAACAATAAGAAATCACAAAAAAATGGGAGGCAGAAATGTGAGGATTTTGGACATAGTAAACTGTGTTTGTTAATGTCCTTCTCTTTCAGAGTAGAATGTCAAATATACTTTTATAAAAAGTATAACTATATTATTTAACCTTAAAACAAGAGCCATCAGAAGGACAAAAAACCCCGGAAACTTTAAAAAAGTGCTCTTCTCTGAGACTAGAACTAGAGGTTGGATGGTGAGTGGGAAGGGAAATCTTACTTTTAATTGTAGACTCTTTTATATGGTTTGAAATTTTTTGAGATGGACATGTTATGTATTTGCTGTTTAAAAACAACTCCTTTATTGGTATTGATTTATATACCATTCAATTCACTCATTTGAAATGTACAATTCCATACTTTTCAGTATATTTAGAGTTGTACATTCATTATTGCTATCAATTTTAGAAAATTTTCATCATCTCCCCCTAAAACCCAGTACCCATTAGTAGTTACTCCCCATTTCCTCAGCAAGGGTTCCTCTTCCCAGTCCTAGGCAACCACTAATCTATTTTCTGTCTTTATATATTTGCCCATTCTGAGCATTTCATATAAATGAAATCATATAACATGTGGCCTTTTTCAGTTAGCATAATGTTTTCAAGATTCATCTATGTAGTAGCATGTATCAGTACTTATTCATTTTTATTGCTGAATGATATTCCATTATAGGGATATACTGTATTTTATTTACCCATCCATCAGTTATTGGAGATTTGGCTTGTTTTTTTTTCCCCCCTTTTATTTATTTACTAGAGGCCCGTTGCAGGAAGATTCCTGCAAGAATAGAGCTTCTTCAGGCTTATTCCTGCAAGAATAGGGCTTCCCTCCCATCTCTGCCACCCCGCTTGCTTCTCCGCAGCTTTGCTCCCTTCTGCAGCGCTTGGCTTCCTTCTATTCTGTCTTCAGTCTTTGCTCCATGCCTGCGTATGCAAATTAACTGCCATCTTTGTTTGGTTAATTTGCATACTCACTCTGTTTGGCTGGTGGGTGTAGCAGAGGGACGGTCAATTTGCATGTTTCTCTTTTATTAGTGTAGATTTTTATTTTTTGGCTATTGTGAATAGTGTTGCTATGAACATTTGTGTACAAGTTGACATCTGAATATATGTTTTCATTTCTCTTGGGCAAATACCTAGCAATGAAATTGTTGGGTCATACGGTAACTCCATGTTTAACCTTTTGAGGAACAGTCAGACTGTTTTCCAAAACATTTTATATTTCCGCCAGCACTGTATGAGGGCTCCAGTGTCTCCACATCCTCACCAACACTTGGTTTTATGTCTTTCTAATGTTAGCCACCCTAGTGGGTGTGAAGTGGTATCTCACTGTGATTTTGATTTGCATTCTTTAATGGCTAATGATGTTGAGTTCTGTTTCATGTGCTTATCTTCTATTTGTATATCTTCTTTGGAGAAATGTCTATTCAGATCCTTTGCCCTCCACACATGTTATTTTAACCTATAAAATGTTTTAACACAAAGTGAAATAAGCCAGTCAATGAAAGAAAAATACCACATGATCTCACTCATTTATGGATAATAAAGAACATTATAAACTTGAACAAAAAGATAGATACAGAGACAGTAAAGTATCAAACAGACTGTCAAATTACAGGGGGAAGGTTAGGGAGAGGTGGGGGAGATAAGAGATCAATCAAAGGACTTGTATGCATGCATATAAGCATAACCAATGGATGCAAAACTCTGGGGGGTGAGGGCATATATGGGAGTGGGGTGGGGGGGCAATGGTAAGATATGTACACATATAATACCTTAATAAAAAAATTGAAGAAAAAAAAAAACACAAAAAACCACAAAGTAAGCAAATACCAAATGTTGGAGGTGGCAATCTCTGGGTAAAGGAAATTAAGTAATTTCTTCTGCCTTCATAAAATTTTCTAAATTCTTAAATCATACGTAAATTTTTGTCATCATTAAATGTTAATGTATTTCCTCAATTGTTTATCATTTCCTGATTTGAAAAATTAGCACAACAATAATCTGAAAGGCAAAAATAGCTAACGTTTTAGCAGTTTCCTCAAGGACATTTTTCTAGACTTGCTGTACTTTTTTGAGATCGTACTATATGGTCAAGTTCAAATTATGCCTTTTATTATTATCATGATATCGTGAACAAACCCCACATAGTAAACAAACCTCTCTAACCATTTCTTCTTGAAGTCTCTGGAAACACCACTGTATTTCTGTGTGCAGAATGGTCACAATAGAGGACTTCTCTCTTACACTCACTACTTTAAAATTAAGGGAAAATATGAAGTTACACACACATATACACAATGTCCACAGCCAATGGAAAATACAAACCAAGGAGAGACAGTAGAACGTGGAGAGGATGTAGCCTGGTCCATTGCTTCTCCCCCACCCCACCCCACCCCACCCAACTCCACCCCTTACACAGAAAAAGACGGAGCGGAGTCTTATGCAGTAAGAAAAAAATGGGCGATTCTCCAACATTTCTAACTTACCATCTTCATGGTGTGGCTTTGCCTTTTTGGTTAAAGTGTCTGTAAATCCTCACAGTAACCCCAACTTCTATATTTTTCTTATAGGGTATTTGTGCTAGAAAAAACCATATGCCTCTTGCTCACTCATCCTCCTTTTCTTTCCCTCATTATAACCCTTTCTCCTGCGATCACCTGCACCTTCAGACAGGGTGGCTGCAGGTGGAGCTTGGACTTATGTTTCTCTCCCCCTCACCAAAAGCTCCAGAGTGTCTAGTGGCAGCGGAAGCTGGTTGCGGGATTCTGTCTCCTCCCAGGATGATGGAAGCAATGGCGCTCTCCTGATGGCAGAGGCTCTGGAAGACCCCTCTTTTTCCACTTGCCTCAAGTGTTCAGTTTTCTAACAATGTAGGCAGTTGACTCCTTACGTTGTCTTGTATGTCCACAGACACTTGCAAGACAGCAATGCCATCCAGAATGGCACACACACACACACACACACACACACACACACACACACACACACACACGATAGGCTGAAATTCTGGAAGAAACACCCAGATACAAGCTCAGGAGAACAGCCTGACCACTGAAGACGTTCCCTCCCGAGTCTCCAATCAGAGCTGTTCAAGAACAAACCTCAGATGACTTGTCTTCAATGTAGACATCAGGCAGAGAATATAGTGCTCACCATACCTAGGCTCTCCTCTCCTTCCCTGGCTCAGCTATTATACATACATCTCCAGACTCCCTGTCATCAGCTGGGGCCATGGCTGAGTTCTTGCCAGTGGAACGCAGAGGGAGGTGATATTTGTCCATACCAGGCATCTTAAATTTTTTGCTTTCTTCCAGTTCAGCAGGGATTTTGGAGGCCAAATGTGAAAAACAATGGTGCCACAGATGGAAGGAGCCAAGGTCCCTGAATGACCGTCTGAAGTCAACCCTATGGCCAAACCCTGTCGAATAAGAGATGAACCTTTATTGTATTAATTCACTGGTATTGAGGGTTGTATGTTATATCCATTTGCATATTTCCTTTTTCTACCCTCAACCCCAGCAAAATATTCTAGGTTGCTGGGCCAGCTGGTGGACAATGTCTCTAGAGTGGTGGCAAAATGAGAGCCCTGTTTTGCCAGCCAAGCAGAGAAATGCAAATGTCGCCAAGAGGAGAGGCGTGCTAGGAAGGTTCTACCTAAATGGTTTCAAGTCCAGGAAAGTCCCTAAATGTTTGGAGAAGCAAAAGCACAGGTCAGTGCTGTCTTTCAGGGGCATGCACATGTGGAGGTGTCACGGAGGACTTGGGAAACCTTAAAGGGGGCTCCACTGGATGATTAAAGTCAGCGTTCAGTTCTCTTCAACCAGTCCTGCACCCTTAGCCCATGCGCACCCCTCCCTTCAGATAGCAACAGGGAGAGACTCCACATCTGGGCTCTGGGAGCTGCGCCTCCATCGGAGCAGAGCTCATCTCGCTTCCGGCTAACACCTGAGCCCTTCTCCAAATGGTGACAGGCAGGCATCAGCCGCACAGATGTCCTGAGTGGACTGCTGTGGCCTCTATTTAGGAAACTTGAGTGTCTTTATTGAATTCATTTCCTTCTTTCCCAGCCTTCCCTGTAGATTCCTTTATTTCTTGGTATTCTTTCTAGATCTGTTTCTCTTTTATGGTGACCCGTCTGATGTCAAATGTATTCACCATTGATAAGAAATTCTTTTAATGTTTTAAAGAGGAAGAAAATAACTGAGTACTTCACATATTAGAACAAAGAAGAGCGCGGCGTGGCAAACCTATGCTGAGGCACGATGAGGCCAGGGCAGATTCGGCTGACCCTCTTCTGCTCAAGGGAATACGATGGCAGCCCTGGGTTTTACCCCTGGTCCTACAGCTTGTTTTTGTGACGTTAGGTTAAGTTGTCTCCACACACTGTTCCCCAGGGTACAATAATTGCAATAGATTTTGCAGTTTTTGATTTGAGGAACATTGCTGACTCATTTCTGCCTTCTTCACCTACATCAAGCTTTTAAAACGGCCTCTCCAAACAAAAGGGGGGGCGGGTGCTTTCTCTCATAGGAAGGCCTTGACTTTCAGGTTCCTTAACACCCAAGGTCAGACTTGATATAAAAACTGTGTGTCTACATGTTAGTGTCTTTAGGACGCTTTCTGAAATAAACATTGGTTCTCTGTGCTCTACTAACAATTCTCTACTTTTTTCCTTCTGTCTCCCCTCTGTTCTGATATTCTCTCACTTCTTGTTCATTCTTCAAATCAAACACTATTAAGTTTATATTGTGGTTTTTTTAAAAATAATTTCTGGGAAAAGTAAAAATTCACCTAGAAAATGTGAGTCTGTTTCTAACAAGAAAAACATGTTCAAGAGTAAAGGAGTAACTGAACTCAGCAGAAAACATTGTATAGGCTAGTGGAAATTAGAAGTTTTAATAGCATATGCGTTTTTAAGTGTAAAAACAACACAACATTGAAACGTGTTTAAATCTGAGAATTTCCCCACGCTAGCATAAGAACTTTAATTTCAGGAGTTGTTCATGTGCATTTTTTTTTTTTTTACGTAATTATAATCTCAATGCATATAAGTTTGTATTTTGGTGAATTTGTTAGGGAAACCCTTTTTTAAAGTTCTTTTTCATATTTTGTAGATGGATTACCAGGCATATTGGAGCACATTTTTAGGGTCAGAGCTGAATGCCTAACATTGGGCATCTAGATGTTATAGTTTCTGGCTGAAGAATGAGCTAGTCTTGAGAGCTAGAATGACACCAACCTCTGGACAAAGAATGGTGAGTTAAGTGGGGCTTGTAGCTGGCAGAGTTGCATGTTTTCTAACTGAAAAATGAAAAAGTTAGCAAAACAGTACTTAGGTATTGGGAATTGTTTGAGAAAGGCTGAGATGCATGTACACCTCTTCTAAGGGGTTCTGAGGCCTTAATATTCAACCTCCTCCAAGTTTTGCTACTGTATGTGTTGAAAGGGGGTTGTAAGAGTCATTGTCTGTTAGGTTTATGACTCTTCAGTGCATCTCACCAAACACCCTCAGGATATAGACAGGTATCTGAATCTGAGGATTCTGAAGCTGAGAGAGAATACAGACTTCACTGTTGCAGGGACAGAGGTGGGGTAGGAAAACAGGTCTTAGCACTCCTAGCTCAGTGCTCTTTCCAATCCTGAGAGGAAGGAGGAACAAAGAAATGAATAGGATTAAGAGAGCCCAGCTGGCATTGCTCAGTGGTTGAGCATCGACCCATGAACCAAGAAGTCCCCAGTTCAATCCCTGGTCAGGGCATATGTCCAGGTTGTGGGCTTGGTCCCCAGAGTGGGGCATGTAGGAGGTAGCCAATCAATGTATCGCTCTCATTGACTTTTTTTTTTCCTCTCTCTCTCTCAATTCCTTTTTTTTTTTAAAAAGGATTAAGAGAGAAAAGATGCAGCAGAAAAGAAAAGCAAAGCTAGAGGAAAGGAAGATGGTTCAGGGAAAAAGAAGGAAGGCATTAGGATGAGGGTTTCAAGCCTTTGCTAACCTGAAGAGCAAAACTGAAATCAGAGGACATAGAGTCCTCTGAAATGAGCATCTCATTTCAGATGTACATAGGGGTTTACAGAGGTATACAGGGGAGGCAGCTAAGCAGTGGCTTTTCGTGTCTGCTTGGAAACCAAGTTTCCAGAAAGAGAAGACAGTGTGATGGAAGGTGGTCATTCGGGGGCTGTGAAGAAGGCAGCCTCTCCTTCTGTTTCACGCCTGTGGAGGCAATGCATGCCTTTATTTTTTTTCTTTCATAATTGACATTTTATCAATTGTTTTGAGGATAAATACACAGACATTTCAATTTGTACACAATTCTTAACATATGTACCAAAAACTTAAAGTTACATAGTTGTGATGTTTTTCTAAACAGTTATTCCAGTGAATTTTCAGCTTAAAATGTGGAGGCTAATTTTCCTTAACGGAGTATCAAGAGCTTATATCTTCAAATGTTGATATGCTATCACATCAAAGTCCCACTAATTTGCAATGTAATATCATATATACTACATGATGAAACTTTCAATCTTTCACAGCACATTAACAAAGTTACCGGGGAAACTGGACTGCCTCACCAGAGCTGTTACAGGTGCACAAAATTCTGACAGGGAGAGCCAAGATCGAGGAGGGGTTTTCTTTAGGAAACAATACTACCAAAAACATGGGAATAGAAGTCATTTAAAATGTTCAAGACATATGAAATGCACAACTGATGCCATATTGCCATTTAGTATGCTTTGTATGATAGGATATAGAAATGACCCCCACCTATGGAATGTTAAGATAAAGCCTTCCATATTCAACATCCCACTATTTTCTGGTTGTACCAAAAAAAAAAATAAACAATCAGCAAATGATTTCCTCTTTTAAAAAAGCATTTACACTATAAAATAGTTGATAAAAATATTCCTCTGGATTGTATAGGAAGGGAGACAGGAACCACTGATAAGACATGGTATTATATGTCTTATAATATAATTAATATTATTAATATGATACTAATCAGACTTGGCTTCTTTCTCTCCTGCTTCATCCGAGGCTGGATTCTCGTTTTTAGTTTCTCCATTTCCCGCAGGCAGATCTTTAAGTTCTTGGTCAGCCACTTCAGTCTGTTTTCCCTTTGCTCCCCTATTCCCTTTGTTTGGACTTTTTTGTCTGCAGATTTATCCTTTCCTGCTGCCTTTTTTTAAAAATTATTTTTCTTCATTTCCACTTTTGCAGGAGCAGGTATAGCTGACAACCCATGGATCTCTTCACCGCCCCCTCAGTGGTGTGGGCTGACCATCCTCTTGGGCAGGGGGGGGGGGGGGGGCTGCTGGGCGGGTGCTTGCTGGGTGCCTGAGGGCCAAGGCGGGCCCAGAGCCTTTTCCAGCCTGGGCTGCCTGGCCCCTGCTCCTTCTCCCACCACCCAGGCTGCCTGGACCCGCCACAATGCATGCCTTTCATGTGGATTCTTCAGGATTGTGTCTAGTTGAAGAATAGATACAGATGATCTACTAGAAGTACCCATAGTTGACCAATGCTGCACAAATTCCCCCTGGCAACTCCTTTCTGGATATGTATGGGACTTTGGCTTGCCCTTGAGACGTCACGAAAGAAAAAGTTAAATATACAAACTCAACCTCCCTCACTTCATTGAAAGGTCCAGAAAAGTTTTATACCTAGCCCAAAGTCCCATAGCTTAGAAAAATTTAGCTAACAGGGTACAACAACCACCCCAAAACTTAGCAGGTGAGATAGTCTCCCCAAAATGGCTGTGATAAGGCCCTTTTATTTTTATACATACATGCTTTCCCTCAAACCAAAAGTGTGAGTCTATTTCCTCTCCTCTTAAGTCTGGTGGGTCTTGTGACTGCTTTGTCCAATAGAATGAAGTGGGTGTTCTAGAACTCCCAAACTCAGTCCTTAAGAAGACTGGCAGTGTCCAGTTCCCCCCTGGAAGCCAGCTGCCAGGTAAGAAGTCTGGCCATCCAGGAGAAAGGACCACGTGCTGTGTTTCCAGCCCAACCTAGTGACCTGGAAAGGCAGAGGTCATGTGGCGGCAGACTGAGGTGCCTGATGTGTGAATGAAGACTTCTCAGACCTTCCTGCTCAGATGCCAAGTGAGTAACTCTGGCCAACGCCCAGCTGAGTCCAGTTGACTCATAGAATTATAAAAAATAGTAAATGGTGGTGGTTTCAGCTACTAGTTTTGGGGTGGCTGTTATGCAGCAATAGATAACTGAAGTGGTGACTTAAAATAGTAACCATGTATTATTTCCAGTGAATATATCAGTTGGTGGGTGGTTCTGCTGATCTGGACCAAGCCTGGCTGATCTCATTTGGACTTGCTTGTACCTCTGCAGTCACCTGAGGGCTGTCTGGTCAAGGATGGCCTCAGCAGTGATGACTCAGCTCTGCCCCATGGGGCCTTTCATCCTCCAGTGGGCTTGTTCTCATGGTGATGGCAGGATTCTAAGGACAGAAGCAAAAATGCACAAGCATTTTTTTTTAAAAAAGGACTTTCTCTCTTTTTAAAATATATTTTTATTGATTTCAGAGAGGAAAGGGGAGAGAGAGAGAGAGAGAGAGAGAGAAACATCAATGATGAGAGAGAATCATTGATCAGCTGCCTCCTGCACTCCCCACACAACCCGCAACCTGGGCATATGCCCTGACCGGGAATTGAACCGTGACCACCTAGTTCATAGGTCAATGCTTAACAACTGAGCCCTGCTGGCCGGCTGAACTTTTTTTTAAAAAAAAAAAAACACCAAAAAAAGTTTTATGTTCACAGCATAAAGGGACTACAATGTCAGAGGAAAAGGACCTGGATAAGAGAGGACATTACTTAGGGGCATTAATGCTATCAAATCTACTACCAGGAATCTATGCTTATTCCTTATCGGGGAGTATTGAATAGCATTATTAAGATTTTGGACTAAGATCTGGAAACATTGGAGAAATTATACTTGAAATTAAGTAAAACAATTAGGTGAGCATTTTCTGATTGTTAAAATGTTTCCAGATTTTCTTGCCAAGTCATTACTGCTAGTGATATTGATCTTGGTTTACTTCCAATAGAGGGTGACTTTCCCAAATTCTTGTTAATAGATTTAGAGAGAATAGGGAAGAAATATCAGGTTTCACACTATGTGGTTCCTTGTTCCATTGATTAATTCACCGTAATGATGATTTTAAGACTCTTGGTATAGTGGTTTAGAATCTGTTCAACAGAGTTAAGCTTTCTAAGTAGCCAGTGGTCAGTCTGCTTTGTGGCGTCTCTCTGGAAACTGACGGCTGTTGGCATCTGTGCTTTACAGAAAGGAATCACTCTGGCTCTTCATGGGAAACAAGGGCTGTGTGCACACATGTATGTGTGCGTTTGTACATAATGTGCATGACCATCTCTGATCCACTGTGATTTAAATTTAATTTTACCTGTGTTCACCTCTCCCGCATTCCCAGGAGATATTGAGAACTGACGTTGCATTTTCACTTACCTCTCTGGGAAGCAGATTCATTTTCCCCTCCTGGGATTTCAGAGCAGAGTCTGAGGAGAGAGAAGGGGAGACTGGGATTACCATTCCCAGAGCCCCACCTCCTGCCGCTTACAGCGGTGTGCTGCTGCCCCCTACACAGTGATTCACACCAGGCCAATAAAGGTTCTTTTGACCTGTTCCTCTTTCCTCCACTGCCCCCTCTATCGACTCCTGATTGAACTTTATTAATCCAGTGTTCATTTCTTCAGGAATTGGGAACCAAGGAACCTGGGTTTTGGCCCTTGAGTCAGTATCTTTGGGTGTTCATTTTCCCTTCTGTAAAATCAAGCCACCTGGATAGAAGTGTGTGGCTACTCTGGGCTTTGAAGATTTAGGATGCCAGACGCACTTTACAGGTCCTAACCAAGCGATGCCCTAAAATGCCAGACACATCTGGAAGGAGTAAGCTGGAAAAAGTCTAAGAATGTGCGTTGTGTTGCCAAGGAATTATTGATCTCCATTCTGAGCTGATATTAAACCGTAATACACTTCCTCAATGTGGGGGGGGGGGGGGGGTATAAAAAGATTTCAGAACTGAAAAAGGGGTTTCATTTGCTGAGAATTTGGGGAGTATCCTTTTAAACAGAAAGTCATGGTAGCTCACCAAGTCAGTGATTTTGACAATAAGGACTATGAATTGTTGGGTCTTCCTCGGGTAGAATGTATCCATCCCGCGTTTTCCATCAGTGGTTTGTAGTTGTTGTTTTAGAGAGGAAGGGAGAGGGAGAGAGAAACGTTGGTGTGATGTGAAAGAGAACATAGATGATCCTTTGCCTCCCTCAGGCGCCCGATGGGAATCGAACCCACAACCTGGGTTTGTGTCCTGACCAGAATCAAACCCGCGACCCGTGGGGACGATGCTCCAACGTGAGCCACACCAAGCAAGAGGAAAGTGGAAGGAAGTAAGGAGGGTTAGAAATACCCCTTGCTTTCGGTTCATCGGGGAGAGATCCGCTACCTTTTCGGTTCCTGTTGAGTACATTTAGCTACAGCAGCCATGACGGCATTTTTTCCCTAGAAGAGTTCTTTAGATCTGCCCTTTCTGGTGCTACACTGACAGCAGGTGAGAATACAAGTGCCCCACACCCACTCAGTCGGATTTGGTCCCCAACCCCATCACAGCCCATAAGCGCTGTACGCCCCTCCAGCCTTCTCTCCGCGGGGTCCCCCTCGCCAACTCTTCCCTACCTGCGAAGTAGGTCTTATTTCCTGGGAACACCTGCTGTCCTTAGGAGGGGAGACACCGTCGCCTTGGAATCCTAGCCTGTCCCTTCCAAGCCGAGTCCAGCGGTTAGGCGACCGGGCGTTGCAGAGTTCAACGGCCTGAGGCAGGGGGGAGCCCTATCCCAAACAGCCTGCTTAGCCCGGACGCAGCATTCGGAGAGCCGCCGGGAAGCTCCCGGCTAGCTCTGGAGACTTGGAGGGACCGGCCAAACCCAGGGGCTCGTGCGGCCCCTGCTCTCCGGCCTGGGCACTCCGGCCTGGGCACCCGGGACAGAGAGCCGCGTCCATAGGAAAGGACTCGGGCACCCAATCGGACTGCGGCGGAGGCTCCCGCCGCCGCAGCTGCTGCAAACCGGTCTGGTTTCCCTGCAGGGCGTGCGGGATGGAGCAAGGGGGTGGAGAGAAAAGGGGAAGAGCTTGGGCGGCCGGCGGGCGGGGCCTGCAGCCTCCCCGAGCCGCGGCAGTCACCGCGCGGCTCGCTCGCTCCGCGCCTGGCTTCGACTCGGGCGCGTAACTGCGCCGGGACCCGCGCCCCAACCCGGGGGCGCCGCTGCTCTCCGGACCCGGCCTTGGAGTGCGCGGCGGCGAGGCTGCGCGGGCAGTGAGCTGTTCCGAGACGCTGGGGCTTTGGTGTCCGCTCGCTGCTGAGTCTGACCAGAGGACTGGCGGGGGAGGAAGGGGAAAGCGGGGACACACACTCGCCGCGGCGCGCGCGCATTGCACACTTGCAGCCGCGCGCCCCCGCCGAGGCGCGTCCGGGGCGAGTTTGGCCCCGCGGCTCGGGCCCCAGCACCTGCGAGCTCTCCGCGCAGCGCCCCGGCCCCGCCCCCGGCCCGCCGACCCTCCAGCCCCGCGCGCCCCTCGCCCTCACTGCTCTCCCTTCGCCGGGGAAAAGCAACAACACCCCAATAACTTGCAGACTGTGGCGCAACTGGTCTCGACCGCGGAGGCGCCCGAATGCTGCCCGAGTGAGGTAAGTTTCCTGCGCGTCCACGGCCCCTCCTCCCTGGACCCTCCTCTGGCGCTCGGGGTTGGGGACTCTGTGCCTCTGACGAGTCCCGGCGGTCTCTCTACGCTCCCACTTCGTCCGCGTTGTGCTGGGGGCAGGGAGAAGGCAGTGCGCGTGGCTACCGAAGCGGGACCTTCATTCCGCGGGGTCCACGGCTGCGCGCTCCCCGAGGGTACCCACCCGCTAGCCACCCCGGTGACACGGGGCTGCGGTGACACTCGCGGATCATTCTGGGTTCGCTTGAGCAGAGCGCCGTCCCTTTTTCGGGATAACGAGCTGAGTTTGGCAGTAGCAGGAGGCATCTCCCACCACCCTAACTAGCGGCGAACTTGGTAGGCGCCCGGGGATCTCCAAGAGGGGCTTTCAAGTCGCCGTTCTGGTCGTTTCTGGCACCGGAGCCGGATTGAACAGGTGCGGTACGGTTCCAGCCGAAATGCTGCACCAGACGAACGCGTTTCCTCGGCTTCTCTCCCCCAGTCCACCCCAGCCCCGTCAACTGCCCCAACAGCTGGGGCGGGGGGGGGGGGGGGGCAGGTGAGCGTGTGGGGGCAACAGAGAGGGAGAATGACTGGGTTTGATTTGCCAGGCCGGTGCCAGGAGTTGCCAGAACTGAAGACAACAAATGTCTGCTTATCGCTCATCTATGCAAATGAGCCTGTTGTCATTTCTTATCCTCCCTCCCTCCCTCCCCCCCAGTTTACCTGTCTCATTTGCCCGGCGTGGTTGGGTAGAAACCTGTTCCAGAGAAGTTGTTCCAGTAGGCTGATGCATTCCCTCATCTTACATACTGGAAATCAGGGCTCTCAACAAAGAAATGTGAGTTATGCTGATGCTTTCTATGAGCAGCGGAGGGTTGCAGACCAAAAATACTACGCCCCTCTCCCTCCCCACGTGTCTGTGACATGCTCAGCCTGCTGGAGGCCCTCGCTGTTGGGTGAGTGACTCTTGAGGGACGCGTTGGGCCTTTGGATGAGTTAGTCTGCGAAGGAGAGGCCGGCCCCTGATCAGTGCTGCGGAGGGGAGGTTTGGGGAATCCCTGTTGCCTCTCTGGTGAAGATCATCAGCCCGGCTTCTCTCTTGTTCTTTGGAGAGGCTGGCGTTCTGCGGACCAGGGGAGAAAAGTGGAAGGGTTGGTTTCATTACCTCTCTAAGGTGAAGTAGAGTAGTTAGTGTTCATGGAAGCTTTTGTCAGAGCATTTCCAGCTGAAAGGAAGCCCTGGGGCAAAAACCTTTCTCATCCCACTTCATGCCAGTTGAGTAAGCGTCGGACAAGGTCTGGAGCTGAGGGAAACGGCTCTGTACGTAGTAATGTGAGTGGAGACTGAGAGGACTGACGGGAAAGCTGGTAAGTCTGAGACTGATGTATAATGATGTCTTACGTAAGAAGGAAACTATTAAGAACTGAATGATTGGACCGTGGCACGTTTTTGTCCCAATGAAGGCTAGAGGGATTTAATAATAACACCTTACGTTTGCATCAGTGCCTTACGGCTTTGCAAATGCTTTTCAGTGTTCTCATGTAATTCTGACCCCTTCTGAGAGAAGCAGGGCAAAGACGACTAACCACATAGGAGGAACGTGAGGCTCACACGTACTGGGTCTTCACAAGGTAACAAGGGACTGGAAGTGGAGTCACAGCAAGGTTTTCTAAAATACCCACACTACCTCCACGCTCGCCAGCCAGGGCTGGTTTTGTGCTTGTGTGATATTTTTCACAGTGGTCAGAGCTTCTGCCTTTATTTTGGTCTGCACAGTCTCCCTGTGAATTACCGTTCACACTTGACAGATGAGGAGGCTTAGACAGGTGATTGGGGGTTGTCCATGGTGTCATATCTAATCCAGTGAAGTCTGCAAGACTAGAACTCTGAGCTCCCGATGCCTAGTCCATTGCTTTGTGGATTATGCCATTGTTCCACTTCCGATAGCTGTTAGGACACATCACAGATGCTGCAGTACCCTAGGGACTGTGATGTGTGCCTGCTGGTGACCTGGGTTCTAGTTCTGGCACTGTGTTTGTCTGTATGACCTGGGCCAAATCATACACCTCTGAGCCTTCAGTCCCCACATATAAAACATGAGGTCTGTATTGAATTATCCTTCTCTTTCTAGTTTTAGCATTCTATAATGCTTATCAGTGTGTTTGTAATCCAATGGTATCACTTTCTATGGGGGGGGGGGCTTTTATAACTGTATTAACTAAGGATTTATCTAGTTCTCTATTTCATTTGTAATTTACTCCTCCCTCCCCTTCATCACATACCACTTAATGAAGGGAAAGAAAAATTCCAAGTGTACTTCAGCTCAGCATCTGTATTGTTTAGTATGACTATTTGATTTGAAAATATTCTGAGGAGCTGAACTCCTCTAAAATACATGTCAGAATTTACTTGGAACCGCCCCCCTCCCCCCCCCCCCCAAAAAAAAGAAAATTCCAGTCAGTCAATGGTCCCTTTAGTTGTTTATTTTTTTTTAGCTTTGGGGTTTACATACCATTAAGTACTCAATAAATAACCGTTGAATGACGGAGGTGAGTGAAGTAACTTCAAGCTCAAGCATCTCATCCCAACACCTGCTGACCCAGAAGATAATTTACCTACAAAAGGGGTGCCCCCTGAAGCTAGCAGGTATAGGTGCCCATTGTTGCTCTCTTTCCTGAACACATCACATAGAGAAGAGCTCTTCTTACTCCATGTAGACAATAGATTCATGTCCTCTATGCCATGCTCTTTTCCTGCCCCCCCCCAACTTAGTTGCTAGTAATGTGTAGCCCACTGAAGGATACAACAGTAGAAACTGACTTGTGCCATTTTATGGAAGAGTATGTCTTGAGAGGGAGAAACCAACCACTCTTTTTTATATTTGAGTAAATTTCAGCAGATGCTGATACCAGCTCATGGCTTCAGTGGGGGAACCTAATGAGCAAAACCAAACTAGCGCCTGTTCCCTTTAAGAATCCTTTTCTCTTTCCACCTCTCTTTACCTGAAAAGTCGTGTTTAGAAGAATGATGGCAAAGATGTAGAATGGGTCTTAAATATTATTAACAGAACCAGTCATTGGGGATTGAGGTGATTTCTTTCTGATAGAGACTTCAGGTATTAACTAACTAGTTCAGACACTGGCACCTTTTATGGGTAAGCCGGCTGCGGCTTAGAGAGGTGAGATGGTTTGCTCACAGTCACACAGATGTTTAGCAGGAGGATCAGGGCTAATGTGGAATTCTTAAGAAGGCTCATATTCAAGATTGTGCCTGGGGTTTTTATGGTGAAGGTGCATTTCTTACTTTTAAGAAGACAAAGTTATCTGTTTTTATCTATTCACTGTGTTTCTCTTGGCTAGGTTGATCAACAGACTCAGAATTAATACTTTGCTACAACCAGTGCTTGGAGACAGGGAACTATTTGAAGAGAAATACAAATGTATGCTGGTTTTCCAAGCTTCTCTTCCTGGTAAATAAAGCCAGAAGCCAAAGGTGGCCCTGTCATACATCTGATAAAGTCATAAATGTGTATACATTTCATTTGCATTTGCATTTTTGCTTGCACTTCTGTTAAATGGTGAGTCAGAATATTTAATATCCTGGAAAAGTCATTTTCCCCCCTATGGCTAGGGCCCTCATTAGTTACTGTGTAAAACACCACGTTCTAAATGTATTTGTTGCAGAAACATGTTCTCTTTGTATCAAGTACATTAACTGGATTTGGGAGGAGTCCTTTTATTTTTGTAGAAGCTGCCCAGTTCGAAGCGTACATTATGTAGCTCGGCTGTTCAGTTGTGGACGGATCTGGCAATTCTTCTAAATGGAAGGGAAATCTAGCTTTTTGTTCAGTATTTTTCTTTTTAAAAATAAACTTTAAACTTAATCTATTGATGAAATTTTTAAAGTGTACTGTATAGTAAACAACCAGCTGCTTTAATCAGTCAGGTCCCTTCCAGCATACAAGGTTCGGCCAGGAAAAACAGGCTTGATTCTGTGTGCCCCATTCTCAATTGTATTTACTCCTGTCCGACTTCATCAGAGGAGTGTAAAGGAGACGGTGATATAAGAAAGCACAGGAATCCTATCCAAACTAGATTACTCTTGGGAAGATTTGAAACATAGAAAACAGTTGGGACCCGGTTACGTGTTTAGTTAGCTGGAAGCACTTTGGTATCATTTAAGTTAAGACAGCCCCATATTTGAATGGAAAACAGCATGAAGTGTCTTCTTCTTTTTAAAAAAATACATTTTATTGACTTTTTACAGAGAGAAAGGGAGAGGGATAGAGAATTAGAAACATCGATGGGAGAGAAACATCAATCAGCTGCCTCCTGCACACCCCCTACTGGGGATGTGCCCACAATCAAGGTACATGCCCTTGACCTGGGACCCTTCAGTCCGCAGGCCGATGCTCTATCCACTGAGCCAAACCAGTTAGGGCTGAAGTCTCTTCTTATAGACCGTTTTCTGTATGGTTTGTGGGGCTGAAGAAACAATGGGTGTGCAATTTGTTTGGGGGAGTTTACATAATGGGTGAGCAGAGAGTTCTTGAGACTTGTTTTCTGTAGGAGTTGTGGAAAGTTGGTTGTGAAATTGCAATGAAACATAAAGGGTTGGGTGTGCAGTATTGCTCCCTAAAATTGGGGGGGGGGTGTCTTTCAGTTGAGGTTCAGACCATGGTTGGAATTCTGGGGGCTCAGGAAGGATAACTGACTTGGAACTAAAGTTCCAGGACTAAAGACAAGGACTGTAGAAATTTCATCCATTTTGGAAGGAAAAGGTGACATTTAAATCTTTGCCATCCAGTGATGCTGAGCAAGGGGTTTGCAAACGGATACAATTATAGCTAGCCATAAAAATGTGTTTCTCTGCTTCACAGACAGGCACAAGAAATGCAGTAGACTCAACATGTTGGGTAGTGGGTTTTCAATGTTTAATACACACTTTTGTGTTAAAAAAATAAAAACATGCCCACTCTCAGGATCGTTGCATCATGTAGTCGTAACATCTGTTGATAAAGTAAGGAAACAAAACAGGAGCAATCAAAGGAAGCAAAACTAGGACCTGTTTGAGGGAATGATGAGCACATCCTAAGTGTTCCACTAATATTTGTCAATGTGAAAGGTTAGGCATCATGTTCTATTTGTCTTTGTATTCTTGGAACTCAGCACTGTGCCTGGCAAGTGGTGGGGATTTAATACATGTGTATTGGACAATTTATGCATCCAAAAGGAAATCACTCATCGCCTTGGGACGTTTCGTAATTATTTTAATGGTTCTATTATTTTCTAGATCATTTTAGAAATGTCAGGCAAGCTGATAGATACTAGTTTCAATAGTTTATACTAAACTTCATTTTTCATAATAAATGTTATTTATTCATCAGACCTCCAACCTTTTTTTAACCAACATGCCTAGGAATGATTTTTTATTTCTCTTTTTGTTACAGAAGTTACAATATAAGTATGAAATGGTTGCTCTTTTTATTATTTACTAGAGGCCCAGTGCACGGATTCGTGCATGGCGGGCGGCGGCGGAGGGGTCCCTCAGCCTGGCCTGCACCCTCTTGCAATTCGGGACCCCTCGGGGATGTAGCAGTGCGCCAAGTGCTGCACTGCTTGTGCTCATCCCGGCCCGCTGCACCTGCTGCTGCCGTGGAGGTGGGAGAGGCTCCCACCCCTGCAGCTGCGCTCGCCAGCTGTGAGCCCACCTTCTGGCTGAGCAGCGCTCCCCCTGTGAGAGCACACTGACCACCAGAGGGCAGCTCCTGCATTGAGCGTCTGCCCCCTGGTGGTCAGTGCGTGTCATAGCAACTGGCCAACAGGTCTTGCCAGTTGTTCTGTTGTAATGGTTGCTTAGGCTTTTATATATATAGATAAGCACCAGCTAAACATATTTTAAAAGCAGCCAGGATGACTTAAATGTGAATTTGGCTTAGGGTACACAGGTAAGAATGGACTTTAAGCTTCTCTAAGTTAATCATTTTAAATGTCACCTGCTCTCTTTTAATAAAAAAAAAGGTTTTTTATTGATTTTAGAGAGAAAGGAAAGGAGAGGGGGAGAGAGATAGAAATATCAATGAGAGAGAAGCATCAACATCGATTGGCTGCCTCCTGCACAGCCCCTACAGGGGATGGAGTCCACAACCTGGGCATGTGCCCTGACCAGGAATCGAACCGGTGACCTCTTAGTGCCTGGGTCAGTGCTCAGCTACTGAGCCACACAAGCTGGGCAAATGTCACCTGTTCTTGAGGCCTTCTCTGATCATCTATCCTAAAGAGGACCTTCTTCATAAGTTTTCTTCACTTATCACAAGGGATACTTATACATTTAGGTATTTAACTTGTTTTTCTACCACCTCTGCCCAAGAAACTCACACTCAACCCAAGATAATGAACTTTTTGGGGGCAGAAGTCATGGTTCTCGAACACTCCTTTTCTAGTGCTTGGCACATAGTAGATGCCTAGTAAATATTTAAATGAATGGAGAAGTCCCATCCACCCTGTCAAGATGAACTGGCCCACCGTTAAGCTAACTCAAGCTGAACAGGTTTAGCCATGAAGACAGTTCTTAAAAGCTACTGATGGCAACTCCATGCGAATGACAGTCACGTCCTCTGGGAGGAGGAAGCAATGCTTGGTTAGGTGAATGAATTCTGGCATGAGTATGATGCACACGACTGGATTGGACACCTAGGGCTTCTGATAGTACAAAAAAATACTCTAGAGAGTTGCTGGCCCCGCCAAATACTAGATACTCCCAAGCCTGGGAGGTAGACCAGGGTCAGTGGATGATGGGAGTAACACATGCTCTGTGCATAACTTACGATTGGGTGTCACTTCAATAGGATGCCAAGTGGAAGAATGATTTCGAGAGCTAGTGGTTTTCTCGCAAGAGGAAACGGTGGTTTACTGACAGTTCTCAGAATATTTCAAGTCTGTTTGCTGTACACGATATTGATGGACCTCCTTGGCCAGGACAGTACCAGGTGCTACAGGGTATACAAAAAGTATGAATAAGGTTCTGGCTTGGCTTTGCTGAGAACTCACACTATTCCAGGCACGTTTCAAGTGCTATTTCTTTTCATCTTCAACATGTTCCCAGATGACAGAGGAGGAAATGGAAACCAAGTCAGGTTAGGAACATGCTCATGAGCACAGAGCCAGTAAGGGATGGTTCCAACCCTGGCTCTTCTCGTTTTAAAGCCCACATTCTTTTGTCTGCTTCAGGCAGTTTCAGCTTGGGAAGGAAAGTTTTTTAAAAAAGAAAACATAACTGAATTTAGAATTTTTTATTTATGAGCTCTAGATTACATAATTGCCATTATACATGGATATCTCAAAGGCCCCTCAAATTCTACATGCCCAAGACCAGATCTTTTCTCTCTATACCTGGTCCTCTCGCAGTGTTGCCCAGCTCTGTGATAGGCACCACTAGTCACTACCCAGCACGAGGCAGAAACCTAGGAGCCATCTTTGACCCTGTCTTTTTCATCCACTGCATCGAATCCATCACCCATTTCTGTTGATTTTGCTTCCTGAATATTTCCCCTGTCCATCACCTTCTCATTGTTTCTGCTGATTCTGTCCTAGTCCAGCGTCTCATCTTTCTCTGGATGCTAGCCATAGCTTCCTTGGGCTCCTGAGTACATTGTGGCCCTCCTCTAATCCATCATCCATACTGCAGCCACAACAATTGAGATGGCTGGACTCTGATGGACAGATCCTTACCTCCCACACCCAGGCAATCCCTCATGGAAGTAGACACATTCTGGCCTCTGGGGCTTCTACGTTGGTGGCCTTTTGAACTCTTGCACAACCTCTGAGGACTTCCTCTTCCAAATCGCATTCTACCCCAATGCTTTTGCTCTACTGGAGTTCCCTCAAGCCCACAGTGGTAACTCAAGTCAGCTGCTCTTACAGGCACAGGATGAAGACCAGTGTGATCCCAGGGATCTGCCCAACCCAAATTTTCAGAGTGCCGTGGGAATCCTCGAGGTGTACTCACTCATTCAAACAGGAACCAAAGACTGCTAATTAGGTAAGAGAAAAGCAGTTGTTGAGAAAGGAGTTAGTTGGAGGCTAAAAGCATTAGCTTTGATGTTCTAGATATCTTTAGGATGAAATAAAAAAAAATGGAATTGTAGGATCCTATAGAAACTAGTTAATGTAAATTGGCCTAAGCTAAGCTTGCATTTAATCTTTGCATATGGCTTTTTCAGGTACTCAGTGTCACTTGACCTGTAAATAAAAAAGAAATAGCAAACTGTCTTAGTTCGGGCTGCTGTAACAGAGTTCTGTAGACTGAGCAGTTTATAAACAACAAATTTATTTTTCACAGTTCTGGAGGCTGGCAATCAGAGTGCTCGTATGGTTGAGTTCTGATGAGAGCTCTGTTCAAGGTTGCAGACTGCCAACTTCTCATTGTATCTTCAGGTGGTGGAAAGAAGGCAAGAGAGCTTTCTGGCTTCCCTTTTTTAAGGGCACTAATACCATTCATAAGGGCCCCACTCACATGACCAAACTACCTCCCAAAGATCTCACTTACTAATACCATCACATTGGGAGTTAGGTTTTCAACTTTGGGGACACACATGTTACGAATGAATGATACAATGATCCTGGTAGTGGGTTCATCACACAACCCTGTATGGCTCAGTCCTTTAAGATATCTGTACGTTATACACTGTAACCCAGTATAGACATAGACATGTACATAGTTTTATTGAAAAATCAAGCGTTCATGGAATACTACTTAGCTACACTACATAAAACATGTTGGGTAGTGGGTTTTCAATACTTAATACACACTTTTGTCTATAAAAAAAAAAGTAAAAACATACCCACTACCAGGATCATTATATCATTCATTCGTAACATCTGTTTATAAAGTAAGGGAACAAAAAGGAGTGATCAAAAGAAGCAATACTATGACCTGCTTGAGGGAGTGGTAAGCACATCCTAGGTGTTCAGCTAATATTTGTCAATGTGAAAGGTTAGGCATCATGTTCTATTTGTCTTTGTATTCTTGGAACTCAGCACTGTGCCTGGTAAGTGGTGGGGATTTAATACATATGTATTGAACAATTTTTGCATCAAAAAGGAAATCACTCAACAATATTATAATAACTGTATGTTGCCAGATGGGTACTGGAAATATAGGGGGGAATACTTCTTAAAGTATATGATTGGCTGAATACTATGTTGTACACTTGAAGGTATATGATTGGCTGAATACTATGTTGTACGCTTGAAGGTATATGATTGGCTGAACACTGTGTTGTATACCTGAGGTGCTGACCATGACCTCTCATCGAGTGCTCTTTTTACCCTGTGGGTTCATGGAGGGTTGTGAATGAACATCTCCACAAAGCTTCCCCTGCAAAGTTTTAATTTCCATCAAGAAAGCCTTGTGAAGTATGGAGAGCAGGCATCTGATAGAGTTGGGGGGAAAGTAACTCCTAAGGCTGCCCTGTCTATTACACAGGATAAATAACCACAGTGATGAAATATGGCCTTCAAGCTTGGGCATGTCTATATTTTTTTTCAAATAATGCTCCTCCTAAAGTTCATACTAATTTAGTTTAACAAGAACCTAAATACTGTAGGAAAAACATGTTTACTTTCAAAATATGTCAAGACAGCATATATATTTTTCTGCCTGAAATACATGGAGACATCAAGCCTGCCCATTTTATCCTTCCTTCCTTCCTTCCTGTCTAAAGTTTTACATATGTCTCCTTTTTCCCCAGTTGACATCCCCGTCCCAGGTCATTCCCACCCTGGGCAAGCCCCCACCACCCCAGTGTCTGTGTCCATTGGTTATGCTAATATTCATGCATATAAGTCCTTTGGTTGCTCTTTAACCCCCCTCCCCTACCATTTGTCTCTGTATCTATTCTTGTTCATCAAATTATGTTGATCATTATATCCCACATATGAGTGAGATCATGTGATATTTATCTTTCTCTGACTGGCTTATTTCGCTTAGCACAGTGCTTGGCAAACTGCGGCTTTCGAGCCACATGCGGTTCTTTGTGGCTCTTCCACAAAATACCACGTGTGGGCGCACACTTACAGTGCGATTGAAACTTCGTGGCCCATGCGCAGAAGTCGGTTTTTGGCTCTCAAAAGAAATTTCAATCGTTGTTCTGTTCATATTTGGCTCTGTTGACTAATGAGTTTGCTGACCACTGGCTTAGCATAATGCTCTCCAGTTCCATCCATGCTGTTGCAAATGGTAAAAGTTCCTTCCTTTTTACCGCAGCGTAGTATTCCATTGTGTAGATGTACCACAGTTTTTTAATCCATCTGCTGATGGGCACTTAGGCTGTTTCCAAATCTTAGCTATTGTAAATTGTGCTGCTATGGACATAGGGGTGCATATATCCTTTCTGATTGGTGTTTCTGGTTTCTTGGGATATAGTCTTAGAAGTGGGATTACTGGGTCAAATGGGAGTTCCATTTTTAGTTTTTTGAGGAAACTCCATACTGTCTTCCACAGTGGCTGCGCCAGTCTGCATTCCCATCAGCAGTGCAGGAGGGTTCCTTTTTCTCCACATCCTCGCCAGCACTTGTTTGTTGATTTGTTGATGATAGCAATTCTGACAGGTGTGAGATGGTATCTCATTGTTGTTTTGATTTGCATCTCTCAGATGATTAGTGACTTTGAGCATGTTTTCATATGTCTCTGGGCCTTCTGTATGTTTCTTTCGATAAGTGTCTATTTAGATCCTTTGCCCATTTTTTTGATTGGATCATTTATCTTCCTTTTGTTAAGTTGTATGAGTTCTCTGTAAATTTTTGAGATTAAACCCTTATCGGAAATATCATTGGCAAATATGTTCTCCCATGCAGTGGGCTTTCTTGTTGTTTTGTTGGTTTCTTTTGCTGTGCAGAAGCTTTTTATTTTAATGTAGTCCCATTTGTTTATTTTCTCCTTAGTCTCCCTTGCCCTAGAAGATGTGTCTGTAAATATATTGCTACCACATATGTCTGCTATTTTGCTGCCTATGGAGTCTTGTAGGATTTTTATTGTTTCCTGTCTTATATTCAAGTCCTTTAGCCATTTTGAGTTTGTTTTTTGTGTATGGTGTAAGTTGGTGATCTAGTTTCATTTTTTTGCATCTGACCAAATTTCCCAGCACCATTTATTAAAGAGACTGTTTTGATTTCATTGTATACCCTTGCCTCCTTTGTCAAATATTAATTGAGCATAATGGTTTAGGTTGATTTCTGGGTTCTCTGTTCTGTTCCATTGGTCTTTATGTCTGTTCTTGTGCCAGTACCAGACAGTTTTGAGAACCGTGGCATGGTATATAGCTTGATATCTGGTATTGTGATTCCTCAAACTTTGTTCTTTCTCAGGATAGCTGTGGCTATTCGGGGTCTTTTTTTATAAGCCTGCCCATTTTAATTGGCCATTCAACCACCACATGGAAGGAGCTTAAAACAGGGAATGCTTGGCTACTCAGAACTTTGGGGCAGGCTTTTGCTTCTAGAATAAACATCCTGATTACGAAGGGTTTGCTTGCTCCTTTAAGTGTCAACATTTATTATAGCCAATTTTTGCTTAGAAAATTTCCCCCAAGTTGTCACAACCTTCCCTGATTTTTAAAAAGAGTGTACAGAATAGAGTGTATCTTTTTTGCTATGATAAATTTATAGCATTATTATCCATTCAGGGATGCAAGGCTCTTGCCCCTGAACTAAATGGCCCCACGTAAAATCTCATCTTCCTTTCCTTGATTATTTTTGGGGGTGCTGTTTTTGTGGCTTTCAGCAGTGATTGCCCTTTTACTCACTGTTTGCTATTGAGACTCTGCTGTAACCTTGGGAGCCAGATGTTTCCATATTGTCTGAATTGTGTTTCTCAAAGAGACTCATATAATGCATTGAGATTGACTAAAAAAAAAAAAAAAAAAAAAAAAAAAGGCAAAAGCAGTTTTTCAAGAAGAGCCTTAAGAGGTCTAGTTGTAAGGCAAGCAAGCAAGCTTTAGATCTTTCTCATTCACTTACTCCATTGGCCAATAAAGAGCATGTTTTTCTTTGTCCCGATTTTGTGCTGTTCAGATAAAGTGCTAGCTTTTTAAACTGAGATATTTATTCATGATTTCTTTTTTCTTTTTATGAAATATTTATGTGTTTACTACACTATGGCCTAAAGCATGCTTTCATAGACTTGTTCTTTTAACTTAAACAGAGTGATAATTTATGGGTGATTGGTGACAGTTTCGTTTTTAATGTTATATTCCTTGAGAGGTTGTAGATTACCAAAGGTATTTCTTTTTCCATTGGAGAAATTGCACAGAAAAATTTCCCAAGTTTCCTAATGCCCATCTTCCATTAGAAAACAAACTGTAATGCCCTCCATAAAACAAGAAAAGTGAATATAAACAATTTTCCTAATTGTTAGGGAGTGACATGTAAACCAGACTGTCCTGAGGCTTATGAATTCATTATATGAAAAAAAAAAACAACCCACAATAGCAGTATTGCTTTGGCAAGCTATATTGAAATGATGCCCTTTTATTGTTTTCCCCAAGACATGTAGTTTAAACAGAATGGTGAAGATTTATGGGAAATCAAGTAAATGGGAAATCAGTCTCTCATTACTCAGGTTTAAGAGAGAAACATAACTATTGCTTATGGCCGTTTATAGAAAACAGAATGGAAATCCGGCTTTGTGTACAGTTGGGCTTCATTATTTGGCTTTGCAGTTTCTCAGAAACTCCCTCTCCTGCGTGGCAATTTATAATGTAAGCATGATGCATCGTTTCATTTTGTGCAAACTTTATGTAAGGAATAGTCACTTTCCACATTTGTCAGAAGACTTCTGGAAGCTTTTTGTTGTATTTCTTTTATTATTTATTTTTGCTTCTTTATTGGATGTTTTATAGATGCCACACACGTCTAAAAGTTATACTGTTAAATAATTATTTGAAAACTGATCCGGACTAAGGCCCTGATCCAGAGCTCCAAACCAGAAGCAGAAAGAAAAGGGGGTAGCGGGCTGGAGGATATTCCTCCAACTTTACCAAAACCCAGAAAACCAGAATCCTAAGCTCCTTCACTGGCCAATCAGGGTGTAGGCATTGTCAGGAACCAGCAAGGGGCTCGTGAGAACAGCCAGCTGAGTCCAGACATGGATAAAAGTAATTGGAAGGAGAGGAAATGGACTGGTACTGCCCAGCTGTAGATAGGGTCGCAGAGTGCAGCTAAGGCAGCTGCGGGGAGGAGAGGGGTTGGGAAGAGGTATTGCTGCAATGCAGGAGAGTGGCCCCAGGGGCCCTCAGATTGTGGGTCCTTCTGGTGAACTGGAGTTCCTCGCCCACCAGCCTGGACTTAAGGTCTCCTTGTAGACCAGGATGCCTGGAGGCCACTTGGGTAGAGTCTGCTTCTCACACACCCAGATTTTCTTGTGCTACCTGCTGAATGCATCTGAAATCATGGCTGAGCAGCATCATACCACCCTCAAAGTCATTGATGGCATCTGCCAGGGTGTCGATGGTCTCAATATCCAGGTGATTGGTAGGCTTGTCCAGGAAGAGCATGTGAGGGTCCTGCCAGGCCAGCCAGGCCAAACACACTTGGCACTTCTGCTCATCAGACAGGTTCTGGATCTGGCTCACCTGCTATTTCCAAGTGAGAACATATTGCCCAATGATCTTTCTTAGTTGGTTTTATTTTTTTCTTCTCCTTGATCTCTGGGTAGCAGTTCATCATGTTCTCCAAAGATGAGAGGTCTAAGTCCAGCTGCTCGTGTAAATGTTGATGGTAACACCCGTGCGAGTGTTTTCACTTCATCCCATCTGTGGGTAGTAGCTCTCCAGTTGGCAGCTTCACAAGAGTTGATGTCCCCGCTCCATTGGGCCCTACCAGAGCCACTTATGTGCCAGATCAATGCCAAATCCTAGATTGTTGTAGACGCAAGGCCCATCTTTTGTATACTTGAAGCTCATATTCTGCACCATAATGACGGGTGGAGGGATCTGGCCACATGGTGGGTAATGAAATGACAGTGTCTTGTAGGTCACAACCCTCTCTATCAGTCCCGATGCCATCATTTTCTGCATTCTCCTTGCTCTGGGCCTGCCGGGCCAGCTTAGCACTGCCTAGCAGTGTAGTTCTTCATGTGCACAATCTGATCTTGCTCCCAGCGAGACCTCTTCATCTGGTTCCTCCAGCTCCAGCCCTGTCTTTATATACTGATCATAATTACACATGTGATACTTCAGTTTCTTGTTGTGCATGTGAATGATGTTGGTATAGACACCATTCAGAAAGTCTTGGGAATGGCAGTCGAAGACCAGAATGTACTTAAAAGTCTTTTAGTTCCTCCTCCAACCACACAAGCATTGAGGCCCAAGTGGTTGGTGGCTCATCCAGCAGCATCAGGAAGGGATGAATGAAGAGGACTCTGGTAAGGACAACCCTCATCCTCCAGCCCCGACTGAGGCCTTTTAGTTTCTTGTGTGCTTGGCAGGTGTGAAACCCGGCCCGTGCAGGATCTGTGAGGCCCTCACTGCTTCAAGGTCCTTTCCCCATGAGCAGCCTTATTTCTGGCCAGATTTTAGTATTTTCCCATCTCTTGCTTTCTGGCCCATAACATTTAGAACAGTTGAATAACTCATGCCTCACTCTCTTTTAGTCACTCATCTGCTCTTGTGATCCCAACTCTTACCTCTATGAAAAGTACCTCTATTATGAAATCTATACTTGCAGCTGTCACCTTTTTAAAATCCAAATACATCCCCCTCCCCAAATTCTACATTTTTATCAGATATTCTCATTTTTAAAAAATTTACTTTTGTAATTTTACTGGTGTTTTTATTACTTGTTTCTGTGCACTTAACAAGTCCTGAGGAATTGTAAAAAACATGTTCTCTATGCTCACTTATATTCCTTGTATTAACACTTCTTACCTGGTCTATGGTAGCAGCTTCCCAAACAGCTTTCATATCTCCCTCTATGGCCATCTTTAATCAATTATAGTACCCGCTACCAGAGGTTATAATTTTGTCCCCACTCTGCCCCCAAATCCTTGGATACTTTACGATGTCTAAAATCTAAAAGCCCTGGTTTGGTTCGTAAGACTATCCCCAGTCTAGCCCTAGTTGACATTCATCATTGTCATTGTGTGATTGTTGTCCTTGTAGTTGTGTAGTAGTGACAGCAACTACCATTTCTAATTCCTTACTCTGTACTGGGCACAACACATAAAAATACATGAATTCATAAAAGTTAGGGTATTTTGGAGCTGTGCAATCTGATATTGAGTAGGGCGGGTGTGGATGGAAAGAGATTGGGCTGGAGGGGTATACTGGAGCCAGACCATGGACATCTTGTCAGACATGCTAAGGAGTTTGAACTTTTCTTCTATAGGCAACGAGGCAACAGCTGGAAGATTTTCATGGACGAGTGGTGAGCTCATGTTTTATGTTAGATCAGCAACATGGATTATAGTTTGGGAGATGAATGAGAGGAGAAAGGGATTGGAGACAAGGAGACTGGTGGTAAGAGATATTATGAGGATCTAAATTAAGGTAGTGAGGATGGGGAAAGTGAGCAGATTTGAGATTTAGGAGGGGGGTTTTATAGGACTTGATGACCACTTCCTATGAATTTTGAGGGAACGGGAGAAGTAGAAGATGATTCTCTGGCTTCTGGCTTGAGTGGCTGGAGATGTTGGAGAATGATGATGAACTGAGAGTGTGTACAGGGAAGAGGCAGCATATAATGGTGGCAGAGGCTGTGATGATGCATCCGATTTTGAACATGCACTTGGTAAACCTGTGGAATAACCAGGTGGGGCGCAGCTGTAAGGAGAGAAGTCCATGATGGAGATACTGGCTATGTTATGGTCTGTGGGCAGTGATTCAAGCCATGGGAGTGGAAGCAGTTAAGATACCCACAGGACATCTAGGTGGAGGATCTAGAAGGAAGGTGTATGAGCATGGATGGAAGGAGACAGGTCCCTGATGGAGACAGAAAGTTATGTTCTCTCACCAGTGATTATGGCCATTGGGATTAAATGAGACTTCCCTGAAAAGGTTTGTAGACTAAGAAAATATCTGAGAACAAAATAATTTTCTGATTGTTATTTGTAATATCATTTCTTCATATTCCACTTTTTTCTTACCAAATCTTCTGTTTTCTTCTCTGTTTAAGGAAATGACATCAGATTTTCATGATCCCACACATTTATCACGGTTTTAGAAGGCATCTCTGATCCCCACACTTGCCTGGAGAGATTTCTCAGGCAAACATCCACTGTGGAAGTCTTGTTCTTACGACCCTTTTGCAGCTTTTCTTTGAAGCTGACTTTTCAGTTGCTCTCTACTTATCTCTCCCAGCAGACCGGAGTCCTGACAGCTGAGACCACATCGCCCGCTTCATGTTTCCCACCCAGCCTCTCAGCTCAGCGTCCTCTGCACACTAGCTGCTCCTCCTTTTCGATTATTTTTTTTCTCCTTTAGCAGAATGAAGTGAAAAGGGAACAACTCAAAGTTCTATTAGGATTTATGTCAGTTAATGTACCTGAACTAAATTGAAAATGCCTGCTTACAGTGTGTTTGTAAGAATATTCTATTTCTCACTAAAAAAAAAAAAGAAAGAAAAGAAATTTAATTTGAAAAATGGTACACAAAACCCACTCCTGTTGTTTATCCTTCTTGTCAGAATTCTTGTCATTTATCATTCCCACTATTTGAAACTTTCAGAGGAAGAGAATATATCTTTTGGCAGCTCCACTACTATTGCTTATTGTGAGCCGAGTTTATCTCCTGGTTTCATTGGGTCAAACTTCCTGTTGTTTTTAAATGACACTTTGCACAGGCTGAATCTGGATGCAGTGAGAGCTGTGGTCCAAGAAGCAGGTATTCTGCTTACCCTGCCCCTCTCCTGACACTTTAGTGACCCCTGATCCAGGGGCTTGACCTCTTTTGTACCTTTTTTCTTTCCTCATCTATGGTCTGAGAATCTGTACACTGGCTCCTGGACTACTTCAAAGGCATGATGTGTAGCAGACAGAATGATGGCCCTTGAGGTACTCTGGAACAAAAGCATCATGCACATTAGAGAATTTATTTCATAAGAATTACAGCAGGAGTTCAGGCTCCAGACAGCCACCATTATAACCCCTGGGTAAGCAGATCTGAATCAAAGCATGTAACATCTGCTGTGATGAGGTTCCCATAAAAGAAGAATTCTCCTCCCCTATTCCCATAGGCCAAGGGTACAAGGAGACACTTTGCTAAAGTTCTTATCAGCGTTCCACAATTTAAACATACCCTCATCATAGATGAGGAGAGCAATGAACTTTTATCTTTAAAAAGAAGTGAATCTTGGATATAAGTTTGTTGAAGAAAGCAAAACTCACATTTACATGTTAAAGAAAAACAGTGCTGGTGGGCAGCAAATAATTCATATGATAGAGTCCAAAGTAAGAAATGATGCTCAATGTATTAAACAAGTTTATTGCTTATTCAGTTTAGATTATGTGGTTTGTGGTTGTCATCATCATACCACACAGAGTGCTTAACACTATGCCTTACATTCAAAGATAGTCAGTGTTTCAGTTGGTTCCTATTTAGATGGACTAAGAGAAGCTCCCAGAAGTTATCTACACTGAGTGGCCAGATTATTATGATCTCTGAACACATAATAATCTGGCCACTCAGTGTATATCCTATATCAGTGGTCGGCAAACTCGTTAGTCAACAGAGCCAAATATCAACAGTACAACGATTGAAATTTCTTTTGAGAGCCAAATTTTTTAAACTTAAACTATATAGGTAGGTTCATTGTTATTAACTTAATTAGGGTACTCCTAAGCTGGCCTTTGTAAAAACTCAAGGGACCAAAGAGCCGCATGTGGCTCGTGAGCTGCAGTTTGCCGACCACTGTCCTATATAATAAAAGGCTAATATGCAAATTGTCCCTCGACCAGGAGTTCGACCAGCAGGCAGGCCGGCCAACAGCCCATGTCCCCTCCCCCTGGCCAGGCTGGCTGGACCCCACCCATGCACGAATTCATGCACTGGGCCTCTAATATATATTTATATACACTGAGTGGCCAGATTATTATGCGTTCAGAGATCATAATAATCTGGCCACTCAGTGTAGAAAGCACTTTTAACACCTGTGGAATCTTAAAGGCTGTTCGAGGCTAATTGGACATCCCCCAAATGCTAAGGAAACCTTCAAATAATAGTAGAAATATTTGAGGACCTGTGTCAAATGGCAGAGGGGTTTGACTGGAGTTAATGACATAGATAATACCTGACCAAAATGAGGGGAACTCGTGGAGTTATTAAACTCATGTATTAATTCTAGTAATGTTAGTAGCACCACAGAATTTATTTTTGCATAGATAATCATGCTGTCTGTGACTAAAGACAGTTTTACCTAAAAAAATTTTTTTTGTTGGAAACATAAATGAAAATTTAGTAGTAAGCACTTAAAATTACAAAGGTAATGAACAGAGGAATTAAAATGATAATTGATAAAACTTTGGGTAGAGGCCAGGGAGCAGTAGGAGTAAAGTCCCTGATAAGAATCATGAACAACAGATTTAAGCATGTTATCAAGAGTTAAAGAGATAACTACCAAGACAGCGAAACAGAGAATTTTATGATTGGTTGTCTTGGGTGGAACTAGTGGTAGGAACAGGAAAATCAAGAAATGGCTGTTCTAAAAGGACTTGTATGCATGAATATAAGCCTAACCAATGGACACGTACACCAGGGGATGAGGGCATGAGTGGGGGGAGGATTTGGGGGGTTAATGGAGGGATGAGGACACATATGTAATACCTTAATCAATAAAGAAATTTTTTTAAAAAAGAAATGGCTGTTCTAGACTCAGACACAGAGAGCTGACTGGTGGTTGCCAGAGGGGAGGGGTTTTGGGGGACTGGATAAAAGAGGTGAAGGGATTAAAAAGTACCAATTAAGAAGCAGTCCCTGAACTGGGCAACTCACAAAATAGTGATGAGGATGTAAAGTACAGCATAGGGAATATCGTCAATAATATGGTAATAGCTATGCGTGGTGCCAGGTGGGTACTGGAGATATTGGGGGAACACTTTGTAAAGTATATGTTTGTCTAACCACCATGCTGTACACCTGAAACCAAAACAAAATAATACTGAAAGTAAACTGTAATTGGGGGGAAAAAAGAATGCCAGAATTACACCCGAAACTAATGTAATGTGTGTCAACTGTAATCGGAAAATAACAATTTATTTAAAAAAATAATTAATAGCTGTTTTCACAAAGTCCTTTATATCATTTACTCTATTACCTTATATATGCATTTTTTATAGAAACAAAGCAGTTACATTGGTAATTAAAACATAAAGATAATAAACAACATGACGTAACTAAAATGGGTAGAGGGTAAGAGATGAATATTATAAAATAAGAAATACTGTGGACATAGTCTATGTTTAGAAAGTTGTGTAAAGGAAGGAGGGGCCCTAACATGACATTCATTGCTGATGATTATCTAACACTTATTTGGGTGCTTACTTTACTCCAGGTACTTTCTAAACAATAAGCAGGCATTAACTTGTTGGATATTTATAGCAACCCATGGGATAGGTACTATTGTCATCATTTTATAAGTGAGGAAACCATGGAGCAGACATAGTATGTTACTTGAGACCACACACCTGGGTGTCTAAGCCAGGTTGTCCAACTCCAGAGCCTTCTCTCTTAGCTGTGAGACTGTAGGTTATGTCTCAGGGTAGAGCCATGGGTGTGACACCTCACAGGGTATACAGTGCATGCTCCTTGACCCTAAGGTGACTTGACTGTTCCTCTGAAACTGTCTCCTAAAGAGGTACAGGAGTCCCCTTTCCCCCTGCGAGATACATTCCAAGACCTCCAGTGGATGCCTCAAACCCTATCTATACCTTTTTCCCTATGCCCGTGGTCGGCAAACCGCGGCTCGCGAGCCACATGCGGCTCTTTGGCCCCTTGAGTGTGGCTCTTCCACAAAATACCATGGCCTGGGCGAGTCTATTTTGAAGAAGTGGCGTTAGAAGAAGTTTAAGTTTAAAAAATTTGGCTCTCCAAAGAAATTTCAATCGTTGTACTGTTGATATTTGGCTCTGTTGACTAATGAGTTTGCCAACCACTGCCCTATGCATACATACCTTTGATAAAGTTTAATATATAAATTAGACACAAGAAGAGATTAACAACAATAATAATGAAGTAGAACAATTATTACAATATACAGTGATAAAAGTTATGTGAGTGTGGCATTATTAAGTAAAATAAGGGTCACAAGCCCTGCAACATCCCAACAGTGAATCTGATAACTGAGATGGCTACTAAGTGACTAATGGACGGGGAGCGTATACAGTGTGATACACTGGACAAGGCGATAACTCACGTCCCAGGTCCCAGTGGGACAGAGCAGCAGAGAACAAGATTTCATCACACTACACAGAAGAGGACGCAATTTAAAATTTATGAGTTGATTCTTTCTGGAATTTTCTGGAACTCATACAAGTCAACACCAAAGAAACAAATACTACCAAACAATCCAATTAAACAAAAAATGGGCAGAGGACTTGAGTATTTACTTCTCCAAAGAGGATGTATACTAGTAGATGGCCAATAGACATTTGAAAAAATGTTCAAGGTCACTAATCATCAGAGAAATGCAAGTTAAAACTTCAATGAGATATCACCTTACACCTGAGAATGTCTATCATCATAAACCTACAAATAACAAGTATTGGTGAAGATGTGGAGAAAGGGGAACCCCCATACACTGGTGGTGGGAATGCAGATCGGTGCAGCCACTGTGGAAAACAGTATGGAGGGTCCTCAGAAAATTAAAAGTGGAGCTACCTTATGACCCAGTGATTCCACTTCTGGGTCTATATATTGAAGAAATCCAAAACACTATTGCACAAGAATATATGCATTTCTATGTTCATCGCAGCATTATTTACAATAGCCAAGATAGGGAAGCAACCCAGTTACCCATCAATAGATAAGTGGATAAAAAAAGTGGTGGTACAGCCCTGGGCAGGTGGCTCAGTTGGTTGGAGCATAGTCCCATACACCAAAAGGTTGTGGGTTTTATTCCTCGTCAGGGCACATACATAGGTTGTAGGTTTGATCCCAGGTCAGGGTGTGTACAGGACACAGCTAATAGATGTTTCTCTTTCCTTTCTTTTCTCTAAAAAATCAATAGAGAATATCCTTGGGTGAGGATTTAAAAAAAGAAGTGGTGGTACATATATGCAGTGGAATATTACTTGTCCATAAAAAAAAAAAATGAAATCTCACCATTTGCAACAGCATGGATGGACCTAGAGTGTATTATGCTAAGTGAACCAAGTCAGTCAGAAAATGACAAATACCGTATGATTTCACTTACATGTGAAATTGAAAGACCAAAATAAATGAGCAAATAAAATAGAAACAGACTCATAGGTACAGAGAAGATTGATGGTAGCTAGTGTGCGTGTGCGTGTGTGTGTGTGTGTGTGTAGACTGGGTGAAAAAGGTGAAGGGATTAAGAAGTACAAATTGATACTTATAAAATAGTCACAGGGATATAAAATATAGCATAGGAAATATAGTCAATAATATTGTAATAACTATGTTGCCAGGTGGGTACTGGAAATCATCACTTCGTAAAGTATATGATTGGCTAAATACTATGTTGTACACCTGAAACTAATACAAAATAATATTGAATGAAAAAACAATTAAAAGCATATGTTCAAATAACTGGGAAAAATAGATACAATATTATGAAAGACTATTAATAATCAAGTATACTGTTAAGGATAAGAAAGCAAAGAGTACTTTTGTACAATTTGCTTTAATGATTTTGTTTATCTTTTTGTGTACTTGGTTGTATATGAATATGATATGAAGAGTATGAGAAGATGTAGGAAGCGGTTATAGGGTTAAGCCTCGGACTGACCTGCTGGCAAAGTCGCAAACAAGTCCCAGCTTGGAGGGCACAGTCCTCTAAGCATAATTAAGCTTGATCGTGTGACTGCTCCCTAGATCTTTCCTGGGTAGCTAGTGGGCTGTGGGAGGGGCAGCAAGTGCTGCCAAAACAAGTGAAACTTACAACAACATTGTAGATTACCTTGTTTGTCCCTGATTATAAATAAAGCTCCAGTTTTGCAGTCTGGATCTGTTCTGTGGCCTCAGCAAGGCACAGAAGATCCACCTAGACCCAGCTTTTTCTCTTTGTCTATCATTTCTCCATCCTTCGTTGCCCCCACTCAGGCTCGCCGAACCCTTGGCTGTGCTGGCGCGGCACAAGAATATAATTCACATTTGAAAGCATATCATAAGAAGTAGAAAATAAGATGCAAGGTCAAAAAGGTTTGGAGTACCTGATACCGATAGTCAGGAATTGGGACACCAGGGGCAGTCCTCTCTATGCTTCCAATAGAGGTGAAGGTAGGGTAATTGAAGAAACGTGCCTCACGCCTAACTGGAGCTAGCATCAATTCCCAAAAAGTGCGCCCTATTAGCAGATGATATTTATTTTTTAATTAAAAACTCTAAAGAAGATGTTAGGTCTGTTTCCATAGCCCATATTTAACTAGAACATTTTTTTATTCCATAAAAAAACTAATTTTTAAATTTTTAACTGATATCACACCCTTAAGTACTGTCATGTACAACTAAATTCTAGAAAAGCAGAGAATTTCAGTAAGCCCAACGAAGGTATTAGAATGGAATTTGACCTGGACTATGTTGAAAAGTGCAACTCTTGAGCTTGTCACATCCGGCTGTATTGAAACTAGATAGTAAATTCCAAGGATGTCATTAGGTCTTTAAAATGGGCCCCACCCATTCTCTGTATACACAAAGCACAAATACAAATCAACTGGGATGGAATCAGGGAAAGGAATAATGGATTTCCTGATTGCTTTGAATTTAGGATGTACCTCCAATATTCCTCCTCTTTTCATGGGAAAGGATCGGCCCTGAGATGGGGCCAGATTGGGGCACTTTCCTTTCAGTCTTAGGACAGGAAAGTGCCCCGGTCTGGGCTTGGAAGCTGCTTCTACTCACCCTTCAATCATTAACAAGTTAACAGATATGACCTCCGTAGTCATCACTGTTAAGGAGAGTTACCTTTAGCACAAGCCTATGCATCCTTCTTAATATGTGTGATAATTGAGTTTCAAGGGTCATGTGTCATGTTTGAGTGCCATGTTAGAATCTTAGAGGCTGTTCTAGAACTCTTGTCTAAAAGTTGTAGTATTTCCATTTGACCTCAGTTTATGAATATCTGACCCACACACTACGATATCTGATACTCCTGATGCCTGGATAAGAGGAAAGGGAAGTTGAGGAGAGGCGAACTTGACATACCAATGGTACAATGGACAAGCTCTAAGGTAATCCAATCCCCTTTGCCCAGCAAAGAACAGCCTCTAAATTGAAGTTGTGATTGCCTCGTTCAATAGCGTTTTGAGAGGATTAACTGAGATAAGGTGATATAGAGAGCAGGAACTAAGTAAAAGCTGTTTTCATTCACTTTTATGAGCAAAGCTTTCTATAAAGGTGCTGAGGGCAATGGGGATGACATTTAGAGTGAGGAGTTGGGTTGAAGAGACAATTACAACCCCTCACTCTAAATTAGTGGTCTTCATCCTCCAGGAATTTATAATAGACTAGTGACCCGGTGCACAGATTCGTGCACATTGAAAGGAAATTAATTAGAAGGTGGCCAGTGGGTAGGACTGGGCAAGACGGGCTGGACACACCCTGGAGCCAACCTCCCGTTATCCCTCCCTGGCATCTGCGGAGTGAGCGGGGTCCTTCCGGCAGGTGGGGTTCCTCGACCTGGCCTGCGGGGATCTGGCCGAACCAGCTCTCTGACATCCCCCGAGGAGTCCCAGAGTGCGAGAGGGCACTCTGCAAATGTTGTACAGGGTGTGCAGTACACCATATTTGGGGCCGACAGTGCCCCAGCAACAGTACAACCCACGGCCAAAGGTGGAATCGCGTGGCCCAGTGAGGAATCAGACTCCCTCCTCTCTGGTTTTGGGGTGCGTCACCCAAGAACCGCCGCTGCCAAGTCACTGCAGCTCTGCAGCTCCTGCATTGAGCGTCTGCCCCTGGTGGTCAGTGTGTGTCATAGCGACTGGTTGGATGGTGGGACACTTACCATATTAGCCTTTTATATATATGTAGACAGATTAGAGGAGCCAGGCAAACACATTTAATTAGGGGAATATAATGCAATCAAAAGAAGGCTGGCAGCCCTGACTGGTGTGCTCAGTGGTTAGAGTGTAGGCCCAAGCACTCAAGGGTTTTGGGTTCAATTTCTGGTCAAGGACACGTACCTGGGTTTTGGGTTCGCTCCCCACCTTGAGTCGGAGCATGTGCAGGAGGCAACCAGTTGATGTGTCTCACATTGATATTTCTTTCTCTCTCCCACTCTCTTTGAAAGCAAAGGGGAAAATATACTCAGGTGAGGATTAACAAAACAAAACAAAACGAAGGGTGGCAAAAGTGTCGAATGTGGCAGAGTTAGGGTAGAAGCCAGCCTCGGGGTTCCAAATTAAGCTTCTGGTGTGTGTGGCTATTCTCTCCAGATCTGAAGATAGGCACAAGAGCTAACACGTGCTATGAAATTGCTCTGAAAATTACACTTTAAAAAGCGATAAGATGTTAGAATTATACTCCTTGCTTTTGAAAATTTCCTGTTTTTCACTGTTCTTCGGGAAGTATTTCATAATAAGCAAATTGCAACCATCGTTATAATGTGGGTAAAAGGAGGCTGGGAAGTGAGGAAGCTGACTTTCAGCTCCTTCCAGCCCACTTCATCCTCCAGGGACTCTGCTCCCACAACCATGCCCTTAGCGGGCTCTGGTGAGCTAGTCCCAGGGTAGATTGCTTTCTAGAAACTCCTGACACTGGAATCAGTAGTGAGGTGGTGGAGATAAGCATTTTATTTATACCTCTGTTATGGGATTTATCGCCTTTCAGGTATGTTTTTATCTTGTCGCTGGATTCTAAGTTCTTGGGGGGAAGAAGGATCTTTCTTGTTTATTTTTAATAAATAAAACTGTCCAAAACAATTCCCTTTACTAAAAAAAAAAAAGACATGAATCACTCTTGCTTGTGTAATAATGCTATTCAGGTGTTTATGAAATTATGTATTCATTTGGTTTGGGCATATTGGGTATTCAAAGGAAATTCATTCCCTTGTCATTTCTAACTTATACTCTGCCAGTATTTTCCCTTGAGTCCACCTGGGTATCCGCCATCGTAGGTTTCATGTAGTCTTCATGCATATTTCTTGGGAAACTCAGAGCTATGGCCCTCAGAAGAGAAGATGCTGGTCTCAAGTCTGATAGCTAAATCAGACACGTGGGCCTGGTAAACAGAAGACAGTGGGGTCTGAAAGAAAAGAACACGCCTAACAGATGTAGGAAGGCCAGTGTTCTCCTGGTCAAGGCTTTCTGGGAGAGCTCAGAGCTGAGTAGCAGCTGGCATAAGCATAGTGAAGAGGTCTGCCTGCCCCTCAGGCAAAGCCTGGTAATTCTTGGTTGGATGGAGTGGGCATCACAATTGCTTGTTGGCGCCGTGTACAGCTATACTTTAAAGGCTCATCATCTGGTGGTGGTGCTGCTGGTGATGCAGAAGGAATTGGAGCCTTTTCCCAGTTTTGATGCTGTGCACCTGCTGCGGAGCTCAGCACCTTTTCCCCGTAGTAGAAGGAAGGTTGTTGAATCTGGCCATGGGCCATCAGGCGAATGTCAACACTTGTGGATTGTGTAATAGAATTTGGTGGTGACTTATTTTTAGAAATCTTTTAAGAAGCTGATCATCCAAGCACAAGCTCACCAGTGGGAAATGAGAAGCAGACGACGGAAGAAAACCTGGCTGTATGTTGTCCATGGTCACACCGTGGGGGGCTGGGTTCTGGTTATTCCTCTCGCACAGTGCCTTCTCTCTCTCTGCCCAGTTTCCTCAGAGCATATGAGCCAGCCTGGCATTGCACTTCAAACTGTACAGACTTGCATATTTTGGTTTTCTCTATTTGTTCATTCTGTGTCCGTAAGTCCTTCTAACCGGTCAATGTGTGAAGAATGAAGACTAGCCATAGTACTTCCTAAAGACATTTTTAAAAAGTACCTTCTTGCCCTGACCACGTAGGTCAGTTGGTTAGGGCATCATCTCAATATGTCAGGATTGCGGGTTCAATCCCCGGTCATGGCACATACAAGAATCAACCAATGAGTGCATAAATAAGTGGAACAACAAATGGATATTTCTCTCTCTCACTCACCCATTGTCCCCCTCTCCCTCTCTCTCTAAAATCCATCAATCAGGAATTTTTTTTTAAAGTACTATCTACCTTGAGTCCTATAGTCTGTGCTGTACATAAACTCTGTGTGACGTTTAGGTTTGGAGGGAGGAGTTGAATCAAAATGTTCTCAGTCAGTGTGGGGTCCACAGATCCAAGGTTTTTAACTTTCCTTCTGCACTCATCGTTTATTAAAATACCTAGACTCTGTATGGGATCATTTCACTGGGCAGTATTTATTTGGAGGCAGACTAAGAGCTTGAATTTGGGTCCTAATTCTGGCTCTGTAACTTCCATATGACCCTGGGAAAACCACTCAACTCCCTTTATTTTTCACTGTTTTCAGCTATAAAATGGGGGTAATTATTTCCTACCTCATTGAGCTGTTGCAAAATAAACATTCAGGAGTAAACACTCAAATATTTGCTAATGTTTACTGGACAATTGCATGACCAATAAATACATAAACTGTGTGCGGAAAAGTAGATGAAGTTCACCCCAATGAAGAGTTTACAGTATAGTTGAGGAGATATGCTCATGAACCATGACCAATAATGCTGGGAATGCAAAGTAAGTAAGGCATGATTTATACGAGTTCAGAGGGAGCCCCGGCCAGTGTTGCTCAGTGATTAGAGTGGCAGCTGGCACACAGAAGGGTCTCAAGTTCAATTCCCAGTTAAGGGCATATACCTGGGTTTCGGTTAGCTCCCTGCCCCATGTCAGGGCATGTGTGGGAGTCAGCAAGTCGATGTCTCTCTTACATTGATGTTTCTTTCTCTCTCTCTTCCTCCTTCCACTCTCTCTCTGAAAAGCAATGGAAAAAAAATTCACATGTGAGGATTAACAACAACAAAGAAAGAGTTCAGAAGAAAAGATCACAGCAGTGTGGGAGTCACGGGATTAAGGAAGCTAGAAGAAACAAGGGACAGGGAAATGTTCTAGGTGGGAGGCAAGGACAAGAACAGAGGCTCAAAGCTGCCGCCAGCTTATCTCTACTGCTTGGTTAAGAACTTGGCCGTGAGGACTGGGGTAGCAGGCAGGTGAGGCCAGACTGTGTCCAGTAGACCAGATCTAGAAGTTCCTACTCCTTTTCTCCACCCTTTTTTCTTTAACGTGGTGACTGATGCTTGTTCCCATGGCTTCCTGTCCAGTTGGTCCCGAGACTACACGAATAGGAATGTCTCTCCATCTATGGAAAAGAAGAGGAGAAACAGGATTGATAAAGGAGAAAGGACATGTTTATCTGTAAATCTACACTCTGATGAAGGAACCATTTTGAAGAGCTTTGGTGAGGCAAAAGGGGAGAAAAAAGCCCATCAGTTTGATTGATGTGGAGACCTTCTGCTAACCAGACAGATGGAGGCGAAGGCAGATAATACCTTGTTGACACAGACTGCAAAACTGAGGAGGCAATAGGAGATGACCATCTCAGCTTCTGCTGGCTGGGTAATTGGGCTAAAAACAAAACGAAAATCTAATATCTTTTGGGCTTTTTTTTTGGTCCCTTCTCAGAATATAACAAAGGGAGGTACTATATTGGACTTAACACTGACCACTGAAGAAAGAATTACTTTACGATGTAGAAGATGGAGGAGCCTTTGAAGACAGTGATCATGATCTCCTGGAATTGTTTTGAACAAGCTTTTTATTTTAGGGAAGAGTTTTAGATATGGAGAAGTCTGAGGGTATAGGATGGAGGATTCTCCTATGCTTCACACCCAGTTTTCCCTATCATTATCTTACATGAGTGTTCTACTTTTGTCCCAACTCATGAACCAACGTTGATACCTTATTAACCACAGGCCATGCTTTATTCAGATTGGCTGGTTTCCCCGCCTGCCCTTTTTTTCTGTTGTAGTTGTCTGGGGTCCCATCCGGGATCCCACATTACATTTAGTTGCCATGTCTCTCTAGGCTCCTATTGGTTGTGACAGTTTCTCAGGTTTTCCTTCTTTTCGATGACCTCGACAGTTTTGAGAATCACTGTCAGGTTGTTTATAGAAGGTCCCTCAGTAGAGATTTGTCTGATGCTTTTCTCATGGTTAGACTGAGGTTAATGTGCTCTGGGGAGATTGGGTGCTGTTCGCATCACATCATATCAGAAGTACACACTATAACATGATATCACTGTTGATGTTGATCTTGATTACCTGGCTTATGTAATGTGTACCAGGTTTCTCGACTACCTTTCTTTCCCCTCCCTTTCCATACTGTGCTGTGTGGAAGGGAGTCACTGCGTGCCACCCACCCTCAGGGATTGGGAATTCTGTTCCTCCTCCTTGAAGGAGGAGTATCTAGAAAAGTAGGTGAAATTCTTCTGCATGGGAGTTTTGTCTGTTCTCCCCCTTTGTCTATTCAGTCACTTACTATATACCTACTAGAGGCCCGGTGCATGAAATTCGTGCGTGGGGTGGTGGGGGGTGTCCCTCAGCCCAGCCTGCACCCTCTCCAATCTAGGACCCCTCAAGGGATGTCTGACTGCTCGTTCTACATTACTATTTATTGCTTAAAAATGTGTTTTCGTGGTTTGTTATAGAATGACATTTTGTATTAATTTATTTACTGGCTAGGTTGAACTTTGTGTGTGAGTGAGTGAGTGAGTGAGTGTGTGCGTGTGTCTAACTGCGTACTATGTGTGGTATGTAATTGTATTTTGAGAATAGCTTTAGTTTGTTTTGCTTTTTAGTTGTGTATGGAGCTATTAGAATAGAGACAGAGTAAGGGAGTAAGGCTAGCATTAATAGATGACATATACAGAACTGATTTGCTTTTACTTCTCTAGCAAAGAGAATGATCTTCAAAATGAAAAGGAATTAATTAAAAGGGATTTAGAAGATGGATAAAGGAGCATCTGGGTAATTTTAATGAGTTCACATCTCTAGAGCACACTAGATTGCGTCTCAGAGTGTTGAAGGAATTAGCAGATACCATCTCTGAGCTACTGTGGTGATCACTGAGTAAATCTTTGAGAGTGGGAGAGGATCCAGAAACCAGAGACAAGCAAATGTTCTGGATATATATATATATATATATATATATATATATATATATATAAAGTTGATTTCAGAGAGGAAGGGAGATGAAGAGAGAGATAGAAACATCAATGATGAGAGAGACTCACTGATAGGCTGCCTCCAGCATGCCCCCCTGTCAGGGATTGAGCCCACAACCCAGGCATGCACCCTGACTGGCAACCAAACTGTGATCTCCTGGTTCATAGGTTGACACCCAACCACTGAGCCACACCAGCCAGGCTGGATAGCTTTTGAAAAGGTTAAATTCCTAAACCTGTCAGTGTAGAAATGCTCCCTTGCAAAAATTCTGAATTACCACCATGTAAACGATTTATAAGTCCATAGAAGAAATTGCATTGATCCTTAGGAACCAGCATCATTTTGCAGATATGTTGTGACCATTCATTTTGTTTTCTTTTTAGACAAGGGTTTTAGATTGGTACTGGAAGAGAAATCCATAGACATCAAAGCATTCGAGAAAAATATCTTATAGGTCTCCTTAATGCACATAACAGAGAAAAATTGGAGGATGAGAGGATAATTAAAGAAATTCACAGCTGGTTCTATTCCTATGCCTTAGCCCAGTTACTGAGGGTCAGTCAGCCTGCACCCAAGTCTCCAGCGGCAGGCCCTCAGGTTTTTCTCTGTGCCGGCTTAAGAAAGATCCTCCAGGCTTGCATAGAAATCTGAAAAATCCATATATTTTGTGTGGCTGGTGACACAAACTTCAGTGGGTTAGCTAAACCTATAGACTAAATATTCACACAATGAAATAAACACCCGCCAGCTATGAATATGGGCCAAGACCACTAGGTAAATTTAACAGAAATAATGAGACTTTTTAAAATGTTGTAAATTGAAACTAAAGTTGATTTTCTTCTTGTTATGGCTTTCCTGAATTTCCCCCGATTATAAACTAAAGCAATAGTGCTCCTATAGTGAAAATGATTACTTCAAGTTAGTTCAGATGCAGTTGGGAGAGTTCTGGGTTTGTCGGGTCAGGCTGATCTGAGAGTGTAGCATCATATACAAAATGCTGGAATGAGAAAGACCTGGTGCTAACCCTGGCACTGCTGTGAGCGGGTTGTCATCTTGGGCAGGCAGTTGGTATGCCTTTCTGGGTCTGCGTTTCCTTATCTGAAAGTTGGGGATGGCAATGGGTGGGGTGAAACAAACCACTTTGCCCCGTTCCCGCTCTTGTGTTCTATCAAGCAGTTACAAGTTCATTCTCATGTTCCCCAGGAAGTGTGGCCAAGTTTCTAAACAGAACCTTCTCGATTATTTTTTGTATTAAACAGACCCTTACAGGCTCCACTTTCTTTTCATCTACAAGTTCCTTCACATCTCCCTCCTTCAGGGTCCTACAAGACCATCCTTATTCTCAACCCTTGAGCCCCATTTGACCGAAGGAAGACTACATCTTTGCTTGGTTAGGGCTCAGGCCCACCTCCTGGGATTCCACATAAGACTGGGGCCTCTCCTTCACAGCCCAAAACCAGCTCCAGGACTTCACCCGTGGGGCACGTGCCTTCAGCACCTCCATTCTTCATCAGCCTACCCCAGACGGTCCTGGGTCCCATCGGCTCCTGAGCCTGACACTCCCGGCAGCTTCTCCCCAACACCACTACTGTGATTTCGTTGTAGCCATAGTGAATGTTCAATTTAAAAATTTTAAACTTCATATTTTCCCCCATATGTACCTTCATGTGATCATTTCTGAAGGGGTTGAAAATACTTTCCATGCCTTAATTTTCTCTTGCCTAGTCTAATTTCCCCTGACGTTAGTCATCCAATAGGATCCAGTGTTTTTATTTTTTGCTCTTAGAGAACACAATGTATTATATATACCGCTTCATGCAAAATCTAGTCTTTTGCTTCCTTCTTATTTACTTGGACTGAATTCTCAGAGTTGAGAGTCTCTGATTGAGGGGTACATTGGCATGGTCCTTGCTCCATTTGGGGGGCCTTTATTTTGACTGATAAAGAAGAGAGATAACTTTAACACATTATTTCCTTAAAACTTTAAAATATTTAAGAATTTAGCATTTACAGCTGAACATAAGTTTCAGTCTCCTTCTAGGGCTTTTTCCTCAGTGCCCCACTCCCACTTTTGGTGGGAGGAATGTTGGCAACCTGAGATACCCCAGGTTCCAGCACCTTGCAGCCTGCTTTTCCCTAAATTTCTCCCTGGGTTGCTTCTACCATGAATTCTTCCAATGTCAGCATTTCCACAGCTCATCTCAGGCGTTCCCTGCTCTGCTGTATCTAGGCATGCTCTAGGCCATTGATGGCGAACTATGACACGCGTGTCAGCACTGACACGCGTAGCCATTTCTGATGACACGCGGCCGCTGAGGCGGCCACATGCCGAGGATGAAACATTTGCAAAATAATGTTTTTTCCTCAAAGTGACACACTACCCGAGTTACGCTCAGTTTTTTGGCGAAGTTTGACACACCAAGCTCAAAAGGTTGCCCATCACTGCTCTAGGCTTTGCCTTCTATTCATGTGACATGTACAACTAACTTCAGGTTCTAAATCTAGTTAATTACGGTTAACAGGTGACCAACGTATTGCCCAGACGCCTGCATGCTCTCTGCCTGCCATCATATATTATCCTGGGTTCATGTAGTATGTTTTCGGTTAGCACATTGGGCAGGAAATGAGCTGCCTGCTGTGACCACGGGTAGAGTCTCCTTGCTTATCTGAACAACAGTTCTTTGACTTGTGAAGTGTGGCCCGTCCTCTTTTCCTGTGTCCTTCCAGGCCGCCGCCCACCCCTTGCCTAGAATGCGTTCCCAGCCCAACCAGCTCACGATAAGCAGGGCAAACTAGGAAGCCACTTCCAAGCCTCCTCTGTATGCCTGTTTGCCTAGAATGTCTGACATTTATCCCTTAGGAAAAGAAAGACCTTAGAACTGATCTTTTTGTGAGACTTAAGCAGTGCTTGGCTGTTCATAAGGTTTCATATTTATAAATAGGAAGTACTTAAAGCCCTTTAGGATACAGGTGCTTTTGAAGAAGGTCTTCAGTCTGTCTGCTTTCTATACATATTTTGGAGCTGGATAAAGGTTAAGTAGTTCTAATGCAGCATGATACTGTGGGATGGAAGTTAAGTGGCTGTTATATGTGTAGTCACAGCAGAAGACAGAAATAACCTGATTCTTCTCTATAGTCACAGAGATGCCTGCCATTAGGACCGAGATGCCTTCTGATATATTTTCATCTTGCAAGTCTCCAAAGTGGGCTTCTATGCAAAGCAGGAGTGAAAACTTCATAATTGGAACTCTGGTTCAATAGCTCTGATGAGGTCACCAGAGCTCCTTTAGCAACCGAATTGTTTGCATGTCATAAAACGATGATATGACTCTAGACAAATATTGATTTAATGAGAAGTGTAGGTGTGCACAGTAAAACTTACTCCTTCCTTATGGAGTATTTCCTTATGAAGTTCATTAGTCTCTCACTCTGGGACACTGTGAGATCATGGGAGCGGCACAGACGGTAAATGTCACAAGATCTAAGTTCAAGCCACCGTTTGGCTAGTTGTCAACTGGTTGTAAGACTTCAGGCTCAGAAGTCATCTGAGGGGCCAGAGGAGGTTGTCCTACAAAATTAAGAGAGGCTGGGGGAAATGTGGAATGAAGTCATTTTTAAGGATTCTAAATTTTAGCTTTAAAATTAGCACTGCCGGCGTGGCTCAGTGGTTGAGCATCGACCTATGAACCAGGAGGTCACAGTTCAGTTCTTGGTCAGGGCACATGCCTGGATTGGGGGCTTGGTGCCCAGTAGAGTGTGTGCAGGAGGCAGCCAATCAATGATTTTTTTCTCATCATTGATGTTTCTATCTCTCTCTTCCTCTCGGAAATAAAAATATATCTATGTTTTAAACTATTTAATTAGTGTTTCTAAATGCCATTTTACCTCTTTTTATATAATTACTTACTCATTTAACCAAACAGAGACAATACAGAAATTATAAAGTAAAAAATACCCTGTATTTTCGTAACACAGACAAAATAATTGTTAAGGTTTTGGAGTAGTTCCTTCCATTCCAGTCTTTTTTTCTAAACAGATATAAATAAGAATTTGTAAGCTATCCTGTGTATATGCAGGGTGGGGCAAAAGGAGGTTTGCAGTTGTGAGTGCATGAAACACAGTTTATTCTTGTATTATTATTTATTAACTATTGTGTTCCTTTCCATATGAACACATACACCTACTTTTGTCCCACCCTGTATATTTCAAAATTAGAATCATAAAAGCTGTTTCATAAAACAGTTTCACATTTACATTATATCATGAGTATTAGTCATGTCATCTGAGTAAGGCTTCGAGCTTTTATGCAAAATCAGATTCCCCTGGTCATCTCTGCAGTTTCTTCTGAATTTTCCATATTGGAGACAAAGTTGTAGGCACTCTCCAAGCTCAGCACACTTGGCTTGTGAACATCCTGCAAGTGCAAGCAGCCAGCTTAGACCATTCAGAGAAGCAGCAGGAGGAAATATTCCAGGGCACTTTGTACCTCTTCGTGGGCAGAGGCGCCACAGGCAGGGGTCAGCGTGAGGAGGATGGAGGACCCCTAAGACGTTGCATGCATGGGACCCAGCGGTGTCTCGGGATGTCCAGGAATAGTTGTGTTTGTGCACAACCAGGTGAATGGGGCTGACGCTGGACAAAGTGGTAAAGGAGGGAAACTTGGTGACTAGGGCTTTCGTTTCTGTGTCCTGCTCACCCCACATGCTAATAGCAGTGCCTCCTCTCTCCGCCCCCGGTTATCTCTCTCTCCCCGCTGGGCCTGCGGCATTTTGTTCAGGCGGCAGATAAACTTCTTATCGCACATTAACTGGAAGATTTTTGTGGCAGTTGTAGGGTGTGGGGAGGGCTAGGCTAGGTTATAAGAAATAATAAATTTATGTCTCCTCACTTTCTACATCAGGGAATCTCAGAGTTGGAAGATAATCTTAACTAAGGTGAGAGAGAACAGGTGAAAATGAATCATTACTGAATGTTTTAAAATAATTTTCTACGATTTTTTGTGTGCGTGTAGTATCTTTGTAATTTCATTGTTCAATTACAGTTCACATTCAATAGTATTTTGCATCAGTTTCCTGTATACAGCATAGTGGTCAGATAATCATATACTTTACAAAGTGATCCCCTCGATGTTTCCAGTACCCACCTGGCACCATGCATAGTTATTACAATGTTATTGACCCTCAGACTGGTTGGCTGTGAGGAATGACCCCAACCACAGGGGACAAGCTGCTCTGAGGGGCTGACCCTGCGAAGCAGAACTAGCCCTGGCATTGTGTGGCGACTGCAGAAGTTTCCCTCTGGGTGTGCTGCGTGTGGATCTAACTGGGTGATGCTCTGATGTGGTCTGAAGCCTGCTCTTGGTGTGTTGGTTCTGGCGCCTCTTGGGAGGGACTCCAGTGCAGATCAATGTCAGAGGCTGCCTGTTACCAGCCCTGGGCTACCTGTTAGGAGCTACAAAGCAATCCACAGATTGTGGCTGTTTCTGCTGGGCCTGGGTGCATGTGGGAGGGGTCTAGGTGCGTACTCAGGCTGGCTTCCACCAGTACGAAGCCTCGGGGGGCAGGTCAGCAAGGCCCAAGGCACCCCAAGATTTTCCTCTGCCTGCCTTCTGCCTGTTTGGCTCAGTTGCTGAAAGAGCCTTTGGAGATCCATGAGTTACGTGAGGTGGGTTCTCCGTGAGTCACCAGGTACAGGCAAGTGGCGTTCACCAGGTTAATACAGATTCAAACTTGGCACTAGTGGTGGGCTTGAGGCTACTCAGCACAAGTCTCAGGATAGACCAAGGCCACCCACCTGGGGCCTGTGGATCTTTGCAATGGGGCAGTTTGAGGGAGCTGTCAGGGTGAAGCCAGTAGAATAAGAGGTGGAGGAAGGGCTCTGCACAGGAATGTGAGTGCCCGTCGGGGCGTGCTGGGGGGGGGGGGGGCGGCGGGGGGGGGGGGAATGGCCTTTGCTCTAGAGCCATACAACTCAGTCTCTCTCTCCCTGTTCATCTCTGACACTGCTGGAATCTGCTCTGACCTCGTCAAGAGCCTTCCAAGAAAGACGGCGATGCAGGCCCAGGCTGGCCAAGCCAGCAGACTCCTCTGCAGTGCGAGAGCTTGGCAGGGTGGGGCCACAGGGAGTTGGTATGGTGGGGCTCGTGCTAGTGGATCTCCAGTGGAAAGACTGCACTGGTTGGGTGCATGGGAAAATCAGCCCTTGCCCTAAAGCCACTCTACTCAGTCTGTCCATGTGTGTCTCTAACATCCCGTCTGCCCAGGCATCATTGAGAGCCCCCCAAGAAAGTCTGCCGCCCAGGCTCAGGCTGGCCCCAGTTAGCGGGCTCCCCCACAGGGTGGGAGCCAGGCAGGAAGGACCACAGAGATTCAGGAGGGTGGGGCTAGTGCACTCTCCCAGGCCAGTGCTGTAGGGAGGGGGGTGCTTGACCCAGGAAAGACTGTGTCTGTGGGTGGTGTGGGAGAGGGACTCAGCACACGGTCAATGGTGGCTACCCTTCCAGCCCATTCCCTAAAGCCATACAACCCAGTCTCTTCCTGTATCACTTCATTCTGCCTTCCTTTCTCCAGAGTCCAGGGTAAGTGACCCAAAATAGAATTTTGTGCATTGGCCCTTTAAGAGGGCATCTGGGTTTCTAGCTGCCTCGTACCTGCATCTCGCCTGGTAGGCAGAATCCCCACTGACTTTTACAGTTATGCGTGCTCCTCTTCTTGGCTTTGGTGCTCCTGTTGGGGAGCCTGGCATGGGACTGAGACCCCTCACTCCTCAGGGAGGATCTTTGCAGCTGAGAGATCTCCCCTGATTCTCAACTGGAGCACATGGGTGCAAGGCCAGCCCTTTTTGCATCTCTGCCCGTCTTGATATGGCTTCTTCTGTAAATCCTGGGTCATAAGACTTCTGTTAGCTAGTCTTCAGGTGGTGTTCAGTTGATTGTTCTGTAATTTAGTTGTAATTCCCGTTTGGTTCTGGGAGGAGGTGAGCATTCTGCCGCTGTCTTGGGTCCCTGCATGTGGTATTTTGGCTACATTATAGGTTGCATTGGTTTTGTGGGGCTTGCCGGATCTCAACACCACAGAGTCTATATTAGGAAATACTCCAGTTAGTGGGGAGTTTTTCTACATCATCAGATGTACTTTGAGGCTCTTGGTAATTCCAGAATTCTGTTAGTTATATTTATTGTTTCTATGGGAAGATGCATTCCCAGTTCTAAATGCCTGAGTTTGGATCTCAACTCTTGTAGAGTTGCAGACTGCCTTATATAAATCCATCTTTAAATATGCTGAACAGAACATGACCACAGACCTGTCCACCTCCAAATCAGGTGACCTTCCTTTTTATAGTGCCTGATGCCCCCAGCCCTGTGCTAGCAAGCCTTCCCTCTTTCTGCTTCACCTGCAAAGGGATTCCCACAAGAAAGGAAAGTTAATTCATTGAAGTATATGTGTTTCATTATTTTTTTAAATTTTTTATTGATTAAGGTATTACAAATGTGTCTTTATCCCTCCATTGTCCTCTCATCCCCCCAGTCTTGCCCTTACCCTCACCCCATGTTGTCTGCATCCATCACTTATGCTTATATGCATGCATACAAGTCCTTTGGTTGATCTCTTCCCTTTACCCCCACCCTCCCCTACCTTCCCTCTGAGGTTTGAGCATCTCACGGATGCTTCTCTGTCTCTAGATCTGTTTTTGTTCATCGGTTTATGTTGTTCATTATAATCCACAAATGAGTGAGATCATGTGATATTTATCTTTCTCTGACTGACTTATTTCACTTAGCATAATGCTCTCCAGCTCCATCCATGCTGTTGCAAATGGTAGGAGTTCCTTCCTTTTTACAGCAGCATAGTATTCCATTGTGTAGATGTGCCAAAGTTTTTTAATCCACTCATCTGCTGATGGGCACTTAGGCTGATTCCAAATCTTAGCTATTGTAAATTGTGCTGCTATGAACATAGGGGTGCATATGTCCTTTCTGATTGGTGTTTCTGGTTTCTTGGGATATGTTCCTAGAAGTAGGATCACTGGGTCAAATGGCGACCCTAAGTATACGTGTTTTAAACAGTGTTATTCCCTTTGAGCAACCTGGACCATTGAATGCCTTAGATCAGTGGTCGGCAAACTGCGGCTCGCGAGCCACATTCAGCTCGCGAGCCGTGGTTTGCCGCTCTGTTGACTAATGAGTTTGCTGACCACTGGGATAGGGGCTTAATCACAAGGAACAACAACAGCCTGTAATTATTGGAACTGAGAGTCTAGGTCAGTGGTCGGCAAACTCATTAGTCAACAGAGCGCCAAACCACGGCTCGCAAGCCGCATGTAGCTCGCGAGCCGCAGTTTGCCGACCACTGCCTTAGATGGAGTCACACACCATAATGAATCTTCACTGTTTCTCATTGGAGGTGAAAGGGCAGATAACATGGTCTCAGCGCCTGTAGGAAGAGTAGCCTTAGGAAAATCTTTTCAGTAAAATAGCACTAATGTATCTAATTATATACAAGATTCACATAAATCGATAAAAAATCATCTGCAGAAAATAGAATGGAGTAGTCAGCAATGATGGATAGCATGTCTCTCTTTTTATTTAAAAACGTTTAATTATTGTATTCACATAATCTAACTTAAATGTGAACCACGGTGTTCATTTGTTTGTTCTTTCACTTCCCACCCAAAGGACTTTTATTGAACCCACTTATGTACCAGGTTCCATGCTAGGCCCCAGGAGTAGATGAGACAGTCCCTGCCTTTAAGGAGTTCAAAACATAGTGGACATCAGGCCCAGAAACTTCTTTTAAAATGACCTCCATTTTTTAAATGAGCTCTCATGAGAGCTGGGCATATGCGTGAGGAGAAATCTTTTTTATATAGTGTGGATTTGGTAAGCATTATTTCCAATCACATACAAAGTCGGCCAGTGTGTTGATTTGTTGAAACCCACTGGCCTCTAATGATGCTGAAACTGCTGACGTTTGCACATTTGCTTGATCCAAGTGCTAGTTTATGGAAGATGAGTTCTGTTTCATGTTTTACTGCTCGCTTCTCATGACACGTAAGACAAGGGAGAATGAATGAAAGGATGTTGGCCTTGATATCCTTGAGCTACTGTTGGGTATGAGTTGAGCCTCCGGGTTTCTCAACTAGGTCCCAGTGGAAGGAATTCTATTAGGGTGACTTCTAAGGAGAAGACTCATGAAGCTTGAAGCCTCTTTCATGCAGATCAGAGCTGAGCCTGGTGCTGGTGGTGGTGGTGGTGGTGGTGGTGGTGGTGGTGGTGTGTGTGTGTGTGTGTGTGTTGGCAGGGGGCGGGTCCTGGTGGCAGGGATCCCTTCCTGAACCATGCTTGTGTTTCTGGAAGAGGAGGAAGGTGTAGGAGAGAGAACCGCTGCTGTGGGCAGGAGGTCAGATGCAGTTACTGTAGCTGCTGAAGGCCCTGCAAGGCCCTGCAAAGGATGCAGGTGTTGCAAGGTGAACCCAGAAACCTTGGTGATCTTAGTGTTCAAGCTCGGGCATTTTTGTGTATGTGGGGGGGGGGGTGTGCATTTTTGGAAAGTACATTTTCCATGAGATATGCTGCCATAAAGATGCTCCATGTGTAGTCAGCCTGGAGTAAATAAATTTCATGGGATGCCATCAAACCCCCCCGCCCCCAACTTTATATAGTCTCCCATTAAAATGTATTCAGTGGAAAGTATTTCCCCTGTTTCTGTCTGAAAGCACATCACATGACAATTCTGATTCCTCTTCCATAATAAAAAGTCCCACTTTAATTTTCCCGGTCGTTAAAATGTCTAGTAACATGTAATAGTCAAAGCTTCCAACTTCATTCCTGTTAACAGCAGCTCTCCTTCCTCCAGCGAGGGCCTGCTGCGGAGAGAAGGGGCTGTGCTGGATGTTTTCTCTCTTGCTCAATCAGTAGCTGTTACTTCTGGCTTAGGGCAGGGTGGGGAGGACAGAAAGGGGGAGAGGAAATATGTTATTGGCAAGTGGCATCACAGGAGAGCTGTGCTTGTGTTGTGGGTGTTTAGAACTGACTCCTTCTCTGAGGGGACCCTCTTGTAGGTGGCTCAGAAATATCCCCTCACCTATCTCTGGGGACTTCTTACCTCAGGTTCCTTGATGTGGCTGCCGCACTCTCTCCTTTCTCGGTCTCTAGAAAACCCACTGGTTCATTTGTACTCCTGTCTGCTGGGTTCCATTGCTGTGCAAGAGGTAGCTCTTATTAGGCAGGCACGATATAGCCCCATCCTTGTGCTTGTGTCCGGTTGATCAGAAATAGTCACACATCCTTTGCTCCCACAGACTTGCGGGGTGCAGGCTGATCCCAGTGCAGGTGTTATTTCCTTGGGCTTGCCCCTCAGCATCCTGCCAGCCTACCTCTATTGCTTTAGATTTCTCAGGCAGAAGTCACCACGTTGGAGGAGCCTCATGTTCTCCAGCCAGTTCTGTGGAGGCCCCTCGCTAGGCTGGAAGAGGAAGGGCCGGTACTCGGACCTGTTCCCTTAGTCCTGTACGTTGTGCTGCCACAGGACTGCACAGGGCTGGCTTAAAGGGGAACCCTCTTAGCCACCAACAGCCTGGCCTGTCTTACCCTCGCTGTGCACGAGGAGTTAGTTACAGGTCAGTGAAAATGGTGTGGGGCTCTGTCCTTTGAAGAACTGCACGTAGGCCAGGCACTTCACTTTGCAATCTCATATCTAGGCTCTCCTAGTAGCTTAGCTGGCATGTCCATTTTAACCTCCTGTAATACTTTATTTGGGAAGCGATGCTTATCCTACCCCTCACTCTTGGAGATTCACAAGAAGCATGGCATGGAAAAGGCTCCCAGGCCTCCTGACCACTTTGTCCTCACCCCTTCCTCTCCCGACCTTGTGGCGTCGCCCTTCTGGATGCTCCCTGCCATGCGCCCCACTCCTCTGCATAGCTGGATCCTTTGAGCTTCAGGATTCTCAGTGTTGCTGCCCCAGAAAAGACATCCTTGCCCCCCTACCCAATAGACCGCCCCCTAATTTTCTGCCACTGCGTTCTCTTTATTTCCTTCCCAGCATGTATTACACCATCAAATTGTAAATCCCATAAAGGGAAATCCATATCTATTTTACTCAGTAATATAAACCAATGGGTTTATAAGTGTCTAAGCCATCACTTCCCAAGTTTATCTCTTCTTTCAGGTTAACTCTTGACATCTAGGGTCTTGGTTACATGGGATGCTGGGGCTTAGTTTAGGGAGTGCTGATATAAGGCTTAACGTTTTGTGTACCTTATTGTTTGTTATTGTCTCCCCTCCCCTGTCCCCACCTTGACTCTCACTTTTACTCTCTTCTAACAAGACCCTGTTTGAGGCAAGCAGGCCAGGGCTATCACCCCTTTTTACAGATAACCACACCCAGGAGGAGAAGTTAGGTGTGAGGTCACCAAAGGGACAAATGGCAAACATGGCCCAGAGCTCAGCACCCCCAGTTCATTCTTGGGGTGTCCTCTTCTACCTCCCCTGCTGTCCCTCTCATCACAGCTGGCCTTGCAGCAGGACTGTGGCCTCGCTCACCACTTCCACGTGCACAGAAGCGACAGTGGCCCGGTCTCAGTTTGGAATGGAAAGATGAGTTCCCAGCCCAGAATCTATACTGCGTGGTGCAGAGCGAGAGAAGTTCTCTTGAAGATTCAGTCCTATGAAAGTCATGCATGTACAGGTGCCACATCCCCGTCCTGTCCTTGACCCACAGAGTGGAAGGTCCATGGGCGGTGGGAAAGTCTTCCTCCCTAGGGAGAAGGAGAAGCTGGATTCTGGAGGGCGGTGTTGGCTTGAAGGAGGCTTGGCGATCGATCGCCTTACCTTTCACTCTTTCCCCGGCTGCTCAGCAGACTCTCCTCACCCTGGCCACCAGTCAGAACTGCACATTCTTCCTTTGGCAATGTTATCCTACCCAGGGCCCCTCGGGGCAGTCCAGGCTCCCTGCGGGGACAATCTTTAATTCAGGAGGGGGAAGCTTATCTCACGCATGCACATTCTTCTGGTTGGTCCTATCTGGTTATTAGCACATCGAAACTGCAGCTGTTGACAAGTGTTGCTTAATTCCTGGCTGTTGATTGTATGGTAATAGACCACTAATTTCCTGGGCTAGTTATCACTGCCATGGCTTTGAAACCACGCTGTGGCATGGCAGCGTTTTCCTTGATGCTGTCTGTTTGATGATTATCATTATTTACACTAATAATAAAACCTTACGTTTGAAATGTGCTTCGGAGTTCACAGAGCACTTTCGTTTTATTATCTCTTCTGGCTCTTTTATTGGAAAATCCAAGTGGGCAACTTAATATGTAGGGGAGTTGGAAGTAAAGTGTTTATCCTGAGTATTACTTTAAAATAAATTTTGGCATAACGTAGCTATTTTTTACAGCAAGTTTTTTCTTTAGTAGCAAAAATTAAAGAGTGAGTTTATGATTTTTATAACTTCTTTTAAACCTTTTTGTCAAAGTCCAACAAGTAAAGTGGTAGAAGATGGATTCTGCCCAGGGTTATATAAAATCAATCAACTTCTTGGCTAGGAGCTGCCCCTAGGATTCAAACCAGAACAATACTTAATACTGCATTGCAAAGAAATGGGTTGTCTACCCCATGTTTGCTCAGAATAGAGGCCTCCATTTATTTATTCCTATATGCATCCAGGTAAAAGCCACGTGACATGAAATTAACCATTTCAAAGTGAAAAACGGAGGCAACCACGATCTCTATCTGATTCTAAAACATTTCATCACTCCAAAGTAAAACTTCATACCACAAGCAGTCACTCCCCATTCCCCACTCCCTGTAGCGTTAGGCAACCATTAATTTGCTTTCTGTTTCTATGGATTTAACTATTCTGGATATTTTATATAAATGCAAGTATACATGTGTCGTTTTGTGTCTGGTTTCTTTCACTTAGTATACTGTTTTCAAGGTTCATCCACATTGTACCACTTCATTCCTTTTTATGGCTGCATACCCAGAATTTTTAACATGAAAAATTTTCTGGGGTTATGAAAACTCCAGCACCTACCCACACATAGACCCACCACATCCTTCCCTCCATTGGCAATAACTTCCACTCACAGTCAGCTACAAACCCTAGAGGGGTATGTGTGTGCAGTTAGAGCTTCAATTATTGATAAATACTATTTAAGACTCAGAAGGAAGACTATACGTTGTTCTATGCAAGGATTATAGGTAATTCTTTGTATAAAAATATGCCTCCATGGGGATAAGAAATGTTCACTAACTTATGTAAAGAAAATAATGAATTACCACAGATATTCTCCAGACCCTCACATCCTGGAAGTGTGTGCTTTCATGATTTTTACAGGCAGCGCTGGGAGCACATGTGGATTTTTAGTCTCCTTTCAATAGTCTCCACTCAGAGGTTGGGACCTGCCAGTTTAAGATCTTTTCCTCAGCCTTTGTAGGTGGTGTGGTACAAAGAAAAGAATATGAGGCCTCACGGTGGGGCAGTGCCCACAGTCCAGGACTTAGACTCTGAAGAAAAAAGAATGAGCTTCAGAGGTAGACAGAGCTGGGTCCAAATCCCACCTCCACACTACTTTGTTAGCCTTCTGTCCCTGGACACATGATGCTAAGCTTCCTCCTGGGTGAAATGGGAGCAGACATTAGCCTACTTGTGGTAGGCTGAAGCATGGCTCCAAAGATACCCATGTCCTAATCCCCCCCACCCCCTGCTCCTCCACACTGAGTCCAAGAACTGAGGAATCGTGGCTCAGTTTGAATGCTTGGATTGCCTGTCAGTCATGCTAACTCTCTGAACTCTTCATATAACTCCCTGGATAGTCTGTAACAGCAAGAAAACCCCCTGCCATCTGTCAGTGATATTTCTATTGTTCCCTAATTACAGCTTTCTCCTCTGTGATGTTGCTCTGTCGAATTCACTTATGGATGTGTCAATGTCTCTATTCAAATGTGCGAAATATTTAGCAGCGTTTAGCAGTTTTGGTGAAATGTTAGAAAGTGTTTTTGAATAGATACCATCATCTGCTTTTCTAAGGAGAAGCAATGTGCTCCAACTGTAATTTAGGCCATTGTGTCTGCACGCACTGGGGACACAGCAGTGAAACACAAAGATTCCCTGTTCTCAGTGAGCTTGCGTTCTAGCGCAGAATAATATGCACAATGAATAAGCAAGCGGTATAGCATATCAGATGGCCATAAGACCTGTGGGAGAACAAGGAGTTTAGGGAAGGGGGGGGGGGGGTTGGGAGTGCTTAGATGGCACTGGGGACAAGATGCTGCCTTCAATAAGAGAACATTGTTAACATCTCCCTGCTGATAAATGGAAACGTCTTTGATGTGGATTGAAACCAGTGTTTGCTAGTGCACTTCAGCTTATGATGAGCAGTCGGAATGCCTGAGCCTTTCACAGGTGCCAACCCTCTGCTCCTTCCCCATGGTCCTGCCTGGCTGTGTCTTTCAAAGTTAAGCCACGTGGCTTTGGTTTATCCCAGCTGGAATTCTTTTTTTTTTTTTTAATATATTTTTATTGATTTCAGAGAGGAAGGGAGAGGGGAAAGATAGAAACATCAGTGATGAGAGAGAATCATTGATCGGCTGCCTCCTGCATGTCCCCTACTGGGGATTGAGCCCACAACCCAGCATGTGCCCTTGACCGGAATCGAACCCGGGGCCCTTCTCTCCACTGAGCCAAATCAGCTAGGGCCCCGCTGGAATTCTTGATAGAAGTGGTTCAGGGATCATTATTGGCAGTGCAGTCCCGGGGAAGGGGTGTGCCTCGCAGATCAGAGTACATTTTTTTTTCCATCAAATAGATCAACTTTTAAATTCTGGCTGTTCACATATAAAGCGAATGACTTTGGACATGTCACTGAACCTCTCCAAATCCCAATCCCCTTATAACCTTTGTCCGGATTAAATGAAATAACACATTGAAAGCACTTGGACCTGTGTCAGAGGCATAATGAACCCTCAGAAGATGCTGGTATTAATTTTACAGTGAGCACAATAGCCTGTTTCTAAGGTAGTGTGCAAATATTCATGGTAATTTTAAAGCATGTCTGCCATTATCAGGGTCAAATATATGCAAACCTGTCTCTAATAAGCCCTGCCTGCCAAAGGGGCATCTACATAGAGAGCCTATGAACTGGCCTCTTGTGAGCCTGGGCTCCAGACACACTTTGAGTATTCTGCAAGCTTCCGCAAAGGGAGATTAGAATGAGGGAACAGAGGCAGTGACATCCCCCAAGGGGTCCCAGATTGGGGAGGGTGCAGGCTGGGCTGAGGAGACCCTACCCCCCATGCACAAATTTTGTGCACCGGGCCTCCAGTTGAGGTAATAAAAGTCCAGCTACTAAAAATGTGATTAATTAGTTATCATGGATGGTTCCACCGATTGACTTTTCTAGGTAATTGTATGGCTATTCACTTTGCTGATAGACACTTGGACAGACATTTGTTAAAGGGTTCTGGAAGAGACATACAAATTGCCCTATTTTGCTGAATGGCATCCAGAGTTCCTCAAGGAGTCCAAGGCTTCATTGGGAAGTGGTCAGGATCAGGAATGGAACACACCTGGGATATACTCGGAATGTATCGCTGCACTGCCGGACAAGTTTCAGAACTAGTGGAGGGGGTGGATGCCAGCACTGTGCATGTACTAAGTGCCACTGGATTGATCACGTTAAAATGGTTACACATTATGTGAATTTCACCTTAATACGTTTTTAAAAAAATAAAATTCTGATAGTGCCAGGACTAAAGCCCAGATACACCATCTCCTTATCTACCCTTCAAACGAGTTATTAAAGAATATGTTACTCTGACTTTTATTTATATGGAACTAGACGCCCGGTGCATGAAATTCATGCACGAGGTTTGGGGAGGTCCCTCAGCCTGGCCTGCACCCTCTCCAATCTGGGACCCCTCGGGGTGTGTCCGACTGCCGGTTTAGGCCCGATCTCACAGTCAGACATCCCTCTCACAATCCGGGACTGCTGGCTCCTAACCACTCACCTGCCTGCCGGCCTGATCCCCCTAACTACTCTCCCTGCTGGCCTGATCCCCCTAACTGCTCTCCCCTGCCGGCCTGATCCCCCTAACTGCTCTCCCCTGCCAGCCTGATCGCCTCTAACCACCTCTGCCTCGGCCCCACCACCGTGGCTTTGTCCAGAAGGACGTCCAGAAGACGTCCAATCTAATTAGCATATTACCCTTTTGTTAGTATAGATAACTTTTCTTTAACTTTACAAATGTATGAAAAGTTTACTATTTCAGTATAGCCAATACTTTGTGTTTACTCATTTATAAAATTCAGTCCTTCCAGCTTTAAAATTTTACAATGCTATGTTGGTTACAGAGATAGAGGTCAAAGTTATATCCCCACAGTATCTATCATGGTAGGTGCCCAGTAAGGTGCTGTCTTCATCTAATAAGTAAATACCTTTTATTTTAGATTCTAAGTAATTTGCCCTGCTGATCTTTAAAAAAATCTGTAAGAAAATTTTGAAATATACTCGTGTTAGAAAAGTGGATTAAAAACTCATGTCACATAAAGTCTTAATTTTTCATGCAGTATTACCAAGGACTTAGCGGTACAGTGTAACTGAATGGTTGACGTCTACACTCAGATGTTTTAGTGTTAGTGTGTGCTTCTTTGGAGATATCTTTCCTAAAGAATCCACTTTTGTTTGTAGTACTGATGCTAGTTTGGGGATTAGCAGTATGGCACTTTGAAAACACACTTATGGATATACCTCTGCTTAATGATGTCACAAGTGTTTTACAAAATGTATTAGGTGTTCATATCAAGGAGCATGCTAATTCAAAATATATTCAAGTATATTTAGTAATATGGACACTTTTTATTTTTTAACACTCCCCTTATACAAAAAAAGAAAAAGGGAAATTGGCCTGTATAAGTAATAAAAGTTTTGCCCCCACACGTGGAAAACATTGAAAAATATAAAGAATATAGGCCTATCCATAAACTTTTGGCATTTGCGATTATTTTTCCGGATCCTGCATAATTGCGATCACACTGCTTATACATTTATATATTGTCCTTTTATCTAAATAGTACAATCACATGTGTTTTTCCTAGAGCTGGAGTGGTTAAATAGAAAAACTAGGCTGTTGGGTCGTGGGAATCTGGAGAATGAGATGTCTCGTGCAGCCTCAGAGCTGGCCAGAGTCCCAAGGACGAATCTCAGGTTGACCTCCACTTGGCCTGCCACAGTCCTCAATCACTGACCCGGGTGTCCTCGGAGAGCCTGGAAAACAAAGCTGAGGTCATCCCACATGACCTCTGGAGGCTTAGGGTCACCTGAACAAAACCTGCCTTTCTCTGAGCGGCAGGGTGGCCTCTGAAGGCTGGCCTCCCTCTCTGATTCACAGCATAGGCTTTGCCATGGCATCTTTGATCAGTCGCCTGCCACACGGGGCTATTCTCAGCGTAGGCTCATTCCTGTTGTGCGTAAAGAATAGCATGCAGAAGGAGGTTGGACACATTGTCTTACTCCTGAGGCCAAATTCCAGGCATGTTTTAGGCCCTTTGGCCATGCCATGTGACATTTTACATAAATGTTCCCTAAGACCTCTGTTACCCAGATCTGCCCGTCTCTCTCCCTAGTGTCATATTAGTTCTAAAACTGATAGCTGGTCCATTACCAAAGCCAGAAAAAGGGAGGCATTGAATTAGAAATTTAATGCAAACAATTTGTGAATTGCTTGTATTCTCATTTTGTCAGCCTGACACATTTGAGGAAAAAATAAATTTCTAAAAATGTGTAGGGGCTGCTATGCAGTGTGTGTACTCGACGGTTTTCTTTGATAAGGTCAGCTGTAGATTAAGAGCCAACCAAAAACAAGGGAAATTTTGAGAAGAGTAATTTTAAACATCTTTTCATCCCAATCATCCTTGTATTCCAGGTGATTAAAAATAAAATGAGAAAATAATTTTCTTTTATCTTTGACTTCATTACAAGTTTGAGAATTCTGATCATGTGTACATAGTCTGTCACATGTTTTCTCTGTAATTTCTTCTTTGCATCAAACAGATATCTTGTATTTTTTTCCTGTGTTTCCATTTCCTAGAATTTCAGGTTAAAATACTTGTGTATCTCAATCTATTCTTTTAGAACAGCGATTTCTGATTGAAATATAATAAGAGCCACATAACTTTGAATTTTATAGTGGCCACATTTAAAACATAAACAGGAACAGGTAAGACTAATTTTAATGATGTATTTTATTTAACCTAATCTGTAATAATAAAAGCATGATATGCTAATTAGACCCGAAGTCCTTCTGTCCTTCGGGAGAAGCCAGGGCTGTGAGGGAAGCCTGGGTCCCGGGTGCCAGAGGGAAGCCGGTGCCTGCAGCCAGGGGAAGGAAGGCCTACTCTTGCATGAATTTCGTGCATCGGGCCTCTAGTATACATACAAAATGTTAGCATTTCAACACAGAAGTATCTAAAAAATTGACATGTTTATATTTGTCTTCAGATGAAGTCTTCCAAATCCAGTGTGTATTTTGTACCAATAGCACATTCAGACCCTGGATGTTTATCAGAAATACTTGAGCTGTATTTAGATTTCAGAAGCTTTGCCATTGAAAAAGTAGATTCACATTTCCAGATTGTTCCAAACATATTTAAAAGTTTCCCAATAACACAAACAAGCATCAGGTAATTTTTTTATTTAATTAAAATTAAATAAAATTAAAGATTCACTCCCCTATCACTCTACCTGATATCAAACTATCATACAAGGTCATAGTAGTCAAAAATAGCATGATAATGACATAAAAATAGACATATAATTCAATGGAACAGACTAAAGGTCCCAGAAATAAACTCACACCTGTATGGTCAATTAATATTTGACAGTGGAGGCAAGAACATACAACAGGGTAAAGACGGTCTATTCAATAAATGGTGCTGAGAAAATTGGACAGATACATGAAAAAAAAGATGAAACCAGACCACCTTCTTACACCAAAAACAAGAATAAACTCAAGGTGGATTAAAGACTTATGTGAAATATGTAAAACTCGAAACCATAATACTCCTACAAGAAAACATAGGCAGTAAAGTCTCTGACATCTCTCTCAGCAATATTTTTGCTGACATATCTCCTTGGGCAAGGGAAACACACACAAAAAATAAACAAATCAAACCACATCAAACTAAAAAGGTTTTGCAAAGCAAAGGAAACCATCAACAAAACAAAAAGGCAGCCCTAGCCTGTTTGGCTCAGTGGATAGAGCATCAACCCATGGAATGAAGGGTTCTGGGTTGGATTCTGGTCAAGGGCACATACCTCGGTTGCAAGCTCGATCCTCGTGCTGCATACGGGAGGAAACCAATCGATGTGTCTCTCTCACATCGATGTTTCTCTCTCTCTGTCTCTCCCCCTCCCTTCTACTCTCTCTAAAAATCAATGGAAAAATATCCTTGAGTGAGGATTAATAAAGAAAACCAAAAAATGAAAAGACAAGCTATTGACTGGGAGAACATGTCCACCAATGATACATCTGATAAGGGGTTAGGATCCAAATTTTATAAAGAACTCATAAGTCAACACCAAAAAAAACACACAAACAATCCAATAAAAAAGTGGGCAGAGGACCTGAGTAGATACTTCTCCAAAGAGTACATACAGATAGATGCCAATAGATATCTGAAAAGACATACAAATTGGTAGTCACAAAATAGTCACGATGTAAAGTACAGCATAGGGAATATAAACCTATCTAATAAAACAGTAATATGCAAATTAACCATCACTCCGTGACAAAAATGGCGGCGCCCATGGCCACAAGATGGCGGTGCCCAGTCCTCTCATCCCTGCCGGAGTCCCCCAGTCCGCCCAGCCTTGGCACGCAGGTTGTCCAGCTCGGAGGCGCCTGCGCCCCCACACCACGATTCCCGCCCAGCGGTGGCAGCCTGGGCTGAGTCTAAGTCTGCGAGGGACACGCAACCCAATGGCACGATCCCCCTCCCAGCGGCCATAGCCTGGGCTGAGTCTAAGCCTGCGAGGGGCGTAAATCCCAACAGCGCGATCCCCCTCCCAGCAGCCATAGCCTGGGCTGAGTCTAAGCCTGCGAGAGGCGCGCACCCCCATGGCACAATCCCCCTCCCAACGGCCTTAGCCTGGGCTGGGGTCTCAGCCTGCAAAGGGTGCAATCCCCCTCCCAGCGGCCATAGCCTTATCTGGGGTCTCAGAGTGCGGGGGACGTGCACCCCCACAGCGCGATCCCCCTCCCAGCGGCCATAGCCTGGGCTGGGGTCTCAGAGTGCGAGGGGCGCGCACCCCCACAGTGCGATCCCCCTCGCAGCAGCTATAGACTTATCTGGGGTTTCAGAGTGCGAGGGACGTGCACCCCAATGGCACGATCCCCCTCCCAGCGGCCATAGCCTGGGCTGAGTCTAAGCCAGTGATGGGCGTGCACCCCAACAGCCTTAGCCTGGGCTGGGGTCTCAGCATGTGAGGGGCGTGCACCCCCACGGCGCGATCCCCCTCCTAGCAGCCATAGCCTGGGCTCAGTCTAAGCCTGCGAGGGGCGCACACCCCTATGGCACGATTCCCTTCCCAGTGGCGGCAGCCTGTGGTCTCAACCACTGAGTCACACCAGCCAGGCAGATATGGAGAAGTCTTAAATGTTTCTTTTTTTGTTACATATATTTTATTGATTTTTTACAGAGAGGAAGGGAAAGGGCTAGAGAGCTAGAAACATCTATGAGAGAGAGACATTGATCAGATGCCTCCTGAACACTCCCCACTGGGTATGTGCCCCTAACCAAGGTACATGTCCTTGACCAGAATCGAACCTGGGACCCTTGAGTCTGCAGGCCGATGCTCCATCCACTGAGCCAAACCAATTAGGGCTGTCCAATATGTTAAAGAAAAAACCCTATCTAATAAAGAGGGAATATGCAGGGGAGGGCATTTGGGGGTGACCGGGTTGTCAGGGGAGGGCAGTTGGGGATGATCGGGCTGGCAGGGGAACAGTTAGGCATTGATCAGGCTTGCAGGGGAGTGGTTAGAAGGTGATCAGGTTTGCAGGCAGAAGCGGTTAGGGGCAATTAGGCAGGCAGGCAAGCAGTTGGGAGCCAGCAGTTCCAGATTGTGAAAGGGATGTCTGACTGCCTGTTTAGGCCCGATCCCTATAGGATCGGGCCTAAACAGGCAGTCAGACATTCCCCGAGGGATCCCAGATTGGAGAGGGTACAGGTTGGGCTGAAGGATACCCCCTCCCCCAGTGCACGAATTTCATGCACCGGGCCTCTAGTCTATATAATAAAAGCCCACCTACCAGAACAGCGGAACAACCAGAATGACCGGAATGACTGGTGGCTATGACACGCACTGCAGTAGCCAACCAGCCTGATCCAGGCCGTGATTGGCCCCCAACACCCCAATTGGGAGCGGGGCGGTCAGCAAACTGCCTTCAGCCCCTCCCCCCTGCCAGCCCAGCCTATGGGACCCATCAGGGCAGGCCGACCAGACCCCACCCCCGTGCATGAATTCATGCACCAGGCCTCTAGTCAATAATCTTACCTAATAATAGACAAACATGTAAATTGACCGTACCTCCACTACGCCCACAGCCAATCAGAGTGAGTATGCAAATTAACCCGACAAAGGTGGCAGGTTAATTTGCATATGCAGGCGCGGGAGCAGCTGGGAGGGGCAGGACGCCTGCTATGAGGGGGAGGGGTGGCTGCGGAGGGAGCTACAGGAGCGGTGCTCCGGAAAGAAGCGAAGACTTGCCGGCTCCTGGGTGGGCCGGGAGCGGGGACTTGCCAGCTCCCAGGCAGCTGGGAGTGAAGCCAGGGGAAGGAAGGCCTATTCTTGCATGAATATCGTGCAACGGGCCTCTAGTATTGTAATAACTATGTATGGTGCCAGCTGGGCACTGGAAATATCAGGGGGAGCATTTTGTAAAGTATATGATTTTCTAACCACTATGCTGTCCACCTGAAACCAACACAAAGTAATATTGAAGGTAAACTGTAATTGAATAACAGTTCACCTCAGTTACACACACTTGGTGTGCTGGTTTAGTTTTATGCACAGCATTCAATTCCAGTTACTAGTAGCACAGGGAATTGAAAGAGAATTATCTCAAGAGAGAGAGAAACAAGGGACTTGTATTGACTCTGTGACTAGCTGTGTGACCTGGAATATAGTACTACCCAAGGCCTTCTGGCCTGGATGTCTTTAATTGTACATTAATTTGTAATTGGAAATGGACCAGATGTTCTCCTTTGAGGTTCCTTTGGCGCTCATAAAATGTTACAAACCTTGTATGCACAAAGGTGCAAAATGCCACACCAAGTGAAATGTATTTCTGTAAAATGGAGAGCTATGGCCCTAGCCGGTTTGGCTCAGTGGATAGAGCATTGGCCTGCATACTGAAGGGTCCCGGGTTTGATTCCGGTCAAGGGCGTGCACCTTGGTTGCAGGCTCCTCCCCTGCTCGGGCCCTGGTTGGGATGCCTGCAGAAGGCAACTAGTCGATGTGTTTCTCTCACATCAATATTTCTCTGTCTTTCCCTCTCTTTCCAGTCTCTAAAAGTCAATGGGAAAATATCCTCGGGTGAAAATTTAAAAAATAGTAATAATAAAATGGATAGCTATGAAGTGTTTTGTTTTATGATATACTAGAGGCCCAGCACGTGATTGAAACCGTGGGCGAGGAGGCGCCCCGCCTCCCGCCTTGTGAGGAGGCACCCCGTGGGCCACCGCAGGAGTCAGGCCAGACCGCCGCTGCAGGCGGCCGGGACCCACGCCTGACTGGCGCCCCCCTGCCCCCCTGCCTGTGTCTGCTCTGGGGCTGCCCGAGCTGGCACAGTGGCTCAGCCAGCCTCAGGCCCCACGCCCCCACCCCAGCCCCTCTGCCTGTGTCCGCTCCAGGCCACCGGAGCTGCTGCGCTGGCTCAGGCAGGCCCCCGTCTCTGTCTCTGTCTGTGTCTCCACTCTGGGCTTCACCTGCACAGGCAACCTCCTCCTGTCCGTTTGTCCCGTTACGGCGTCCCGGCCTAATTTGCATATTACCTCTTTATATATTAAGATATTTTAGGTGAGAGTGGAGAAGTAGAGAAGAGAATGGCCACATCAAATATGGTAGTCTGCCAGAGTTCTTAGCTCTCCTTTGGGGGAATAAATGTTCACATGTTATAGAAATTATAGAAATTATCTCTTCTTTCGAGGGAAATTGCCTGTATTTGTTTCCTATTAGCTGCTGTGACAAACTCGCACAGAGTAAGTAACTTGAAACAACAAACATTTATTTCCTCATAGTTCTGAAAGTCAGAAGCCCCACACTGGTCCCACTGGGCTATAAGGAAGGTGTCCGGAGGGCTGCCTTTCTCCTGGAGGCTCTAGGGAGAACCTGTTGTCTTGTTTTTTTCAGATTCTAGAGGCCAGCAGCATTCCTTGGCTCATGGCCCCCTTCCATCTTCAAAGCCAGTATTAACCTTACTCACTTTGCATCACTCAGACGTCAACTTTTCTGCCTCCCTCTTTCATGTAAGGACCTTGTGATTAATGTATAATCCAGATCCATCTTATTTTAAGGCCAGCTGATTAGCAACCTTAATTTCACCTGCAATCTTAAGTCCCTTTTGCCATCGTCGCAACCTAGTCACAGGTGCTGGGGATAGGATGTGGACATTTTTGGGGGACCATTTTTCTGCCTGCCATGCATGGCCATATCTCTGTGGCTTCACAGTTTTTACCAGTGGTTTCAGGGCTAGTCACTTTTGTCTCTCTGCTCTATTTTCCCACTCTGAATTAGAGGCAGCCATCAGTTAGTAAAAGACAGGAGTCAACTGAAGGAATTAGGGCAAAGGAGTGACCTTGAATGACTAAATAATTTCTCTTCATTGACACCTGCCTCAACCTCTCGCTGTGTGTTAAAAGCTAGTTATATATAGAAGGTTCTTTTACCTACGGCTGTGTTCTCATCCATGGAAAGGTAGAAACTGCATCTTTCCAAAGAAATAGGGGTGTATTGCCTGAGCATTTTTAAAAAATCTCTAATCAGAGATAAAATAAATTTTGCCAAAGTTCAGTGTGTATTTTTTTTCTCTCTGCTGAGCAGGTGGTTGAAAGTTGTGGAATGTTGTTTTTCCGAATATAGAATCATGATGTCCTTGGGAACATGCTCATTAAAATAGAAAAATTGGACGGTATTAATTTGCATTTCAGTTAACTCTTTGGGTAGATTTATATAACTGCCTATCACTATAATTATTTGCATCTCTGGTGAAAATGTCACATCCATTTGCAGACTATTATGTCATTATCAGAGGCATAGAGGGAAATCGAAACTCACTTTTAGCATTTAGAGGAACTGTACAAGAAGCTGGTGTAGAAGGGGACCAGGCATGGATTTTCTAGCCCTTCTTTAGGTTGACAGTGTCATTTAGACTTTACCTTATGAAGTGTTGGTTTGGAGGGTAATAAACTGGTTGGGAGACCTCACTGGTTAACCTCCATTGCACATTTATGGTGAGATCTGTCTCAACCAGTCAGTCACTTAGAAATGTTTATGAGTGCATACTCTGTGTCAAATTCTTTGGAAGGCAATGGGATGCTATCCTTAGAGCTGCCATATTGCACAACTCCAGGAGTGGCCATTTATGCCACACTGTAGTCTATATGAATGGCACCCCTGGAGTTGTTCAGTGAGTGACTGAGACCTTATTCAGTGATCCTGGCATTGCCCACAAGAAAGCCTGTAGCCTGGTGGGGGGAGCGGGGGGAGGGAACAGGTTCACAAATGGACTCTTAAAATTCTTATGCTGTGTGTGAGTGGGTACATCCATGAGCACCGAAGAGGGAGTATCTAACTTTTCTTAGGACAGTTAGGGTGTCTAGAAAGTTTTCTCAGATGAGGCCCTCCCTACACTGAGTCTTGAAGAATCAATAGGAGATGGTCAGTTAAAAAAGTTGAACAGTTGTGGGCAAAGCCAATAGTCTACAAAGAAACAGGGGTGTGCCAACGCATACGGCATTTGCAAGACGTGCACGTATTTCCGTATGACTGGAGTGTGACATTCATGTGGGAATGTGATGAAGCCAAGCATTGACCTTTCTGTGCCTTGATGCCCTGTTTAGTAAAACAATGAAGACAGCACAAGCTACCTCATGGGTTTTTGTTTTAAATGATACCATAAATAGAATGCCTAGGACAGGGCCTGACATAAAAAGCACGTAAATGTCAGCTGTTGATGACGACAAGCTTGGTATTACAGGAGCCTGGATAAGCATTCAAAGTCTGCATAGCTACTGCCGAGGAGTTTTGACATAATGCTGTTGGCCTAGGGAAATGGTCAAATGATTTTTTGTTTTTAAATGGTGATGTGCAGCTGAGTAGATTTATAAACGGTAGCCATCATTTTGCAAGGCTGATTAGACCCTGGTGAATTGAGTCGTCTTACTCAAAACCATCAGAGACGGATGAAGAAAAATGTCACTTTATCAATGTATGTTCCACTTTACAATGGAAACCACGCAGCATGATGGGATCGTTGCGGCAATGAGGTAGGAACCTCGTGTCTTCCTCCCATGAATCGGTAAACTTTCTTCAGTTCCCCTGACAACTTGACATGGCCTCCTATGTGAGGACGAGGAGTCAGAGCGAATGCAGATGAATGCTTTAAAGGGCTGGTTTCAACAGAGGATGCCGACCCAGCGAATCAGCCCGTCTCACTGACCACAGGTGTGTCTGCCAGACGAGAGTCCTCAGAGCATTTGGGTCAAGGCACCATCTCTTCTGGAAATGGTGGAGACACTCTGATTTTCTCTGCTTTCTCCTCTGACAGGTAGCCCTTTTGTTTTTTGACGCACCCCTGCGCCAGCCTCTTTTGTCATCATCACTTTTGTTTTAGGCATCCTTTCAGGAGGTGTCACACCTTCCCAGCTTCATCTCTTTAAGGGTGCTGCTGTTTAATGGGATTTACGTAGTTTCAATAATACACACTCTCCACAGTGGTCATTTTTTCATTGCGTTCAGGAGCTAAATAGTGAGTTATTTCTGGGAATCATTAGTCAGTTAAGCCCATTATTGTGGGTGAATTCACAGTACTATTAATTACATGGAATGGCTTTTTTCTTTTTGTTAATCCTCACCTGAGGATATTTTTTCCCTTGCTTTTTCAGAGAGAGGAAGGAAGGGAGGGGAAGGGGGAAGGAGAGAGGGAGAGGGAGCCAGAGACATCGATGTTCTGACATCTACTGGTTGCTTCCCAACAAGAGCCCATGACTGGGAGTGGGGAGTGAACCCGAAACCTGGGTATATGCCGTTGATGGGGAATCGAACCTTAGAGCCTTTGGTGCTCAGGCCGACGCTCTGACCTCTGAGCTACACCGGCCAGGGCTGGAATGGCCTTTCCATTTCTTCGTATCATCTTATTTTCTTAACCTGTTGTTTTAATCATCTCTCACACTCGGTGTTGGAATCCATTGTATTTGGAGACCTGTACTTCAATGAATGTATTGGGAGGATAAGATTTGTCTCTTGAAGTTCCTATATTTGTATATAAATAAACATTCTTTTATCAAAGTACTATTATAGGACTTTAGAAGTTTAGTATCTTTTTACTGAATGCTTTAGGAATATACATTTCTTTTACTAGATTTTTATACTTTCATTTAATGCTATAATGTTATTTTATGCATTCTATCAAGCATTCCAAGTTCAGGCAGATCTTTTATCAAAACAATAATAATGCGAAAAAGAAAGAAAATTTGTTCTAGTTATGCTCGATAAAGTGCATTTTGTCTTGCCCTCACCTTTATTATGTGATTCCTTCATCACTAACATCAATGTATCCCCCAAAATTAATTATACATTTCGAATTGTAATTACCTGGATCTCTTTGATGATAGTTATTTAAAAAAAAAAACAAAAAAACACAAAACACTGGAGCATATAGAATGATGTTTGGCATGTGCATTTTTAAATAAAACTATATCTTTTTTTTTTAAGGTGGAGAAGGGCCACGTAAATTCACTGCCTTTTGGAATATGTATTCTGAATATTGTCTTTAAACATTTAAATCAGAATGCTTTGATAGAATGCTACAATCACTGCTCATTATCTTGAATTCACTTGCAGGTCATTTCTTCTTAACTATTTTTTAAAAATGTGAATGTTCACCATGTTTTGCTCTATAGGAAATCAATCACAATTGTTCATAATGGGTAGTTATTTTTAAATGAAAGCGCTTAAAAAATGAAAATGAAAGCTCTGAGAAAGATTGCGCTCCTAAATTTTAATGCTTCAAAGATTACAGATGTTGGCATTGTGATGAAACAGAACTTGCCTCTTGGCAAGTCTGTTCCATGGAAAAGTTAGAGCTGAGGCTATATTATAATGAAATATTTATTAAAATTCTTACACTGTACTGAAAAGCCAGGGGTGTACCTGTGCTATTCCGAATTCTCTGCTCTGGCAAAACATTTTACGATGATGTACATATTTGCATTGATACAACATGGAGAAAGTGGTTGTTCTTCCTTGCTTGGAATAAACTTAAAGCAAAATTCCAGCAAGAGCACCAGAGCTATTTCTAAAAATGCAAGGCATGTTTTTCTTTTTCTTTTTAAAAATCCTCTAGCAAAATGGGACCTAAGGCTTTAAGATATATGGCTATTTTGTTTATAGAGAGGGAATAGATCATATAAAGTGATTTTACTAACTTACTGTAAAGGGCCAAAAAACATGCCCGGTTTGTCAATAATCTTGAAAATGCAAAAAAAAAAAAAAAAGCCACGTTTTTATTATCTAATTCTAAGAAGCACAATATTCTGAGGTTGAAGTGGATGTGGATGTGGAGAACAAATACTTGGACTCTGTAGGGAATGTCGATAGATGTAGACTTTCTCAAGGGCGAAGTGTTCATCAGAAGCGTTGAGGTTCATAGCCTCTGATCTAGCAGTCCTACCTCTGGGAATTTAGCCTAAGGAAATAATTGAACAATGGAGCAAAAAATAAAGACAATATTTATTGCAGCATTGTTTAGAATAGCAAACACTTGGAAACATTTCAAATTTCCCTCAGAAAAATAATCAAAGTATGGTTCTTTCATCCATTGTATATCTTATAGTGATATAGAATGATGCTGTGCAGGAAAAGACAGCATGATATGGTAAGTTGCAATCTAGTGTATAATATAGTCTCATTTATGGTTGAAAAACGAGTGTGCACTGACTTGGTGGATATATAGTTTACAAAATGTTAACAGAAGCTAACACTGCATAATGGATTGCGGGAAATCTTTATTTTGTTCTTTGCTGTTCTTTTAATATAAGACATATAGACATTTTTACAAACAAAAAAAAATGTTTTTAAATGTACCTGTTTGACTAGCACTTCTACTTTTACTAATCTGTCCTACAAGTACAACTGGATGTGAGCATGCAAAATGTTAAATAATGTTCAACACAGCATTGTTAGAAATCATTGTTAAAAATTAACCTATCTACCTATCCCCTATTGTCAGGAATTTAAGTAAGAAAGTCACAGTGTAACCATACTTTACAGCCATTGAAACTGAAGATGTAAATCTGTATTCATTAATATAGAAAAGATGGTCCTAGCCAGTTTGGCTCAATGGTTAGAGTATGGTCCTTGGACTGAAGGGTCGAGGGTTCGATTTTGGTCAAGGGCACGTACCTCAGTTGCAGGCTCGATCCTCGGCTCAATCCCCAGCCTAGTTGGTGCGTGTGCGGGAGGCAACCAGTCGATGTGTGTCTCTCACATCGATGTTTCTCTCTCTGTGTCTCTCCCCATCCCTTCCACTCTCTCTAAAAAAAAAAAAAAAATCAATGGAAAAATATTCTAGGGTGAGGATTAACAACAACAAATCAATCTATGATAAGAGAAAAAAATTATCCGACACACACTCCTGATTAAAAACAAACAAACAAAACTTGGTGCATTTAGAATAAGTAGAATTAGTTATGTCTTTTGCTTTATTTTAAGTATATGATCTTGTGAAACACAAGAAGCATTCCAGTTGAAATTTAATGTATGATAAGAATGCTCACTTTTATAAACCTGACTCAGAAAGTACCAGCCAGGAGATAACAGATATAAACATTAGAGTGGAAGTTGCAAACTTAGTATTATTTGTAGATATTTTAAGTGCATACCTAGGAAATAGAGAATCAACAGGAAAATTATTAGAAACAACATGAGAAGTCAGATGCCTGGCTAGTAATAATGCTGCTGGCAGGGATACAGGTGGGAAGAACCACTAGGAGAGGTTTCAAAGGTATCACCCACGGGCATTCACACGCACGTGACATAAAGCAGGCCCCAAGCAAAGTACTGCAGGGCATTCTTTCACCTATAACGCTGGCTGCTGCCTGCTCAGCATGTGGCCACTGGTCGAATCATAAATAAAAATGACAAAGGACATTTCGGAAAGAAAAGAGGGATGACCATCCTGGGAGGAAAAGGCTGAGACTATAGGAGAAAGGAATGGGTTCTCAGGAGTCTAGAGCATGAGCCTAAGCCAGCTTTTATACTCTTTTGATCAGGCCTACTTAATGTGTTAGCTTCTTAATTTTTAAAAATTTGACACCTATGAATTGCAAGAGTCCACATTGTCACAAGCCTGGATCTTCAGCCTCTCTTGAAACGTAGAAGCTCCAGCAATGAATAATGTCCTTTTCTGCAAGAGCAATAGAGGCTGGAAGGGAGCTGGTTGTATCCTGCGCATGCTCAGGGACTCCTCAGTCAGCTACGTGCACATACGCTTTCTCTTGGTGCTATCACTCCATCTATCTGTGACCTTTGGAAGCATGTCAGTTGGAACCCCTGGTGCTGATAATGAACCAGAGAACTTGCTAGGCTCTTAGTGGTAAAGAAGTGCCTCTAGGAGTTGGTGACGGATCACCCTGTTGGGAAAAGTGAACAAAATGAAGAAAACTTTGCTTAATTAAATGTACAACTTGTTCATACCCAATAACACATCCAAATTTCTCCCATCTTATTTTTTAAATTGAAAAATGGTTATTTTAAACGTTAAAAGATTGCGGGCCCGTCTTCAAAGGGAATTGGTGGTTGTCTACATGATCCCCAGTGCATCCTTCCTTCTGAATTCTGCAGCATGTGGAGAATTCTTTTTAGCCAGGGAAATCTTTCTGTTCTTGGACACATCATTAAGACTGAGTCTTCACTAGTAAGTTTTACAGATTCCAAAAGCAAATTAAGTAGGAAAAATGGGACAGGCTTTCACTGTCACTTATGCTGTTGGCCGTGTGTGTGTGTGTGTGTGTGTGTGTGTGTGTGTGTGTGTGTTTGTGTGTGTTTGTGTGTGTGTTGTTGTTGTTTCCTAGCTTATATTCTGTCTGGCTGCCAGATCTGCTAGATATTCTAGAAGTAATAGCATTAATTGCATTTCCCCTTCATTTTTGCTGAAGAAAGTTGCAAGTTTCTCTGTTGGTAGTGATGGAGCTGATTAAACATAAGCAGCACTGTGAAACTAACTGGCTAATATACATGAAAAAAAGAAAAAAAGTAAATTCCTCAGATTTGGCTGTTCTAAAGCTAAAGGTTATTTTATTGACTTTCAACAAACAAATATTTATAACCTATTACTTGTGCCCTGAATTCCATCTCCTCTCCCCACTCCAGGGCTTTCTGTCTCAATGTCTTTTCTTTTGTATCATCAGTATTTCTTCTCTTACCACTATCCACTTTTCAGGAAAGAACAAAGTTTAAGGAAACCCTGTCCATGGAACCATTCCGTGAACCATCATGATGATATTTTAGGCCTTACTTTCCTCTCAGTTTATGCGAAAGCATTTGGCACCTAGTCAGAACTTGAAAAATGTTTTCTCAATGTGAGTCAACCAAGCTTTTCAAAGCAGAGTCTGTCTGGCTGCCTCCATTTTTTAACCATTTGTGTATTAGGCAGATATGCCATGTCTTCCAGTCTTGATGTGGTGGCCTTGTGTAGTAGGTGTCCTATGGGGCTCAGTGGTGCAGTCTCTCTGATGGCCTGAGCTAGACGCTCCAGGAATGTCCCTGGTGTGGGTTATGTGAGATCTTTCGTTGTAGTTGAGTCTTGATTGCTATTGGCCTGGTTGTGGATGGGGTCGATCCTGAGTCTGGCTAGCTGTGAGGATTGGCCGTGACCACAGTGTCTGAGCTGTTGTGCAGGTCTGACCCCAGGAAGCGGAATTTGCCCCAGCAGGGTCTGGTACCTTGAGAAATAGTTCTTTAGTTGTGCCATTTGTAGAGCTAATTGGGTTGTGTTCCGACGGGGTTTGAAGCCTGCCTCTTGGTGTATTGGTTCTGGGGCCTCTTGGGAGGAACTCTGATGCAGGTCAATGTCAGATGTGACCAGTCCTGGGCTACCAGTTATGAGTTACAAAGCAATCCGCAGATTGTGGCTGTTTCTGCTGGGAGCTGGGAACACTTGGGAGGGGTCAAGCTGCGTACCAAGGACAGCTTACATCAGTACAGAGCCAGGGGCCAGGGCAGAAAAGGCTCAAGGCACCTCAAGATTTGCCTCCACTTGCCAGTTGCCTATTAGGCTTAGTTACCCAAAGAGCCTCTGGAGGTACACAAGTTATGTGAGGGAGCTTCTCAGTGAGACACCAGGTACAGGCAAGGGTTGTTCACCAGGTTGATACAGATTCAGGCTCAGTGCCAGTGGGGGGCCTCAGACCACTCAACAAGAGTTTCAGGGTTCGCCAACGCCAGCCGCCACTCACCTGGGGCCATGGTGCTGTCCCTCTAGCCCTCTAGACACAGCACCCAATCTTGCCCTGTGTGTCTCCAGTCTGCTCTGAGCTGCCTTCCCAGGGTGAGTTGCTGTGAACAAGGTTTTGTGCATTGGCCCTTGAGAGGGTGCCTGGGTTTCTAGCGGACTCCCATCTCTTTCTGGTGGAAAATATATGTATATCTGCTTATTTTCAATGCCTGATCTCATGTGAGGTCCTCTTCCTGACTCTGGTTCTTCAGTCTGAGGAGCCCTTTATGGGGTTGAGACCCCATGCTCCTCAGGGGTTACCTTTGCAGCTGAGATATCCCTCCGGATTCTCCACCACCACATGTGAGTGGGGGATCAGCCCTTTTTGGTTTCCACACTTCTTACCAGTTTTGATGTGGCTTCTTCTGTGAATCCTGGGTGATAAGACTTCTCTCTAGCTGGTCTTTGTTGGTTGGTTATTCACGTTGATTGTTCTGTAATTTAGTTGTAATTCTAGTTTGATCCTGGGAGGAGGGGAGTGTAACTTCCACTTATTCTGCCCCATCTTGGCTGTCTCACAGTCCTTATTTTCTTCAGCATTCTGCCACATTTGACAAGTACTCTATGTGTAACAAGCAGCTCTCTTAGGATATAATCAGAACTCTCTCTCTCTTTTTTTTTTTTTTTTTCCTCTTCCTGTAATTTTATTCAGTGGGAAAGGTCAACTTCTGGTACTGGATGAAAACCCAGGAAACTTTCTGCTCACTCTTAGGCAATAAAATTTCCGAGTGTCACTTTAAATCTCTTTTAAAGCTGGTCTCTCAAATGTCAGGTACCATATAGTTGGCAAAGCCTGCAACTTCATTTCAGCTCTCTCTTCCCTTGGCAGGGGCCTTCTGCAGGCAAAATATCTCAGCTCCTGGAGAGGGAGGCAAGTCCTCCTCTCTTTCCTGGCCTTTGGACATCAGTCCTTTCCAACTTATTGAGGTTCTAACTTCTTGGGCTCAAAACAATGATAGGAAGAATTCCAGATAACAGAAAAACAAAAATTTTCACTCTAAGGACTTACTCAACTAGTACTATTGGTAACATGACTTCTTGTGCTCCAGATTAGGTTAAAATGGACTCCCTTGGGTGCTTCTTATCAAGGGTTCTTCATAAACCATCTGCTCCTCCCTTCACTCGGTTGAAAGCAGTCTCGTCACCATCTGAACTGTTAGGCCTTTAGTAAGTACTTACGCTTGTTACCCCAGGAGTTTCCAACCTCTGGAGCACATCAGGGTCACTCGGACAATTTTTTAAAAAGAAAAATACCAGCACTTTGTCCCCAGCCTACTGAGTGGGAATCTCTATATTGGGGCTCTGTTGTGTTTGTTTTTCAAAATTTCACAGGTGATTCTGACGCTTACTAAGGGCTGAGGACACAAAATCCAGCCTCTATTAAAGTTAATAATGTGCAGCTTCCTTTCTGGACTCTCAACTTCCCTTGGGTCTTTTTCACCTTTATAACACCCTCCATAGAGATGTAATCATAACAGATTTGGCCCCTTTGGGGCATAAAGGAATTCAAAATCTCAGGGTTCTAGTGGAGAAGCTGTGCCACTGGGATTTATTCAGCCTTCAGATTGAATTGCATCTAGTTGTGGTGCTCAGTAAATATTGGATAAGAAGCTGGCTAGGAGGTTGGTGCCTTGAACAGAAAAGAAAAGTGAGATAACAGTCTAGTTAAATAAGATGTACTGGTTGTGGTTCCAGTATCTGTTTTGAGAAATCTCATGTCTGGCTGTGTTCTAAATGCTCATGTCATGAATATTACTGTTAAGTCGTCAAAGGGGGAATGCACGAGGCTAGAAAGGTGAGGGATTACGAATTTATTCGATCAATTGGTGGCTGAGACTGGATGGCTCCAGCACCCAGTAACGGGAGTCAGCGGCTTTTAAAGGACTTTTGGCGGGCTTTTTTCTGGGCGGAGACTTCTTGATGCATACCCGGAGGGGAGATAATGGTATGTGGTCACCACAACTGAAATGTGGTCTCAGCAAAAGGAATGTCCATAGTGAAATGACTTGAAAAGCCAGTTCCTGGGGTAGGGTTATCAATTCAACCTAACAATTACCTCAATTAATGTTTACATCATTTAACAGAGGAGACTATCGTCCTCACTTTTTAGATGAGGAAACTGAATCTCAAGGAGAGTAAGTAACTTGATCCCCCAAGAACATCAATGCAGAAGTTACATAGATTTCAACCCAGGTTCTCTGATTTCAGAGCCCAAGTTCCTAAATACTATATTGTAGCACTTCTCATTCAAAGGGACTAGAGCTTTGGGGAGATGTTAGGATTAGCCACTCCCCTCACCCCCCATTTCTGCCCTTATTCTTTTCAGTCTGCCTTCCTCTCTGTACTCTGTCCCCCTGCCCTCCTGCCCTACTGGGGAACGTTAATGAAAGAATCTTAGCAAAAGGCAGAGGGGCTACCCTGATGAGATTATTTTTAAACATTTTCTCTGGCAACAATTATGTATATTGGGTAGTATTGGAGTCATCCTAAAATTAGCAAGACTCGTATGAAGTTAAGGAAATAGTTGGGAGCAGATAGAATGTTTGGTAATAGAGATGGAAAGGAAGAGACGGATGTCAGATGTTAAGCAGGTGAAGTTAAAGAGATTTAGTGATGGGTTATGTGGGAGCTATGAAGGAGAGGAGAGATCTAGAATATGTTGAGTTTTGATGTGGTTGTCTTAAGAGATTGTTGTGTAGTTCATTCTCTGGAGAAGTAGTAGATGTGCCGTAGAGAGAACAGAATTTGTTCATGGATGAGTTTGAAGGACCTATGGAATAAGCAGTGGGAATGTCTGATAGGTAGGTATTTATGACAGTCTAGAGGAGATAGGTCAGCCCTATCTAAGGATATAAATCTCAGAGACATCAGCACATCGGTCAGAGTTAAAACCATGACAGTGGGTGCTTTTGCTTATATAGAGAGAGTTTAAAGTGAAAGGGAAGCAAATGTTAGGAAGGAATCCCTACTAATTTAATAAAGCACCCGACTCTGTCCTGGACGCCTTTTTGACCTTGAAGAAATCACTGGCTCTGTCTGAACCTCAGTTTCCTGGCTGATAAAAGTGTAGGTGATTTCTAAATTCCCTTACAGATCTCACATCCTGCACTTGTTTCTGATCATTAGCACTTGTTTTCATGATTGCTTTGGGGAAGATAGGGCATTTATTACTTGCTTAATTGTGTAACCGCGACGTATGTGGAAGTCCATGAAATTATATATACCCTTCATCTGTCTTTCTGATAAGCATGATTATTATCCTGTACATGTCAACCCCATCAGTGTTATTCAAAGATAACCTGGAGCACCACGAGCATGGTAGGTTTGAGGAACCCAAGTGTATTTCTTGAGAGGCAGCAGAGGGTAGTGATTAAGAGCTCAGCCTCTGAAGCCAAACCTATGGGCTTTAATTCTTCTACCACTTACCTGGTTCTGTCACCTCAGGCAACTTAGTTCATGCCTATGTTCCTCCCTTTCCTCGTCTATAAAATAGGGATAGTAATCCTAGAGATAGTATAGAAATGAAATAAGTTGATATACACACAGTACTTGGAAGGATACTGGGCACATCTGCCCTTAGTAAATGTAAGCTGCTATTGTATGATGGTGACAGTGGCAACATTGTCTGGTGAAAAGTGTCTTAATTGTTAGGGCTGAAGAAACCTAATGTCTTAGACTTTTCGTTTTCAAAAGAAGAGTCAAGAGGAAAACCTATACCACTTCCTAACAAGTGGGAACTTTCAGATGGCCGAACTCCATGGGTGGCAAACATATATTTCTGGTAACAAATTAAGCTGCAGGTGAAAAAGGCAGAAGAATACTGCATTATAGGGTCATTCTGTTGATAGATTAGTTAGGATAAAACAGGAGGCATTAGGGTGCCCCCGCCATTAATACGCTTCCTTTTTGTTGCTTTTCCTTGTCATCTTAATGTAAAGAGAGAGAAAATGACACACTGCCCTTTCTCAGTAGTAAACCTCACATGCTCAATGTGTCTTAGAGGTTGGGTGGCTCTTGGATGTGCAGTTGCCACCCTCTAAAGCCAAATATATAGAGAGAGCACATGCCTTATATTTCCTTAATGCATATATGGTGGCTTGGGAATCTTGCAGATTATGGCAGCGGGTTCAAATTTCTTTGGAACCTTGGACCTGCTCCTCAAAACATACCTACCGGGTATCAGCTATGTGGAGAGAAAGATGCATATTGAGAAATGGCAATTGTTGAAGCATCTTGAATCTTTTCCTACTTTCTTCATTATTCTTCTCATTTTTCTGAGAGAGGCTGAATTCAACTTGTCAGGCACAGCCAAAGGAGTGTCCCTGTGCAGTTTAGTATATGCCAGGAAGGACAATAGCAGTCATTCAAAACAGGGTTTCAAATGAATACATAAGAATAAACCCCTGTGGGATTAGTCCCAATTGAAAAGTTCAGTCCGGCCAGGGAGGGTGGCTGCTGCTGCTGGGGATTAACAAACAGCTGAAGGGAATGGCATTCACTGATCTAGACACATTTGTAGTGACTGTGATGGCCTCTATCTGCCCCATGGGATCTATTGCTTAGACAGGCTTACAGAGTAAAATTTTTAAATAGTATGATATTTCTTCTTTTTCCTTCCTGGAAACTGTCTACCTGATTGCGTATGAACGTTTCGGTTCATACATTTCAGACCACAGAAATGCATGCCTCTAAAAATTACTATGGTCTCAGGGAAGAAGCTGAAGAGCGAATTTTCTTCTAGAGAAACTAGAAGCAACAGAACAAAGGAAGCCCTCTGGTGAGAGTGGTGGGAAAGTGGGTGGGATCATATTATGTTCAGAGCACTGAGTATTTTATTTTAAATGTATTTTTATTGATTTTAGAGAGGAAGAGAGAAACATCAATGATGAGAGAGAATCATTGATTGGCTGCCTTCTACATGTCCCCCCGCCCCAAGAAATCGAGTCTGAAATCCAGGCCTGTGCCCTGACCAGGTATCAAATGGAATGGAACCATGACCTCCTGATTTTTAGTGTCTATAAAAGTTGAAAGGTGAGAGGGGTCAGAAGCCCCTTTGTAAATGTCTGCTTTGATTTTCTATTCCATGCTGTTGCTTTAAGGATTAGATCAAGCAACTCAAGGGTAAATACTATGGAAAGCAACTGCATTTAGTGGGTTCTCCATAATTGTGGAGTGAATAGTTGATAACAGTTTCTGAGATCATCCACTGTTTTTCTTCCATTACGATCACAAAGTAATTTCTTTGTGGCCAAAATCATATCCTTAAACACAAACTCATTCTTCCCATGTGTAATAACAGCTCCCACTGAGCTGCTTTGGTGTTAATTTAACTCTGTTCCATTTAATGAATTATGCTAGGAGAATATTGCAGAATCATTTTTTAATGAACACAAAGATGGCTGTTGAGAAAGTCGAAGGCTGTAAAAGGGGCTTCATTCCTTCCTTCATGCCTTCTTAGAAATAACTTGGCGGGCTCTGTCGGAACAGGACCAGGGAGAGCTGGTGGTTCTGCTGGTGACCTGTAACTGGCTTCAGACAAGTATCCAGGGCTTATGTGAGGCTGCTGGAGACTATTGGTGTTTAGGGGCCCAGTGAAATGTAGCTAAAGGTGTGTGTGTGTGTGTGTGTGTGTGTGTGTGTGTGGTGTGTGTGTGTGTGTGTGTGTGTACACGTGTACGTACGCGGGTGTTCCTGTCTCCATTCTTCCTACTGTCAAGGCCAGGTAGCTGTTCTTTCACTGTTATGTGTCAGAGAGATTTAGAAGCTTAGCATTCCATTTAAAGTTAGGCTCATGGTTAATGTTTGAACAAAATGTATTTCTTCCAATGAAATACATTCTTATTCTTTTCTGTCCTCCATTTACATTCTAAGTTCCCATTCTCTTTCTTTATATCAACAGCATTTTGAGGTCTAACTTCATATACAATAAAGCACATACATTTCAAGTATTCAGTTTAGTAAGTGTTTACTTATGTATACACCTGGGTAGCCAGATCCAGATTATGGAACATTTCCTTGTGCTCCTTCCAGTCAGCAGTCCCAAGGGTAACCTCTATTTTAACTTCGACCTCCATAGATTGATGTCAGCTGTTCTTGTATATCATTAAAGTGGAGTCATAGAGTTGTCCTCTTCTGTGTTTGATTTCCTCCATTCAACATTATACTGTAACTCAAACGTGTTGTTGAGTAAAGAATTCCGTTGTATAATGTATTCAACCATTGGCGTGCTGATGGACATTTGGACTGTTTTCAGTTTGGGGCTATTCCAAATGCTAATGCACGGGACATCCCACAGCCCCACGCCACCAAGGGCCTCTCAGAGCTCTTATTTTATAAACATATACTCCGGAGTATGGTAACTTTATTAACGAGTCAAAGGGAGCCTGTGCTCAGTAGCTATTTGCATAAGAACCACCCACTGCTCGCCCCTCTCCCTGGGGCTGCGGCGCAGCTCTTACGCATTAAGCCGGCGCCACGAGAGATCTCGCAGGGCGCCTGCGCGACGAGGGGCGCATGCGCAGACGATCGAGACCGCTGACAGATTCTCGGTGGCGGCGGCAGTGGTGGCGGCGGCGGCGCCTGCGGCGGTCCTGGACTGCGGGGAATGGGAGCCCTTGCTCTCTGACTGAGCACCGCCCCGCCTCCCTGGCCTCCGACATGGCTCAGGAAAAGATGGAGCTAGACCTGGAGCTGCCTCCGGGTGCGGGCGGGAGCCCGGCGGAGGGCGGCGGCAGTGGCGGCGGCGGGGCCCTCCGGAGGTCTAATAGCGCCCCTCTGATCCACGGCCTCAGTGACACTTCGCCGGTGTTCCAGGCCGAGGCGCCGAGCGCCAGGCGCAACAGCACAACGTTCCCGAACCGCCACGGCCTGCTGCTGCCAGCCTCCCCGGTCCGCATGCACAGCAGCCGGTTGCACCAGATCAAACAGGAGGAGGGCATGGACTTGATCAACCGAGAGACCGTCCACGAGCGCGAGGTGCAGAACGCAATGCAGATAAGCCACTCCTGGGAGGAAAGTTTCAGCCTGAGTGACAACGATGTGGAGAAGTCCGCCTCCCCGAAGCGCATCGATTTCATTCCGGTGTCACCAGCACCGTCTCCCACCCGGGGGATTGGGAAGCAGTGCTTTTCACCATCCTTGCAAAGTTTTGTGAGTAGCAACGGATTGCCTCCAAGTCCGATTCCCAGCCCAACGACCCGATTTACTACTCGAAGAAGCCAGAGTCCCATTAATTGCATTAGACCAAGTGTTCTTGGACCATTGAAAAGGAAATGTGAAATGGAAACTGATTATCAGCCAAAGAGATTCTTCCAGGGCATCACCAACATGCTTTCTTCTGACGTTGCACAGCTGTCAGATCCTGGTGTGTGTGTCTCTTCGGATACCCTGGATGGAAACAGCAGCAGTACTGGATCTTCTTGTAACTCACCAGCGAAAGTCAGCACTACCACCGACTCTCCGGTGTCACCTGCCCAAGCGGCCTCTCCATTTATTCCAGTAGATGAACTTTCATCTAAGTGACTCACCCACCTATCCCTGAGACTCGGTTGTTTTGTTTCGTTGTTGTTGTTTTTTTGCAATGGAGAGAAAAATCAAGTTGGAGCAAGCACTGAACTTTGTCGATTAATTTGAGGCTATTTCCCTATTTGACCCTTTTCCTTTTTTGGAATTTCCTGAACTGTTGGTATTCTAGAGAACTTTTATGTCAGGTTCCTGCGGATTACTTCAGTGTAGTAATATTTTCAGACGTTTTCCCAATAAGTGTGTTGAAGCATACATCTTTACGCTGCTAATATGTCTAAATACATATGTTATCCCTTGATTTTTTTAAAAAATAATTGAGAGCTCTATTTATTTATGGGATTATTAAGTTCTGATGCAAATATAAATGTTGAATTAATCAGTGCAGTAAACTGATGTTTTAAAATTCCATACTTCATGCCCACACTAATTTTTAATGTTATTTTTAGTGATTGCTAATTTCTATTTGATGAACAATAACTTACTATTTACGCTATTTTTAAAATATGTTAGTTATATCAATCCAGTGGTTGTCTTGTTTTATTCAGGAATCCTTGGATATTCAATTTTCTGGGTACAGAAGTGGATGGGAGGGGGAATGATAAAAGAATAAAATATAAACATTTGCAACAAATCGTTTAAAATTAAACATAAAAGTAAACCTATTTAAGAAAATATTTCCAAATGAAATTTAATAGTAATTCTAATAAGTTGTACAAATATAACTAAAGAAAATGAATTTTTTTTTTTTTTACCAGAAAGTGCAAACACTAAAGTTGAATGGAACCGTGCCTTGCAGTCTTAGCCCACTGCACATAGACTGAGGCCAGATTCTTTGCAACCATTGCACACTTAAATGCTTTTCAAATGTAGAAAATGTGTGGGGAATCCTGTTGAGCTTCAGCAGAGCATCCAGGCAGATAAAAATCATTCATATGCTTTAAAACATCCAGTTGTGCCACAGTGGATATTGTTGCCAACAAGAAGCCAGAGCAACTTTTGGCTGCTTTTTGGCTCTGCCCATCAGTCACCTTCCTAGTTTTCCCCGGCTCAGGAAGGAAGTGGCTGTTTCCTTGCCAACTGGTCCTTCCTCTCCACCTCCCACCAAACTAGGGCATCATCAGTTAGACAGAAGTACAGTATGATTCGGATTTCTGACAGTGAGCAGCAACAGGACTGTGGAATTGTTTCAGGAACCTCTGGTTAAAACTACAGCTGGAGTTGAATGCCTTGGGGATGTCAGCTAATTGTCAATGACTTGCAATTGAAAATCAGTGGAGAGTCACATAGGTATATCAGTGTTTGACTTAGGTTTTGTTAAAGGTAGAATTGTGAAATGTTTTTTGGGTGTTTTGTGTGTTTTTTTGCCTTTTACAGTTAAGACAAAATATGAAAATATTTAATACCAAAATGTTTTATATTATACTTCTTATATCATCTTAACTAGGAAGGAAGGAAGGAAAGAAGGAAGGAAGGAAGGAAGGAAGGAAGGAAGGAAGGAAGGAAGGAAGGAAGGAAGGAAGGAAGGAAGGGAAGGAAGGAAGGAAGGAAGGAAGAAAAGGAAGGAAGGGGGGAAATCTGGCACCTCTGGCTTTTAAAAGTTATTGCCTACAGAGACTTTAACAATTATGTGGAATTTTTACAACTATAAGAATAAATGGAACTGGTCAACTTTTAACAGTTGCCTCAAGAATTCAGTGAAATTACGTCAAGGGTAAGATGTGCAGAGGCTTGAAATTCTCTCTTTTAGGTGATAGTATTCAAATACCCATGTCTGATCTTTTTCTTCAAATTCAAACCTGTATATCTAACTTCCTGTTGGGCACCTTGACCTGCTTCCAGAGGTACTTTAATCTCAACTTCTCTAAAGCAAAATGTATTGTCTTCTCATTGAACCTGTTGTTGAATTGCCTAAATTGATGATGTCACCACTAATTTCCTAAACTAGAAACCATGGGAAACATCCTTGACTTTTTTCTTTTCCCTATCACATCCAGCTTAATCACCAAGTCCTGTCTATTCTGAAATGAATCTCAAATCTCTTCTTTTCTATATCTCTGTTGCCACTGATGTAGCTTAAGTTCTTGTCGAAGTGATCTGCCAGCCTATCTTCTTACCTTCATTTGGCCCACTCTTTACACTGCCTTTAATGTGATCTTTCTAAATAGGAACTTGATTATTCACCCTCATGCTTAAGAACTATATGCTTCCCGATTTCCCGCAGTTTAAGGAATACTTTCTTTAACATAGGTGTTTTTTGTTTGTTTGTTTGTTTTTGTTTTAATGAACTGGCCATACTCTTAGAAGCTTTAATCCTCTGTTCATCCTGCCCCAATACACATCCTTCTTACTGCAAACACTAGACTACTTGATATTCTTTAAATATGCCACACACTTTCATGTGTTTGTACCTTCTGATAGATTGTTCCTTCTCCTTAAAATGCTATTTCTATCCTTTTCAGCCAGGCAAATGCTTTATTTTTTTATTGCATGTGAATTTATGAAGTAATGTCCTGATTATAAAAATATTTAAGCAATATTTAAACAGATAACTATATAGTAAAAACTGAAAGTCTATCTGTTACTATGTAAAATTCATCTTCTCTTCCCATAGGTAATTTCAATAATTCTGTATATATTGTGCAAGATGTGTTATTCCACATTTTCATGTATATATGTATATAAATTCAGGAAACCAACATGTCATTTACATCTCTCTTCTTTCTTTCCCCCATAGCTAATCATTCCCCAAATCTTACTGATTTTCTCTTCTAGAATCTTCTTTTATCTCTACTGCCACCCATATTTCCCTCTTGGGCTTCTGAAGCTGCCTTCTGATTCCCATTTGTCCCCTTCACCCTTGCTCTGCTTGGCTAACCACTTATTTTCCATATAGCAACCTGAACAATTCTTTTAAAATTACAAATCTGACCCTTCCCTCTCCCAGCTTTAAAGCTTTGCGGTTGCTTCCTGTTGTCATGCTATCAACCTGTAGGGATGGATTCTGGCCCCGGAGGCCCAGTGGGATTGCCCTTGCCTCTCCTCCCCTTGTTTTCTGTGCTCCACCTTCAATGGCTTGATTGCTTGTCAAATACTTTATGTTCTCTCCTATGTTAGGTCTTTTTGCCAGATCATTTCCTTGAAGGTATAGACAGGGGTGGGAATGTCCGGCCCCATGAGATAGGCCTGCGAAATCATTTGATCTGGCCCTGCCAAGACATTAGGGGTGAGCTAATTAAATGTCTAACCAAATACAGCAGGCTAATTTTGAACTCGATAATTTTGTATGGCCCCCGAAAGATGTTATAAATATCCAAATGGCCCTTGGCAGAAAAAAGGCTTCCCATCCCTGGATAGAGAAACGTAGAGAAACCTTTATTAATGAAACCTTTTTTTTTTCTATATAGGCAGTAAGTTTTAAATCAAATGTGTCTCTAAGAGTTTATATAGACAATTTACATTATTATGTTATTGTTCATAACTCCAATCACAATGTAAGGACTTAGATCATGAAGAATTAGCCTTCAAAAAAACATTTTTGGGATATTAGTATTGCTAATCGATAAACTTTGTGCTAGAAGTTCCAAAGCACATAACATTTAGTTACAGTATAGTTTGACATATATAACAAACATCGGTGGCATATTTTCCTTTATTATTTTTGTTTAAAACACAATGTAAATGGAAAAAAAATGATCATTAAATTTGCAGTTGTTGGATGTCAGAACCTTTAAGCATATTTAAAAGATTGATGATAATCAAGAATAACCTGTATCAGGTTTCCTCCCAGTGCATTTATTAGTTCAGCCAGTTACATACCTATAGCAAGAGACCACTCTTAGATATCTGGCAGTAAAATGGGGAAAGGGTCAAGGCTCATGAGGGAAACAAGATTGAAATTTAATTTTTGTATGGCATGTGTATGGATGGGTAGAAAACTTTTGAAGATCCAAGAAGGGAGGCGGGGGGCGGGGAGACGGGAATAGTAGCCAGAACAACAAACCAACCAGATGATGATGTCCACCTATATTTTCTGGGTAGCATCAGGGAATAGAAGAACAAGTTGGTCTTAAAAAGGAGGTCTGGAAGAACTTATTTTTATTTTTTAGAGCAGGAAATGGATGGAGGATGGAACAGCTAGGCAAAGCTCAGCAAATTTGAATTGGTTTGCTGTTGCAGGACTTTAGGAGTGTGGAGGAAAGTATATGAAAAGTGAGAATTTGTATCTGAATGCTTCTATTTCCTAGTTACTGAGGAATCTACAATATTTGAGGGCGGAGCAAGAGTAGACTTGGAAGCTTGAGTGAAATAAAGTTTTAATGTTGCCTCTTTGAGTAGGTTGATTAAGCCATATTGGGTGCCAGGTTGCCGTTGGATTGCAGGTACTAAAGAAGTGGATTGGAATGACCTAGGTTTGGGAGTTGGTTAAGTATTAGGTATGTGAAGCAATTAAGGAGTCTGCTGAAAGTGGAATTGAAAGAAGGGCCAGGGTCTTGGTAAGAGAAGTCAGCAGTGGGTTATGGGAGATTACATTCAATCAGCCATGACAAAGCATACAGAGAATCTGCTCTCACTGTGGAATGCTTGCATTAGCAGTTTTGCCCTTATTTTTCATGGCTAATTTTATTTAGTTAGAAAATCAGTCCCACATCAGCATGCCTTGAGTTTCATTTAATTGAATTTTTTTTAAAAAAAGAAAAAAAATTTGATTTCAAAAAATTTTTGATAAAATAAAAAAGGAAAAAAAATTTTGAGTCAGATTGCTCACTATAGCCAAGACAGCTCTTTATGCCTCCCCTAACTTGTTGTCCACGTAAAAAATGTTCTTAAAAGTTGAAATGACCTTTATATAAAAATTATATGCAAAGTGCTTGCTGTATGTCAGGCACTGTTCTAGGTGCTAAACAAACGTGATATATCACTTAATCTTTATCATCTGAGATAAGTGCTATTACTGGTCTCATTTTATAAATGAGGAAATAGAGGCACAGAGAGGTTAAGTAACTTGCTCAGCATTCCAGAACGGAGGTAGGCAGTGTATTGTGGTTAAGAACACACTATGGAGCCAGGTGGCTGTGGTAAGGATGACTGTGGTAAGGATTACCGGGGTCACTATAGGTACAGTCTTTACAGTAATTCGGGGCAATTTCTGTAGAAGTGTTTTAACTATCATTATTGTGGTGGTGGTGGTTGTCATTGTTGTTGTTATCTTAACAACCGCAATAATGTTGCGGATTCAATAAGGAATCTTTTATCATCCTTGATTGATTTCACACACAGTAACATTATCCTTTCTACCCTTCAAGGCATTCCATCCTATTATAAGGGAGAGTGTCTTGGATGTTGGAGAATCTTTTTGTTTTCATTATTTTATTACAGTTGACATACAATATTATATTAGTTTTAGATGTACAGCCTAGTGGTGAGACATGCATATAACTCACAAAGTGATCACTCCAGTTAGTACCCATCTGACACCATAGGTAGTTGATACAGTATTATTGACTATATTCCCAATCCTCTATTTTACATCCCCGTGACTGTTTTTGTAACTGGCAATTTTTACATCTTAATCCCATCCCCTTTTTCACCCAGGTCACCCTCCCATCTAACTACCCATCAAAATGTCCTCCTTATCTGTGAGTTTCTGTCATATTCATTTGTTTCTTAGATCCTACATGTAAGTGAAATCATGTGGTACAGTTGGTCCTCGGGTTATGTCGGAGATCAGTTCCTACGGCACGACATCGCGATTTTCGCTGTAAGTGGAACCCACCTACATAAGCACCTATGTCACTCACATGGAGCACACACACAGCAGTAATGAAGTGAAATAGTAAAAAAATTTTAAAAGAAAGATAACAATTCCTGACCTTTACTTGTGGTAAATAAATAATAAGAAAACATAAAGCACATACGTACTTTTTGACGGAACTTTTTTTTTTTTTATAAGTAAATGGGAGATGGTGATGTAACCACACAACGAGGTACGTTGAATCCGACATAACCCGAGGACTGCCTGTATTTGCCTTTCTGTGTCTGACTTACTTCACTTACCATAATACCCTCTAGGTCTATCCACGTTGTCACAAATGGCAAGATTTCATTCTTTTTTATGGCTGAGTAATATTTCATTGTATATATGGAATATTATCCATTTGTCTATCATTAGACACTTAGATTGATTCCATATGTTGGCTGTTGAAAATAATGCTGCAATGAAATTGGGGGTGCATAATGTCTTTTCAAATTAGTGTTTTTGATTTCTTCAGATAAATACCTAAAAGTGGGATTGCTGGTCATTAAATTTTTGAGGAGCCTCATACTGTTTCCCATAGTGGCTGTCCCATTTTACAATCCCACCAACAGTGCATGAAAGTTCCCTTTCGGATGCTGGAGAGTCTTACACTGAGCAGACATTTCCCTCTGTAATTTTCACCATCTAATTCAAGTCCGACTCTCTGGAACATGCAGAACAAGCCTCATCTCTCTCTTTTAGATGATAGCTTCCCTTCACAAATCAGAAACACTGATTCCTCTGTAATTACCTCTTCTGAATTTGAGCAATCATGAGCAGTTTTTTAGTGTACTCCCTCTGTGAAATACGGCTATCATTACTAGTGCTATCAAAATTTTCACAAGATCATGATCCCTTTAAGACTGCTTTACCTTCTGAGAAAGTAAAAGATGGTTTAGTAACATGAGGCATTGCCAATAGTTAAGAATTAGCACTAATATTTATTGAGCACTCAGTATGGATCTAGACACTATTTTCAGTGCTTTGCTTGTATGTGTTCATTTAATCCTCATGACAACCCTGTGAGGTAGGTGCTATGACTATTTCCATTTAACAGATGAGAAAACCAAATACGTTTTCTTAAGTCTCTTATACTTTTTTTTTCTTTTGAATTTAGGTCTTTTGTCTTTTCCTTATGAACAAACTTTTTTCTTATTTGAGATAAAGCCTATTTTCCAGCTTGCTAGTGCTGCCACTTCCATTTGGAATCAAATATGTTTATAAAAATGATGGCTTTAATTATTATTACCATATTAGAGGAAGTTATCGGGGAGATTGGGTTTTGTTCTTTTGTGTGTGTTTTTTGTTTTTTGTGTTTTTTTTAGTAATAAGTAAAAAAATTAAAGTGGTATAACAGGAAATCAGGCGTCACATATTTTTTAACTGATTTGCTATTTGGAGTAAGAAATCCCCAAACCACAAATTTCAGATTGTGGTTTATTTTTTAATATGTGTGTATACATACATGCATATACACACACACACATACTGGTATGCACATACATACATACATATATGTACTTCGTTATATTTGAGTTGTACAGTATCCTTAGGTCATCCTTCCTAGGGAAACAAAAACAACCATTTTGATTCCAGTGTCTCCCCAAGAAATCCTGTGAGTTAAAAATGCATCCTTATTTAGAGGAAAAGTAACAGCAGGATTTAAAGAATGATCTACAGCCTTTTATTACCTAAATAATAAGAAACCTTCCTTCTTTCTCTATAAGCCCAAAGGGTAGAGATTTAAATTCATAACGATTGGGCAATCCTTGTGAAACTAGTATTTTTTTTTAACTTCATAGACAAACACATCACAATTGAGTGAGAGGACCCCAAAAGGAAAACCCCTTTGAACACATTTTAGAGTGGGTGCTTAGACTTCAAGTTTCGCAGTGTCATGTGCCAGCATTAGACATTTTTAAACAAACCATCAAAAGCAACAATTTGTTCCAAAAGGTTAGTATCATTTTTTGGAAGTTCTGTAAATATTTTCAAAACCGCTTCAAAAGTGACTTGTAGTTCTATTTGTGGCTTGTTTGAGAAAATAATTTTATAACAGAGAAGTTAGGCAGGTAACATATAGTCAAGTCGTGTATATGTACAACCAAATGTTCAAGCACATGTGTGTGTGTGTGTGTGCGCGCACACACACACACACACATACCCTCTCTGACCTATTTTATGAGCCTTGCTCTGTGTGCTTGAAGCCATATTTAGCTTTCCTTCCATTTTAGATTTCCTCTTATTTTTCCCTCCTTGCTTTTCTTAGGTAGATTGGACTTTGTAAATTACACACACACACACACATGCACACACACACATGCACACACACACATGCACACACAGACACGTGCACACGCGCACACGTGTGTGCACACACACACACACGCCCACAGGTATTGTTGGCAAGAATGTTTTGTGCTTTGATTTTTCATCAACTTTCTGAATTCCAATTGATACTCTGAAAGAGAAATAGGTCTTTGGTTCTGGTACCTAATATCTCTATTTCTCCTTTTGAACTTCTGGAATAAATACTTGGGGAGAGGTAAAAATCACTCTAACAAATTCCAAGGCAGTATGATTGAAACTTGAGAACAAGAGTACCTGTTGCTTTTATTTACCTGCAAAAAGGAAGTTCAGTTCTGGATCAATGCCAGGGATAGTTCTGGTTCTTTTCCAATTGCCTAAAATGGTCTTCCAAACCAAACTAATGTCTAAGACTTGGCTAGCAAGGCATGTTGTGAAAGTAGACAATTGAGAAAGAGCTTTTGTGCCCTCGCAAAGTAAAATGGCTGGTTGAGGTAACCATTCCTGTGATTCAGGCAATACCTTCCCCTGGCTTTAGGACAAAGAACGATTTTACTGTTGCAATGCCAGGAGGATTACCGGAACTCTAGTGACAAGTAGCTATTGAGTGTTGATGTCTTTTGGAAAGAAAAATATGAGCTGTTCAAGGGAGAATGGGAGTGGGGAGACGATGAACGGATTGGATTTTTTTTTTTTGCGTGTGAGGCCTCTCTTGGATTATCATTATGAGCTCCCCAGGGAGTAAAAAATGACATCGATGGTGGTTTTCTTTATGAACATTTGTTTGCTATTTGTTCTACTTCACTGGGAATTTGAAGTTGAATCGGGATGCGTTTAAGACGTTTTGAGTGTCTCTCTCTTAATTTCTCTTCTTTTGTGTCTTCTGAAGAAAAAAAGGTAAATAATAATAATTGCCAAGTTATTTTAAGTCAATGTATACCAGTTTTCGAACTCTTAATTAAAATTCTACTCTTATCTAAGTAGTCTTTCTAACGGCTTCATTTTGCCACACTACTTGTTACCAGATGTTTCTAAAATGCAACTTGCATGGCTACCCCTTAACTTCAGGATTAAATCAAACCCTGCAGTGTGAGTGGAAGGAGACCCCTCTACCTCCACGTATCCCCTGACTTCCACACTGTGGGCTGTAGCCACACCGAGTTGCCTGCGGTTCCACAAGGCTGCATACTCCTATAGACTGGCTGTGCTTTGACAAGCCATGTCCTCTGCTTGGAACGACTCTTCCTTCCTTCCTTTCTCCCTAGTCTCTACCAACCTTCCTCCCTCACTAACTCCATCTAAGGAGTGCATCTTCTGGAGAGCCTTTCCCGATGGCCCTGCCTCTCCAGCCCGGGTCCGTTTGATGGTGTTCTTCTGTGAAGCTGTCAACTGGCTGAACTATTTTTATATGATTTCTTGTCTCTTTGTCCTGTGTAAAACCAAAGCCTCAGCCTTTTACTTCTATCCCTGATGCCTGTGCGTAGCATATTATAAATGTTATAGTTGCTAACATTGATTTTAGGTGGATGATTAATGGATAAGTAAATGGCATAGACGACTATTTTTAAGAGGAAGGAATGGAGTAAGATTCTCAGTGGAACAAATCCAGTGACGGGGCTGGGCCCTGTGGTTTGCCAAGAGACTAGAAATTCATTCATTAAGCAATTTTGGTTCGAGCACATATCATATGCCTCCCACTGGCTAGTCTTTTAGGAAATAGCAGTGTACAAAGCAAAGACTGCCACCCTTGTAGAGTACTTATTCTGCCTACATTCTAACAAAGTAAAGGGAGGGGTGACAATACACATAACAGATAAGTCAATTACATCGTCTATAGAGTGAGGAAAAGCAAGGAGATGAGTGTGGCTGGAGCAGAGTTATTGAAGGAAAAACATAGTTGGAGGGGGCTTAGCGAGGTGGGCAGGAGTGGGGATTGTTGCAAAGATTGATGTCATAGGGTCTTCTGTGCCATTGAATGATGGTGGCTTTCGGTATAAGAGATGGAGAGCCACTGCAGGGATTTTATCACAGAAGAGGCATGATCTGTCTTGGGTTTTAAAAGGAACACTCTTGCTGTGGTTGACAACAGACTGTGAAGGGCAGGGGTAAACCAGGGGATCAGGTAGGCTTTCCTGCCATCCAAGTAAGGGATGATGGTGTTTTGGATGAGGGTGATATCCAGGGAAAGGGGTGTGAAGTGGTTAAATTCTAGACATAATTTGAAGGTAAAGCCAATAGATTTTGCTGACAGGTTTCAGGGAGGCATCAGAGAGGGAAAAGTTAAGGATAATGCCAAGATTTTAGGCCTGAGCAACTGGAAGGATGGAGTTGCCATACACTCAGAGTGGAAACCTGTGAGTGAAGTAAGATTTTTTTTTCATTCTTGGCTGTGGGTGTGCGGATGAGTCTAGGGTATTAGAAGCTCAGTTTTGGGTATGTTAAATAAATGATCCTCATTAGACATTGAGGAGGCAATGTCAAGTCAGTGATTGGATATTTGAGTTTGGAGTTTAGGAAAGAGGGCTGGGGTGGAAATGCACTGATAATTGGGAGCTGGCTGCCTGTGGATGGTATTTAAAATCAAGAGAATAATACATGTGATCACCTGACTGTATATCTAGAATTAAAAGAACTGAATGCTGGGGCACTCGCTAACATTAAGAGGTCAGGAAAAGGACACGAAGAAGGAGCCACCAGGGAGGTAGGAAAACCCAGAGAGCGTGGTATCCTAGAAACGATGGGGAGCCTATGAGAGAGATGATCAAGTGTGTCAGTTGCAGCTTTCAAATTAGATGAGGCCTGATCATTGACCATGGGATTTAGTAACATGCAAGTTACAGGTCACCTTGGTGAGAGACATTTCACTGGAGAGGTGGGGTAGAAGCCCGATTAGAGTAGGTTTAAGAGAGAATATGATGAGCAGAATTGGGGACAGCCAGATGGCTGAAGAAAGTGGTGGGTTGTTGTTGTTTTTTTTAGATCCTTGAGGATAAAGAAGAACTAAAGTAAAAGATCATCCCTCTCCCCATTTTATTAGTAAATTGTTACTTAGCATTTCACAATAAATATCCCATCACAGATATATGATTATGATTTGGAAAAAACCAAGGGCAAATGAAACTTTTCATCCTTCTTTCCTCCCCCCTCCCCCTCCCTTCATTTTTTTTTCCAAGGGGGAAAAATCCATAAGTAAATGTTTTTACTCCAAACATGAGTAAACGGTTAAAGCCAAAGACCTACTGATTCACTTCCTTCACGAATTCGTCTGGTTCATTTTATTCCCTTGTCACTTTTTTCTCTTGATGGCTTTTTTTCCACTTCTAAATTGAAATTTAATTCCACACCCGTGACACAATTATTTCTGTAAGTTTGGCCCAGTTTCCTAACCCAGAGACATTTCCCTCTTCCGTGGGTGCTGTAAATTTTTTAAAGTAGTTCATTGTCCTCTTAGGTTTTATTGAGGAACAGGTTTTTGTTTTTTTCTTCTTATTCCTTTTTAAAATTATTGCGGAATGGCAGGAGAGGAGAGCACCAGTAATGATAAGAAAGGAAGAATGCTTCCCTTACTTTGAAATGCTCAGATTTCATTCTAATCGTACAGTACTGTCAGGTTCGTTCTTGTGGGTGAGTCAGTCTGTCTCGGACTCGGGGACCTCCATGCCGTATTTGTAGCCAGGAGGGGAAAATGCCTCCGCCTAGAACTACACTTTCTTGATCCTGCATTTCTGTCTTTCAAGATTCCAATCCAGTGCGGCTCTCTCCTGGTGCCTCCTCCGCTTCTCTGGCTCTAGGTAGTATTGCTTTCCTCTGGATCACTGTGCTGCCTGCCGCCTATAGCCCTTACTTTTGTTGTTTACTGGAAGGATGGGGGGGGGGGGCGGGGAGAAGGGGGGGGGGAGGAATTATAATGTGATGGTTAAAAGCACAGCCTCTGCAGACTTGTAGAACTGCATTCCAGACCTAGCCTTCCTATGAGCTTTGTGATTTTAAGCAAATTACTTAATCTTTGTGCGCCTTTGTCTTTTCACCTGTTAAATGGGAGTAGTTCCTACCTCAAAGCGGAAAGGACTAGAGGGGCTGAGGCTCATAAAATTCTTTACCAGGAAACTGGTAACTTGAATAAATGGAAACCTGAATATACAAAATACATAATATACTTCATATACAAATATGTATATAATGATATAAATGTATATAAAATATGAAATAATCCCTTACCTTTATGGCAGATTGCTTTAAAGAAAGGGACAATGGCTTGTGATTCTTTCCAAATACCAATTCTTATCTATAGAAAGAACTCAGTATTTATTAATGATGATGGATGGTGCTTAGGAAGTAGGCAGTGTTTGTTCATGGAGACTGTGGTGTGCATGTATTGCATTGTTACACATTGTGAGCGGTTTTAGGCCTTGGAAAATCTTTGAGACTAAAACTCTTACAATGTGCAGTCCAGGGAAGTGATGTTGCAACTTTGGTGGACTATAAAGTCAGTAAGCTTTCCTTTTAGTTTTCTTAACACTCGTGACAATTGTTGGGGTTTTCCAACAGTTTCACAGCCCAGAATACAGAAATCTGCTTTGACTTCAACACAATCTATCGAATTCTATATAACAGGAGAGGAGCTTAGATGACATTTACTTTTAAGCAACCATGCATTTTAATAATGTGAAAAATATTAGAAGATAAGAACTAAATAAACTAAAACAAATAAATTATACTTTCTAATGATAAAAGCAATATAAGTTCATTTTAGAAACTAGAAAATTCTAGTAAGCAAAAAAGCAGTACAATTCACTGCGATGCCACTGTTTACACTCCCATGTATATTGTTCCAGGCTCTTTTAGTGACTAAATATGCATATGTAATTTTCACACAAAAACATTATTTTACTGCATAGTCAGCTCCTTAAGCTGCTTTTCCCCATGTACTATACAATGAATGTTTTAAATATACTTCTGCATTATTTTACCCTCTATTAGTTAACCAACTGTTTTTGTCTCTCAGATTGTACAATTTTTTTTTTCTCAGTGACAAACAGTATTCTGATGTACACCTGAACAACTTGCCAGATTTAAAGACCAAAATGTTTCCTTGGACTAGCCAATATAAAATAGCTGGCATATTAATTTAATTTGCTTTTGTCCATTTTAAAAACACTTTTTTCCAGTTTGAGTGATTTATTTACTGGTCATATATGGAGCACCTGTGTGACTGAAAAGAAAAAGCGTAGTTCTCTGCCATCTGTCTCGGATTTTATGCATGCATGGAAGACAGCCTTTTCCTCATGTCATCCGCACTCGAGAGTTTTGCTCACGTCACCAGGAAACTGTGGCTCTGGGTCTTCACTCCGTGACTAGACTGAACGGTAGCTCAGGGTTAGTGACATCACCAGCAGGTCGGCTGTTACTGTTCTGCCGTTTCAGTGGAAGACAGACTGGAGCATGTGGGTGGGGGGTGAGGAGAAGGAAGCTAGAGTTAGATATTTGTCCTACAGACTTGAGGGCATTGCCATTTAGCTGTAGCAACTTGAGATCCCACACCTTCTTAGTCAAGACTTTATCAAATATTGCCTCCAGCTGCCCAGGGAAACATCTCTGAAGTCTTAACAATAAAAGTAGCATATTTCTGTTTCATGCACCTAGAAATGACAGTTCGCTATTCCATCACGTTTAGCAATAGTAGGGTTACTTAATATGGTCATCCAATGTATAGGTCTTAGAAAAAAATGAATAATAGAGATGAACTTAATCATTCATTTTTGCAGTAAATATCTGGTCAATACTCAGTATGTACCAGGCACTGTGTTAGGAGCTGCTGTTACAAAGAAAAGAGAGCAAGTCCTTAAGCTGCTCTTGGAGAGGCACACATATAAATACAATATCAGCAGTGCTTTGCAGTACTTTGTTGCGATATATAATGACCTATATCCAAGATGGTACAGGAATCCAGAGGAAGGAAATAGCAAAGGTGTTTATAGAGGAAGTAACTCTTTAGCAGGTTGATAAGTGACTGAGCACTCCTGTGGGAGATGAGGATGTGAGAAGTGTCCGTCCTCACAAAGTGTGCGAAAGACAGAGTGATTTCTAGGAATTTCCAGCAAGCACCAATTGCAATGTTCATTTAAAACAATTCTTAAGTTTAAATTTTTTTTTTACTAATTTAATGTTTCCTTGTTTCTCTATATTTATGGTTTTTTAAAAAACAAAATTGTTTGTTCCTTACGAAATTAATAAATCATTTGATTCTAAAAGAGTAAATGAAATGGACATGGCTGAATAAGATGTTCTTATAACTACTTCCTATCTCAATGACATACTTTGTTTTCTGCCTTAGATTTCATAGCTTAGAGATTATGACCGAGGATTCACAGAAATAGAAAGATGGAACAAAGGAGGTATAATTCAGATTATCGGCTAAATTTCTCATGCTCTTAGTAGTACTCCAAAATATAATCCAGGTCCCTGTGCATGTCTGTTGATCTTAGCATTGAAAAAGCCTTGAGCTGTACATTCTGTGATTTCAAACACAGTAGATTGATAGTGGCAAGGAACCAGAGGTTTTAGACTAAATATGTTATAAGAAAGCCATAATGATTATATTTAAATATTTTCCACATTAAATAAGGCATGTAGTACGGTTATGTTGCTGCCATGATTTTTTTGATAAATGAATTTGCATCCATGATAATTTTTTAAAATATTCCATTGAATTCCACATAATAGTCAATGTGAATACTTGAAAAGGATAATTTATTGGAGCCCAGAGTTGAATTAAACTTCCTCAAAGTATAATGATGCCTTTATTAATTTCGAGCTTATTTTGTAAACAAGGAATTTTTTTACATTTAGGTAGCATAATTAACAAAAATCTGGAGAGTAATACGTGGGTGAATTCCCCCACCCTGATGGAGAGGAGAAGGTGGTTGTGAGAAATTAGCAGGACTCGGTGGGAGGGCACGGAGAGGGAGGAGAGTAAAATGGGGAGAATGCAGTGACATTGATTGGGATGAGGAAGTCAGGAGGGGTGGTAGTACAGGTGTTTGAGTTCTGTTTAGGAGGTATCATGCCTCATATACTTGTGAGAAACCCAGAGGAAGTATCAGTTGGACATGTAAGTCCAAAGCTAAGGAAAGGCCTGGGGTCTAGCTAAAATTACATTTGAGGTGACCGCGCTGCGATGGTCGTATAATTGGAAATACTGAAACTTTATTTGTAGTACATGTCCTTTGTTCATCAGTGACTCAATCATTATGGCACGTGCCAGTTGTGAAAATGAATGAAATCCTCTTTGGTGATTCTTCTGTTGATCTAAATGCCTTGGCATACTACACCAGACCATCCCTCCCCAGCCTGTGCCCGTTTACACCCACCATGACAAATAACTTGTAATTTCCAGAAGGCACCTTGTTGTCCCTCCTCCATGCTTTAGAAAATGCTGTTCCTGTGCCCTGGGAGCACCCATCCCGGCCTTTTCTACCTCAATCTCTGTGAGTCATTACCTAAGATACCGCTCAGGTAGGTGTTACCTCCTTAAAGGAGCCTTCCCAGGGTCCAGGCTGTGCCCCTTCCATGTACTGCCCTGAGCAACCTGTATTCACCCATCTGGGCACCAATTACACTGTCTTGTGGCTGCCAGTCGGTCCTTCTGGCTCTTAGAGAATACTGCTCTTCAGCCAGGCAAGAGGGGCCCTTCCCTCCTCACAACCACCTAACCTGGGTCTTGTACTTGAAGGGCCTCTCCGCTGGCCCTCCGGCTGAGCCCCTTCTCCATGAAGCAACAAGTCGGAGAAGCCAAGGGGATGTTCCCAGCTGGAGCCCAGGGGCTCCTTCCTGTGCCACACCCTGTGGAACCAGGACCCCATATTCCAGAATCCCCTGCCCCACAGGACCCAAAGCCTGCTTGGACGGCCTGGGCTTCCTTCCCAAGTTTATCCTCCTGAGGGAGAACCATGCCCCAGAGACTACACTGTTGGACATGAAGGATGGGGAGCGATGTCTGTGGGGTGTCTACACATGTGCGTGGGACACGGCTGCTGGGGGTGGGGGTGGGGGGCAGAGAGAAGGTGCCGGGCCAGGGGTCAGGAGCCAGCCCGTGCTGTCCCAGACACTGAAGAGTCTGAGATTCCTAAATCCAAAGCCCTTCCCACGCAGGTTCCTTTGAGGAACTGGAGACAGTGACGCTGATGGGGGGGAAGGTGCGTGTGGGCAGCAGGTGCCCCATTGAGGCTGGTGAGTGAAGAGAAACCTCATAGCGTACGTCTGTGGGCTCCCATTTGTTCTCCTTCCTGGGTCCTGCCATTGTTGGGATGGGCCTTTCCCTAGTGCCAGTGCTTGAGGTTGAACCATGCCTTTCCCCCAGCACCCAGCACCCAGCACCCAGCACAGGACCTGCACATGCACAGAGGTTTGCTAAATGAAGGACTAATCCAGTCCTCCATGGGTTCTCTGGCCTTGGGAGGAGTCGGGGGCAGTTGGACCCTCCACCGCTCCCTACTTATTGATAGACCCATCCCACTGATGGTCTGTGGAGGGACCCCCTGCCCAGGGGGTGCAGCACTACTGTGTGGGGTTCTACGAAGGTGCCCCGCTGAAGGGCAAATGTGCCCACACTCAGCTGCCAGGCCCTGAGCGTGCTGACGAAAAAGGGCCCTTTTATGCAGGGTCGGATCTGCCCTGCGGAGATACCTTTCTCTCATTTTCTACAGAGACTTTTGCTAAGTCAGAAGGGGTGTTTTAGGGGAATTGGGGGCTTGTCATTCAAACAAAAGTGTGCTAAGCGTCCAGGGTTGTGGGAGGGTAGGAGGACATTTGGGTACCCGGCTCCAAATTCTCTGTTATTAGTAAGTTCTTGAGATGCTTAAGCTATAAGCGTTCCAAGTGTCAGAATATTTTCAGCTATTGCCTCCATACCTGCAGCTCCTCCTTCCCTCTCGCCCCAAAAACTCAGGAAACTATTGAACAGAGTCACATCTGTCCATGCCATTCCCAGCACCTGCTGCCATCACAGATTGGTCCCTGGGTATTTGAAGCCATCACTCTTTCCAGACTCCTCTGCCTGCCTTCTGATCGGGTGCATTGAAATCGTGTGTAGCAGGGAGGGGTGCTGGGTGCCAACCTTGAACCATGACTCAGTCCCGTGTGTCCTGATGACAACTCCCGAGTAGGGCGAGTAGGGCTCTCCACAGGGAAGTGGCAAGCCTGGCGGGAGGGAGCCTGGCATTCCAGGGAGACTTAGCAGTATTAGCACTGGGGAAAGGACGCATTCTTTGCCTGTGGCCTGCTAATAATCACAATCATGCTCCCTCCTTCCTGGATTTCTTTTAGTTGGACTGCCTTTAAGAACCCGAGGTCTATCCTAGTCCTTGACGCTGAGAGAAGAGGGTGTGCTTGTTTGGTACTGAGCCATCAGCACAGCTGTGAGCTCAGAGCCACCGTCAGTGGTGTAAGATTTGAAATAGATCCTAAGGCTGAAGATTTGAAGTCCCTCCCTGCCCACCCCGCATTTTCAAAACCATGGGAATTGAAATTGTTTCATAATAAGATTACAAGTTACTCCTGTGGACTTAATACACCACCTAACAAGAAGTCTTTGCCAGAGTGGTCTGAGTCTCAGCCGACAGATAAGTGAAACGCCGGAACTGTTTTCGCTTACAGGTAAGGTTACTTTGCAGACCGCAGGGCCGTAGATATCGCTACGTAGGGTTGGAAGACGAAGAGCAGCTCTTTCCAAGAGAAGCCGGATCTCACGTTGATGTCTTCACCTTGTAGAAGAAGTGAACCCTGGCTCCATGGGGTTACCTCCTGGGGTCTTCTTATTTTGTTTTGTGTCTAATGCTGTGCTGCGTTCTGATGGAATGAAGGCTGCAGGTTGCCCCCAGAGTGTGTGGCCTGTTTCAGCCTCTTGTGCCATTCTAGAAGCAGTGAGCAGATGTAGGGCGAGGGCCGTGTGTGAGCATCACAGAAAACATTAGAGGAAGACCCTCCAAGGGAAAAGCTCTGGGTGGGGAGATTGCTGGCTGCTTTTATTTTTTTGTGTGATTTTCCATGTTTACCCAGACTTCTATAATGGATCTGAGTTGCATTTATAATCATACTAGAGGCCCGGTGCACGAATACATGCACGGGTGGGGTCCCTCTGCCTGGCTGGCGATCGGGGTCGATCAGGGCCATCTCACCCAGTCCCTATCAGGGCCGATCGGGGCCGGTGGCAGGGGAGGGACTGAGGAAGGGTTCCAGGGCCTGTCCAGCCCTGTCTCGCCCAGTCCCGATTGGCCGGACCTACCAGTCGGAGCATCTGCCCCCTGGTGGTCAGTGCATGTCATAGTGACTGGTTGGTTGACCACTCTGTTGGACACTTAGCATATTAGGCTTTTATATATATAGATTTTTAAAATATTTTAAGAGAGAACCCATTTGAAGAAACTGAGAGAAACTTTTGTTAAGTGAAGTTAAAACAGGAAAGAGAAGGGAAAGAAGGAGGAGGGAAGGAGAGGGAAAGAAGGAAGAAAAAACTCTCATGGAAGTATTTGGGATGCTGAATTGATCACTATCCTCATTTTTCATCTTGTTTTCTCACTCTTGAAACTGGACATTCATTTATTATCCAATGCTAAAAGGGAGGAAGAAGAAAACATTTATTAAGCATTGACTTAACTTAAAGGACTGAGAATAATCCTTTCTGCCCTCAAGGCAGCTCATCTAAGTGTGGCAGACATACATTTATTAAACTTCCAGCTTTTCAGTCTGTCCATGTGCCAGGCACTGTGCTAGGTTCTGCAGTCTATATGCTTGATTGGTCCCTGGGTATTTGATAACTACTATTGCCCTGAAGGTGGCTGATAGTAGAGTGGAAAGAAAAGAAACTTAAACTCATGATTACAGTATAGTCAGTAAGTGTACAATAGGAGCAGGCACAGAGGAGGGCCACAGAGGCACTGAGCCCTGGCTTTGGAGGACTAAGCGTGGATTCACAGAAGGAAGTGATGCCTGAGCGGTGTCTTGCTGGACAAGGATAGCCAGGGAGAGAGGGCAGTGGCTGTCAGGCTCTGGAGCTAACACAAGAGCAGGAGGCAGGCAGGAGAGTGCCTGGGCTTCTGGGAACTGTAAGGCATCCCGTAGAGCTGCAGCCCTGTCGGGGGCAGGCAGCAGGCTGAAAGGAGTTCAAGAGGCCAGGTCGTGAGAGGTCGTGTACAGGCTGTGCTAAAGACTGAGTTCCTCCCTGAAGCAGCGGGAGGCCACGGCAGGGTTGTCATGGAGAGTGGCATCAGCAGATTAGCATTATAGAACCCTCCCTTTAGCAGTACAGGCAGACACTCTAGGAGGCAGAGGCAGTAATCTGGGCTAGAAACTTAGTTTCAGCTAAGAGAGCAACAGGGAAAATGCCGAGGAAGAGTCAGAATCAAAGAATATCAAGGAGATGGATGGAAGGAACTTGGAGGGGCTGTGATGGGGCGTGAAGGAGAAGTCGGGATGGCCCTTTGATTTCTGGCTTGGGCAACGAGGTGGATGATGGTAGCATTCTCTGAGCGGGTGGAATATGATGAACTGCAGTTGGACATGTAGAATTTATAGTGCCCATAAGACACAGAGAACCCTAAGAGTGACTGAAAATGGCGACCTAGGGCTCAAGGAAGAGACCTGGACTCAAGAGTTATTTGGACTCTGGCCGGTTTGGCTCAGTGGATAGAGTGTCAGCCCACAGACCAAAGGGTCCTGGGTTTGATTCCGGACAAGGACACGTACCTTGGTTGTGGGAGGCAATCAGTTGATGTGTCTCTCTCACATCGATGTTTCTCTCTCCCTGTCTCTCTCCCTCCCTTCACTCTCTCTAAAAATCAATGGGAAAACATCCTTGAGTGAAGAGTAACAAAACAAATTAAAAAAAAGAGTTATTTGGGAGTTATTACAGGGAGGCTGCAGCTGAGCCCATGGGTGGTGGAAGAGATTATTCAGAAGGAGCGAGAAGAATACAGAAGACCACGAGGAACACGAATATTTAAGAGGCAGCTGAGAAAAGGGAGGGAGCCTGCCAAAGAGACCCAGCGGTGTTCACAGAGGCAGGGCAAAGCCAGGGATGTCAGGAAAGGAAAACCAGGCGTGTATGGAATCCTTGCCCACGCTCGCTATCAAGTCTGCCACCCACAGGGCAGATGACACGTGGCCAAAATGCCCAGGCCACCTGGGTGTGCTTCTAACAAGTTTCTCTGGACATAAACCACTACCATTGTCTCATTCCAGAACACCTGGTAATACAAGTTTCTTGTTGCTTAACTGAGCACGTTGCCTCCCCAGGCAGAATCAGGCTTCCATTTGTAAAGAGCATGAGGAAACGGTTTGGGGGTAGGCAGATGACAGAGTTGGCCATGTGCTGTAGCCAAGGGATGGGGGACTGTCAGGGAAGGAGGACTGGTCATTGTCAGCCCAGTACCCTACTGTGTGCAGGGTACTCCCAGGTCAGTGCTTCAGAGAAGTCCAGGAAGATAATGAATGAAACTGTGTTGCCAAAGCAACAGGGAGTCCACCTGTGAACCTGGAGGTGGTTTTGGGGGAGGCCCTATTGCTGTGCATGTCCAAAAGAGAATAGGAGGGGGGGGTGCAGGCAGCGGGGGGAACACTAGTCTTTGGAGCAGTTGACCCTGAGTGTGAGGAGTGAGCCAGGGTTGCAGCCAGAGGGCAACGTCGGGGTGAGGGAGGTGTCAGGAGGAAGGGTCTCAGGAAGGAGTTGAGATGCTCACATTCTCAAGGTGAAGAGTCAGATGAGAGCAAGAGGGTGACAATCCAGGTACAATGATACATGATGGAGAGAGGGCGCTAGACAGGTATGTGTTGTAGGAAAGGAGACGTGCGGATGGGAAACGGTGCTCATGAGTTCTCCGATGGAAAAGGCAGCAAATGAAGGGACCATTCATCCTTCTCTGAAGCAGGAGGCAAGACGTAGAGATTGTCAGGTGGGGGACTTAAGGAAATGAACAAAGACCTAACACCGGCAGTGCTGACAGACTGGCTGAGAGTCCCACTTTGGATACGGACAGCCCGTGCACTCACATCCTGGCTGCCACTTACTAACCATGTCAACGTGGGCAAGTTATGTAACCTCTCTGTGCCTCCGTTTTCTCATCTATAAAATGAGGATAATAACAGAGCCTGTTACTTGGAGTGATTGGGAGAATGAATTGAGTTAATTCGTGTAGAACTTACAACAGTGCCTGGCACAAAGAAGTGCACCATGTACATAAGCCGTAATAATTATCGTTAAAAAATGAGGGCGAATGCAGTCTGGGGTCATGTAAACACCAAGGTGTAAGTGGTTGACGGAGGGTTACGAAAGCGCGGCCGGGAGCGCCCTGTGTTCCTCCCGGATGGAAGGAATCAAGGATGTCCTCAGAGAGCAAAGACACAGGGTCACGGAGAGGCCGGTTCAAGTTGAGCAAACACTGTGGGCACAGGCCGGGGCCGTCGAGAACCCTCCATGCTGTGGAAGAGTGTGCTCTCCTGGGGCTTGAGAGGGGGCACGAGGGCAGGCACAGTGTGCAGAAGTCTCCTCTCCGCAGTGAGGGAGGGCGGGGCGAGCATCTGCAGGGGAGAGCAGTGAGCCAGGCTGGGCAGGGAGTTGAATGGTCCCTGCTCCGAGTCTCATGCTCCGAGTCTCCTCTGTAGGACGGGGAGATTGGAAGCAGAGCAGCGAGGGATCTGCTCTGTCTCACAGTGCTCTTGCTGGTGAGGGTAGCTGATGATGATGATGATGATGATGATGATGATGATGATGATGATGATGCTAAATCTATGGAGTGTATGCCAGGGCTACCGTAAGGACTTTACATTTGCTCACTCCTCACAACTACCCTGTGAGAGGGTCCTGTTATTTTCACCATTTCTCAGACGAGCAACAAGGGCACACCGATTAAGTGACTTGAGGAGGCCACACAGCTGGTGAAGCAGGGAGGTCTGACTGCGGAGCCAGTCGGTGGCCACCACGTTGTCACCACCTCTCCCATAGGGCGTGGCTCCGAGGAGAGGGTGACGGGTGGAGGGGTGATGCTCTCAGCGAAGCCTGTGGCATATTTTCTGTCTTAGTCAGGGCGAGTTTGGCTGTCAGGATGAGACCCCCTGCAAAGAGCTCCAGTGAATGGTGGATGCGCCTCAGTGTTCTCATCTGTAAAATGAGCATAATGACAGAAACCTGTTCCTTGGAGTTACTGGGAGAATAACTGTCCAAGACTTGCCCGTTATTCCCTGTGCCTGTGTTCTGGCTTCTCTTTTAAGTGCCTCCATAACAGGGGCCGTCGGATTTATTGTTGCTTCCCTGAAGCACCGTCCACAGAGCAGTGCTGGAACAGACACTCAGTGAGTGAACACCCTTCTGGGTGAGAATATGCCGCAAGTGGTCATCTCATCACTGTTTTCACTTTATCCAGGGCCCTCCCAGAACCCAGCTGCCAGCGAGGGCGTATGGCTAGGTTCACAGGGCTGGAAGGTGTCAGGCAGTAGTACTATCTCTGTTTATCGGTCTGGAAACACATGGTATGTATTACATAGGGGCTTTGTGTATCTTTCTGCCCTCCGAAAAATTCTTACAGTTCTTAGATTTACTCTTCTGTGACTCCACCTGACAAGGCAAGTCCAAGGCCCAGCGCCTCCTGACCCAGCCAGTCCCTGTGTGTAGCAGAGTTCTCCCTGTGGATAACCGGTGCTGTAGGCTGGGTCACTTGTCCCTCCTCGGTTCATTTCGAGGCTGAGATGGGTGTGGTGAGGGCCGCCGCCTGGGCAGGGAGACAGCTGCTCTCCCAGTGCCCGTGTCCTCCGTGGTTAGTGAAGCTGGAGATCTTGGCTGGAACCCCTTCTTCCCTCAGACCCAGTCGGAGCCCAGGTTCTCAGGGCTCCTTCCTCTCAGTGTCCAGCTTCATCTTGGTCGCCTGGTTCTCAGCACCATGAGCCCTGCAGCAGCGGCTAGATTCTCCCTTTAGAGCTGGTCGTCCCTTCCTGTTTCATCTTGTCTCCTGTGAAAACTCTTATTGATTTCTCCAAAGCCTTCAGCAGATGTGCCCTAATTTGTCATATCCATAGTTGGCTCCAAGGCCATCGAGCCTGGGACTGATCACTGTCTCCAACTTGATTTCCTATATTGGGTGAGAATACCCTTCCTCTCCCCCAGGCGTGCCTTTCCCAGACACACCAGTCGCTTCCTTCTACCCTCCTGGATCCTCCCTGCACCCTGACATCTCACCCACCCCGTGGGACTCCTTGCTCTAGACCTCTGTCACTGCGCTCTCCTCTGAACAACCCCTTTGAGTCCTGATTCTCCCATTAAATTGCTGGTTTGTGGAAAGCAGCTCTCTGCTGGGTATTTCTCAAATCTGTACAGAGCCAAGCACATATCAAACACTTGGGTAACTTAATAACAGTGATTAATCACTGATTTTTGATCTCTTGGCCTTAGTTTTTTCAAAACTTTTAAAATTTGTATTGCATTTTTTAGAACTTTCCATGTAAGCCCTCTGACTATGATAAGTGAATAAGTTGTTAGAGGCAAAGCCAAGCAAAAGGTATTAACTCCTAATCCTATTAAAAGACTTTCCCATTATTCCCTGTGCCTGTCTTCTGACTTCTCTTTTAAGTGCCAGGAGCAAAACTTAATAGATTTTGGTTATTTACATCTGAGTCTAAACAGTTTTTCTACTAGTCATCGACTGGCTTTAATTCGTATATGGTTTACATAACTATTATTGTGATAATTGAATAGTTCCTGAGGCATGTACTCTTAGCAGGAAAAAAAAGAGGAAAATAGCTGAGCAATATAATGTGGACAGAGAGCATAATCTGGTAAATTGAAAAAAATAAAAAATTTTACAATGTAGTAAAAATATATTGTGAAGGCTACATGATGTCAAATGTCTGGCAATATCTGGGGAAGAAAAAAAAAATTCAAGCATTATGTAGAGGCAGAGTTCTACTTTGTGAGATCTTAGTGAGTATCCCCGATGTCCCTGGGAAGAGATGGAAAAGTAACTGTGTTTATTAAGTCTCCATGGTTTCTCTCCCACATGCCCATTGGAAGGCCACATCTCACGACCACGTGTGTGTTTACTCTGCTGACTCAGCTTTCTTCTGCCACCTTCCAACACCAACACCAAACACACTCCAACACAGGCTATGACTTTGTGCATTTCTTTTAATTAAAATGTTTTATTGTTTAAAGTATTACAAGAGTCTCCCTTTTCCCCCACTGACCTCTCCCCTGCCACCCCCACTCCCAAGCACAAGCCCTCACCCCCCTACTATCTGTGCCCATTGGTTTTGCTCATATGCATGCATACAAGTCCTCTGGTTGATCTCCTACCCCCTCACCCCTCGCCTTCCCTCATAGGTTGTACAGTCTGTTCGATGCTTCTATGTCTCTGGTTCTATTTTTGTTCATCAGTTTATGTTCTTCATTAAATTCCACAAATGAGTGAGATCATGTGATATTTATCTTTCTCTGACTGGCTTATTTCACTTAGCATAATGCTCTCCAGGTCCACCCATGCTGTTGCAAATGCTAAGAGTTCCTTCCTTTTTACAGCAGCATAGTATTCCATTGTGTAGATTTACCACCGTTTTCTAACCCATCTGCTGATGGGCACTTAGGCTGTTTCCAAATCTTAGCTGTTGTAAATTGTGCTGCTATGAACATAGGGGTGCATATATCCTTTCTGATTGATGTTTCTGTTTTCTTGGGATACATTCCTAGAAGTGGGATCACTGGGTCAAATGAAAGTTCCATTTTTAATTGGCTTTGTGCATTTAACATGAAAATCAGGGCAGGAGAAGATTATGCGATAATGTTTTTTTCTGGGAAGGCTGTGAGTTACACTGATCTGAACGCAGCACGTCCCTCCCAGTTGTTTTCACGGCTACTTTCTTCTGTCTGATGTTTGCAGGGAAGGCTTGGTTTGAAAAGACTTAGGAATTCTTTCAGCACAACATTTGTTGGGAAGATGAATTTCAAGTAGTTCATTTTATGCTGAGTCCTTTGACATTGCCGTTTATAGCTATTCTGTTTATTCACTCCGAAAGAACCATTCTGCGGGTTGGTGAACGTGCTTTATTAGAGACTATAAGAGCCCTGCAATTTGTTTTGATTGGTCTCCCTTTGGATTCACAGCTAGCAGGTGCCATCATTTGGAATCGGTTTGGGCAGTAGCTTGGTTATATAGATATTAGATACATGAAACAAAACATTTGTAAATTAATTTCATCAGTAAGAATAGGGGAGCTTTACGTTGACTACAAGAGCACCGTAGTTCTCTTTTTACAGCTTCTGAGCAAACAAATGTGTAACTGACCATGTGTCTGAACATATGTGTGTATAGGTGTCCTCCGCTGAGGATTTTCTGCATTTCATTGAGAGTCTATGCGGGTATTTTAAGGAAATAAATCTAAGCTTATGCTTTTTTAACACAACGGAAATGTTTTCTGGTCTGAAAAATATAGGCATTTTACTTTGGAAACTACGTCAAGGATGTCTTCAGTTTAGTTTATTTTTGCTGCTTCTATTTCAGCCTTGGAAAATAAGCCGTCCCATTTTTAAGCCTTAGGTTTTTCCTGCTGTTCTGCGACGGACCCTGGGAGGACTGAAGTCATCCTTACCTCCCCGGCAAAACTGTTGACAAGGCTGCCACTTTCCTGAGAACGGCTTTCTAGGTTTTCATGAATCCATGTACATTTCCACAAATGTGTTTTTATTTAGGCAGAGGATGGAACAGGGACTTAGGATCATAGATGGAATGTGCAATCCAGAGTGTGTAATCCTTTAAGTAATGCCCTAAACCGTGGGCTGCCTCTGGGTAAATCCTTAAAGTGCAAGAGCCGTGATCTCAGAGCACACCATGCAAACATGTGCTAGACTCCTTCCTGCCGCTGGGTCTCTTTCAGCAAGCAGCCAGGCAATGGCCCTCATCCTCTCTTCTCAACCTGGTGTCCTGGGAAAGTCCTTTCCCGTGTCACTCATAAGTGGAGGTTTCCATGATCCCCACTGGCTGACGTGGGCAGTTTCTCCTCCAGGAACCCAGAGTAAAACACATGTCAGGTTGCATTGCAGCTGTCTCCACATCTGTCCCCTGTTGATGTGACTTTTTATTTTCAACAACAGCTTATATTCAGTGTTAGTTTGTGTTAGTTTCAGGTGTACAGCATCGTGGCTGGACAATCATATACTTTACAAAATGTTCTCCCCAGTATTTCCAGTACCCACTTGTCACCATACATAGTTATTACAATATTATTGTCTGGGGTGATGAACACAATACAATAGGTAGATGATGTATTATAGAACTGTACACAAATGAAACCTATATAATTTTATTAACTAATGTCACCCCACTACATTTAATTAGAAATAACAATATTATTGACTCTATTCCCTAGGCTGTACTTTATATCCTGTGACTATTCTGTAACTACCCATTCATACTTCTTAATCCCTTTTATATGACTTCTTTGAAGACTAGGATCTGTTTTTGCCTTTATGGCTCCAGGGCCATTGCCTGACATGCAATGCTCAATACATGTTTGTTGAATGAATGAAAGAGTGAATTAATTTGCTGGCAGATAATGAAAATGAACTCAGAAGAGCATAATTTAGCCATATTTGATTAACATTCAAGCTATGACCAAGGCCAAATCATTTTTTAATTGCTTTCTTTATTGGGAAATGTTCTCGGAAATGTTGCCATGTGTAGCCTGAATGGCATGAACATTTGAATATGGTTATCTTGTAAATGATCAATTCCCGGAGGGCAAGTTGCACTCACAGTGATCAAATAATTAATTAGTCTCCTCCTCATTTCAAGGAGGATCTGAGGTGAGGCTCTACCCAAGAACCTTGGCAATGGCACCAAACTAGAAGCGTTACCTAATGGAGTCAGCAAAATTCATGGTAGGAGAGAAGTGGATGAGAGGCCAAGGTCACAGAGTTGGTAGCAGAGATGGACATAAAGCCCAAACCTTCAGAGGCCTATCCAGTGTCCTTCCCGTGAGAGCTTGTTGCTCTGCTTCATCAGTGTTTAACGAAGTGTTTGTTTTTATGGGAAGACCAGCAAGGACTCATGGCTAGTGTCCCTCACCTCTTGCATCTACAGGTTGGCCTACTTACTTGGGTAATGAGGTAATTAGTCATTGCCACTCTCATTTGGCCTTGCACGAGGAGCAGACTCATCTGTGGCAAATTAAAAACACTAACTTATATGACACTAGCTGGCCATAGGAGGGATTCGAGGTTAAAAGGGTTGCTGCTGAGCAACTCAAATATGGCCCCCAAGTGCAATATCTCTAAAAGTTTTGGTAACTACCGAGTTTTTAAGATCTCCCCCTACCATCTTGTACATTCAGAAATTCCCCCTAGCTTGAGACTCACTGATGTAGAACATGTTTTACAGGATATAGTTATGTGCATTAGTATGGTTGGCTAACCTTTCGATTGCATTTACAAATTGGAAAAAAAATGCACTGCAGTATTTATTAGACAATCTTTCAATTGTTTTGTCAGATAACTAGGAGAGAGTGTGTGGTACGGGGAAAAAGTCAGACTGTGCTCAGATCTCAACCTTGCCGCCTCTGACTTGCCCCAGGCAGATTATCCCAAGTCATAGCCTCACCCCTACACTTAATGAAGAGGCTGCAGGAGACCCTAGCTCCTTTGTAGTGATCTAGTTAAGCTCTCTGAAAATCCCCAGTCACAAACAGAAATGTTTGCACCAGCTCCTAACTACCTCCCAATCCACATTTCCTTTGAGACTCATGTTTCTCATGTATATCATTAGCTCATATCTGCTTTGCCACTTTCATTAGTCTTATATCTCATTCTATGGCTCATCGTTGGCCTGTTTGTCCTCACAGCCATTCCTTACTCTTCTTCTGTTCTGTATCGCAGGGCAGTCATCCCTTATAGGATGCATTTCTCAGGCTCCCGTGTCAGATGGAAGCCATAGGGTAGAGGGGGTGAGGGAGAATCCAGGTGTTGTCCCCACTCTCTCTCTGTCTTGGGTGGTGTCTCCAACAAGGACTGTCTTCTCCGTGCCTCCAAACATACCCCTCCTTCTGTAGTCTTAACTTCCACCAGTCAACCTTCTCCAAGATGTTCTGGACCCAAGCGATACCTTCAGCTTTTTCTTTCTTTCTCACTTACAGTTGACATTCAATATTATTTTATCAGCCCCGCCTCTCGGTGTGCAGGCTTCCTGCTGTTGTTAACCTCTGCATTTCATCACCATCTCTTGCTTAGCTTTTCAGCTCACCCATCACTTTTATAACTAATTCCATGTATTAAATTCCCTCTCTTTTACACACCCAGAATGGTGTCTGTTATCCCTACTGGACCCTGACAACTCTTTTGAAGTGACAAAACATCTTTATTGCCTTTACTGGTGAAAGTAGCTTAGATGATCCCACGCCTATAAGCATGCTAAAAATACTAATTTCCCAAGACCCACTATGCAGAGGTAGTGATTTAGTTGTTTTTGGTGCATGGCCCAGCATTGGTATAGAAAACAGCAAAGCCATGCTGGGTGCTGGGGGATCCCCTCTGTTCACTTGCAAACTAAGGGCTTCACTTCTACAAACTAGCCTCACAGCAAGAGCCTTGGCAAGATTTAAAATGTCTACATCCCATGGATATTATAGGACAGTCCATGATAAGTGTCAAAACAGCACAAGCTAAATTGGAAGAATGTCAAGGGATCACTTGCAGAATTAAATGAGATCATGTATTTGATAGCATCTCACACATAGTTGTTACTTAATAAATGATAATATCTCTCCTCCCCTCAAATTTAATGAAAGCATAGAAATGTAGAAAGTTAGGAAATACTGTACATTATTTCTTTCTGAAGCTAACAGAATCCAGATACTAAATACCAGAAAGAATAGATAAGCAATAAAACAGTAAAAAAAAAATTCCTTTCTTGGCATATATTAATGTTAGCTGAGCTGATGTCTCAACAGTCTAACCTTATGACACCATAAGTTGGCTCTATTTAATGTTAAAAATAATTTAAGAAAATAAGTTCATACTGGGAGTCTCGTGTTAGGTTACATATAAATACATTTCCCAAGGAGACCTGAGTCTTATGGTTATGCCCTTACTTGGCCACTAGGATTTCTGCATTCCAGGCACTTGCCAGAGACTATAACTTTCAGTGTTCCACCACCCAACTCTTATCAAAAGTTGGTTATGAGAAAAAATATTCATGCAAGACTGCCTGAAGGTTATGAATTCTATTCATTCCTCATCTAGATAGCCTAAATATTATTCGTGGCTTAAGTCAACTCATCAGATCTCTATGCAATAACTTCTTTTCAGTTTCCCTTTGCAGGGCAGTATTAATGAAAAAAGGACATATATCCTTATGGAATTTTTTAACTGTTAAATAAAAGGGAATTTTTAAATAGGTTCCTAGACAGAGAAAACCAGTAAGTTACCAATGCAGGAGCATCAGACTAGCTTGAAACTACTCATCTATAAGCTAAGAAGCTAAAAGACAGCAATACCATGTTAATAGAGAGATACAAGGAAAGGACTGTGAACAAAGAATCCTGTACTGGCCAAGAGATCTAGTTATATATGAGAAAAAAAGAAAGACATTGGAGTGACATTGCACATGGACATGGAGTAACTCAGAGTGGACCACCCATGTGCTGGACCATCCATGTTCTAAAGAAACTATTGAGAAGTGTTCCAACCAAGTGAAAATTGAATCAGAACAAAGGTGTCAGGGTGAGGGAAGATGAACAGCCAAAGAAACAATGATGAACAAAGAACCTTATAAAACTTATGGTAAAGTCTACATAAATTATCGTAATGTGACTGTGAACTATAAATTGTTAATTAAGATTTCTTGAAACAGCAGAGTCATGTCAGCTCAGAGGAGCTATTTCGAAGTTTGGAGAGGAGCAGCCAGGGAGAGAGTGAAAATATTTTAATAATTTCCTCTTGTGAACCAGAAGAGCTAAGAGATGGCAGGGGTTGGGCTCCCTGGATGCAAGCACTGGAATAGATTTTTGAGTGAAAATGTTTATTAGGGGTCAACACCTATATTATGAGTTGAATGTGTCCCCCAAAATGAAACATGACTTTATTTGGAAATAGTCTTTGTAGATGTAATCAAGTTAGGATGAGGTCATTAAGGTGGGTCCTAATCTGATAGGACTGATGTCCTTATACGAAAAGGAGAACGTCATTTGAAGTGAAGACAGAGACACACCAGGAGAACTTTGTGTAACAACAGAGACAAAGATAGGAGTAACATCGCCACAAGCTAAGGAATGCCAAGGATCAATAGCCACCAACAGAAGCTAGAAAGAGGCAAAGAAGGATTCTGTGCAGGGATTGAGGGGGAACGTGGTTTTGGACTTCTAACCCCAGAACTGTGAGGGAGTAAATTTCTGTCATTTTTTTAAGCCACAGAGTTTAAGGCTAATGAGCTTAAACCTGTGAAAGGAGAAAGGAGGAAGCATGGTTGGGCAAGCAGAGGGAGAAGGCAAACTCCCATGCGGGACCCACAAATCTGGGGCCAGCTTGGTGGGGAGCTGCCCCATCATTCAGTCACCGCATGTGGGCTGCCCCAGGGAGGCTGCACCCTGGGGTGAGGTGGCTGTCACAGAGGCAGACCCTGAAGGACCTGAGAGCTGGAGGTGTCTGCTGGCCTTGTCCTCAGCAGTGAGTATCCTTCCCTCCTGGAAAGGCCATCTGGGTGGCGAGTCCTCCTGTCTACTGCTGTAAGCTGAGGGGAAAATGTCTGGGTTGTGGGGATGGCCGTCATTTTATTTAATATAAAAAATAATATATTTTTTTAAATGATTCAATAATAGATAACTGAGCAAGTATTTTAGAATACAATTTTTTTAATTACTAGGAAGAAAATAGAATTATAAATTGATTAATCCAGTAAAAAAAGGAATGAATAAAAATAAATGCAGTAACAATAAATGTCATTAATAGTAAACATATTATAGAAGCAAACCAAATACAATCTTACCACGATAGGTGTGAATTTGTTGAAGTGCCCTTTAAAATGACAAAGACTTTTAGATTGGCAGTAATAAAACAAAAATCCAGTTTTAAGGTATTTGTAAGGAACACAGCTAAAATAAAATGACAGCGGAACAGTTGAAGATAAAGAAATGGATATGCCAAGCATATACAAATAAAAGGAAAGCAAAAGTGAGGATATTAGCATCAACTAAATGGAACCCAAGACCAAAATATTAAATAAGAAAAGATACTTCTAAGGATAAAGAGTGCAATTCATAAGGAGACTATTATATGCCTATCCTTAGATATGTAAATTTTAGGCATAGTTATGTAAATTTTCAGGCAAAAACCAAAAAGTAGAAATACAGGAGCTTAGGATAAAACCATAAACATATTAGAGAATTTTAATGTATTCTTCCATAATTTGACAAAGTATACAATGATATAGAGTGGTAATAAATATTGTTTTTGTACCCGATAAATAGAAAATGTACATTTTCCCCTTGTATCAATGGAACATTTATAAAAAGTCTATTTTTATGGCCATAGGAAAAAACTTAATGAATTTGGGGAGGAAAAAATTGTTTTATTCATTTTATTTTGTGATCCCAGTGGTAAAACAAGAAACGGACAATGAAAGGATAATAATTAAACTGTAAATATTTGAAATTATGAAACTCTTTTATAGATGACTTCTTGATCAAATTAGAGATCAAATTCAAAATGACAGGTTATCTGGAAATTGATCAAACAGAACATTTCACATAAAAATTTATAGGGAAACTAGAGGCCTGCTGCACGAAATTCATGCAGGGTCCCTAGGCCTGGCTGGAGATCAGGGCCGATCTGTGGGGCAACCAGCGGGGTGATTGGGGGCCCTCCACTCACATCCGCCGTGGCTGGCCTGGTGCCACCCACCTTGGCCCCGCCCCCTGCCGCTGCCACCACAGGTCACCTCCCTCTGGGGCCTGCGGGCTAAAGGCAGCTCCTGCGTTGAGTGTCTGCCCCCTGGTGGCCAGTGTGCATCATAGTGACCAGTTGTTCCGCCAGTTATTCTGCCGTTAGTCGATTTGCATATTAGGCTTTTACTGTATAGGATGGTTAATATAGTCAGAAGTACTTTCTAACTTAAATGCTTTGGGTACTATACTTTTGAAAGAATGACAAGGAAACTAAGTATTGCATCTAAAAATTTATAAAATAAGCCAAAAGAAAGAAGATAATATTGACAGTAAAAGCTAAATTAATGGAAATGGCCACAAAACAAAGAAAATCTGACTTTCATTAAAAATATATACATTATATACACAACATTAAGAATATGTATATACAATGCATATAATACAAATATATATAGTACATGCACACACACACACACAACACATCAGAAATAAGGGAAAATACATTACTTGGATCCCAAATGGATTAAAAGAATTCAGTAAGAAAATGTTATGGACAACTTTATATAAGACAACAAGTTTTAGAATCTAAAGAAAATTGATCATTTTCTAAAAAAATGAGTAAATTACTAAAATTCAATCCAAAGAGAGGTTATAAATTCCAAGAAATTAATAACTGTAAAAAAATCTGAGTGCATATAAAAAGAGAAAGCCTTCCAACTTTATGAAAAGTATTAATTTCTAATACCAAAGCCTGATAAAGATGAGACAACAGTCATTTCATTTGAATCATGAAAATGCCCTTTTTAAAATGGTAGCAAATTAAATCCAAGTTAGTGTTTATTCTAGAATTAAAAGGATGATTTGCATTATGAAATCTCTGTGTTACACATTGACACAACAGAATAAAGAACATTGTATGATCATTATATCAACTGATGCAGAAAACGCATTTGATATAATTTAACAGACATTCCTAATAAACATGAAGTTTATTACATATGTTATAAATGCCTGGTACTACTACTATTACTCAACTGCTGTTACTCAGCATTGTTTTAGAAGGTGAGAGAATGCAATAAGAAAAGACATAGGAATAAGCTGTATAAATATTGCAGGTAATGTGATTGAGATTCTGTTTAAGATGTTTTAAAACCTGGTAAGTGGGCTTGGTAACAGGTCTGGGAAGAAAATAGATGAAGCCCAATTGTTCTTCTTTCTTTGAATTAATAACTGGTTTAAAAGGAAAATAGAGAAGTCCCTATTTAAAATAGTGACAAACTAAAATATTTGGAAATGAGTTTAGTAAGACATAAGAAAAATCCAAAAAGTCAGATGTTAGTAAAAGTTTATATATATAATATATATATATATGTTATATATATGTATATATATAATATATATATATCGTTTGAGTAAAAGTTATAATATATATATATTATATATACATATTATATATATAATATAATATATATATATATCTTTTGAGTTTTGAATGAGAAAACTCAAAATTCCAAAAAGATCAATTCTAAATTAGAATATAAATTAAATATAACTCCAGTCAGAATCCCAACTTGGAAGGGGGACAGATTGTCAGATCAATCAATATGATTTTAAAGTCCATCTAAAAATATAAATGTGAAAAGTTAGTAAACTCAGAAGAAAGATAATATGGGGAACCTGCACCAATAGCTATCAAAGTATGCCATCATATTGCAGTATGATATTAGCTCAGGAATCAATGAGCAAATCTTGGGATGTAGTAAAGAGTGCAGAAATAGATTGCAGTATCTAGGAAAAGGTGATATATGTTAAAAGTGGCATGCCTTTCTAGTAAGGAAAAGATAGATTATAAGGAAAATGATGTTGGGGCAATTAGTTGCCTACCTGGGAGACAATGAGGTTAGGTTCCATTTGGAGTAAAGATCTAATGTTTAAAATGGAAAATATAGGAGAATACATGTATGACATCGGGTTGGGGGGAATTGTCCCAAGTAAGATAGTAAATCCACAATCCATCTAGGAAAAATTAGCATATTTGACAATGTAAATATTAAAAATGTCTACAGGACAAGACAACATAAATAAAGCCAAAAGATTAACAGTAGCTTACATTTTATATGGCAGAGTTGGTGTTTAATATACTGGGACATCTTTCAAATTGATTGTAAAAGGGAAAAGGATAAACAGCACAGTAGAAAATATGAGAAGGGCGTGCACTGGAAATCTAAATGACCAGGAAACCTGTGAAAAGGATCAGCCCCATTAGCAACAAGGGAATGAAATTAAAACAACCGAGAAGCCATGAGCTGCCCATGAGGTTGGCAAACCTTTAAAGGTGGCAGCCATCCAGTGCCAATAGTATGTCCGTGAGCAGGTACTCTCCCCGCACCATTGAACTGACTGATGGCTTCAGCCTTTATACAGAGAGGAATGGAGCCGTGGACCTTCAAGTAGTTCATGCGCTTATCAAGTTGGATCCAACTTCCAGGACTTTTTCCCACAGAAATGAAAGGACTAGAACTTCAGAGATATTTGAATATGGCTGTTTATTCCTGCTCTGGTTATGGCACCAAACCCGGAGACGAGTCTGAATGTTCATCAGGAGGAAGTCGTTGATTGAATGATGGTATATCCATCTTGTGGAATATGTTACAGTTATTTTAAAATGAGACAGATACATAGATTTGAAAAAAATTCAAACATATTGGTAAGAGTAAGAAGAAAGAAGTGTGTGTGTGTGTGTGTGTGTGTAAACAAGCATGGGGAAGATTTTGAAAGGGATATACAACAAACTGTTAATATAGGTTATCTCGGAGTAGGCAAATACAAGTGGGTCTTTACCATTCTTTATACGTCTCTGTGTTTTAAAATTGGTTGCCATGTATATGTTATCTCCTGTATAAAAATTATTATACCAAGGGATGTTTGTTAAACTGTTGTATCATCTAAATAACACTCATGAAAATCACAATGGATGTACCGCAGGGTACATCACACTTCACATAGGGTCTCCTACAGGAAGACCCCAGAAGGAATTGCTGCTCTGGCCTCAATTCCCCCATACCTGTGGTTCACTTGAGCAACTGGTTTGCTTTTATCTTATAGACATTGGGCATTTAGGTAACTGATCATTTTCTCATTTGCTGTGACCACTAGGAATCTCAGAGTGAAACTGGAGCCTGTACTGAGTCACATGGCTTACATTCTATGCATAGCCAGAACTGCTGGCTTCATCTGGTTCTCCCCACCTTTGTTTTCCCCTCACCCACATTCCTTCCTTTAATGTAAACTTACCTATTGCATGGGAGGGATCCCAGTAGCCACCTGTGGTCCTTTTGGAGGGATGAGGTGGAGATATGGAAAAGTAATGACCAGTGATTTCTATTTTAACAGGAACCTGGGAAGGAAAACAGTCTCAACAATGAACCAGCTGCCCCTCACCACCAACAACAGATGACTTGCCGTTTCACTCACTAAGGTAAGGAAATATGGTCCCTATTTTTAATTCATTCCAACTGCCTCGTTATAGAGCCCCTACCTCTTTTATTTTATACTTATTAACAAATATTCTAAATCATATATCTAGTTCATGACCTTTAACGTCGGCATTATCAAATTTAAAATAAGCAGCAAGCAAATGGAAACAGGAAATTTTGTGAACATCAGTATGCCCAAAGGGGCAGAACCCAGATGTGATCTCTGCTATTAACTATTGTGTGTGGTTAAATTTTTTAATAGCAGTAGTATTTTCCATATTCTTAAATATAGCAGTGCTCAGTGCAGAATATTTGGACAGAGAACAGACTGACAGTCGTCAGAAGGGAGAGGGTGGGGGGCTGGATGGAAGAGGTGAAGGGATTAAGCAAGAAAAAAAACCCTCATAGACAACAGTATGGTTATTACCAGAGGGGAGGAGGTAGGAGAGGGTAAGGGGGGGATAAACGGTGATGGAAAGAGACATAACTTGGGGTGGTGAAAAAACAGTACAATATACAGATGATGTATTATAGAATTGTACCCCTTAAGCCTATATAATTTTATGAACCAAAGCATTCATAACCACATCATCTGGAGATAATCACCAGTATTTCTATGAATTTTTCTCCTTCCTCTTATGTATACACAGAGATATATATGATTATAATGTTTTTGAAAACAATGTTTTTAATCCATACTTACCTTGACTTCCATAATTATAAGCGATGCACTTAACTGGTGCAGGAACATAGCAAGTCTAAGAACAAAGAGTAATTAACACTGTAACCATTTTAATAGCCATTTGCAGTTTACCGGGACATCCTAAGCATCTCGTTTGCCTCTCCAACTCGGGTGCCCTGGTTCATAGGTTCGTGTGACCTTTGTTAAGCATCACCCCACAGGAAAAAAAAACAAAACACCTTTGAATCCAGGTGACATTTCATGACCTCCCTTTGTCATTATTATCTGTTTTGTGCTGCTTAAGGTAAATTGTTTTTAAAAAAACAGAAGTTGACCTACTTCTCTCCTCTGCTTCCCTACTGTCCAGTCAGGGTGATTTACAAAAGAATAAAACAGACCTTCTCATCATCTGTCCTTCATTCATGCCAAGTAGTCAGCTCTTCAATATGGTTATTTTTTTTAAGAGTTTCCCTTGAAGTTTTTTGGTTTTAAAAGCTGCAAAGTCTTAGAAGTAAAGTTACTGAAATGGCATTCTTTTTTTTTTTAATCTTTATTGTTGAAAGTATTACGTATGTCCCCTTTTTTTCCCTATTGACCCTTTCTAGCGGCCCCCCACCTCCAGTCCACCCCACCTTTCCTCCCCCTCCCCATCCCAGGCCTTCACCACACTATTGTCTGTGTCCATGGGTTATGCTTATATGCATACAAGTTCTTTGGTTGATCTCTTCCCACCCACCCCTGCCTTCCCTCTAAGATTCCACAGTCTATTCTGAAATTGCATTCTTTAAGGAAGTGTCCATTCTGTTGGTCCTATTAAATAGTTGAAGGTTAGAGAAAAATCCTACCCTTCTTTATTATCATTACTACAAACTAAATTGGAGACACAAATGCACCCTAATATAGAAATGAGCTAAAGATTTGTATAGGCAATTCACTCGAAAAATATAAAGAAAGAAATTAATATGACCAAAAATGTTCATCCTTACAATTAATCATATAAATGCAAAATAAGATGGATATTTTTGCCCAAAGTTAAATTGGCAAAATGTTTTGTTTGATTTTAAATGAAAATACCTGATGCTGGTAGAGATATAAAGTAGATACGGTATTTTACCCCGTAGTCATTGTTCTGGGAAGCTGTGGCAGCTCTAAGTAGACATCCTGTTGGTATAAAAACAGAGTACAGTTTAGTTTTTCATAGAAAAATAGGATGCATCCCAAATGTCTATTAATAAATATTAAAATATGATAAAATTTTATAATTTTGTTATTTAGACATTTGAAATTATTTCTAAATAATATTTAGTGATACAACGGTTAAGTGAAAAGGGCAAATACAAAATTGTATATAATATATGATTCCAGTTTTGTTCAAAAACAACACACATTTGGAAAAGATTAAATGGTGAAATAACCAAATATTAACAATTATTATTTCTGGGTAGTTGGATTAAAGGTGATAGTTTTATTTTCTTCTTTATATTTTTTTTCGAATAAAATACATGTTTTGCTTTTCTTACGATAAACACAATATTACCTTTAAAATTTGTAAATGATTGAAAATAATGAATAATCATATTTGATTAAAATAATCAAGGAGCCCTTCGCATATTTTTTGAAACTTAATTTAATTCCAAATTAATTTGCAGATAGGTTGAGAGTAGTTATGCCAGAAAAATGAAAATGTGGCATATTCAGTAACAGTTTACATTTTTAAAAGTGATTTAAATCCTACGTGGAGATTATTTCTACTGACATAACTGTAGCCTAAAAAGTCCTTTTCATTTATGGAGAACATTATAAGGGGTTAATATCGCCATTTATTCCAGGCAGGCTACCTAATGATGCCATACCCTGGCACCTTTCAAAGTGTCCTGCACACAGTGTGATTGATGGTGTCTGACTCCTCAGTAATGTCATCACCTTCCCTCAAGGGGTCAGCTCTCCTCCCAAGTACAAAACACTCAGACCAATCGAGTCAGGTGTGTCTACATTGATCTGATGGCATCTTGTTATCTTCCTTATCAATTGATTTATTCACTTATTCTACAAATATTTATTAAGCACCTACTAGGTGCCAGGTAAAGTTTAAGTGGTCGAAGTACATTAGTGAACAAAACAGATTCAAATTCCTGTTTGGGAAGTTTACATTCTTCAGAAGGAGACAGACCAAAACAAACAAAAACCCACTATAATAAATAAGGAAACTGGATAGTATGTTAGACACAGAAAAATGAAAAGAGAAGGCGAGTTAAGGGGGATCAGGCGTATGGGGGCAGGGAGGAGCTGAACAGGTGGCCGTTTACAATAGGACGGTCAAGCTACTCGGCAAACAGGAGTTGGCATTTGAGTGAAGACCTGAAGGAGATAAGCAGAGGTTTATGCTTATCTGTTTATGCTTGACTGTTCAGGCAGAGGGAATAGTTAAAGCGGAAACCTTAATGCAGCAGCATGCTGATGTGTTTGAGAAACAACAAAAATATGTGAAGCAGAGGGAGTGAGGGGGGAGTAACTCCAAAGAGCTGAGGTCAGAGAAAGAATAGGAAGAGGACTCATCAAATCATGAAAGGGCGAGTAAACTCAGGCATTTAGTTCCAATGCGGAGAAGTGGCTGGCCAATTCGAAGGTTTCGCACATACTAAGCTTATAACACTATGTTTGTTAAAAGCCCAAGATTTAAAATGTGCTTCAAAGGCTTATGAGAAAGAAGTTTACCCCTCCTTGGTGCATAGAATGCTCTTCATGCAATTTAAGATGAGGCCTTTCATATCTAGGTTCCCTGATTATGTAGTATTCTTTTACACATATGTAACTGGTTTTAAACATTCAAATGAATTAAAATTTAAATGAAAAAAAAACTTTATCATTAAGAAGTGAGAGAAATAAATACATCTGGTATCTCCCCCAAAAAAATATTTCATTTAAAAGCATTGGAAGAAACCAAAAAGATAGTCAATAGTTTTGAATGTGAAAAATGTAAAACTTCTCTGTCATAATTATAAAACAAATTTAAAGACAGCAGTATGTAAAATATTCATGATGTGCTTGCAAACAGATTAATAATCTTAACACATAAAAATCAATAAGGAAATAAAAACCAACACCTAAAACACTAATACCTTTACTAGATAAATGGATAAAACAATAGAAAACTCAAAAGAAGAAATGCAAAGAGCTAAAAAAAAGAAAAAGATATGCAAACAATGTAACTTTCCCTAACAATTTTAAAGATGCAGATTAAAATTAGGAGATGCTTTCTTAACCTGTCAAATTAGAAAAGGTAATTAAAATGATAATAATGATTACTAAACATGTAATGAAACCAGTTCCCACTCATTGCTACTAGCATAAATGGGTATATTCTTCTTAGAAATAAATTTAGCATTATGTAGTAAGAATTTTCAATTAAAAATACATATTTTTATTGATTTCAGAGAAGAAGAGAGAGAGAGAAAGAGAGAGAGAGAGAGAGAGAGAAACATTAATGGTAAGAGAGAACCATTGATCAGCCTCCTGCATGCCCCCGTACTGGGGATCTAGTCCACAACTTCCTAGTTCATAGGTTGACTCTCAACCACTGAACCACACCAACTAGGCAAGAACTTTCAGTTTTATAATGGCCTAGTATTTCTAGAAATCTAGTCCAAGAAAACATTGAAGTTGAGCAAAGACAGAAACATAAAATACTTAGTTGTACAGGTAAAATCCTTGGACCACATCAGCTATCCTTTAATAACACACAATTGTGTTTGCACAGTGATATTTTGCAACTAGAAAAACAATTTATTCTTACAATGAGATTTTTATAATCAAATGGGAAAATGCTTATCACATAAATGTTCAGTGAAAAATGCTGGGTAAGATGGTATTATAATATATTCAGTATGCAAATGAATGGAATAAGATGTAGCAGCAAATATGCCATAATGGTGGAGTTGCCCAAGGGTTGTAGAATTGAGTAATTTTGTCTTCTGGTTCTTATTTTTTGGTACTTTCCAGATATTTGTACAGGAAGCATCCATTACCAGAAGGAAAAAAAAATAAAGTCTTTTTAGAAAGAAACTTTATGGGTTGGACTTCCATAGCATCTTTCCTATGGAGTAAAGTATGCTACTAAAATGATTTAGAAGTAAAGACTTATTTCGGAAAGATTGGGGACCACTGATTTTTCTTTTTCTTTCTTTTTTTAGTATTCTGAGAAATCTCTTCCTTTCTTGGAGATAGCAACAATAAACGACAAAAATGTACTTAACCAAAATAGATGCTCTCCGTTAGCAACATTATTGGCATATTGTACCTGGGAGTACAGCTGTAAATTCAAATAGGGACTCTTTTCTCTTGCAGATGTCGTCGGCTGGGGACAGTGGAGATGCAGCACCTGGAAAACAAAACGAAGAAAAGACCTATAAAAAGGTGAGCGAGTGTTTGATTTTCTTGCCTCAGCTCAGAAAGAATGTTAGTATCCTTACAGGTTCTTGTATGTAAGTTACTACCTTCGCTTCTCATTGCTGCTATAACGAAGTGCCATACACTTGGTGGCTTAGACAGCACCAACGTATTATCTTCCAGTTCTGTCGGAGTCTGACTGCGGGGCTGCTTTCCTTTCTGGGGGCTCCAGGGGCTGAACCCATGTTCTTGTCTTTTCCAGCTTTCCTAGGCGGCCTACATTCCCTGTGTCATGACTCACTTCCAACTTCAAAGCCAGCGAAGACTGGTCTTCACACTTTAAAGAACCCTTGTGATTACACTGAGCCCTCCTGGCTAATCTGGGATCATCCCTTTATTTTATTTTAATATATTTTTATTGATTTTGTACAGAGGAGAAGGGAGAGGGATAGAGAGTTAGAAACATCGATGAGAGAGAAACATCGATTAGCTGCCTCCTGCACATCCCACTGGGGATGTGCCCGCAACCAAGGTACATGCCCTTGACCGGAATCGAACCCGGGACCCCTCAGTCTGCAGGCTGATGCTCTATCCACTGAGCCAAACTGGTCAGGGCTCATCCCTTTATTTTAAAGTCAGCTGAGTATCGACCTTAATTTCCTCTGCAACCGTAACTCCTTGTTGCCATGTTACATAACATATTCAAAGTCCCGAGGGTTAGGACACGGACATTTTTCTGCCCACCAGTGACGATGATAGAGAACACCGACAGAAGGCAGTCCTTTGAAGACCCTTCTTATTCCTAAGAAGAAGGTCCTGATGGATGCACAGTGTTCTGTGTTCGGGTAAATCCTTTAATTGACTCACTACTTTCCATCAAAATGTTAAACATTTTCTACCTTTGTATTTGAAAAAATATTTTTAAAGATGAGATTCTTGCCCACCTCTTTCCAAGCCTCCCAGATTTTGTGTTTGCCGCTCACTCCACAAAATCTCCTTCTAGACTTCCCCGTGTACATTACCTTACTGCTCTTTCACTTTGATAACCCCTGGCTCCTAGCCACCAAGCTAATATCGAGAAACATCACTGGGTAGTATACATTCCCAAGCACCACTACTCCTGATTTTAAATTGACTATGCATTTTAACTTTTTAAAAGTCCTTGTCCTCCTTTCCCCTTGGGAGTAGGAAGATTATGTATCAAAGGGTTATTATATCGTAACTTTTCCTTTTACATTTCACTTTTTAACAGATAGCTAGCGAGAAGTTTTGTCATGAATTGCATTTGATCTGTCCGTATGTTCAGGTCATGAAACTAACAGGAACCGGTCGTGTTTCCTGTTCCATCTTCATGTAGGAAAATACGCCCTTTTTCCTGGTATATCTTGTCTTTGGACTTTTCTGCTCAGCCAAACCTAGAAATATAAACAGGGAGGTTGCCGTCCTAAGCGATGTTATGCTTGGGGAAGAGTAGGGTGAAGATCCAAGCACTCAGAAATCATAATATGTGTTATAAAATTTATGCATCTGGCCTAAGCCAACAATACACTATTTATTTTTAGACACCGTTAGAAAACCAAATCCTATCTCTTTTACTCAAGAGATTTTTTTTTTACTTCTTGTAAATTCAGTCAAGCATGAGACCAACATAGAGAAGGTCAAATGGCCAGCCTGTCATTGCTTCCTATCAGTTTTAGGCAGTTGTCTCAGTCAGTCAAATGCACTATGATTCTTGACTGAATTCTGACTTTCAGGAGCTCTTTAGTGATGCAAAAGTAATAGAATGTGGCCGTGCCATCTTAGAGTTTGCTAAGCATACCCTGCCCAAGAATTTAGTAAAGTAAGTTTTTAATCATACTAGAGGTATGATTCTATGATGAGTGTCTCTAAAGGATATTCGACTCGGCAATGTTGGGAAGGTTATAAAACCAAAAATCAGATCCCAAGAGAGCAAATAATTCCAATAAGTAAGAGAAGATGTAGGAAATTTAAGAAGACAAAAAAAAAAAACACACACAAAAAACCCAATGATTTTTTTTAAAAAATATGTGATGGCATGGGGATGCTTTTGATGGTTTCTAATTTTAAAAGGAATATAAACAATGGAGGAGAAGGTATGCAGTCTCTGTGTAAGAAAAGTACCAAAAAGACAGCACAGCACAGCCGGTGTGGCTCAATGGTTCAGCATCGACCTATGAAACAGGAGGTCACAGTTCATTTCCTGGTCAAGGCACATACCCAAGTTGTGGGCTTGATCCTCAGTAGGCGGCATGCAGAAGGCAGCCGATCAATGATTCTCTCTCATCTTTGATGTTTCTATCTCTGTCTCCCTCTCCCTTCCTCTCTAAAATCAATAAAAATATATTTTTTTAAAATTCAGCACAGTGCCTAGGACTTGAGTCCTCAGTAAACATGGTGCTGATATGCACAGCAAGAAGGGATCATGTAGAGAAAGTGTTGCTTTACTGGCTGGTAAAAGCCCAGCTGAATTATTCCATTTAACTCTCCTCAGTTAAGCAAAAAGATCCTGAAACTGGTGGTGTCCATGTGAGGTTAGAAGAGGTGATAATAGAGTCACATTACAGCAAATATGTTTGTCCCTAGGCCCAGGTGAGCCATTTCCTAGGTGAAAGAACCTGAAGCTAGAATAGGGAAACCACTGAATGTGAGCTTTGAGAAATCAGAAGAAAGGAAAAATTGTCCAAAGACAGGAGATAAGCAAATAGCAACCCTATTTTCTGAATGAGGAGAAAGTACATTCTGGAAACTAGATGTGAGATTGCTCCTTAGCATAAATCTAGCATGAATTAGTACACATATGGTTTATATACATTTAGAAAAGAAACATGTCTTCCACAAACCTGCAGAACTTCATAAAGATATAGTTTATTTCAAACGAACTACATTTGCTATTATGAGCAAGTCATTAAATTAATCGCTGATAAGGAGAATGCTCAGGTTTTATGAATCTTGATTTAAAGTCACCTGGAAGATTCTGATAGCATCCGTTCAGGCAAGGTAGACAAATATGGGTTAGATATTATGATTAGTGTGCTATACCTGATTGGACTAATGTTCCCAAAATATGGCGGTTTTGCTCCCTATTTTTTTAAAATATTTTTTTTATTGATTTCAGAGAGGGAGAGGGAGAGAGAGAAACATCAATGATGAGAGAGAATCATTGATCAGCTGCTTCCTGCACGCCCCCTACTGGGGATTGAGCCTGCAACCTGGGCATGTGCCCTTGACCAGAATTGAACCCGGGACCTTTCAGTCCACAGGCTGATGCTCTAAGTCAATTTGCTCTTTATTGACTTAGCCTCTACCAGCGGGATGCATGAGTTGACCCTGTGTAGCTTAACATTTTCTGCCCATGACCATAATAAAAGCTATGACAAAAAAACTGGGAATGAGAACTAATGGACTAGATGAGTGTCATCAAGGCCACCAACCATTTTATTACCTGTTGTCCCTTTTACAAATGCCTTGAAGTTAAAATTTTTCCCCAGTCCTGACTATGGGATTTGCACCTTTTCAATAAGAAGCTTTGACGACTCAATTAGGTTTTTGCCTGTGACTGAAGCCGATCTATAGGCCCCAGGTTAAGAACTGCCCCCTACCAACCCCATCGACTATGCTTGGCATTGAGAAGGCTATCAAAGGCGTTTATAAGGAACTTACAGTCGATGGAGAAGGGAAGACATGAAAACAATTTCAGAACACAGGGGTCTATGACAAAAAAAGTCCGAAAGAAGAGAAATCGGTGTGGGTGAGAGTTAACAAGCAGTCTTAGGCTTTCTGTATCAATCCCCAGATTTATTGGGCAGCTGCCAGCAGTACTCAGCATCATGAGTGCTGTGGTTTCCACGTGTTTCTAGGGAACTCAGTGTTCCTGGAATAATGTCAGGCACTCCGAGTCGCACATGTTTGCACGTGATTACCAGGGCTGGCTGCTGCTTGTTCCTCCAGGGGCCCGCTTCTCTCGTCCATTATCAGGAGGAACAGCTAACGTGAGTAGGTGAAGTTAATGTCTCCAGGTAATGGCTAAAATGATCATTCTTATTTTAGCTGCTTAAAACAAACATGTTGTCCATTAAGACAGACATGAAGGGCTGCCTAGCGGCGTTTACAGAGGGTGGTTATTTCCATTCTCCGCTCTTTCATTGAGGATCTTTCCTAAGAGTTGTAAACACAAAAGCCTTCAGGGGCCAGGCAGGTAGTAAGGGAGTGAAATAACCAGGAGGAAAGTGGTAAACATATAGGAAATTATACGCCCATAGAGGGGGCAGGGGGCACTCAGCTCCAGCGAATAGAGCTACACGTGAGTGTTCACTCAGGATTGCCAGATTTTTCAGGAAGCCAAAAATGTGGATGCTGATATGAAATCTTCCCATTTTTTAAGGTTGGAAAGTGATTCAAAAATTTTCAAAAATGTACCCTGGCCCTCAGGCAGGGGCCAGTTTGCAATCTCCCCACTATTTGGGTAGAGACATGAGATAGAAGAGGGAGATGCAAAAGAAATGCTGTAAGCCCAGCCTGGTGGGGCTTAGTTGGTCCAGCGTCCTCCCATGCACTAAGAGGTCCCGGATTCAATTCCCAGTTTCTCAGTCAGGACACATGCCTGGGTTGCGGGCTTGATCCCCAGTAGGGGGCATGCAGGAGGCAGCTGATCAATGTTTCGCTCTTTCCCTGTCCCTCTTCATCTCTCTCTAAAATAAATAAAAAGATAATCTTAAAAAAAAAGAAAGAAAGAAAGAAAAGAAATGCATGTAAGATGTGGTCCCTGCTTCCTATGACCATACAATTTACTTAAGAGAAAAAATATGGGCCCTTGTGAAAAAATCAAATAATGACTCAAATTGATTTTAAGTGCCAAGACAAATGGCATTTCACTCGATCCTAAGTTCTGATGAACCTAGAGCTCATGACAATCTTCTGGGGGAAATTCTTTTTTGTGGACTTGTTTGTTAGCAGAGCATTTTGCTGGAATAAAAATTTCATAGCTGTTTTTTTGCTTTTTTTCATGGCAGAGAACTCTCATTTCTTAGGTGACTTCATTGAATTATCTACATTGATGTCTCCAAAACTCTAGGAGAGAAAACTCTATACCCAACACTTGCTCACAGATTCCTTCAGGGGCAACAACAGGTGTCACATTGTTGCGTTTGGCATTAAGGGCAGGCTGGCAGGCGGGGGTTTCTGTTTTTGCAGCCGGTTAGGCCCTCTGAAGGGGAGTGCCTGCTCTCAGGACACACCATTGCTTTTGCTTTTAAATTAAAAGGCTCACTATACACAGGCAATCTGCACATCTCTCTGCGCAGCTTAGCTGACGTGGTTCTGCTCTGGCCAGCAGGCTCCCTGTCCCAAGGCCCATGGCTTGTCCATTTTTATCCCTATCTCCCCTCCCCCACTTCCCTTGTCTGGATACTTAACAGAAAATTTTAAAGTGGCTTTTAAGAATTTGCTCGAGAACACAGAAATTTAACCTTTTGCACTCGGATGTCGAGTGTGACTCGACACGGTTAGCATTAGAATAAAGGAATCGAGAAAAAAGCAAGCGAGTGCAAAGGGTTAAAATTATGGACTTCTTTAGTCTGAATTCTGAAAAAGACCAGCAATGTAAGTTAGGTTCTAGTCTTATATCTACTATCAAGTTCCCCCAGATTTTTGGCCACTTCTGTTCAGTTTGTGGACCCTGTATCTGCGACTTTTATTTTACCACGAAAGGGAGATGAGACATCCCGGCCCTTCGTGTGGAAGCCATCCCGCCTGAGACATTCAGCACAACATTAAGGAGGCAAGAGAAGGAAGGTGGTCATGGTCTCTACAGACTGTAAATTAAGATTCTTAAAAAAATATTCTTAGTCCTCCTATCTTTTTTGCCCAACTTCTGATACACATGCACACCCAGAGACACAAATTAGGTTCAAATATAAGGACAAACAATTTTAAAGATTTTTAAATTGGTTTTTATAGAGAGGAGAAGGGAGTGGGAGAAAAATACCCATGTGAAAGCAATCAGCTGCCTCCTGCACCAGGGATCCAGCTCAAAACCTGGGCATGTGCCCTGATTGGAAATCGAACCGGCAACCTTTTCGGTGCATGAAACAATGCCCAACCAGCTGAGCCACATTGGTCAGGACATATAAGGAAAATGCTTAACTTTTCATAGGATCCCACTGTACATTTTTTTCCCAGCAGAGAGAAGATGAGCTCTTTTTACTTTTATGCCCAATATTCTCCTTATGCAAGTGCTCTACTTTGCATTATGGATCAGGGAGCATTTGGTTACTGAGCAGGAGATTGAAATATGGGTTGTCTGGATGACATTCTAAATTCTTCCAAGTGAATTTTTCATGTTGTGGCTTTGTCATTTTTAAGGGTGTGGTCAATGCCTGGGATATAAGACATACTTTTAATTGCATTCATTCATTGATCCGGTTGACAAATATTTATTTCGCTTGGCACTGTGCTGGGCTTTGAGGGTAGGATAGAGGCCAAGACGTAGTTCCTGCCCCAATAATACTTTCATTGTCATGGTAGAGACAGACCAGAAAAAGTAAACAAAGTAAAATAATTATTAACTTTAAAAGTCCAATTAATGAACTAAAAAAGGGTAGGAGTGCTGCCTTTTAGATAAGGTATTCGGGGGGCTCTCCAAGGAGGTGACACAAGGGCTGGCATTGCAAGAATGAGAAGGAAGGCAGAGAGTGAAAGTAAGAGCATTTTTTGGCAGAGAGAAGAGCAGGCCTGGAGGCAGGAAGGAGCTTGGTGGATTCAAGGAAGTGGGCAAGATGAGATAAATGAGAGCAGTAGCTCTCACCTAGGGCTGCTTTTGTCTCCCAGTAGACAATGCAGTCACAATGGGGTTGAGGGGTGGGCATGCAGTACTACTGGTATCTAGGATGAGTCCAGGGATGCTGCTACCCATCCTACAATGTACAGGACAGCCCCCCACAACAAAGGACCATCTGGTCCCAAATGCCAATAGTGCTAATTTGAGGAACCCTGGGTTAGAGAAATAGGCAGTAGTCTAAGCTAAGATGGTAGACTAGGAAGAGGAAGCATGAAGGGAACAAGTTAGATGTACATTTCAGAGTTAACAACCATGGTCTGGCTCATGGTTGCATGTCGGGGTGAGGGCTTGGATGGATGGCCCCAGGATTCCAACTTGAGCACCTGGGTTGTGTGCCCATTTATGGAGATGAAGAGGAATGGTGTGGGGCAGTGGTCAGCAAACTCATTAGTCAACAGAGCCAAATATCAACAGTACAACAATTGAAATTTCTTTTGAGAGCCAAATTTTTTAAACTTAAACTTCTTCTAATGCCACTTCTTCAAAATAGACTCGCCCAGGCCGTGGTATTTTGTGGAAGAGCCACACTCAAGGGGCCAAAGAGCCGCATGTGGCTCGTGAGCCGCAGTTTGCCAACCACGGGTGTGGGGAAAGGTTTGTGAGGGGAAATCTTCCAGTTTGGACCTATTGATTTGGGGATGTCCATGAGCTACTGAGGGCGAAGAATCAAGTGGGTGGTGAAAGTGTGGATCTGGAACTCGCGGGAGAGGTCCAGGGCCCAGATTCAGTCTGTTGAGCTGAAGGTCCACAGGAATTGGTGAGATGGATGGAGAAGAGAGGCCGAGGACTGGGGAACATCCACGTGTTACTATTACCTTCTGAGTCCCTCCTCCAGAGAGTTATATTCCTAAAATAAACAAAGCCAGCCAAGTCATTCTCATATAAACTCCCATTGGCCTCCATCACCTACAGAGAACATATAGACTCCAAAGCACAGCATATGAGTCCTTTACAGTCTATTCCCAATGGGTGTGTCTTGACCCATCTCCTGCCATTATCTTCGGCACACGTCTAACTCCAGCCACACGGGCTGTGTCCATCCCTGTTCCTTTCTGCCCATGCCGATCATATATATCATATATATAACTAACTGTCATATCTATTCTTCACCCTTCCAGGCAGTGATTGTTAGTCACTCCTTCCCAGGCCTCCCTCACCCTGTACCCACCTCTCTTGTATCATAGACGACTTTGTTCTGTAATCATTGTTTGCAGTAATGTCCTGCCACCTATGCCCGGGGCAGCTGGAGGGCAGGTGCCTTGCTCAATCATCTTGACATCTGTAGGGTCCCACACAGGGCCTGTCACATAGCATTCAAGAGATGTATCACTTTTTTCATCTTAATTCTGAAATTATTATAGACTTTACAGATAGATATATTCTCAAGCCTACCACCCGGATCTCCAATTAGAGGTGAGATATGTTGCGGGAATAAAGGGGGCAGGAAAGGGGTAGAATTTGTGCTTTGAGTGTTTGCATTGCAGGAAGAACACTTTGAAAGAGCTCAGTTCAGCTCTTTTGGCTTCAAAGATTACAGTGATTGTCTGCATCATGGGTCACTCCATGGCTCTTTGAAAGTTGCCTATTAATGATATGGCATCCTTAAGTCCCTTGCCTATCGTCAGCAGACTGCTCGTGATCAGCCAGTCACGGAAGGGCTTCGGCAATGAATCTAAGAAGGCAGTCTTTTCTGTTGCTGAAAGGTTCTTTTCTTTCCAGATGTTGGCCCAATGAAAAGGCTGCCCCTAGACAGATGCCAGTAATTTTCCGGGGGGTGATCAGAATTTGGGGTTGATTGGCAGCCCATTTCTCTAGTAAGCATAGTACACATCCTTTTCTTTATAACATGAAAGAAACCGGATCTATGATTTTTCAGGTTTGCTATTTCAAAGGGAGTGAGAGGGAATAATAACCTAGCAGTTTTAAAAGCAGCTACGTCGTTCACAAAGCCATGGAGGAGTACAGAAATGGAAGCTGGGCTCAGGACCCAAAGGCTGGCGGTGGTGAGAGCGCTGGCCTTTCCACTCTTCCCTCCTTGCTCACCCGCCGTTGCCTGAGAAGGGCGTCCAACCAGGACAGTCAGGCTGGCTCTGCCATTGATGAGCTCAGCCTCATGCAAGACGCTTACTGTCTGCGCACAATACCACATGTGGTTCGAGTATTCACTCTGAGGATATGTGAGAAGGTACTTGGAAGACAGTCGTTGGCTGTATAAATATTCAATTGTTACCATTATTGCTGGATCCCTACTCACCCCCATTGGAACGTCAGCTTCCTGAGAGCAAGGACTCTACAGACCGGGTAAAACTCCATGCTTAGTGAAGGAACAGGTCGGTGCCCCCCCTTCTCCATACTGGGGCATTGTTCAAGTGTGGAATTCCACATGCCTTGGGATCCTGTTCTCTGTTGATGGCAGTCCCCACTGTTAAGTGTTAAGGCGAAAGGTGGTTTTCAAAAAGCAGTGGGATTCTGTGGCAAAAGGAAACCTAACTTTTGTCCATAAAAGACACCTTAAACACACATATACACACACAAACACACACACACACATATACACACACACACACACACACACACACACACACACACACACACGCGCGCGCGCGCCCTATGTCCAGAAGGGAAAACACTTTCTTTGCTTGCTATCATACATTAAATCAATGAAAAGTTTTCTGTTGTAGCCATATCTTCCTTCTCTCAGTGTCTGGTTTAAGCTGAGACACTGTGTTGGGCTTCAAGAGCCGCCCTTCCTTCTCATCTGCCTCTGCCCTTGCACTGCTCTCCCGCTCTCCCTGGGCCAGTGGGCCTCTCCCGGGAAAATGCTGTGTCATCTTCCTAAGGACGCAGAGTGCGATAGAATGGGGTGAGGGTGTCCACTGAAGACAGGAGGGTGGGGACTTGGGGGTGAGCAGGAAATGTTCAGCTTTGTGTCACATGTGTTTCAAAGAAAATCATGGAAGAAACTAAGCACAGTCAATACAGATTCTGCTTGGGAAGATGAATTCCTGTTTTTCACAGAAGTACTTAATGTAAAATATGCTCTAAGTTTCCATTTCCTTTCAGAATTTGGGGTATGCTAACTTGAGCTGCCTTGGTTATCTTTATATTCATTCATTTATTTTTAAGCATTTTGTTGTTATTGTTTAGCATATCGGATACTTTCATATTGCTAATTTTTAAATGTCTTTTTTCGGATTATGGTGGTCTTAAATTGTTTCAGATGCGTTTACAGATGGGTGGGAAGAAGCTACACAGGGCGATTGATTGATCTAGCCAAAGAAAGGGTGCGTTCACTCAGAAGCCACGTGCCCACACCGAGCAGAAGCAGATGTGGCCATTCTCAGTGGGGTATCCACTGGCCCTCAAGATCCCTTTGGGGACATACATAGTGGCAGGGCACAAGGCAGAGTCTGGCCAATTCTGGACAATCCTTTTACTTTCAGGCTCCCTCCCAGAGAAGGAAGAATTTAAACTAACAATCTACACTTGAATAGGAAACATTACAGCCATCCGCACCTTCCTGCTTATGGGTATAAAATCTTCCAAACTCACCCTCGGCAATCCTATCCCCGCTGCATCCCCATCCCCACCAGCATCATTGATCTCTGCTTTCCAAGGTCCCAGAATGCCATGCATTCTTGCTCAGTATAAACCTGGGCACATTCTTGTGTTAGCAGGGAATCAACAGTGAATAAAAAGGACTTGGCCTATGACCTCACGGAACCAAGTTAAAAGGTCTGCACGTTACTGAATTACTTTTAGAGGTTATTTCACTCTAGACTCCCTCCAGCTGATTTAGGGGAGCGCCTGTTTTCCCAGGTCCTCACTAACACTGAGCACTGTTCTTTTTTAAAGATCTTCGCCAGCTGGATAGGTGAAAATGCCTTAATTTTCATTTTAATTTGTGTTCATTTTTATTCCCAGTAAGTTGGGCCATTTGTATATCTTTTTTTGACAATTATCTATGAATAATACCCTTTGCTATTTTATTTGTAAGAGCTACTTATATAATTAAGGGCAATGCATTTTTGTTGCAAATATTTTACTGGTTTGAAATGTCTTTTAATTTTGCTTACCTATTGTTGTTGGGTTTGGACCCAAGCTTTTATAAAGCCAAATTTGTTAATATTTCCCTTAAAATTTTTGTCTTTGCTCTCATTTTTAAATGTTATGCTAGTAAAACATTGTTTTAATTATAACGTTGTAACATGAGACTTTCCATAGTATTCTTAATTTTCAAAAATTTCCTGGGGATGTTTTTACATTTAATATTCTAATTGAACTTTAGAATTATAAGGTCACTTCCTCTTAAAAAGATTTCTGTTGTGATTTTTGTTGAAATTATATTAAATTTATTAATAACATAGGGAGAATTAGCATCTTTGAGTCTTCCGTTCCAAAAATGAATTGTCTATATATGTAAGCTTTTATGGTCCTCAGTGAGTTTTTATTTTCTTCAGAGATTTTGTATCTATTTTTAGCTAAATATATCCCAGAGTAACTTATGTGAGGGTTGTTATTGCTTTGGGATTTTTTTTCCTACTATGAATAGGATTCTTTTTATTTCCCATTATATTCTTTTATCTGGGAGTGTATAAGATCTTGATTCATGTGAGTTTATTTTGTAAACTACAATTTGATGTTTTTAAACTATTCCGCTCGGTCCATGATTGATTCTTTAATATTGTAGGTAGCAATTATATAATCTATAAATTATATTTTTTCATCTTCTAACCAGTATTTTGTACTTGGTTTTTCTTGTCTTATTTTATTAGCTTGATCTTCCAGAACATATGTCAAAGAATCTTTGTAATAAAAGGACAGCTTTGTCTTGTTCATGATTTTATTTTATTTTTTAATCTTTATTGTTGAAAGTATTACATATGTCCCTTTTTCCCCCCATTGACCCCTTCTAGCCCGTCCCTATCCCCTGCCCAGGCCTTCACCACCCTATTGTCTGTGTCCATGGGTAATGCATATATGCATACAAGTTCTTTGGTTGATCTCTTCCCACCTCTTGTTCATGATTTTAAAGGACAAATGGCTCCTGTACTATTTCCCAGAGTACATTTTTCAGCACATACAGGTTATTAATAGATACATAAATAAAAATCCCTTGATGAATACATTTGGGAAGTGTCTCTCTTGTGCTTCCAATAGCATAATGTTGCTACTTAGCTCAATAATTATTTTTCATATTAAGAAAGTTTCTTTCTGACTTTAATTTTACTAAAAGTTTTTAAAATCTGAATTGAATATTGACTTTTTATATAATTGATTTAAGCAATCTATGGAAAGACGGTCCATGGAAACACAGTTTGCTTTTTGAGCTACTCCAAGTACTTGAAAATAGTAAAACTGTGTTTCTCATAAAATATTATTTAATTTAGATTTGATGTCAGTCCAGACAGACAGGGTAATTATATTATTTCCTTATACTTTGGAACAATTTTTAGAATGTCTTCCTTTAGGCCTGCTCATCTTTCCCCCACAGAGCAGAGTAATCTCTGTGGAAATTACCCTAAGATTTAATGCTTTTCACAAGCTAGCCTAGGGTAGCCAAGTTATTGAAATCATTTCTCCTGAGAAATTTTGTCTGAGGCAAGAAAAAAGAGTTGTGGGGTTTTTTGTTTGTTTGTTTTTGTTTTGTTTTTGCCAGAAATTTTTTGTTCATTCACCTCAACTTTACTTTTGAATGTAAGTTCATATTATATTTGGGATTCTATTTCATATATATATATATATATATATATATATATATATATATATATATATATTGATTTCAGAGAGGAGGGGAGAGGGAGAGAGAAATAGAAACATCAATGATGAGAATCATTGATTGGCTGCCTCCTGCATGCCCCCCACCAGGGATTCAGCCCGCAACCTGGGCATGTGCCCTTGACTGGAATCGAACCCAGGACCCTTCAGTCCATGGGCTGACACTAGCCACTGAGCCAAACTGACTAGGGCTCTATTTCTTCATTTGTAAAATTTGGGGTGTAGATGACAATTAAATGTCTTTTACTTTGCTCGTTTTTCTTTAATGTTTGTTTGTGTGGTTTTTATTCTGTGATCATCTCTTGCAGTAATTGCTTTATTAAGAACCTAGAGGATGCTATGCAAAAGTAAAAGAGAAGGTGAAAGATGGAGAAAAAGGTTACATTTTATTTCTCATCTGTTTTCAGAGAGTCAGAGTTCATTTTCCTTTGGTGCAAAGCGATAATATCTTGCATATTGTCCCACCCTTCCTTAAATACCCTGTGGATTAGAAATGAAAATGATCCTATGGGTTTAAAAAGGTTAATCCTCTATGGGGAAAAGTGGAGATTTCCCCTCTTTTCTGTGATCCAGGGAAAATGAATACATCAGAAAATTATCAGAAGTCTGTCATGAAAATAAAGATTCATAAAGCATGGCACTGTGTCCTGCCCACACTTGCTCTTTAAGCCTAGGGGCGTTCTGCCATAACCAGAGTCTAAGAAGTAGAAGTCGTATTGTGGAAGCAGAGGAGGAAGGCAGACTACTGCATTCCTGTTGGGTCTGGCCTTGGTCATCTCTAGACCAAAGAGGCCCTGTAGAGAACATCTCCCCTCCGAAAGGCCAATATGCACTCTTTCATGTCAAACCCATCACTCTCATTCATTCAACAAATAGCCATCTGGGGCCTGATTTGTACCATACACCGGGACCACAGAGATACAACCTGAACTCCTTCATTTTGGCCCAGTGTAAATTAGCAGTGAGAAGTAGCTTGGGAATAATTATTTATAAGCATTCAATTTAAACAAAGACTTTCAGCACACAATCAGTCCCCTTGGTCTGACTTCAGTGTGTTTAAACTTGTGTGCTGACAGGCAAGTGTGACTTCGGCCTTGACATAAAAATAACTTACTCCAAACCCCAGAGAAGTCCTAACAGAACACCTTTTTAAAAATAGATTCATCCTTTTGGGGCTAGTGAGGCAGAGTGAAAAGGTAGATAGGACTGAAAAGTATTGAGAGTGTTTTAAAATTGATATATGTATTAGTTTCCTATTGCTACTGTGACAAATTACGGTAATCTTAGGAGTTTAAAACAACACAAATTTACTGTCTTACAATTCAGTAAGATAGACATGCAATACACATCTTGCCAGGTTAAATCAAGGGGTTGACCGAGTTTTAGTCCTTTCTAGAAGATTGTAGAGGAAAATCCTTTTTTTTTTTTTTTTTTTTTTGCCTCTTTCCATTTCTAGGGACCACTTATATTCCTTGGCTCATGGCCTCTTCCTCCGTCTTCAAAACCAACAATGGCAAGTGGAGTCTTTCTCACATTGTATCTCTCTCTCTCTCTCTCTCTCTCTCTCTCTCTCTCTCTCTTCCTGTTGATTTCAGATGTGCAGCTTAGTGGTTAGATAATCACATACTTTACATAGTGTTTCCCTCAGTATTTCCATTACCCCAACTGGCACCAACTCCCACCCTCTCTTTTGCCTCTTCTTTTTGCACTTTTAAGGACCCATGTAATCCAAGACAGTCTGGGGAGATTGTCGTCTCAAATTCAGCTGACTAGCAACTTTAGTTTTATCAGCAACCTTGTAAGGTAATATTCTGCTCTCTAAGGTAACATAGTGAAAGGACTCACAGGTTCTGTAGATTATGATGTGTTTGGGGGCCGTTGTTCTGTCTACCACTATATAGTTTTACAGTGTCCTCTTCTGTGCACCTAGAGCACCATGTCACCCCTTTAGCATATACTGTCAGTCTGTCTGGGATGCTCAGTAGACATTGATTGAGGTCCTGAGGTATGGAGACTGTCTCATGTCTGTATTTCCTTGTCCTCCTCTCTTTCCCTTCCCTCTTCTATTGATCTCTCTCCCTCAAATCAATAAGTGTAATGAACACACCTCCAGGACCTAAATCTCATAGATCAGAGATCATTATACCAGGTATAAGCCTGAAACTGGGCTTCTGATGCTATTCCATGTGATGGAAAAGCCAATGTGGCTCATGCTACCACTGTCACATGTAGTAGTCAATATTTGAACACAATTTTGAAAATCAAATTTTGATCCAGCTCACTGCTAGAGATAGTGCAGTCAAGTGTCCTTCATTTCCCACATTATTATGCATCTCCCACAGTACCGTTTGCTGTCGCTATTTCTTTAGTGTTTACAGAAGCAGGTCATGTTTATGAAGCATGTCCGGAAGAAGGAAATGATATATGGAAAATCTCTACATGGGGTATAGAGTCAAGTGATCCTTAGGTTGGAATCAAAGACTGTAAATATCCCAGTGACTTCATATGTACCATGGGACTGGTATTTTCCATTTCTCAGCACACAATTTAGATAAACTTGGATGGATCTTTTTAATAGTTCTTTGAATACGGAACATTAGTTAGCTACAGAGATTTCATCTCAGGCAAAAAAAAAAAAATAGGAATAAGGTCATCACCTCTGATGACAGCATTAGTCCTTTTTCTTGAAAGTAAGTGAATGATATCCTGGGTGTTTTTGCAGCTTCTCTTGAATTGAGAGTAGTTACCATCACGTGAGGTGGAAGTAGCAGAAATAATTAATTTAGAAAGGAGAAGGATCGTGGAGTGGGTAGAACTGACATTTGTCTGCATTATAATCTTAGAACCTTAAACTGTTAGCGTGGAAATGCTTCTGGTAGCACGTGAAGAAGTAGAAACCCTAATACTACTTAAGTCCCCGTCCAAGGACGTGCTGAGTACAGGAAGCAGAGCTGGAGCTCAAGTTCTGAGTCCTTGGATCCTCAGCCTTTCTCGGCGCACCGCTCTCACTGCCCGTGCTTTGACAGCTGCACTGGGGTGACCGCACCGAGCCATCTGCCCCAGCGATGCCCTCCGTGCTGATTTCTGCTTGGGCATTTCTCGTGCACAGATGGCTAGTACTTCCTGTGCAGTCTACCCTCGAGAACCAGAGTGCCATATCTGCCGTGGGACAGAGCAGCGGCGTCTGTGAGCATGTGTGCGTGTGTGTGTGGAAGGTGGCAGGGTAGACAGGGTTGTGGCACGCGCGCACACACACACCAGCTGCCTGTTTAAGGACCTGGATCAGGACACCGGTGAACAGAGTGCACTTTCCTGTCCCCATCTCCATTGTTGGTGTTTCGTTTGCAAATCACTTGAGTAATTGTGTTTTGCACTTGGTTTGAAACAAAATGTGAGTTACAACAACTGTGAAAGGTTAAGACATTGTTCTTGACAAGCCTAAAATACATGGCATTCCGTTGACATGGACAGCATGTGAGCAGACAGGAAAACAAGCATCAATGCGGAGCATTCACCTGTGAGAGAAGGATGATTGATCTTGGTGTAGGTTTGGAGAGATTTGCACTTCCATGAAGTTGTGGTCCTCACCAGGGCTGATTTTGCCCTCCTCCCTCAGGGAGCATTTGGCAGGGTATAGAGGCGTTTTTGGTTGTCACATTTGGAGGAAGTGGTGCTAATGTCCTCTAGTGCAGCGGTCGCAACCTTTGGGACCTCACGGACCACCAGTGGTCTCCGGAGGCTTCTCTAGTGGGTAGAGGCCAGCGATGCTGCCCAACATCCTACAATACTCGGACAGTCCCTGCAGCAAAGAATTATCCAGTTCAAAATTCCACAGAAACCCTAGCCTCAGGGAATTTATGGTTTATCTGATACTTGGCTTTAGAAGAGAGTTTATTAATTTAGAAACTACTTGGCATGTAGAGTAATCATAACTGGGATAGTATATGGCGTGGGGGTGTTTCTGTAGCCTAGCTGGATAAGGGAACAAGTTTGCCCCACAGCCCAGGATGGCCCCTGTGCAGTCTCTCTCGGCCTCTGTTCTCAGTGACTAGAATTGAACATCAGCTTCCCTGTCCTCGTCACATCTGTGGACTCTGTGGTTGAGGATTTAGATGTATTGTTTTTGGTTTTGCCTTGGATCATAATATAGTTTGGATAACCAAGCGCAGAATTAGAGAAGATGATTCAGAATATAAAGAACTAAGGAATGCCTTACCCTTTTCCATACTTTACAAAAACAGCCCCAGTCGGGGAAGCCTGAGGCAGGTGATGAACCTCAGCACGGCCCAGCCTTGGCAGAGGCCACTATAGCAGCGGTAGCTGGAAGGAGAGAGGACCCAGGGAGGGAGGAATGGGTAGGAGGCTGCCTTCCGTAATCCAACTCAGGGACTGAGCATCATGAGAATGATTCGTACTTCCTTGTTCCTTTTGGAATCTTTGAAAGAAAATTTCCCTATTGCTTGGGCTTTTTCCCGCAAAGAAAATGTCCATATTGTTTGGAATTTCCCCACTGGTTAAATTCCTAACGAATTAAATCATGGGATAGAGGCACAGGTATTTCCAATCATGATCATCTTATAGGACTGAGGGCATGAAAATGACACCTCTCCACCACCCAAGCCCGTAAGATGAGCAGCTGTGGTGCTTGCTGTCAGGACCACCCGCGCTGTTGTCTAGCGGCCCTGGGTGGTGGCGGTTGATTGAAGAGAGTGGGGCTGTTCATTTCACAGTGAGACACTGTTCCTCTTGGATAAAGCTATTCTCTTACCCAGCCCGACTGTCAAAGTTTCCCCCAGGCCACATAGTATACCAGCTATGCCTATTTCATAAGACAAGCTGTTTCTAATGGATCCTCTGTAGCTGCCTCTGGCCATGTATCAGATCCTGGTGCTGGAAGAGGGGTGAAAGGATTATGCAGAGGGACAGGCCATACCCAAGTGGGCCTGGCAGAGAGGAACCAGGGTGTGGGTCAGAAGGCAGGTGGAGTCTACCAGAGGTCAAGACAAGATCAGGATCCAGCCAGGCCTTTGTACCGCAGACTCAAGGAGCATGTAAGAGAACGCAACACAAATTTCTAGGCAAGAGAACTGCTTGCTTGTGGCATTCTGAAAATTGGCTGCTACAGGACCTAAAGAGAGAGAATCCCCACATCCGAAGTGATGTATCCATAGCCTCATAGGATCTTAGTGTTGAGATGGTCTTCACCCACCTGATAGGATCAACTTGGTCATTTAGCCAACGCTGAGTTGAGCACTGAGTAAGGCACTGTGGTTAGAAGGCAGACAGTGTAGTTGGAGAGAGAGCTGTGGTGAGGTCTGGGCTACAGAAACCTACCAGTTTCCTCTAATTGTTCCCAGGGAAAGGGGAAGAAAGCACCCCTCTATTGAGCAATGGACTATGGGCCAGGCACTTTCACTTGTGTGACAGTAGCAGGTCATCCATTAGCCGGGGCCATCAGTGGTCCATGTTAGGCTGGGCCACTGGAAAACAGGTGTGTTGGGATCAAGTCAAGAAGTGCTAGGATAACTGCTGAGAACGGTCATATCACCTGGTGCTCCAGAAAGGTGTCAGAGTCTGGTGTTGGCCTCTAGTAGGAAGAATCCTGCACTAGGAGTTTATCTGTCAGTACCTCTGACACCAATTTTTACAGCCTCAGGCAACATCAAAAGCCATTTAATAATGTTCTCTCTGAGTTCAAGAGAAAAGGAAGAAACAGCGAAAAGTTCTAACTGGCACTTCTGGAAATTGCACATGAGTGAAGCAAGGTTGCTTCCGCCTGCTTTTCTTAGGAGAAATGACTACGCTGTTCTCCTTTCTCAGTATCAGTCTTACTTACTTTAAGAGTTGTGATCCAAAGTAGGCAAAATGCAGTGACTTGCTGTTGAATTTTCTAATAGAGTAACTCTAACAAAACAAAAAAAAAAGAGAGAGAGAGAGAAAATGTTGGAATTAAATTTTAAACCTTAGACAAATGCACATACTGAAAAATAAAATTAGAAAGTAGAATGTTCAATGTGGAAGAAATTTGGCAATCAAATTTTACAGAGGAAGAAACTGTGACCCAGGGATAGCTCATTTTACAGAGGAAGAAACTGTGACCCAGGGATAGCTCATAACTTCCTCAGAGTCTCTCAGCTGTCTGGTAGCAGAAGGGGCCCCCAACTCAGATTTGTAGGCTATTTCTGATCCCAAATGTCTGTTCATATTTGCAAATTAACATGAGGAGCACTTGTGAAATGAGGGCGATAGTCACTGTCTATGAATGCTTTTTCTTCCCTTTTTCTACCTTTGGTCAAAAACAGGTTGGTGGCAGAGGTAGGTGCCTCCATTTAAGTGTCTTTTCACTTGTGTCCTGGACTAGTCATGTGTCCTGGACTAGTCACCTGTCCTCCACCCCAGCATCCAGCTCTGGAGAGACCCGGGGACAGTAAGAAGTTGCACGCAGAAGCATCTTAGTTGCAGGCAGAGCCCAATCGTAGCGCTTCTCAGGGATGCAGGTGCCATGGTGACGGGCAACCCTCTGGCCAGGGACTCAGTTTCATCCTGACATGTTTGCAGCCTGGGTATCCAGCCAGTTTTGCTAGTGCTTCTGTTCCAAAGACCTAAGTGCTTTCCTGGTGAAGGGGTGATCCTAGCCTCTCAGACCAGGAAAACCACAGGGATTTGAAAGGCCATGAAGGAGAGATCCAGAGGATAAGGGAGGAAAGTCCATCAGACGTGAGGGAGCTGAAAGGCTATGAGGGAGCTGCCAGCAGATGGGAGAGTCCTGAGCACCTACAATGGCTGGGTTTTTGTTCAAATGTACAGGATTTCCAGACAGGATTTTAGAAACTGCATTCCAAGGTTCTGGAAGTGTTCAGGGAGAAAATCACATCTTGGATGCAAGGTAGTTCTAGATCTTGAAACATAGAAGTTACATGGGCAAAGAATGCTTAATCCAAACTTAAATGTGTACATAATATTTAAAATTATCCCCCAACTTTGATGCTTTATCCTGATTATAGGGATTTTTGAAAAATGTGTGAACTGTCTGATATATCGGTCTGTACATTTTTAGGGAAGTTCCATTTGATAGTCTTTTTGTGAAAACGACTCAGATTTATTGTTCAAATATGCAATCTTTCTGAATCAGTTTCATCATCTATAAAATGGAGGTAATAATGTTACTATAAGAAATCAATAATGCAGATAATTTGACCAGGCACATAATAAGCACTTAGGACAATTACAGCAGAATTTAAGGCCATGTTGCTGTATATAAACATATAAGTGCATAAATGTATATAAAAAATGGAATTATTACATTTAAGACTTTAAATGCTTAAAACCAATCTTTTTGTATTCAGGAAACACCTAAATTCCAAATTTAAAATCCCTTCAGAAAATTACTGGCATTAACATTTCAGATCTTTTTGTTTAAAACTCTTGGCATTGTTTTCCTGTGGCTTTCCAGAAATATAGCCATAACTACCAGGAAGGTAGAAATAATACTGTTAATTATCATTACAATCATTTAAAATAATTTAATTGTGAAAAGAGGGATGTTTCACTCCCCATTCTTTCAGAAAAGAAAGCTTAATCATAGGAATTTAAAGAGAAGCCATTTTTTCATCCTTTATCAATATCCATCATTTCTTAAACCTCACATCTGTTGCTTTTATTCTATAAGGAATGTTTAGGGCTTGCATATGGAAAAGTGATTGAAGTTTGGAAAGCAGCACATCACTAGCAAATAATGCTTTTCATTGTCAATCTATGAAAATCACTTTATTTTTAGTTTATAAAATTTTTAGTTTTGTTTTATGAATGATTCTATCTCATTTGGCAATCAGAACCCTTCCTCTTTCTTCCTTCTCTTGTCTTTCTATTCTATAAATGTTGTTTATTCCTATGACATATACATATGGTATATGTTGTATATATTATGATATACTAGAGGCCCAATGCACAAAATTTGTGCAAGAGTAGGCCTTCCTTCCCCTGGCTGCTGCCACCGGCTTCCCACTGGCACCACCTGGGACCCAAGCTTCCCTCGTAGCCCTGGCTTCGTCTGGAAGGTCGTCCGGAAGGATGTCTGGTCTAATTAGCATATTATGCTTTATTATTATAGATTATAGATATGAGTGAGATATATCTCTTACTCAAGAGTATTACTAATATATATGATATATATATAAAATATATCATGATTATGTTATAGAAATAAATATATATAATATGTTATACTAGTAAATTAAGGGAAAATATTAAGCTGGGAGAGATTTGAAAGAAGAAGCAAAAAATTTTTAGTTCTTTTGGGCCTACTTCTATACTATTTATAATTTTCCTCATTTTATCTAATTTTTACAGATCACGAAACTTAGTTATAAAAATAAGTTACGTATAATGCAAATCAAGGCACAATTGGAAAAAATAACCAGTGACTGCCGCCCAGTAGTTAGCGTCACTTGTGTGTTTGTTCTCTTTATTTGGGTAAATGAACAACAATAAGCCCTTCTGTTTTATGGAGTCAGAGACTGAATGAACTATGAAATAGTGATGGCCCTGTCAACATAGCAGAGCCTGAGCACTGGCTGTTTCCCTCCTTCCCTAAACACAGTTTCCTTTTAAAACCTAAAGAGGTCAGTTGGTGAAATGAAAAGGAAAGGTTGGGGGTCTCTTGGGGGAGGTGGTAAAAGATATAAATAACAACAAGATCTTGTATGTCACTGGTATTTCCAGAAGTATATTACGTTGCCTTGCAGGTCTGAGCCTCCCTGAAAGAGTTGTCATTATCCCCTCCCATTCCTAAACCAGAAACAAAAACTGTGTGTGTGTGTGTGTGTGTGTGTGTGTGTGTGTGTGTGTGTGTTCATATTCACCAAGAGCTTGGGGAGGGGGTGGCAAGACATGTAGGGCAGGGCTATGGGTTAGTACCCTCTCAAGATAGGTGGAGATAATATAAAGCCAAAAAGGATGAAGAGAGAGTGGAGATTGTGAAGGGTTACTTTTGGGGGAGAGGAGTTGGTTGGTTGTCCTATACCTGTCCTATGTAAAGCTGACAGACGAGCCTAGATCCTAATTTCTTTTCTGAATGTTCCTAAATACCAACCTTGCAGTGAAACCTGATCACTTGGGCCCCATCTAGTTTGCATTTCAAACCTGTGCCCATGACTCCATGTACCTGAGCTGGCAGAGTTCTGTGAAAATGTCTCCTGGGAACTCCGTAGGAGTGAGGCTTGGCTTTGGCCCTAACCCACCTCCACACCTCTGGGCAAGTAGAGTTAACCATGTACGTGCTGGTTAATGGAGAATGCAGAAGAAAAAATAATAGAAGCTGGCTCGGTGTTACCTAGAAATAGGCCCACATACCAAGAAACAAGTAGTCGCAGTAGCCATGGAATTTACCTGGACCTGTGCTGCATTGAAATGCACAGTGGGCAAAGCTGATATCTCTGTGTTTCTATGTTGGATGTAATGGTTATGAGCATGCACTTGGGGTTAACAGATCTGTGTTTAAGGGCCAGCTTTGTCACTTCCTCACTGTGTGGCCTTGAAAAAGCTTCTTTGTCTTTCTGAATCTGTTTCATCTTAGGTAAATCAGGGTAATATTTTTCCTTCCTTGTATAGTTATTGTGAAGGTAAATGCATATAAAGGAGAAAGCACCTCTAAAGTACTTAGTTCAATCCCTGGATCACAATGAGGACCCAGAAAATGCCAGCCAGCTAGTAGAATGGTGACAAGGTCTCAATGTGCAACATTCATTTCTCCTAAAAAGGGGATGAAGCAGAGGTATGGCCAGAAAACCCTACCCTAATATGAAAAGTCCCCACTAAAGATACCCGATTGCTTCTCCAGGGTCTGTAGAGTCCTTTCCAACCCTATAGTGTAAGACTGTAAAGGGATGGGTAGGCAGGCCCTTGTACAGCTTCTCTGTATCTCTCTCTGCCAAGGTGTGTTTCTCAACCCCCATCACACCACCAGAATTGTGTTTCTCCAGAAGTCCCCTGTCCCAATGAACCAACTAAGGAGTTCATTTCTTATTTGTTATTGAAAAACAATTTTAAAAATATATTTTTTATTGATTTCAGAAAAGAAGGGGAAGGGAGAGAGAGAGAAACATCAATGATGAGAGAGAATCATTGATCAGCTACCTTCTGTATGCCCCCTACTGGGGATCGAGCCTGCATCCTGGGCATGTGCCCTGACCAGGAATTGAACCATGACCTCCTGATTCATAGGTTGACTCTCAAGCATTGAGCCACGCCAGCCAGCTTGAAAAACAGTTTCTACTGTGATATGGGTGTAAAGTATTCTAAAGTACTATTTCAAATTTAAAAACTATCTAGAGAAGTGCATATTTTTGTTACAGTAAAGCGGAGTAAAGAAGAACTTCATTGGGTAGACTAGAGGCCCGATGCATGAAGATTCATGCAAGAATGGGCCTTCCTTCCCCTGGCTGCCGGCACTGCCTTTGCTCCCGCTGGAGCCGCCTTTCTGCCTTCCCACGCTGCCCCCGGCTGCTCAGTGCCTATGTATGCAAATTAACCTTCCATCTTTGTTGGGTTAATTTGCATACTCACTCCTCATTGGCTGGTGGGCGTCATGAAGGTACGGTCAATTTGCATCTTTCTCTTTTATTAGTGTAGATGATAAAATAGATACAGTTTCTGCCCCCTGAGAGCTTACAATTTTAACAAATAAAAATTCCACTGGGTCAATATGGAGTCCAATTGTTTTAAATTTTCCACAGGGATTATTTTGTAAATGCAGTTTAACTTTATTGGTATAAAATAATCAAGCATGGTTATTAGGGTGTGGCCATAAAAGAAGAAAATTATTAAGTTTAAGGCAAATAATACAATGAACACACAAAGAAGAGAGCCTTCTCTAGTGATCAGGAAAATAAGAACTAAAAGAGCAAGTTTAGGAAAAGTTAATGGTGTTGGTGAGTGTTTGATGACAAATGCATTCTTCTACTCTGTCAATGAGTATATAAATCGATGAAATCTCTTTTAGAAGGCATTTTGGCCATCCTTATCAAAGCATAAAGTGCATATCTTAAACTCAGCAATTCTTTTTCTAGGAATCTGTGCCGCAGAAATACATCAGAAATAAGTGTGTAAGGATATATGAGCAAGGACACTCATTACAGCATTATTTGCTATTAAAAACAGCGAAAGAATAAGAACCTTAATTCCTTCCAATAAGAGAATCATTAAAACATATACAACCATGAACATATACAACTATGAACATCTGTATAACCATTAAAATAATGGCTATCTGTATACATGGACATGGAAGGATATTGTGTGAAAAAAAGTAAACTGCAATCTAGCATTTGTAGTAGAGTCCAATTTTTAATGTACAGACATGTATATACATTTTCAATGGATAGAGAAAAAAGTCTAGAAGAACACACACCAAACAAGTGACACTAGTTAACCCTAAAAAGCAAGATTGAGAAGGGTGCATTTGTGTTTTACTTTTTAATAGTTAAGAGTTACGTAACATTTTCTCAATAACCACATGCTCAATTTTTTAAATTAAGCAAGGCTAGCTGTGCAGACATTTCTCTTTCATTTTGAGGTAGTTTTGAACCTGCATCACTTTTCAGATAAAGAGCATTTGGTTTAAGTTCATAGGTTATATGCACTTGAAATATAGGTTCACTCATGTGTTGAAGCAAGAACCAGGATGATTGTGGCTTAAGCAAAGTTGAAGCTTGTTTTTCCCTCATGTAACGGTGCAGAGGTAATTTACTTCCTCTGCAGAGTCACCAGGGGCCCAGGTTTCTCTCTTGTTTTTCTGTCGTCACAATGCACAGTTTCCAAACATGATCAAGGATGGCTGCTTCATTTTCACCCCTCACATCTGCAGAGAACAGGAAGTTAGGGGTCTGACCTTGGAGTTGGACACATCATTTCCTGTCACATCTCAGTGGTCAGAAATTACTCATGCGACTACACCTAGCTGCAAGAGAACCCTGCAAAATACCCTACTAAAATTTCTATTACTGTACAACAGGATTTCTCAATATTGGCCTTACTGATATTTGGGGCTGGATAATTCTTTGTTGGCGGGAGTTGGGGAGTGGGGAGTGGGGGTAAAGGGTATACTGTGGGATGTAAACATCCCTGGCCTGTATTCAATAGATGTCAGCAGCATTGCCTAGTTGGGACAATCAAAATTGTCTCCAGATATTGCCAGACAAAACCAACCCTCATTGAAAACAACTGCTAAATAAAATGGGTGAATAGATACTGAGGACAACTAGCAACATCTGCCATAGCATTTTGTTATTCCTCCAAAACAGTGCTTAGCATTGACATATTATTTGAAATTGAAAACTCCCTTGCAAGCAAATGCAATACTCTAAGACTATGTGAAATTTGTTTTATGATTCTAGAAGGATGAAAACTCAATCCTTATTTTTATCTGTTGAATTTAAATTTGTATTTGTATCAAATAAATACTATTTTTATTTGAATATACAAACAAATGAAACCTTGTCCCTAGTGTGTAGGAATAGTATTAAGGATATTATACTATGTCACATTTAGGAGGAATGTCTCAGCCTACACGGTAATATTTCTAGAAGGCTAATATAATAGCACTTGTAATCCTGTTCTATCTTAAATCAAAAACTTCATTTGCAGTTGATGGCATATCTCTTTTAAGGGCAATTAAGTGTGCATAATTTTCCACTGCTGAATACTTGACTACAGTATTTTCCTGTTAATGAGAAGTGTTTGCTTAATATGTTTTTCCATTTCAGTGAGAGGGTGTGCTTCGCCCCCAATCATATAAGTAGGTGGAGATGATTTAAAAGAAACCATGAATCACCTTTTCTTTGTTCTGCCTTTTTCTATCACACTTAGAGAATCAAATCTTCTTTCAAATAAGTGGATACAGTGGGATCTTGTTTAAAAGGCTCCTTAGTAATAAGGAAAATTAAATATAAAGTGGATCTGTCTTGGGCTTCTTCCAAGGTTGGTTAGTATCTAGTGGGTCAGAATGACCTTGTTTGGGGACAATTTCACCATAGGTGGTCCATGCAGGCACAGGGGAGGACATCATTATAATGGTACTGAAGTATTCTTAATTTTTGAAAATGTAAATAGCTGAAGAAATTGTATTAGAAAAGTAGTTGCCAGCCATAAAAGTAACAGAACACCCCAAAGTCATTTACGAAATCACTCTTACTGGGAGAAGGGGGTAATCTTGTCTAGCTTCCATGTGAACAGTGCCTGGAGAGAACAGTGGTAAAACTGGACCCAGGACAGTAAGTAGGAGACCAAATAGAATGGAGAAGGACAACATTGAAAGCATGGAGACCAGCATGTGCAGGCCAGGAATCATGAGGCAAGTGTAAACGGGATGGTTCTGCTGAAGTTCTGAGTTTGTGTAGAGGCGATAGGATCTGTGGTATGGCCAACACAATACTTCCCACCAGAATTTGTGGCCCCTCTTCCATAACAAAGCTGTGAAGCCAGCCTTCCTAGCATGTTGGTGAGGCCGTGTGGCTCATCCTTGCTAGTGAGCTGTGAGTGGGTCTTTATCTAGAGCAGGCGTCCTCAAAATATGGCCCGCAGGCCACACGCAGGTGTTTTTGCCGTTTTGTTTTTTACTTCAAAATAAGATATGTGCAGTGTGCATAGGAATTTGTTCATAGTTTTTTTTTTTAAACTATAGTCCGGCCCTCCAACGGTCTGAGGGACAGTGAACTGGCCCCCTGTTTAAAAAGTTTGAGGACCCCTGATCTAGAGGGTCTGGACAGTAAATGGATGACACACTAAAACTGGGGGGTCTGAAAAGAGTTTTTAAAAGGCACTGTTTGCAAAGATGTGGGAGAAGTATAAGGAAACTACAAGTGATAGTTCAGTATCTTGAGTCAAAATGTTGGCCTGAGAGGTAAGAGAATGGTACAGTTTCTAGAACCCAAATAGGAGTTATCTGGAGAGGCTCACAAGAAAGGAGCTGTAACATTCAGAAGGACACACCGGTCTGAGTCAAACGCACTGGAAGAGAAGGAAAGGAGTAAACACCTGATGTCACCCTCAAACCTCCCTTTAATCCTGCTGTGGAGGTTCCCATTGGCCAAACCCACCTGGAGGCCAGAGTTGGGAAGCCCTTTAATGTACAGTGGCTGCACAGCAGGGAGTGTCCCGGGACCCAGAGCAGCGTGGAGAGGGTTGCGGAGCAGATCTGGAGGAATATCCTGCATTGTGACTCCTTGTATGGGGAGCAAGAAGTGGGAAGTGGCGTCCTTCGCCATTAATGCTTCTCCTATCAGCAGCTGCACTTTGGAGGACTTTGAGACCCTAGGGCAGTGGTCGGCAAACTCATTAGTCAACAGAGCCAAATATCAACAGTACAATGATTGAAATTTCTTTTGAGAGCCAAATTTTTTAAACTTAAACTTCTTCTAACGCCACTTCTTCAAAATAGACTCGCCCAGGCCGTGGTATTTTGTGGAAGAGCCACACTCAAGGGGCCAAAGAGCCTCAGTTTGCCGACCACGGCCCTAGGGGATACCCCCACAAACATGCAGGACACCACCCAACAGAGAAAAGCACTCCAATCAGGGACCCCCGCAGTGGGCTGTTCCTGATTAAGAAATAAATGTGTTCACGGGTGTACTTTTTACAGAAGTTAGCATTTGGTGATTTATTTATTACAATTAGCACTAGCAGGAATGAGATTGTAGAAAATCTTGAAGAGCAAGCAAGGAATTTACTAGAATCATTTCTACAGAAAGTCCAAAAATCAGTGGTTTTTACGCTGGGAGGTAGTATTTTTTAAAAAAAGCCTGAAATGATGAGTCATGTGGCAGGTGGAATGGAGCACAGTGAGCAGCTAACCAAAACCCCGTGTTCTGAGCAGGACCTGTGAATCAGTCTAGGACAGTATAAACTGAAAAGCTGGAAGAATGTTAATCACATTGCAAGGTCAGGTGCCAGCCTGAATTTGGGGAAGGAAGTGATCTAAGTCCAGTTTAGTGATCACCTCGAGTCTATGCAGGAGCTGGGTTGTGAGATATGAAGACTGAAAAGGAATGTTGGAGAGTAGATATGTCAGGAGTAATGCCCGTAGGGTGGAGTGTGGAGAGAGGGTCTGTCCATCATGTCCAGCCTAGAAAGAGGACTTCGGTGAGACCTCTTTCCCAAGTGTGATATATGTTCACTGGAGCCTGTGGGGGGGGGGAGGGTGTGTGCAATAGACAGTAGTATTTTCTGGGAAATTGGAAGAACGAGAGAATTGTCTGTCAGCTGCTCTGATCACCATCAGAGCAAGGTCAGGGGGAGTTTGGGGTTGGGTACTGCTTGCTGATTCCCAGAATTTCAGGATAATGACCTGTGACCAGTTGAGGGCACAGAGATGGAGATTAGCTGATATGTACTCATCTCTGAGGAACTACCAGCCAGGGATGTGTTCTCCCAAAGGGTGAGGACACAGCTGCCGCCTGTAGGGACAGCTGCTGCTCTGTGACATCATCCCACAGAGAAAGCGGTGGATACACGTGGAGTGCCTGAGACATCTTAACTGTACCCTTCAAGTAAGACCTTTCCTGCTCCCTGCAGCAGGCAGGCAGAAAAGAGAACGAGGCCCCCAGCCCTTCCCACGGCTGGTGGCCAGCTTGTGCCAGGCCAGCTGTGGCAGTGGCAGGGAGGGGGAGATGGCTCCCCCCACCCCCAGTATCCTTAAAGTTTTTGCTTTAAATGGACTAGACAAACCAAATCCCTGCATGAGACCATTTTGAATGATCTGAGACTAGAAATGAGCAGAAGACCTTTTATTCTTGGAGTCATCAGAAGGGGCATAGACCTGCCCTAAATGTCATCCTAGAAAAGCAGATGATCTAAGCCCAGAATAAATCACAGGGGATAAAAAGATGAACAAATCCCAAACATGCCTTTGTTATCCCTCAAAATGTCTTTATAAACATAGTAATAGTACCTTCATTGGAGGATATTCCTTTTCTTACCTATAACACAAAATTTAGAAACTCTGAGAAGCACAAGCTTGAAAGCAAAAATCACCCAATGTCACACTGCCCAGAGATAATTATTGCAGTTAAATGTATTTCCTTCCTGTCTTGTTTTCCTCTGTGGATGTGTATAAACACACTTGTGAGTTTGTGTTCTTCACATTTTATTTTATATCCTACTTTTTTAACTTAATATTTTTAAATATATAGGACATTTTTAAAATATGGTTCAAATGAAGCCATAATTTGACTGGAGCTTATTAAATACGTTTGTCAAATATTTTAAAAATAGACTTGGACTTAATGCATGAATCAATGATGTGAATGGGAAAAGAATAGTGAATTTAACGCCTAGCTTTAGATATTTCCATCAAGTTGTAGGTAACATTCATCTTATCAAATGAAACAGCCACTTGTTGAGACAGTTATCACAACTTTCTTCAAAATTTATTCTGGTTTTTCTGAAGCCATGTTTTCCCACCCTTGCAGTCACTCCTAAATTTCCTCCAAAGGTTCTCTTTTCTCTGTCTAATCCCAAAATGTTGACCTTGCTCAGAGCCCTTTGAGAACGTTCCCCTCTCTCCTTAGGTTACTTACACAGCCCTTTAATTTTCAATACCATTTATATCCTGAAAACACTCAAGTTCAAAATTTCAACCCAAACCTCCATTCTGAGCTCCAGACTTGTATCTTGACATCTCCATTTGGATGTCTTATTGGCATTTCAAGTAGAACTCTTAATCTTCCCCTCAAAACTGTGTTCCTCCTTCAGTCTCCTCAACTCAGTAAAGCAACCTCAATCCTCTTGATTGCTCAAGGAAACACCAGGAAGCATTTTAGTGCTTTTCTAGTCCTCATTTCTAGCTCATAGCAAGTCCTGTGTATCTCCTTGCAATATATAGGGTGTCCTCCCAAAAATGTATACACACTTAAACAGCTGATAGCTCAATTGATGTTTCTTTCTTTTCAGATTTAACCCATTGGAATTAATTGTTATTCAAAATGTGTCTACATTTTTGGGACACCCTGTATATCTCACATTCAACTCTTCTGTCCATCTTCCTGTTCATCCTCCTACTCTCAGCCATCTCAATATGAACCACTGTCTCCTAATCGCTTTCCTTCATATATTCCCTCCGGTCTATTCTCCATGAAATAGCCAAATTAGAATGCTGCTCCCTTATTGAAATATATCAAACCCTGAACATGGCCTCTGAGGCCCAGATCTAGATCTTCCTGCCTTTCCAGCCTCCTATTCTGATGTTCTCCCACCATAATTGACCCACAATGGTTTGCTTTCCGTTCCCTGAACTGCTGCTTCTCTCTGCCTCACAATCAATTCCCCTAACCTTCTAATGTGATTCTCAATTCCTTGAGGGCAAGGACTCTGGCCAGGTCAGTTCTGTATCCCCAGTTTGTGGAAGAATGCCTGGCACGTGATGGGTACACACAGCCAGCCTTTGTTGATATGACCCATCTGTTGGCTCATACTCACCTTTCAAGTCTCAGCCTGCATATCACTCCTCAGGTAGACCTCTCCTAACTCTGCTATTCTAAAGTGGATCTCCACCCTTGTGATCTCAGTTACATCACCCTGTTGCTTACATCACTGACAACAAATGTCATTATGTATGTATATCTTTGTTTGTTTAATATCTCTTTCCCCCACAAGACTTAGACACTCCCATGAGAGCAAGGACAATGTTCTTTTTTTTTTTTTTCTTTCCTTTTTTTTTTTTCTCATGCTTTCCCTAACACCTAGCACAATGCCTAGCTCACAGAAAATTCTCAGAATGAACAGCATCTGAGTGAATGGAGTTCTGAGGGGAGCTCTTCTCTTTTTGGGGCAACACTGGGAAAAACGCCCGAGTCAATCTTGAAATAGAGGAGTGTGGTGCACAGAATAATGGAGCCCAAAGATGTCTGTGTCCTAATCCCTAGAACCTGTGACTATATTACCTCTCACATGGTTAAAGGGGATTTGCAGGTGTATTCAGTTAAGGACCTCAAGATGGAGAGAGTATCCGGATAATCCAGGTGGGCCCAATCTAATCACAAGGGTCTATATAAGAGGGAGGCAGGAAGGTCAGAGTCAGAAAATGAGGTGTGTTCACGAAAGCAGAGCTGAGAGAGAGAAAAAGAGAAAAGGAGAGACCGAAAGGGATTCAGAGAGAGCGAGACAGATTTGAAGATGCTGCTGGCCTTGAAGGCGGAGGAAGGGGCCACAAGCCCAGAAATGCGGCCGGCCTCTAGAAGCTTGAAAAGGCGAAGGAATGGGTCCTCCTCCAGAGCCTCCAAAAGAATCCGCCCTACCAGCGCCTCGATTTCAGGACCTCCAACCTCCCAAACTGTAAGAGAATAAGTGCATGTTGTTTGAAGACACTAAGTAATCTGTTACCGCAGCCTTAAGAAACTAACACAAGGAGGGACCAGAGAAATGGTTCAAGGAACCTGAAGGCAAGATGTGGTCCTGCATCTTTTTGAGAAGGTTTATGCTTGCCTACCAGCAAACTGGCTCATTTCCATAGTCCTACAACCAGCTTCATGCGTGATTCCTCTCTCTTTTTCCCAAAGTTCCATCCTTGGGACAAATAAGAAGTCTATGCCTTCTTTCTTGAGTATAAGTTCAGAGACAGGAGGGAGAACCTGGAGCTGGACTTGAACCATGGAAATGAGGGACAGGAGTGGGTGTTCCCTGGCTGGACAAGGATTGCCTTCTCTTGCTTTTAAGGGGTGTCACCGAACCCCTTTTTATGACCTAGTCTTAGGTGCCTTGTCAATGGACTTCTCTAATTTAGAATTAGACTCTCTAGACCTGTGGTTTGGAGAAAATGAACTTTATGAGAAAAAAAGAGAAAACATTAGAACCCCTTTTGGGGAAAATACAAGCAGAAATTTTCATGTGCAGTTATTAGGGGTTCATGGACTTGGAAGTTCAAAGGATAGAGGTGACTAAGCAGGATGGATTGATCGTGGCCATTTCAGGTGATGTCAACAAGTGTTTATAAAAACAAAAACATATTTTTTTATATTGGATGCAGGAGTCAGTGTGAGGTAGGGAGGAAGTAATATGATAAGATGGGCTTCCGTGTTGAGCTAAGGGGTTTGTTCTTATAGCTGCAGGGAATACCAGGGACCATTAGAGGGTTTCAAGCAAGGTAGTGACACAATTATATCTTTACTTTTGAAAAAAGCCACTCTGGCAGCATACCTATTGGCTTATTATAATCTCATAATTAGGGGTGAAACACTTTAGGGTTGAAAAATGCTGTTGACATGAAATATTTTAATACTTCCTTTTACAGCCAGTGTTATCAGATGGCATATTAAGTGATCTAATTTCATAGACATTGTGCTGTAGAAAGCAGTTTCCTGTAACTAACGTAAGGTCATTAAACTCTGTTGTCAGGATCATTGCTTCCCTAATAGCGGGTGTGCGTAGACGGTTAGTCTTATTGTTACTATCATCATCATCTCCTAGTTCAAGTACTTCTCAGCTTCCATCAGATTCATCTCCAGCCGAGGAAATTCAGACAGCTGCAGCAGTGTGCAGTGGGAGAGCACTGACCTGAGGCCTCCCAGCTCAGAGGACCATTCCCGGCTCTATCACACACGAGAGAAGGAGTTTAGATCAAGTTAATCTCCCAAAGCCACAGGTGTTTGTTTGTTTTTTGTTTTTTAATCATAAAATGGGCATTATAAACCCTACTTCTGTAACAACTGTGATGATCAAATCCAATAGTTAAAAATATAGTGCTTTGAAAAGTAGACTACATTACAGACATGCAAGCTGACATTCATTTTCCTCTTAGAATTACCATCATCCCTGAACAAGTTTGGGTTAGGAAAGAGGATCTATGGAAGTAAATGTTTATGATTTGCTTTTGTAATATTATATGTTTTTCTCTTGAAGTATCAGGTGTTTTAGAGGTTTTTCTAATATCCAGGCTTGTTGCCTCCACTTAGCCCTCGAAAAGTCCTGAATCAAAAATAGACTGTTTTTCTGTGTTCTGAAATCTAGCGCTGTCTGTTATAAAGGAGTCAAAGGACCCCTTTGGGAAGATGGCCCGGTCTCAGTTCTCTGAGAGCCTACGCAAAGCCGTGCAGAGAAAATTGGAAGGGCTGAGCGTGTGTGTGAAGCTGTTGACTCTCTAAGGACTTGCTGGCCTGCTGGTGGGTGTCCCTGAGAAAGGAGGAGAGGGCTAGTGGCTCAAGAGTTTGCAGGGAAAGAACTGCTGGTTCTAAAGGAGCAACCACCTGCAGTACGCAGAAGGTTCTTGGTCATCATCATGACTTACAATCTGCTAATCAGAGACACTCCAGGTGGTGGTTCAGTTTTAGTTATCAGGCACGTCTTGCTCAGGAGAGGCTGTGGTAGGAAATACTGCAGCCTCGCCCACCTGTCCACCGCAGGGAAATGTCAGGTGATGGGACCTTTACTCCTGTGACTCAAGAAACCACATGCACAATGAGCACAACCAAACACTGCCTTGAAGTAGGCAAGATGCTTTTTAATTACACCCACATGCATCAATGCTCAAGCATTTACTTTTACACAGAGGGGACACGGAAACCTCCAGGTGCCAGTCCTCCTGTGGCAGCGAAATACCTCCTTGTGTTTATATCTCCCCGTGTTACTAGCTGTGACATTAACAGTGGTGTTCATGCTGGTTTACCAAGTGGCTTACAAGTTTTCCTTGGACTTCCCTGTGGTTGCATATGATTCAAATCAAATCAAATATTTTTATCCCTACTTCATCAAAAGGAATGGCTTCACCAAGCTGCTACCTTTGCTGAGGTCAAGCAGCCAGACTTTAAGGAGAACTTCCGACTTTGATTCTAGGCTCATTTTGGAAAGAAAAAAAAAACATAAGACAACAAAAATGATGTGTAAACATTGTGGGCTTTGCTTCCAGACTCCACCACACATTAGCAATGCAAACAGGGTGAATCACTTAACCTTGCTGGCCTTAAATCTCCCACCTGTAACATGGTGTGGTAGTTGCTAATTTGCAAGGTCCTTGAAAGGGTTAAGTGAGTTCAGAGGTTCTGACAGGCTGCAGTGCTCCTGTGTATAACTTTGAACTCCAGAGCCAAACTCCCCAGGTCTGAGTCCCATCTCCACCTCTGCACTGTGTGACCTAGTATAAGTGACTAACCCTCTCTGAGTCAGAAAAATGGAGATGATGATAGTACCTACTTCATAGGGTCATTGTGAGGATAAAAGAGTTCATATAACCAAAAGCACTTAAAACAGTGCCTGCCCCTTAGTAAACACTGTATAAGTATGTGCTATGATTGTGATAGATTGTGATAATCATTGTGGTTATCCATCAAGTGTCTGGCACAAATGGTTGATCAAAAAAGATTAACTTTTTTTGCAGTTTCTATTACTTCTCCCATCAGAGCACTTGAATTTTAAGAAGCCTAAAGGGAAAAGCAATTGTATTACAAGTCTGTTTTTTGTTTTAACTAGACAGATGTCAACAGGGGCCTTTCCAAAATCTTACTCCTTCCGGGACTCAGAATCTGATCTTATACCACAGGAGAAAGGCGGTCTTCTTTCTCAGTGCCCCTTAAAGCAAGAACAGGTTCCTGACCCTCACCCCACACCTTCTCAGTGAGAAATTCTGGGGCTGCACCCACCGGTCTGGTTTTGGTTTTGGTTTGGTTTTCAATGCCCATTGACTTTCTTTTGTAAGTCTATTTTTTAGAGTCGTGTAAGTTAACAGAAAATGGAGAGGAAGGTACAGAGATTTCCCATCTACCTCCTGCACATGCACAGACTCCCCCACTATCAACACCCCCCACCAAAAGAGTGCATTGGTTACAATTGATGAACCTGCGTGAACACAGCATCATCACCCGAAGTCCCTACTTTACACTATGGTTCGCTCTTGGGTTGTACATTCTGTGGGTTCAGACCAATGTATAATGATATGTATCCACCATTATAGCATCACACAGATTTTTTCCTGGCCCTGAAAATCCTCTCTGTTCTGCCTAGTCATCCCTCCCCTCCCCCAACCCCTGGCAACCACTGATCTTTTTACTGTCTCCATGGTTTTGCCTTTCATCTGTTTTAACAAGCGTTCAGTGAGTCTCATGTTTTCTAAAGTTTGAAAACACAAGATACAGACTCCTACAACCTTGACTACTTTCTATTGCTGGGGCGGGGGCGGGGGCGGGGGGCCATCAACAAAGACTTAGCTACTCCATCTGTTTGACAGGTGTTCCAGCCCATGAAGTGTTAAATGACTGAATTAAGCAGAAATAGAGAGTCAGGTGGGGCGTGGGGAGGGGAAAGCAAGCTTGGAGAGCGTGTGAGGCTATTGATAGGTCTGGAACAGAACGTTTTGGAGTTGGGTCGCCCGGAAAGTACTGATGTCACATCTTGTGCCGTATTGCTGGAGTGATGGATAGGAGGAGAGATGCCTTTTGAATTTTTATGAGAGCTTAAAATGAAAATCATGTCAGCCTTCAGAAGTCAGAGCTGTTGGTACAAAAGGTCACCAATGCCAAGTGGTGGCATGGCAGAGCTCAGCGAGGGAGTATTAAAATAGCAAACTTTTTTCTTTTGTTTTGTTTTTTTTTTTAAAGCACCAGTTGCACTATGGTTTGAGTCTCAGTCTTTTGCCATCTTGCTGCCCCCAGGATCGTAAGTAAAAAGACAAGTGAAAAGAGAAAACCACCAAGACAGTTTTCCATCTCCTGCAGGGAGGAGGACAGTGGTCGGTTGTTGTCCTCAGACTAAGGGCTATGGAATATTTGCAGTGGAGGAAGAAGCAAAGCAATTAAATGACGACTTCATGGGCAAGTGATAGTGGGGTGACTAAGCAGGACAGATTGATCGTGGCCATTTCAGGTGACGTCAGCAAGTGTTTATTGGGGACCTAAGCCCTGTGCTAGATGTGGTTTGTCTGGGGGTCAGCCTTGGGTGACTGAGGCTTCTAGTGCCTTAGAAAAAGAAACTAGTCTTGGCGGTGGGGTGGGAAGGTTGGAAGATATTAGTTTTGGTTTGTATATGCTGGATGTGTGATGGTAGAACAGCATCCAAATAGGCTTACAGGGCCTGAGAGTCATATGCATTGAGATAGTTTTTGAAGCCATTAAGAAAGGATTGATTATCTATATAATTAAGGAAATCTGAGGGTCAATGACCAAATCTTTAGGGAGGCTGCAATTATAGCAAATAGAATATAAGTCCGTGAAGGAATGAGCCCACCGGAAAAGGTAAAAGTTGTCCCAAGACCATGTTCTATCATAGAAATCAAGAGGATACTTTTTTTTTTTCAAGAAGAGAGATAGGTTCTGTGTTAAAAGTGTGAAGAAATAAAAATAAATAAAGCATGTGTGTGGGGGGGGATTGCTAAGTAAAAATGTTAACTCAAAAAGAAAGTATTGTTTTACAAAATAGATGATTTCTGTTATATTCACGTGAGTCAAGGTTTCTTAACCTCAGCACTGTTGATGGTTGGGCTGGATAATTCCTTGTGATGAGAAGCTGTTCTGTGCATCGTAGCATGTTTAGTAACATCCCTGGCCTCTACCCACTGGATGCCGGTAGTAAAACTACCATCACCAGTTATGACGACCAGAAAATGTCTTCAGACAATGCCAGATATTCTTGGTTGAGAACCACTGATTTAAGTATTAATTTAGCTCCCTCTGTATACATAGTATTACATTAAGGCACTGCAAGGCATAGAAATATGATACATTTTCACCATTAAGAAGAATGCATTCAAATTGATTTATTCTTCTATATCTCCTATTACGTTGATTACAACTATATATACATATATATTCATATACACACATGTATATATACATATGTGACAATAATTCCCCAAGTTAACATTATGTCAATTTAATTATGGAATGATACTGGAAAAGTGGTACTTGGGAAAGACTGGTGACCTAGTGCTATGTGTTTTATCACAGATCGGTATAGGAAATTTTGATTGTGGATCCATATCAATGGCAATATTCGTAAGCAGTTTCCAAATTAAATTTTGCGTATTCCTGAAACTCAAATTACTTTTTTGTTCTCTCATTTTTTTATGAAGATAAAATATTCTTCCTGACCCCTAGGTACAGTATAGAACTCCTGAATTAAAAAAAAAATAAGTGTACCATTTATCTTTTGGTAGAAATTATGGTGCTACCTACTGAAAGTGTTCTGGCAAGTTTCAAAGTTCTCAATAAAAGAAAGATGGAGATTTGGGACTATAATTTGACTTTTAAAACATCGGTAGGAAGGATTACCACAAAAGTAATTTCATGACAAGAAAAGTCCTTGGTGTTTGGAATGAGCTCTCCATCAAAAGAAGCAGCCTGTCGTCTCTCCAAGCCTAGCTTCCTCATTGCCTAGGAGCAAAAAAGAAAACCTCACTCCTTTTTTGCTGCTGGTAACACTGAACAAGGCCCCGACTATTGAGGCTAATCCCGGACCCGTGTTTGCTTTGCAGACTGCATCATCTGCCATCAAAGGTGCTATCCAGCTGGGAATAGGATACACAGTGGGTAACCTCACTTCCAAACCAGACCGCGATGTTCTCATGCAAGACTTCTACGTGGTGGAGAGTGTGTTCCTGCCCAGGTAAGAAGATTTATTTTGTGTGATGTTTTCATGCTAAAGAACCCTCCTTGCGACACCCCACATTGAAGACTTGGCCAGTGCACACGTAATGCAGCGCACGCTCAAAGCAGCCCAACGGATGGTTGCTTTCTGTCGCATCAGGTGGCCTGCATTTTCTCTGTGGAGATGGGAAACGGGTTTCCTCCTGTGGGCCAGTTGTCATTAGCTGTGATATGGCCTGAAGGGCCTTATGGAGAAAGACTGAGATTCAGTGGGAAAGAGTGCAGTCGTTACAGAGTAATGTCTGCGTAGGTTTAGAATAAGAGGACGTCCAAGAAGCGGCAGCTGGCACCAGGTTCTTGTTACCCCTAATTTAAAAGGGGGGCTGGGAGGACCCACAATTAGGCATGCATCTGAGTTCACTCATTTAGCTCCTTTTTTAACTTAACTCGTTCCACTTAATTTTCCTCAAGAAAACTTATGAGAACCCCAATATTTTGATAACATATTTGCAAAAACACCCACATTACCCATACATGCTACCTTAACTTAATTGTATTGGGGGAGGGGGTAATCAATTCAGCAAATAAATCTGAGTTTGGATGATGGTGATGGTTGGGCAACAGTGTTAATGTACTGAATGCCACAGCACTGTGCACTTGAAAATGGTTACAATAGCAAGCTTTATATTGTGTCTGCTCTATCAAAATAAAGTAAATAAACCAAAAATTTAAGTCCAGTACTAGCTTAGTCTAAGAAGAGAAGTAATCATTATTAAATTGGAAATGTCACCACTACTGACAGGATTTTTTATATAAATATTTGATTCTAGATATAGCATATTTTCCTATTATAATGTTTCTGCTTTTACCTAAATATGTCTTACTACTCATGTTCTAGCAAATAAGTTTGTTGATTGGAGGTAATTATTTTGTCTTTGGATCTATGAGGTTTGACTTGTCAGACACATTTATTTTTTTTTAAATATGTTTCTTCAAAATAAGCCACTTTTGTTATTAGTTATTACTAGACTTGTATGAGAATGACTGGGTGACACTTCAGCTCTCAGTGTTCTCATTACCTTACTTCTTACAAAAATTTCCAGAGGATGCCCAGCCGGCGTGGCTCAGTGGTTGGGCACTGACCTATGAACCAGGAGGTCATGGTTCAATTCCAGGTCAGGGCACATGACCAGGTTGTGGGCTCAATCCCCAGTGTGGGGTGTGCAGGAGGCAGCCGATCAATGATTTCTTCTAATCATTGATGTTTCTCTCTCTCCCTCCCTCTCCCTTCCTCTCTGAAATCAATATATATCCTATCTAATAAAAGAGTAATATGCAAATTGATCATCACTGCAACACACAATATAGCTGCCCCCATGTGGTTAAAGATCCTGCCCCCATGTGGACACAATATGGCCACCACAAGATGGCCAGCAGGAGAGGGCAGTTGGGAGGGACCCAGCCTGCAAAGGAGGGCAGTTGGAGGTGATCAACCCTGCAGGAGAGGGCAGTTAGGGGTGACCAGGCTGGCAGAGGAGGGAAGTTGGGGGCAAACAGGCTGGCAGGCAGAAGCGGTTAGGGGCAATCAGGAAAGCAGGCAGGCAAGCAGTTGGGAGCCAGCAGTCCTGGATTGTGAGAGGGCCTAAACGGGCAGTCGGACATCCCTCGAGGGGTCCCAGATTGGAGAGGGTACAGGCTGGGCTGAGGGACAACCCCCCTCCGTGCACGAATTTCGTGCACCGGGCCTCTAGTATATATATTTAAAATCTCCAGAGGAGTGCTACTTACATTTATCTGTATGTTTAGGAGTCAACTGACTGGAAGTAAAGCCTGTAGGTGACTGTGCCCACCTAATCACTAAGGGGCCCATAAATACTGAAAGTCAGGTATGAATCCAGACAGACTCATTTTCCTTCATAGCTCTTGGTTGAAGAATAAAGTTGATCAACATTTTTGAAGTTTGCTTTTCTAGGGTCCCTTAGCAGGTACGAGAACTAGTTTCCATACAGAAAATGGACAACCCAAGGCCTAAGATATAATCCTGTTTGTTTATGACACTACTCTTCTTTCTAGAGCTGGAAATTGTTCCATGTTTTTGTTTTTAACAGTCTGTTTATCACTCAAAAAAACAATGCATTAACTACATACTTTTATATAACTTCAGGAGGACATGAGTTTGCCTTAACCTTTTGGTATTATCTGTTAGCACCATAATTCCTATAAATGTGTTCTCAGGATGTTCGAGCTCTCGTGGTCTTCCAGGGCCTTTTCCCAGACATGTCAGTCTTATTTTTTTCTTCAGCTACAAAGAACAAGGGGAGCAGAGGCCTTTTGTGGGCGGGTGGCTGGCAGTGAGTTCAGGGGGGTGGGAGCAGGTAGCTGAAGATGGTTCATAAAGAAGGGCAGGGTGCTCCATCCTTGCTGATCTCTTCTCCTCACGGTGTCCAATCAACAGAGCCAGCCATTGTCGGGCACTGGGGAAAGCATGGGCCAACATGTGGTCCCCAGACCTGCAGTATCAGCATCACTTGGAACTTGTTAGAGATGCAGGTTCCTGGGCTCCACCCCAAGTCACCTGACTCAGAAACACTGGAGGTGGGATCCAGGAATCTGCTTTAATAACCCCTCCAGGTGATTAAAAGTCAGAGAACCACTGGCCTAGAACATTACTTCTAATTTTAAGGTATAATCTTCCTAGTAAATAACAAAATTTGTTCTTAGACTTATTACTTGTAAGAATCATGTAATAAAACTCCATGATTTTAAAATTAATCTTAAATATTAAAATTATGTCTATTGAGCAACTAAATTATACATGACACTGTATGAGATACTTTACAATAAGGAGCACATAAATAAGGTCTTCATAGGCACTTTTCTCTTTTATAATTTTCAATTACAGTTGAAAAACAATATTATATTAGTTTCAGGGGTGCAATATAGTGATTGGACATTTATATTACTTACAAAGTGATCACCCCAATAGATCTAGTACTCATCTGACACCATACATACTAGTAGTTATTAGAATATTATTGACTATATTCCCTGTGCTGTACTTTACATCCCCATGACAATTTTTATAACTGGAAATTTGTATTTTTTAATCCCTTCACCTTTTTTACCCATCTCGCCAACCCTTCCCATCTGGAAACCATCAAATTGTTCTCTCTCTCTCTCTCTCTCTCTCTCTCTCTCTATATATATATATATATATATATATATATATATATATGTGTGTGTGTGTGTGTGTGTGTGTGTGTGTGTGTGTGTGTGTGTGTATACACACTAGAGGCCCAATGCACGAAATTCGTGCAAGAGTAGGCCTTCCTTCCCCCGGCTGTTGGCACCAGCTTCCCTCCGCACCCAGGAGCCAGGCTTCTGTCGCAGCCCCGGCTTCATCCAGAAGGTTGTCTGGAAGGCTGGAAGGACACCCGGTCTAATAAGCATGTTACACTTTTATTATTATAGATATATATACACATATATATTCTAGTGTGTGTGTGTGTGTATATATATATATATGTATGTATGTATGTATATATATGCACATATACATTAGTATATATATGAGTTTTTTTCTGTTTGTTTATTTTATTTTTTAGATTCAGCCTATAAGTGAAATCATATGGTATTTGTCTTTCTCTGTCTGATTTATTTCACTTAGCATAATACCCTCTAGGTCCATGCATGTTGTCACAAATAGCAAGATTTTATTTTTTATGGCTGATTAATATTCCATTGTGTGCATGTGCGTGTGTGTGTGTGTGTGTGTGTGTGTGTGTGTGTGTATCACATCTTGATCCATTCATCTATTGATGAACACTAAGTTGCTTCCATACTTGGCTATTGTAAATAGGGCTGCAGTGAATATAGGGGTGCATATATCTTTTTGGATTAGTGTTTTGGATTTCTTCAGATAAAATACTCAGCAATGAAATTGCTGAGTCATATGGTTGTTCTTCTTTTTTAGGAATCTCCATACTGTTTTCCATAGTGGCTGCACCAATTTATAATCCTACCAACAGTGTACAAGGATTCCCTTTTCTTTACATCCTCATCAACACATTTTTTTGTTGATTTATTGATGTTAGCAATTCTGACAGGTGTGAGGTGATATCTCATTGTGATTTTAATTTGCATTTCCCTGATGATTAGTGATTTTGAGTATGATTCCATATATCTATTAGCCATCTATATGTCTTCTTTGGAAGTCTATTCAGGTACACTGCTCTTTTTTTTAATCAGAACATTTGTTTCTTTGATATTAAATTGTATGATTTCCTTATGTATTTTGGGTATTAACTCCTTATTGGGTATATCATTGGAAGATATTTTCTCCCATTCAATAGGTTGTCTTTTTGTTTTGTTCATAGTTTCCTTCACTGGGCAGGACATTTTTAATTTAATTTAGTTTAATATAGTCCCCTTTTTTTTCTTTTGTTTCCCCTGCCCAAGGAGACATTTTCAAAAAACATTGCTAATAGTGATGTCAAAGCGTTTACTGCCTATGTTTTCTTCTAGTTTTATTGTGTCAGGTCTTACATTTAAGTCTTTAATTCATTTTGAGTTTATCCTTGTATGTGGTGTAAGAAAGTGGTCTAGTCTCATTTTTTTGCATCTATATGTCCAGTTTTCCCAATACCATTTATATATTCTTGCCTCCTTTGCCATAGATTATTTGACCACAAGAACGTAACTCTTGTTTATATCAGTTAGCCTATAGTAAAATTGATTCTGTTATACATCAATCTCAGCAATTCCAAGAACCTATCAATGATGTTAAGGGAGGACTTACTGCATTGCCTTTTTACTATAGCTATCAAAATGCCGCAAAAAAAAAAAATGGTAAGTTCAGTGTCATGATTGTGGCAATGGTTACACTGGGGTATACACATGACAAAATTCATGAACTTTATTGTATGCCAATTTTATCTCCATAAAGCTGCCCAATAATGCTTCCTCCCTACCCATCCATACCCTACACTTGCTGGGGAAAAGCATGAGGGAAGGTGGGGTGGACTGGCTCTTGCTGGAAGCGACTGAAGCATTCTGAAGCCTCTGGTGAGTCCGTCCAGATCATGGAGGGAACTCATTCCTTGGGGTGCCTTGAGATGTTTTCATCACTGCTGCTGTGAAGCTGCGAAATCCGTTTCCCTTAGCAACCAAGTGTATTGTGTTATTTTTTATTTATTTATTGAAAAATGAGTCAAGGTTATTTTTAGATAGTATGTATTTGGTCTACAGGTTACTTCATTTTATGGATGGAAAAAGCTCTGAACCTGATTAAGGTTTGAAGGGGAATATAAAAGCCCTGTCAACGGTTTGGTTCTATGCTCTTCCAATATTACCAAGTAGATGAGTAGAGAACCATGACCAGATCTTAATATTTTGACCCCACATTCTGTGCTGTGATCATAAATTCAAGATTGCAGATAAATTTTCACGTGCAAGTAAGATTAGGAGCAAAGGATGGTTCATAACGTTTGTACCATGTTCAGATATGGTAGTTGCAACAGAGGTGGCAAAGGGAGGTAAGGTTTATAAGTACCAACTATGAACCAAGCATAGCTTTATTGATATATATATAACATTAATATTTAATGTTAATTACCATTCATCTTTACAAAAAAAATTTTGCATATGAATTAGCCAAGGTCTTGAGATACGAAATGGCTTACTCCAGAGCTATACAACCAATACATGGTAAAGCCAGGATTTGAATTTAGGGGTGGCTGGCTCTAAAGGTTTGTTTTTCCCTACACTATGGCAATAAAGCACAGGAACAAAATTTCTGCTTTTTTGAATCAGAAAATAAATCCATCTTTTACCTTAGAGTTGTGACCCTGAATCTGCCTCTCTGGCCCCTTGACCAGCAACTCTGATCCATTCCTCCGCTCCCCTGCAGGAGGCGCCATCACTGCCTTCCCCGGGGTGGGAAATACGGTTGGAATGCTGGCAGTAAAAGTTACATATCTCTCAGTTTTCAAAAATAATTACCTAACTGAAGAATTTCTCAAATTTCTCCTGCCTTGTAAACAGAACTGAGCTTGATGTGAGGATGCTTATAGAAAATGGACTGCCCGTTGTGGTGGTGGGCATGCTGTTCAGGATTTATTTGAATAGCTAGGGAGTACCCTCACTCGGGGAGAGAATTCCACAGAACTACTGTGAGGGTAAAACATTATTCTAAATGCCACGCAAACCTATACATCAAAGGTTTATGTAAGTATTTCCAGACATCTGTGCTAGATGTTAGATTTTGACACACTAGCCAACTACCTGCCTGTCAGGTAATGCTGACATAAACTCATCCAAGAATTGCATGTATCCCATGGAGCCAACACACTACAGCCCACAGCACACTTTGGCTCTTTGCCTCTTTTTGTTAATAAAGTTTAATTGGAACACAGCCACATCCAGTCACTTACATATTGCCTGTGGCTGCTTTTCCACAACAGCAGGCTTGAGTAGCTGCAACAGAGACTCTCAAAGATCGCCACTTCCCTGCCCCAATCTATACAGACATTCTACACCAAGTTTTATATATTTGTGCATAGAATACAAAACTGTCACAATTCTCTTCTCGGGATTAAGTGAGATACTTGGCTGTTGCTGGGCAAGCCAATAATATGATGTTCCTTCAAGTAAAAACTCTTTTAAGTATTTGCTCAGCATCTGTTGTGGGGATGGGAAGAAACTGATTTCCTAGCAATAAAAGTTATATACCTCTTCCTTTATTTCAAAATAAAAGATTTATTGCATGTACCAAACATTATATAACATTTTAACTTATTTGGAATTGCCCTGAAAGCACAATTTCTTGAAAGCACAATTTCCTGGTATGGTAATAACCACTTGGGAGGTTTTAACATGTAAATAATCAATGACACACCATGTAATACAGTAAGTGACACCCGGAATACATTATTTTCTTTCAGAATTTAAGCTATTTTCAGCTGCCAACTTTGTTGTTGTTGTTGTTAATCCTAACCTGAGGATATTTTTCCATTGACTTTTAGAGAGAGTGGAAGGGAGAGAGAGAGATTGACATAGATGTGAGCGAGACACATTGATTGGTTGCCTCCTGACCACAGCCAGGGATCAAGCCTGCAACCAAGATACGTGCCCTTCACTGGAATTGAACCCGGGACCCTTCAGTCTGTGGGCTGACACTCTATCCACAGAGCCAAACCAGCTAGGGCTCAGCTACTGACTTTTAAAAACTACTGCCAGCTGATTGGCCTCAAAAGGTGATTCAGTCTCCTGTCGCACAAGGCAGCTCAGCCAAGTGGGGGTTGGCACCAGCAAGGGGTATGTCTCTTGTTTTGCTTTGTTTTTCCATCCAAGAGTACTATCTCATTTGTCAAAAGAGAGGACCGATTTCTATTTCACTGGTTAAATAGAGTCATATGTGGAAATGAGAGGATCTCCACCTTGGCCTGAATTGGCAGGGGCTGCTCTGGTGTGGATCTAATTTCCCAGTCTTGTTTGTTTCTGACCATGTTAGGCCCTTACTTTCCCTTCCTGGCCTTTGATTTCTTTATCTGCTAAATGGGAAATTTCAGATGGTGGCTAATGTCTCCTCAAGTCTCAACACTGTAATTCTAAGCATCCGTTGCCATTAAGAAATGTGTATTTTTGGACTTATAGTGAGCACTGGCTTTGGCCTTAAAATTTGAACTCTGGCCCAGCCTGTGTGGGTCAGTGGCTGAGCATTGACCCATGAACCAAGAGGTCATAAGATCGATTCCTGGTCAGGGCACATGCCCAGGTTGCAGGTTCGTTCCCCTGTAGGGGGAATTTCTCTCTCATCGATATTCCTATCTCTCTATCCCTCTCTCTTCCTCTCACTCTCTAAAATTATTAAAAGCATTTTTTTTAAATAAAAATTGAACTCTATTCAGAAAAGGTGAATATCAAAATGCCAGAGTCAGTCCATGTTCAAAGTTGGACTGCTTCTTGATGAAATAAGAGAGAAAAGTACAGGATAGAGCAAATACTGTTCTTTAGTCAGAGTTTCTTCCTCTTATGGCATTAACAGACCCTTTCCTTTATAACTTGATAGGGATAGTACCGTGTGTTTGCTCAATTGTGTAGGTTCCTACTTGGTAACATAAAGTTGGAAATTTCATGTGGTCTCCAAAGTTTTATTGTTGGAATTTTACCAGCTCATGGGGGTCAGACATCTAGAACCACCACTGAAAACCTCCCAGCTGAAATTTCCATAGCCTCTAATTTATGTCAGGAGAGAAAAGTAGATTCCCCTCTCCCCCGCCCCCCCCCCCAAAAAAAAAACACAAAAAAAAAACACTGCATAAGTTCATTGATAAAATCTTAACTTGGGAAGAAGTCTGCTCTTCCGGAGACTTGACTTTTGCTGAGTAGGTCTAGGTGCTGGGCACAGTCTTCTGAAGACCACCGAGCGCAGGCAGGAGAGCCCTGGGCCCTTCCTCTGGCAGCAGATTCCTGTTGGTTGCGGTTGTTTAACTGCCCTAGCTAAGCAGTCTCTCCGTGTGCTGAGGAGCCTCTGTGTTGGACATCTGTGGCCAGACCCCACGCCACAGCCAGTGGTTCTGCCAGTGCATGACCTCAGAAAACCCAGGTTGGTGTCTGCGGGCCGATCCTCGCCAGGCCTGCTGGTTGGTTCTGCTCTCGTGCATTGTAGCTCCTGACAAACTCCATCTGGAGCCAACAGCCCCATTAATTTCCATTCCTTTCAGGAAAGCTTCAATCATGTCAGGCTGGTATTTGTTAGTCACTGGAGCAGCTTGATGTGCAGAAGCAACCCCTTCTGTTGTGGCACCGAGCGTGCAGTGCTGTGTGTGTGTGTGTGTGTGCGTGTGTGTGCGTGTGTGTGTGTGTGTGTAAGGTTATGGCTTTTAACCCTCACTTTTAAAATGTTCTAATGTTGTGAATAGTAATACAGAGAAGGGTTTATCCTCATGGTGCTTTTAAAAGGAAGACTGAAAAGTATCACTTTGGTCTCTGTGCCCTTTTTACTCAATGTTATCACTGTTCCTAGGGGCATGTTTATCCTTCAAGGATTTTTTTTAACCCTCACCTGAGGATATGTTTTTATTGATTTTCAGAGAGACAGAGGGGGGGGGGGGGGACATTGATGTGAGAGAAAAACATAGGTTGGTTGTCTCCCAAACACACCCCAACCAGGGATCAAACCCACAACCTAGGTATGTGCCCTGACTGGGAATCAAACCTGCAGTCCTCAGGTATACGGGATGACACTCTAACCAACTTAGCCACTGGGCCAGGGCATCCTTCAAGGATGTTTTTTATACATCTACCTGCCCAAAATATATTTTTTCCTTTTTTTATATAAATGGTGGCACGCCACACACAGTATCTGCATCATGCTTTTTTCACTCAATTTATCCTAGAGATCTTATCATGTCATTGCATATTAAGCCTCCTTGTTCTTTGTAAAATATCTGCATAATATTCCAGTGTATGGCAAACCATAATTAATTTGACCAGTCCCCTTGTGAAAGACATCTAGGTTGCTTCCAACTCTTCGTCCTTACAAACAATGCTGTCATAAATAACCAGACACACATGTGTGTCCATGGCCTACTTTATCTGTGGCATACAGTATAAGCATGCATGTGCTGGAACAAAGAGTTATGTACAGTTGTAATGTTGACAAGTTGTGAAAATATTCTCTATAGGAAAACTATCAATTTGCTTTCCCACTAATGTTTCAGGGTTCCTAGTTTCCCTTGAGCTATCACAAAATGTTGGATTTTTGTTAACCTGATAGCTAAAATGGTCTCTCAGTGACATTTAATAAAACTAGAGGCCCAGTGCATGGATTCGTGCATTGGTGGGGGGCGTGGCCTGCGAGGATTGGCCAGCTGTGGGAGCGCCACTCATCCCAGTCAGCCGAGCGGTGCTCCCACTGTGGGAGTGCACTGACCGCCAGGAGGAAACTCCTGCCTTGAGCATCTGCCCCCTGGTGGTCAGTGTACATCATAGCGACTGGTCGACTGGTTAGTCTGGTTGTTCCACCATTCGGCCGCTGGGCTTTTATATATAGAGATGAGGTCAAACAACTTTTCATATGTTTAAATCATTTATATTTCCATTCCTGTGAAGTACCTGATCATATCTCTGGCTATTTTTTTTAAATTAACTTTTTGGTCTTTTTCTTTAGTGTTGACTGGAGCTCTTTTGTTTGTTTGTTTGTTAATCCTCACCCGAGGATATTTTTCCATTGATTTTTAGAGAGACTGGAAGGGAGGGGGAGAGAGAGAAACATCACCCTTGACCAGAATCGAACCTGGAACCCTTCAGTCCACAGGCCAATGTTATGTCCACTGAGCCAAACTGACTAGGGCATGGGGCAATTTATATTGGGAGTTTAGCCCTTTGTGATATGTATTACAAGTATTTTCCCCTTTTGTCATTTTCTTTCCTTTTTTTAACATATGGTCAACTCATGTGAAGTGTTCAACTCTGGACTGTTTCCCATGAAGTCTCAGTCATTCAAACATATTAAGGGCTTCCCACATGCCATTCACATGGCCATTCACATTTCCATTCCCTTTGCTGTTTCATGTTTATAAGTTCAGTACCTGGCCTCAGGAAACAGCTTGTAAATGGTAGACCTGGACCTCGAACCCAGTTCTCCCTGGACTACAAGATGTTAAGAGCACCTTAGCTACCACACTGAGTATCCAGTGTGAGTTAAGAGAGTGCAACTAGCCTTAATAATAGTCAAAGAAATACAGTCTTATTTATCGGTGTGTTATCATGAAAGTCAGACCCAAATAAACTTGCATAGAGTTTTGATATTCCACTGAGAATGTGGCAAAAAGAGATATTGAATCTCTATATAAAATCATATTACTCTACTGCATTGTTCTAATTTTTCACAATGAAAAATTAAAGTACAGGCAGATTAGGTGACTTATCTGATATCATGTGAAATTCATTATTATATGTAGTAAAAAAAAATAAAACTAATCATAAACATCAAAATTCAGCCTAGGGGATGCCTCTAGCAGTGGTTCTCAACCTTTCTAATGCCGCAACCCTTTAATACAGTTCCTCATGTTGTGGTGACCCCCCAACCATAAAATTATTTTCGTTGCTACTTCATAACTGTAATTTTGCTACTGTTATGAATTGTAATGTAAATATCTGTGTTTTCCGATGGTCTTAGGTGACCCTGCTAGCAGTTCTTAACCTGTGCGTCGTGACCCACAGGTTGAGAACCGCTGCTGTAGAGCCTAAGACCATTGGAAAACACAGATATTTACATTACGATTCATAACAGTAGCAAAATTACAGTTACGAAGTAGCAACGAAAATAATTTTATGGTTGGGGGTCACCACAACATGAGGAACTGTATTAAAGGGTCGTGGCATTAGAAAGGTTGAGAACCACTGCTCTAAGGGGAAGGAAGGGTATAAGATCAGTAAAAAGTACAGAAGGGATTCAACTATATGGATAAATTTTATTTCTTAAGCAGCATTTTGGGGTCATGGATATTCACTGGTTTATACTTTACACATTTCATATATCATAAATATTGCAAAAAAAATTCAAAGATGAGCCCAGAAGAAGGGGGAAAAAAAGAAAATGATTTAAGTGGGGATGGAAATCAGGTTTTTAAATCACTAAAAAATTTAAGGTCTCTTTGCCTATAATTATGGATTTAAGGAAGACTTGACAGATCCAGGCCCCATCTATTTCCAGTTCCATGGTTCTCATCTATTTTAAAAATTATTTTACTTATTTGTAGTTCAAAGAATTTATCCAGTGTTCAAAATTCATGGCAAAAAAAAAAAAAAAAGCATTTCTAAAATTTGTTCCACGCACTAAACCCTGGATCTTACGCCTAAAGCAAGTCAACTATGGCTTCATGAGAAAGATGGGTTGATTTCCCCAGGAAGGAAGCACAGGGGGATGGTGACACATTCTCAGGCTGAAGACATGGTGTGGTTGGCAGGGGCTGCCTGCTTGGAGTGGCCCTCACTGAGTTAGCATCTGTTTTTACCCGATGGCCACTCGCCTTCCTTTGAAACATGAACTTCAAGAGACCCACTCTCAGGGGGTGCTTTTTTGTAGAGGGGAAATTGGCTCAGGACCAGTAGAGCTAGAATTTGAAATCAAAATTGTCTTCGCTAATGTTCTTTCTCTTATTCTTTTTACTATTTTAACTGCAGTGAAGGGAGCAATCTGACCCCAGCACATCACTACCCAGACTTCAGATTTAAGACATATGCTCCACTAGCATTCCGATATTTCAGAGAGCTTTTTGGCATCAAGCCTGATGATTACTTGGTAAGAATCTATAATTTTCCTTTCTTTTCCAGAAATGTGTGATGTAAACATTTGTCTCATAGCAACAGTGATAAGTGACTTGTGTCTCTTATTTTATAAAGCTCTGGGGCATAGTAAAAAGCTCCAACTCTCATGATTATATATTTAGCTTCAGAGCAAGTGATTTGATTGCAGTTTTTAACTGATGGCTACAAAATCTGCCATCGTGATTGATACTTAAATATCTCTGGTATTGGTTTCTACTTCAGATAATTATTCTAACAGATATATTATAATTAGTTCTAAATACTCCTGTGAATTTTGCTGATTGGATTCTCTTGGAAAGCCTTTCTGTTTTAATTGCCTTATTTACACCATTCATCTCAATCCTGCCTTAGCCCACACCATTTTCACCTTGACCTACAATGGAATATCATTTTAGAGGAACTGGATATCTTTGTTCTCAACGTCTCTTTATAAAGGTTCTTTTTAAATGTGTTTTCATTTGGTACAAGGGCGTGTTTTATTCTTAGATTTGTCTTTTCTCCCTGTCTTCCTTCTGGCGCACGGCAGCACCAATACAACAGCCTTTCTGTGAGGTAGTCTGATGTGGCCTCAGATATTTACTTTTTTCCTGTTCAAGGAGTCGGGGACTTCTTTCTGTTTCAAGAAGAAAATGGTGTATTGTGTCATTTGATCATTGTTAACACCTGGGGCTCTTCAAAATCAGTTTTCAAGAAGCTGAAGGAAGGATGCCATCAAATATTTATGGTTCATCTCATTCTGAATGATATGAATAGGACTTGAGCTAGATCCTGGAATAATGCTTTGCAACGGAAGTAGAGCCACATTTGTCACTTATAACAGAGTGTTTGAAATGCATCTTTTAATTTGGGTACAATGGAAATTATTAAATTCCAAGCAGATTCTCCTTTGTGCCAATGAAAACCCATGAATGACCCGCTTCTTTCGTTTGGCCTTAAGAAAATCATATGACTGCTGCCCGATGAAATAATACTGGTTCCTCAAGGCACATTAATAAGTCTTTATAGAGCAGGGAGAACTAAATAGAAAGTCCCTGGGCATCCTGCTTTCCTGAAATGTGTGTCCATGTGCTCTCTGCCTCATCACACCCCTTTAATTGAAATGCCAGGTACCCCTACCCAGCATTGTCAACCCTGCCATCCCAGCCACTCAAGTACACAAACTCATTTGACGTGTGTGTGTGTGTGTGGGGGGGGGGGGGGCGGTTAGAGAAGATTCTTTGTTTTCTAGCCAGTCTGTAATTACTGAGGGTCAATGTCATTCAAGGAACGTGTTTGTGGGAAACCACTGGGATCTTAATATCATATTATTGAAAATAAGATCAATCCCTCATCTTCTGCCACACCTTAGAAATTAATGTGTTTTCCTTCTGATATTCCTTGAGATTCTGCAGGCAAAGGGGTACCATACACTTGCATTTTATAACACAGATCCAGTCAGTTTGGGATGGCTGCCCCTCTGCCCTCTCCCGAGTAGGCCTCTCCTGTGGCCATTGACCCCCAAGGCTGGGAAGCCCATGCTGCTGCTCGTTCTGTCTCACAGCACAGCTTTCATTTCTGAACAAGTCCTCATGTAGCTGTCACAGTAATGAGCCTGTAAGTTGGAAAGGTTACTTTTATAATGAGGTTAAAGTGTTTACCAAGGTGCATAGGAGACTAAGCTGATGGCTTCTGGGAGCAAAAATCTTCTTTCATGTACCTGGCAGAAAGTAAACGAATCATTGCCTATTTTGAACACCTATTGTAACTAAAATACTTCACTAATAATTATCGAGTGATTCAAGACATTATAATTCATGATAGTCAGAGAACTTAGAATCCAATTGGAATCATTGGTTTATGTGGGAAACAATCATTCTACCAGGCAGTAAATAAAAACACAGAAGCAACACATTAAATGCTCCAGGATTTCAGAGGAGAGGGAGGGGGGTCTCTCTCTGTTGGGTTAATGATTAAGAGGGCTTCTTATGGGCGTGTGTGATTTTAAAATTACAAGGGATTTGAAGGGAAAGATGTTGGAAGGGGCCAGAGGGAGATGACTGTGATACCAAAGCTACAAATGCATTAAATGTTTAGAATAACTTTGAGTGGGCCAATATGGCAGGAGGGAAAGGTTTTGATCAGGAATATTAAAAAGACTAGAGGCCCAGTGCATGACATTTGTGCACTGGTGGTGGTGGTAGGGGGGTTTCCTCAGCCTGGCTTGCGCCCTCTTGCAGTCCAGGACCCCTTGGGGGATGTCTGGCTGCTGGCTTAGGAGCAGGCCTAAGCTGGAGTCAGACATCCCCCAAGGGGTCCTTAGCACTGCCATTGAGGCAGAAGAGGCTCCCACCACTGCCGCTGCGCTCGCCAGCCATGAGCCTGGCTTGTGGCTGAATGGTGCTCCCCCTGTGGGAGCACACTGACCATCAGGGGGCAGCTCCTGCATTGAGTGAATGCCCCCTGGTGGTCAGTGCGTGTCATAGCAACCAGTTGTTCCGCCGTTCGGTTGATTTGCATATTAGGGTTTTATTATATAGGATATGGCCAGATAATTCAAATAAATAGGTTTTCTTTTAATTATAGGAAATGAGTGAAATGTAGAAACTGACTACATATTTGACATTGTTGAACTATTGTTTTGGTGGGATGATGGTATTGTTCTGTTTTAAAGGAGGCGTCCTTATCTTTTAAGAAGTACCTTATGGATGATATGATTTGATGTCGGATTTACTTCAAAAGAATCTGAGGGAAGCAGGCAGGGGAGTGGTTGGGGGTGTAGAGAAAACAAAATTAGCCATCTATATACATAAAAGGCTAATATGCTAAGTGTCCCTCCGACCATCTGACTGGTCGCTATGACATGCACTGACCACCAGGGGGCAGATGCTCAATGCAGGAGCTGCCATGATGCGTACTGGCCACTTACAAAGAAACGGCACCGCAGACCTGGTGCCGACAAAGCAACACTCGGCTTCCCCCAACTGGGACACAGGCCCCACCACCAACCTGGAGCAATAGCCCACCAAATTGCAACCAATGTTGCTGAGACCCCAGGGTGCAAAATGCGCCCCACAGCCTAGCCCAGCCCGGAAACAGTCGCTGTGGGCACTGGGTAATGATGTCACATAGCAATGCCCAGCTTCCTCTCCCTAGACACGACTAGCCTCCTTGCAGTTTCTGCAGCCGAGGAACATGACTTGCTTTATAGCCAGGTCCAAACATTTTACACTTTAACCAAATGTCTGTGAAGCATTTTCCCATGCCTCATCTCATTTGATCCTCACAGAAGTCTTGGAATAGGTAGATAGGAGACGGAGACTCAGTAGAACCCTATTTTCTTTTCATTAGCCAGAAAATGGAGATTTAGAAAGTTTAGAAACTTGACCCGACTGAAAAGAATTAAGAAATGGTGGACCTTGAAAATGACTTCAGGTTTTCTTACTGCACAGAATATAGTCAAACAGTGCTGCAATTAAATATTTTACCCTTTGTTCTCCCTGCATGTCTACAATAATAGTCTGCTTTGCGTTGATATTTACTGTTGTGTTGCTGACAATGACCTGAAAGAGAAGTTGGGGTGCTTCACTGGGCTGGAAAAAGTTTAGCTACATCAGAAAGCAGATCTAATTAAGCAAGTTTATTCTATATATATAAAAGGCTAAGTTGACTCACGCATGCACGATACATATAAAGCTCTTGCTGGCGCCAGTCGCACGCATGTGTTTCGATCTGTCATTGTCGATCGTTAATTTGGTTGACACTTCTATTATAAAGGGCAAATAGCTATATTAAAATATTTCTTCTAATTAAATTCTTTCAATGTGCATGAATTCATGTGCCGGGCCACTAGTGAGTTGATAAATGTTGAAGCTAAAAGACGGACACATGGATGTTGATTACACAGTTCTCTCTACTTTTATATATGTTTGAAATTTGTCCATAATGAAAAGTTAGGGGAGACAAAGATAAGACCGGGCAGGAAGTATCCTTTTGTTTGATTTCATTTTCCACCAGCCTTATAACTATACACACAGTTCAATAACTGGGTCCATCTCAGGGACCTTCAAAAAACACAGCAGGGGCAGTGGCTCTCTAGTAATACATGGCCTGGCCCCCATTGGCCACAGCCACCCACCTGCCCTGCGCTGGGGACATCCACAGCCCAGTACTGAGGCAGCTCCCCCTATCGGTCTGGAGCTTCTAGACACTCACCTTCAAACCACTCAATCTGGGGCCCCCACCCAGGGACCTGGAATGTGGCAGTTGAGGAAATGGTCTTTTGTATGACACGGCATGCTTCAGAAAGTCAGGTATAAGCCTCAGAGACTTTCTAGCCCAACCCTTCATTTTAGATGAGGAATCTGAAGCTGGGGTCAGTGAAGGGAAATGCCAAGGTTACCCACGTTGGTGGGGACAGTGTCCATACCAGAACAAACAGCCGTCTCCCCATCCCTCTTCCCCCCTCCCCCAACAGTGTTCTTTTTCTTTTACCATCTGGCCTCATGCTTCCCAACCCACTAAGTCACAGGCCTCTCATTAATTGTGGTCTCAAGATAGGTATTCTCTAGCTCTTTAAACTGTGAACAGTGATTATCCAGTCTGAAGAATATAGCCAAAGAGCTCATACAGCCCTAACAAAACGTATTATGGAAAGTTAAGCCCAAATAAACACAGAAAAATGAAATAAGATGTACCACGAAAAACTGTGTGGAAAAAAGTAGGATATAGTGCAAATCTCTACCAAGGGCATCCTGCCATCTGTCAAATGGGCCATTTAAACCCAAATTTGTGAAGCTAGACTGACCTAAAGGTGGGGGAAGGAGGAGCTAACATTAGGTAGTGATTGGTAACTCTAGATAGGTTGGTTTGATATTGGAACCCCTTCATACGTATTTCTCCTTAGTTTTGTGCTGTTGCATCTAGATTTCAGCCTGAATTATTCTGTTTATGTTCTCGGTTCCATTAAAATGCTGTTCCATTGCAAGTGTCATGATGAAACATGCCTAATTTGGACTGTGAGACAGCACGGTGAAGGTGCTTCTGCGTGCCCCACTCAGCCATGCAAACGCTTTTTCTTCCTTATTTGTTCCTAAATAAACACCTCCCAAGGGAAGGCAAAGGGGCCCCAGAGCCTCCCCCTCCACCCCCCACCCCCGTCTCTGCTTGGGCAACAGCCTTCGGCTCACTTCCTTCTCCATCAAAACCCCAGGGTGATTTATACGATGTCTTTTCAGGTTCACGGATACCAATGAGAAAGAGAGCAGGGTGCTTATTTAACACAGTCAGGGGAAGAAATGGCCAGGGAACGGATCACACCACGCACGTTTACATTGTTAATTTACCTTGGCAGGGCCCAGCGGGGCGTTCTTTCCAGGGGTATAGGAGGGAGGCCCTGCAGGAAACAGAAGCCAGAGAGTGAATACATTGGAACAGCGGGCACAAATGGAAGTGCCTGGAAGGCACATAAAACCCAGGAGCGCACCGGGGGCTTGTTGATCGTGTGGCTAATTAAAATGTTCCCATCTCTCCTCCTTACTTGCTCTTAAAAGGCAACCTTTCAGGGAAGGTTGCTTAGAAGAGAACGTAACAGAATTGTGGGTGGAGAAACCATATAATCATTGAGGACAATGGTAATATTCCTGTTCAGTATCATGACGCTAGTTTGTTGCACACTAACGCTGTGCTTGTCGAGACCCCTGAAAAGTTATTAAAATGCGGCAGAACACTTTACTTTCCCCCTTCATATTAATTTATAAGCTACATAATAAAAGGGTATTATTGGACAATTAAGTAACCCATGAAATAATCTCCATATTATGTCACTGCTTATAGCAGAATTTGAGACTAATTGGGAGCAGATGTTCAGGTCTGACTCCAGTTTTCTCTAGACAGCTCTTCCTGAATCACCCCCTAATTTCTCTATTTGCAGCCTCTAATTTCCACACTCTGTGTTTTTGTACTTTCACAGCATTTGCTCCTATCCATGAGAAGGTTCTGAGCCAAGACTTCAAACCCCATGGAACAAGGAATCAGAATTTCTAAAGAGAGTCTGGGTTCTGCCTTCATTCTTTATGAGACCTTTATTTTCCAGGGTCTCAAATTCATGACTGTAGAAAAGGCCCAGCTTTTTTCTTGCTTCTCAGTGTATCTGTGGGCAGGCCTGCTGTCGTCGGAGTCGGGCTGAGGCCCCAGTACATCCTAAGGCACCGCGAGCCCTCCCTCACCTGCCTGTGTATTGCAGGTTGAGTGCCTCTCTCCACTGCATATGGTCATGTAATCAAAATGAGCACCAGCCATAGCTAAATGGCCAGCCGTTGCCAGGCATTTTGAAAGCACCCACTCTAAAAGCTTTCAGCTGCTTTCTCGTAGGCATTATCATCTTTGTTTTAGAGAGGAGATGCCTTAGACTCCAGGATGCTTCATTACCTACTCGAGGTTCCATAAGCAGCCACTGGCAGAGCCGTGTTTTACAAACATCCGTTGGTCCTGAGTCCCAGGCCCTGCCACTGATCACCCCGCCACACGGACACCGCTCACAGCAGGAGAGTGCCCTCTGCTTCCTCTCGGCTTTTATGGCATCCTGTGCGCAGACTGATGGCCATTGCTGTTTTCCTGCCTTGTCCTCAACTGTCCATAAGGGCAAGGCTATAGGGCTGCTCAGCACAAGAGCGTCAAGAAGCGAGGAAGGAGAAAGAGATAGGAGCTGGGAGTTGCCAGTGCCTTTTAGGAAGGCAGTAAGCACTTGTTTCTTTCTTTTCTTGGAGAATTTTGTTCCCCTTATCCGCGGTGCTGCCAAAGCAGGAGAATCTAAAAGGGAACACCTAGAGAACTGTTTTTTAGTCATTTTCTCCCAGTTTCTCCTCCCTCCTCGGCCGCCCCTCCTCTCTGACTTTCCTGTGATTTGGACTTACCTTCACAAGCCCAGATGGAAGCCTTGGAGGGGTGTTCAGCCGTGTGGTCAGAGGCCTCCATCAGAGGATATGGTTCTTTAAATCCCTGCTTTTGCCACTCCCCGGGGCTAGTCAGATCACACGCATATTCGCCTCCTTACCTTTGCTCTGCGCCCAGTGTTTCTCTGGTCAGTAATGAGGATTATTAGTTAAATGCTGAGCTCAATAACCAAAAATTGACCTCTCTGCTAGTTTTTGGCGCTTCTGGTGAGATTTACAGCCCTTGTTGCTGGTGGAGTCGAGTCATTTGTTTGACAAAAAGTCACTGAGTGTCCCCTATATGTTCATAGTTTCTGCATTCACCGTGCTCTAATGGGAGCTCGGAGGCTGTAAATAGGCCATTAAGGTGTTTCGTAGTAACTTGTGTGATGAGGACATCCAATGCCAGGAAGCAGTTGATCAAGACTCGCGGAACCAGGGAGTTTTCTGGAATGAGTGCTAGCGACACTGAAAGCCAAGTCACTGTAACGGCCTCCTCTCTGTGCTCCCTGCATCTTCTTTTCGCCCGCCTGCAGGGGGTCCTCACACAGCACACGGAGGAGTGCTCTGCTCCAGACCCGCCAGCGGCTCTCAGCTCCCCTAGGGAAGAGGCCATGGTCCTTACCGTGGCCTGTGGCACCTGTATGCTCTGGCCAGCCCGACCCTTCTGGCTTCATCCTTTTCAGCTCTCCTCCTTGCTGACCCTGCTCCAGCCACTGGCCTCCTTGCTATGCCTTGAACTCTCCAGGGCGCCACACTTTTGCAGTTGTCCTTCCCTCGGCCTGAAATGCCCCAGGTCTCCACAGGCCTCTGCTCAAATGCCGCCTTCCCAAGGAGGCTTTCCGTGACCACCCTACTTAAAATGTACTGCAACCCAGACCTCACTCATTGCTGGGACTCTCTGCCCCCCCTTTCATGCTTCATTTTTCTCAATAGCACTTACCACACACTGATGTATAATTTATTCACTTGTTAGTTCACTGTTTCCTCCTCCTAGGATATAAGCTTCATGAGTGCCTGGGAAATTACACGGGTTCAATAGACATTTTAAATGTTGAATGAGTTCATGATGGAGTGGTAGTCAACCAGGTGAAGGTGGTCTGGAGGTTGTTTCTGGTAGAGGGAAATGCAAAAGGCTAGTAGTTAAGAGGGTGCAGCACATTTGATAAAATGGGAAGCAGCTCTCTATGACTAGAGCTGGAATTTAAAGAGGGAAGTGAAGAGAGAAAGGATTGCAGGGCAGAGCTGGGCCTTTCATGGCCTTAAAACATCTGTTCTAAAAACTTGGGTGTTATCTTCTATGTAGACCGTGGAAACCACTGAAAGTGGTGAAGGCGTGGAAGGATATGTTCAGGTTTGTATTTTAGAAAGACCCTTGGTTTCCTGATGGAGAATGCACTGGAGGGCTGGAGCGTGGGTAGTTGAGACGAGGTGGAACTTTCCATAGTAATCAAGGCATGAAGTGATGAAACCATTGAACTGAAGGTATTGGCAAAAGAGATGCCATGAGGGGGTCGGTATAATCAATAGTCTGGATGTGGAAGGTGAAGAAATATGAGGCATTAAGGATAATGCCCAAGTGTTGGGGAACAAAGATGCTTCCATTCTCTATGATAGGCAGGGAGAAAGGAGAAGATGGAGGATGCGGCAGGAGGCAGGTGTAGAGTGACCATGCATGGATGTGCAGGGTGTGCGCCTTCAAGAACACCTGGCCACGGGGAGGGTCTGGAGCCTGGAATCCAGCCCTCCTACTCACCAACCTTGTAACTGGCCCAGTGCCACATCTGCCAGGAGAAAGAGGCACCTCTGTCTAATTCCCACAAAGGCGCCACATGAGCTAACCATATCCTGAGATGAATTGGATTTTGAACTCGTTGCATGTGGAGTGTTTGTGATATAACTACGTGAAAAAAAATCCATTAAAAAGTTAGGGGTACAGGTCTGGAGTCCTAGAGAGAGATCTGGGCTGGAGGTACAGATGTTAGAGACATTTCCTTGGTGAAGCCATGAGTAGAGAACATCCTTTGGGGGAATAAATCGTGAGAAGAGAACAGGTGTCAGTGTTCAAGTGACAAATGCACAGTGTGGATCCGACCTTTAGTTGTTATTTTATGGGTACTTGTTAGAAACAAAGCACCTTAGTCAACACTACTGTTTGAGCTATGTCATCGAATACGTGCGATGATTTATGATTCTATCATATCACACCAGGGGTAAGGAAGGGCATGTCTGTGTCCCATCAAAATATTATTAAGATGAATGGATCAATTAAAGTTTCTGAAATCTCACACAGGGCCTTCTGAGTGTACCTGGAGCCTCTTTTTAAAGCTCATGGAGAGTGCTGCCTGTTTCCAAATGGCCAGATATGTAATGCTGTGGTTTTCCTCCTTCCTCTTGCAGTATTCCCTCTGCAATGAACCGCTGATAGAGCTGTCCAACCCCGGGGCCAGTGGATCCTTGTTTTTTGTGACCAGTGATGATGAATTTATTATCAAAACAGTTCAGCATAAAGAGGCAGAGTTCCTTCAGAAGCTGCTGCCAGGCTATTACATGGTAAGTAGCTGCACAAAATTAAAGCTTCTGCTTGAGATTTAATTGCTCTCTTCAAAAGTGTATTTCTGTGTGTGTTTTCAGTGACTCTTTGGCATGTTTCTTTCTCTCTGGTGAACTTTATTTTGTATTTAGACTATACTATGACATTTGTTGACTAGATTTTGAAAAGCAAAATAGAACTGAGTAGTAGAGCATAGCTGTCGACTCGCCCTGCCCTGGGTTCAAATCCCAGCTCAGCCATTAACTGACTGTGTGACCATGAGGAAGCAAGGTAACCTCTGAGCCTTAATCTTTTCAATCTTTAAAAGCTGGGAAATACCTGTTTCATGTGGTGGGTGTGATAAAGAAAATATACAGGATGTAAGATAAAGGAAGCAATGCATTCATTACAAAGCTCCTTGCTCCCAGTACATACTAATAACATGAGTGGTTAATATTCATTGAGTGCTAAACTGTGTTAAGAACAGATACAAGTGCTTTTCTTGTACTAACACATTTAATCCTCACAGCAATCTTGGACCCTTCAGTCATTGCCATTCTGTAGATGAGTAACTGAGACAAAGATAAATGGAATAAGTTGCCAGGGGTTATTCAGGGAGTGAGCTGTAGAGGTGGGACTTGAAAACCGGTGGTAGGGTTCCAGAAGGCTGTGTCTTTAACCCCTGCACTATGTCCCAGCATGTATTCCAGAATAACCACTATAATTCAGAATTTCATAGGGTAAGTATAATGACGTGAAAATCACCTTTCATGTAATGTTTTAGAGACAAACAACCAGTAACCTAGTCTAGGTGATTTTACTAGACATTTAGCCTAAATTTTTCAAAAATAAACACTTTTCCAAGTAACCTTTTCATCTTCATCCCCCTCTTGTATTGATACCTTCATGACAGTTATTAATGATCTGTGGTTGGAATGGCTACAGGAAGCAGTTTAGATTTCAAGCCCCCAGTCCTGCTGCTCACTTGCTAAGAGAGATGATAACTGCCGTCTTTGTTTCAAAACAGAATTGATGAGATGCCACACAGCTCATTTAGGTGTAAAAGATGATTTAATTCTGAAGTCTGCTAGAGACTACATTAAATGCTGTACGTCTGCCACACATGTAAATAGAGTGATCAGACATCTAAATACAAATCTTAAATGACAGAGTGCACAGATTTTAAAAGGTCTTGATCCTGAAAGAACAGCTTTTATTTTTGAGCAAATTCTCTTCTTTCTGTTAGAGAATATAAAAAATACAGAAAAGGAAAAAAGAATGTAACCATCCATAATTCCTTTCCCAGAGATACGTATTACTAATATTTGGTATAAGTTGGTATATGTTGTTTGGGCTATATTGTACTCATACACACATTTTAAAGTAATATAAAATTGGAATCAAACTAACATCACACTCTTGGCTAACCTCTAAGTGAGCAAATCTTAAACGTCTGTAGTTCTAAGCTTCTATAGTTCTAGATAGACTTGTCTCTTACATGGGTATTAAATTGAAATTAATGAACATTCAGTAAATTTAAAATTTAGCTGAACAAGTGGTTTTACCCAAGTCATGTAAGCTAGTGTAACAAACAATATAATTCATCCCACTAACAAGAAAAGCATGGGAACATCATGAAGTTTTCCAAACAGACATTGAAGAGAAACTAAGGCACTCGAAATTCAACATCTTTTCTTAATTAAAATCCTATAAATGGGCAGGGAAGCCTTTTAATGTAATAACTAAGTGAATACTCACATATTATACCTTTATCAGTCTCTAAGAAGTCACATATCTCATTGAGAAGAACAGTGCCCTTTCACTGGATGTGACAGAAAAGGAAAAGGATGTCCTTCATCAGTGGTCCTTTCTGATACATTTGCTAGAATTCTTAGCAATAAATGTTTGGTACGGAAATATAAGAAAAGTGTAAACTCTGTTCTTTACAAATTGTAAAATTGAAAATCAGCAAAATTTCAAGAAAATAAACTGGTAGTTTCTGGGTAGTAAGAATACACCAGATATAAGACAAATTTACAAAATCCATGTATTCTATTATGTACATCACATAGACTTGGAGAATATAAGGGGGGAAAGATTACATTCATAATGAGGATAATATAAGGAACATTATTAGAAAAATAAAGATAAGTAAATGAAGACATACTATAATTCTGATTGGGAAAGCAAGTTAAAGTTATTATAACATATGACCAATAATTCCTGCAAAATTTTATAATAAGGATTCTAAAATACTTAAGATTATGAAAAGAAATGTAAAAGACTAATATGATGGAAAGTTAAAAATATTTAAGGACATAAAAGTGATGTGAAATATAAAGACATATGCATCATTTCTGAACTCAGTATTATAAAGATTTCAATTACCCCCAAATAAACATATAATCCATTGTAATTCCAATATAATTTTTTCCTAGAACTTGACAAAGCTGATTCATTTGCAAGTGAAAACAAGTATTATTTTAAGAGCACCTAAAAAATTAAACAGTGGAAGGGAAGAGTTGTAAGAATGGACAAAACATTTTGGAGAAAAGAATGGTGGGCCTGCCCTAAATATATCAAAAATCTATAAAGCCATACTAAAATTATAGATGTGGTAGACAAGTAGATCAGTGGATTCAAATAAAGTGTCCAGAAATGTGTTTTGATAATTTACCGTATGATATAGGAGGGACTTAAACTCAATTGGGAAAGGATAGACTCTTTAATAAATGGCTAAGCATTGAAGAAAAAAATTAAATTCCTGTTTTAGATCTTTCACACACATACAAATTTCATATGGTGTAAAAACATAATGTAATGACCAAAACTATTAAAGTTCTGGAAGAGAAGGCGTTTATAACCTTGGGATATAAAATGCTTCGTTAAATAAGAAGCCAAAAAAGCCCAAGAAATGAGTTCAGAAATGTTACTACATTAAAAAAACAAAACATCTGTATAATGAAAAAAATAGCACAAATTAAGATAAGCACATAGAATATTTCTGGAATGATACAACGAAAGTGGGAATATTCGTTTCCTCAAAAGTTGGGAATTAGGGGAAGGTTCAGGCACAGTAGAGACTTTTCATTATACATTTGCCTTTCCTTTCTCACCTACTTTTCAAGTAGAACAAAAACAGGCATGTATTCTTTCTTTTTATATTTTAAAAAGACTGGGACAAAATATTTACTCCCTAGAGAATAGGAAAATGGTGAATATCTAGACTATATTAAGGACTCCAACAAGGACAAAAACCTATAGATAAATGAGCAAGGGGATGGATGTTAGCAGAAAATTGTCTTTGAGGTACCTAAAAATAAATCAGAAATATTACATTTCTCTAGTCAGTGGTGTTCAAATTATTTTTTAAAGTTTTCATTTTTCACCAATCATGTTTACAAAGATTTTTAAAGTTTGATACTCAGCACTGATAAGAGTGATGAAAAATGTGTAATCTTACAAAGTGTGCCTGTGAATCGGACGGCCATTTCGGAAGACAGTTTTTCCGGAGCTATTAAAATTTAAAATGTTCATCCCTTATTCCCAAGCAATTAATTTTGTCTTTGGCTACCGTAGAGAATAGTCACACACGGCACTAATCAATTCTTTGCCCATTTTTCACTTGGAGCTAACTTGGGACTTTGTCCATTTTTAATTCAGCTACTTTTAGTGTCTTGAGTTTAGAATGATAAAGTTGCTATTGAAATAAGCCAATTGAAGGAACTAGATTAGGGACAGCAAACTTTTAGCAATGGCCATTAGTAAAGATAACCATGTTCTATTTTTTAAAATAGGTGGAAACACATCTTTAGTGGAGCTTATTTGGTAAAAATAGGATATTTTAATCATTTTTTTTCTTTTTCTTTATTTAGAATTTAAACCAGAATCCAAGGACTCTTTTGCCAAAATTTTATGGACTGTATTGCATGCAATCAGGGGGCATTAACATCAGAATCGTGGTGATGAACAATGTTTTGCCGCGCTCCATGAGAATGCACTTTACATACGACTTGAAAGGCTCGACCTACAAGCGAAGAGCATCCCGAAAAGAAAGAGAAAAGTCCAACCCCACCTTTAAGGACTTAGATTTCCTACAAGACATGCACGAAGGGTTGTATTTTGATACAGAAACATACAATGCGCTCATGAAAACTCTTCAGAGAGACTGTCGGGTAAGGAAACGCTTTGGATTTCCTTTGAAAAGTTACCTGTGGTGATGTAAGAAATTGTAAGAAATGTGCCAAGCGGATACGTGGAATCCCATTGGTCCCAATCCTGGTGCTGACTCATGCTTCCCTGGCATCAGAGGAATGTGTGGATGATGAGGGAATTGTCTAGAGCATCTGTTGATGTTACTAATAAGCTAAGTCAGCTTTTTTTTTATATATAAAATGAAAAAAAGATTTGTTTTTCTTTTCATCCTCCACTGTGGGGACGGTAGCTAAACCAGAGGCTGAAGAAATTTAGGTTTAAAGCCGTGATTAGACCATGTAGAAATCTTGGAAGAAGTAAGATTCCAACAGGCAAGAGAAGCTTAGAGAAAAGGTGTGTGGTGGGATTGATAAGTGGGTTCCTGGAAATCCAGTGTGGATGCGGACCATGTGGTGAGCCCATTTGCTGAATGTGTTTTATGTGATCTGAATAAGAGGCGATCAGGAATGAGGCTTAACAGAGTAAACACCATTTTACCCAAACTTAGCCAGGGTGATTGTCCAAAGGAAGGAGGAATTCATAGTCTGAAGTCCCCAGCCTTCAATACTTAAAGAAAAAAAGTGTCAGGCCAAAACCCAGGGAAGATTTTGTTGACATGGTGAATTTAGGGAAAGTTAAGTACAAGTCCTTTTGAAGACAAAGGATGAAATTGCAATTCTGAGGGGTTCTGAAGGATGATGATCATTTCATGAACACATTCTTGGGAATATCATTTCCTGGCTCAGATGAACCTAGGAGAGTCACCGTAGTGAAGATGGCCAGAAGGCATGTTGGTTTGGGTCTGACCAGGGCTTTCGGGAAGAGCAGGTGGGAAGAGCAGGGCCTGGTCGCTGGGAAAAGGATGCCTTCCAGGCTGTGGCTTTCTGGGCCCTGTGTGGGCCTGGGCAGATGACCCGCAGTGTTGCCAGGGAGGGAGGACCCCTCTCTGCCAGACTCGAGCTCGCCTGAGGCTCAGGAAGGCATTCTAACCACCCCATGTGGTATGTAAGGTGGGGAATTCTCCCTGAGAAAACAGTCCTACCATGTCTGACTTTTTTCTGTCTACACGTTCAACATGTCTGATAACGCACGAAGGTATGTCTATGGAATTGTTTCATTGATAGAGATATTATTCCCTAGCTTCTATTTTTTAACTACCATCTAGTGAATGCTCGGAATGCGTCGGGCTAGTCGAAGATGTTTTTAATGCACCATTTTATTTCATTCTCTCAGTAACCATTGGAAATCAGTACTATTCATACTCCCATTTAATCCATGAACAGTGAGGTTCTCAAAGAAGTTAAGAAACCTGCCCAGCAACTTAGCAAGTCAGTGGCAGAGCCCACAGCTATTTGGGTACAAAGCATGTGCTGTTAACAATTGATATGTAAAAAGATTCACTGTAAAGATTTTTTTAAAATTATCCTTTCAGAAGTAAGGGGGGAAAACAGTGGGAACCAAGGGGGGAAAATGTCCAGCTGGGCTATTCAGATATCTGGATGAATATGAATGATTTAAGTTTTTCCTTAAAAAAGAAAAAAAAAACATACATTTTAATAGAAACCTTTTCCTGTGCTTTTTCTGCCCTTACAGGATGTGGGTGAAAAGTGACTCTCAATTCCCCAGAGTTTAGTATAAGCCTCTCCAGTTTTAGATTTGCTTTCTATTAGTGCCTGTGTGAGAGCGCTCGCGCAAGCAAGCTTCTTGCCTGTTTAATATGGAAACCTTTTCCTGCTGTCTTAAAACCACAGGCTTCTATGCCAGAAAAAGGAAAGGTCAAATGTAAAAGAGCCATGGCACAGGATTTGTCTGTTTATTTACCGTTCCTGAGGCCAAGACTGATAGAACAGGATCAACATGACTTTTCATCAGGAGTGAGACCCTGGAGATTTGCCGTTTTTTTTTGTGGAATATTTGTTGCTCTAAGGAACATAAAGGCCAGTGTAGCGGTATCATAAGGCTCACTCTTCTCACTCATTGCACTTGATCTTGTAGAAGAACCATGGACCTTCCTTAAATGGCACACAATGTTTATCTTTAGAATGGCTTTTCTGGGGTGTATGGGAGCGTGTAAGTGCGGCAGTGTGTGTGTGTATGTGGTGGGGGGAGGGTAGGAACCTGAGTCCCTTCCATGATCTGCCTTGACTATGACCAAGGCCTCTGTGATCTCAAGTTAGCAGTTGGTTCTCTGAGCAGAACTGCCTCAAGAAAGGCACGTATCTGGAATGGTAGGTCTTAGTATGTAATAGTCATGGACCTCTTTGCAAAACTGATTAAAGGTGTGAACTGTCTCCCCAGAAAAATGCCCATCCACACAACAGTTCAGAAAATCCTTGGAGCTCAATGTTTCCCTACATACATACATACATACATACATACATACAGAGAGGGGGGAGGATATATACATACATACAGAGAGAGGGGGGAGAAAAAGAGGGGAAAAGAGGGAGGGAGGAAGGGACGGGGGGAGAGAGAGAGACCGACCGAGACCCATCCCAGAGCCAGATAGCAGTCATCCCTCTCTCTTCACGTCATCCTCTGAAGGGCCAACTCCTGGTATGGGATCTGTGGTTGGCATTGCCTAGAGGATCTCTTGTCCTCACATCTCTCTCGCTTTGCAGAACTGAGCTTTAGTGCTGGCCGAGGTGCTGTGGTGATCAGGGAGGCTGGAAGGTCTCCCCAGGGCCCATGCCAGCACCCAATAGTGGGGAATCGATGCTGTAAATATTCTCTAAGTGAGGTGGTCCTGCTGAGCCTCTAGAAACAAATCAATCAAGGAACTGTATTATGGTGTCAGCAGCCCAGCAGAGAAAGGAGCCCTAGACCATATTAGGACACATCCTTTCACTCACGTCTCAGACCTACCAGGTGCCACCGTGAGGTGAATGCCTCTATTTTTTATAAACTGACATACAGTATATTAAGTACAATTATTATACTCTAAGGTATTGTGAGGATCAGAGTAGGGGAGGTCATAACTTGGTTTTGGAGGATGAGAAGCGTTCTCCAGGTAGGCAAAGCCGAAGAAGTTTATTTCTAGGAAGATAAAACAATGTAAGTGAGGCATGAAATAGCACGATGCATTCTATGAATTGGGGTCGTCTGGTGCTGCAGTGGTTAACAGTGAGGGAGAGCATGTGAGGTAGGAGAGAAATGCAGTCAGGAGCCAGATAATGTCAAAAGCCCCTTTCTGATGGTGCCAGGGTCCTCGTAAGCTTAGAAGTGGCAAATCCACACATCCCAGACCTTTGGACCCCAGCTTTTCTGTTCTTCCCAGACAGATACGATGAGCCTCCTAACCCTTTGACAAATGCCATCTTCCCCCACCCACCCTTCGTCCCTTTCCCTGGCTTCCCCAGTTCAGCCTTCGGCCCTTGTCCATCTGTGACCAACTCCTCCACGTAGTATACTGGCCACTCGGAACTCTTTTGGCCCAGGGTGAGAGTCATGACAGCAGAGAGTACTGCCAGGACATCACAGGTCACTTGCTATAAAAACAGGAAGTAGGATTTATTCAAGTCATTCCCTATGGTCGCCATGTAACAAAGTAGCTGAGAGGTGCATCCTGTTTGAAAACTGCTCTTCCTATGTAGCCTGTCATCTTCCCCCAAGCCTGCTTTTCTTCCTCTCTTCCCTGGCCCAGGGAGCGTGGTCATTATGCAGCCAGCTGCCCAGATCAGTACCTTGAAGTTAACCCTTCCTCCCTCCCTCCTTCTCCCTCCCTCCCTCCCTTCCTCCCTTCCTTCCTCCCTCCCTCCCTCATTCCTTCTTCTTTCCTCCCTCCCTCCCTCCCTCCCTCCCTCCCTCCCTCCCTCCCTTCTTTCTTTCCTTCCTTCCGTCCCTTCTCTTATTCTTTCTCCAGACTCAGCAAATCACCATGTCCTATCCAGTCTGCCTCCTAAATAACTCTTGGATCTTCCCCTTCTCTTTACATGTACAGCCTTTATTAAGACCCTGATAATTCATCTCCTGAGTTTTGCAGTAGCCTCTTGACTAGTTTTCAGTATCATTGCCTCCCAACATGTCCCCAGTGCTGCTGCCAAAAAGATCCTCTGATCAGATCACCAGCTCCTTAAGGTCCTCTGGCTGAGATTCCCCACTGCCTTTGGGCCAAAGCCCATGCTTCCTAACTTGGAACATTAAGATGCACCCTGCCATCTCCAGATGCTCCTTTAGCTTCCTTTGTCAGCCTTCTCTTCCCACTCTGGGAGCACTTCCTATTCTCTAGCCATTCTGATCTGCTAGACACATTCTGCACAAGTTTTGGTCTTCTCGTGGCATGCCTCATCTGCTGGACCATTTGCCAAAGCTCATTCCTTTACCTCTCTGCACTGTAGGACTTGTTATTGTAGACATGCAATGTATATTACAAGATTGTGATTTTTAAAAACTCTTTTATTTGGAAATGTATGTATTACTTTTAGAAAAACAACTAGAAACTATTTTCATAGGCATTTTAATTTTCTATAATTATTTCTTCTCTGACGTAACTTATTTATGAAAATCTCAAGAGTCTCATTTAATTGATTTGATAAATTGTTAGTTACATCCTGAAATATTTATTGACAATTCTGGGGAAATAACGTTGACAAAGAATATTAGCAAGAACTTGCATTTATAATCCAAATCTTTCTTATTCCTTCAAGTGGGAGTCTATCAGGCACAGTCTTGATAATTAATGACCTAAATGACTTATTTTACATTTATTATCATTTTTTACCTAAATGACTTATTTTACATTTATTATCATTTTTGTTGAGCAGTAAAGTTATTAATTTTTAAATAGTGTTGAACCAGTTTTTTCACACAAATGTCTGTCACCATAAATATTAATAGGTTCTCAGTATTTAATGAAACCAATCTTAAAAATAATGAGACTTTCTGATGTGCAAACTGGGATCTTTCTAAGTATGGCAAGCTCTAATTTGTAATTCAGATTCTTCTCAGCTATGGGCATGTTTGTATGGGTTGCAATGTGGGTTATTTTCTGTAATACTTAATTTAGCATTATGGCTAGGGCTTATCCCTCAGCTATAATTTTGTTTAGCATTAATTTTTTTTTGCATTTAGTTTAGACACACACTTCTCTCTCTCTCTGTCCTTTTTTTTAATATTGGTTGCTTTCTCAGTGATCGTTAAAGAGGAAAAAGTGCTTCAGACCTAAAAGACATCTCTCTTACTATGACAGTGCTTACATTTAAGCTCTTGCCTTTATCAGTAAGAAATTGGATGTTTTTAGTCTTCAGCTAAACATGAGAAGGGGAGAGATGTATCATTGACTTTACATGTAGGGACAATGGGGAGGTATAGAGAACATCTGTAATATTCTCAACAATAAAGATAAATTTTAAAAAGGCATAGATACATTCACTGATTTTCAAATATGTTCTAGAAACACTATAATCCCATAATCTGATTCTACTTGTTTTATGAATTTTGCTATCTATAATAGTAGTTATTTTGATGTCGTTGCAATAGGAACATAAGGCAATATTAAAGTTATGAGCAAATAAGTAAAACCAACTCATAGAAGCAAAGATAGTTTGAGCTGGAAAAAATCATAAATCAGAATTTCTTGGGAAACTGTGGATCCATGCCTTCCCTGCTCTAGTCTGAGAGAAAATGATTTTGGACATAGATGTCCAGGCCTAACCAAGCCAGATTTCCTTGTGAGAATAGAAATGAAAACATTGTCATGTATGCGAGGACTTTAAAATTTTTTCTACATGTAAATTATCGTTTATAAAAAAATTATTTTTAAATAATTGTAGATTCACATGCAGTTGGAGGAAAAAATACAGAGAGCTCTCATATGTCCTTCACCTAGTTGCCCCATGGATAACATCTTGTATGACCTTAGGGCACTATTACAACCAGGAAATTGGCATTGGTACAATCCACATAATTTTTTCAGATTTCACCCGCTTCACATGCACTCGTTTGTGTGTGTGTGATGGGGGGTATGTATGTATATAGTTTTAATTTTATACATATGTAGATTTATGTAACTACCATAGTCAACTGAGACAGTTCCTTCACCAAAATCTATCATGCTACCCTTTTATGTATAGCCACAGCTCTCTCCAATCCTTTCTATAACTACCATTCTATTTTCCATCTCATAATCTTGTCATTTCAAGAATGCCATATAACTGGAATCATGTGTAACCTCTGAGATTGGATCTCAGCACACTACCCTTGAGATCCACCAACTTATTGTGTGTACCAATAGATTGCCCTTTTTTATTGCTGAGTGATGTTTCATGGTATGGGTATACCACAGTTCAATCGTTAACTCCCTGAAGAACATGTGGGTGTTCTCTAGTTTTTTTACTGTTACAAATAAAACTGCTGGGAACATTCGCATACAGGTTTTTGCATAAGCGTATGTGTTCATTTCGTTGGTATAAATGCTGAATGCAATTGCTGTGTCATATGGTAAGCACATGTTTGGGTTTGTAAGAAACTGTCATACTCTTTTCCAGAGTGGCTGTAGCATCTGACATTCCCACCAGCTATGTATGAATGATCTAGGTTCTTTTCATCCTCACCAGCATTTGCTGCTGTTACTACAATTTTTATTTTAGCCATTCTAATAGGGCTATATTGAAGTCTCTTGTTTAAAAATTACTTGAGTATATACTCTAGCAAAGCCAAAGGTAAACCCAGTAAAAGAAGCAGTTTGGGGATATAGGAAGAGTGGTGACAATGGAACAGAAAAACACTTAAGTCAAATGGCTGATCATATGTTTATGGGATTTAATGCAATTGCTAGGGATTCCTAAGGAGGAGAGGCCTAAGGTATTGGACTTCACCGTGTGTTTCTAATGATAAGAATTTTTATGAGACTTTAAAGGCTCATAGCACTTCATCTAACCCTATTTTATGGCCATTGATATTTCTACATTATATTGTAATTACTTGGGTGTATGTTTATTGTTTGCCTATTAAAATCTGTTCTCTGGGAGACTAGGAACTGTGGGACTTTATTTTCCTACCCTTCATATCATTTAATAGGATAGCAGTTTGTCTCGGTGTTAGTCTTTTGGTGAAGCACGAGAGATAACAATAGCAAACATTTTTTTAATGTGAATCTTACCTAATTGACAAGCATAAGAGCAGACTTTGGTAATACCCTACTCATGGTTTGTTTTGAAGTAGAACCAGAGTAAATCATCGTATCAGTGTTGTGAATTTGTGGATAATCAGTTGAAGTAAATTCATATTGCTCATTTGGCGAGTGTCTGTTAATGGCCAGTAAATTAGTCAATTGCAACTGTGTTGACCTCTTCATCTACTCAGTTACTTATTTAGGTGGTGACTGGTGTCCCCATTTAAGGCTGTCTGTACAACACGGCCGCTCATCAGTCCTGGCAAGGGGCTGATGTTTGTCCAGGCTTTTTGCCAGCTGCTGCAGTTCAGCTCTCACACGGGAGGTGATGCAAAGGGGCCTCGGCTGGCATTAACAGAAGGGACACGATGATGAGGACCAGTGACTTTCAGAGTAGCTACAAAAATCAAAATACTCGTCTATGTGATGTTCAAGTCATCTTGCTACTCAGTAAGAGATACCTCAATTTGAGCCCAACTAGTAATTCTCAATATTTCAAAATGAGCTGTTCCCGTTTTTGGTGGAGGGAGGGTTCCTTCTTAGATATAACTTATAGATACCAAGATAGCTTAGCATTTAAAATACATCATAAACTACATGTGCAAAAATACAGTACTTAATACACGATTTCATGTAAGAACACATTTCCAAGGCTCAGTTCATCCATAGGGCAATGAGTTAACGAAATCTTGCAACCTACTTCAGGGAAGGCAGGAGAGAGGAACATGGTGCCAAGTAACTGAGGAACACAAAGTAAAGTTAGTGATCCAAACATTTAATTTTAAATGTTTAATGAAAAACATAATCAAGCACATTGACACTTGCCAACTGTTACCAACATGTGTGCACATGAAATCCTATCAACCTGAAAGCAAAACTTCTTTCTGAGGAATGTGATGGTTACAGTGCAGTTTATTGTTTTTAAATCTTGTTTTTTTCTATCTCGTGGCGAGGGAGACCAGGGGCTAGAGGTGTGCCGTTGAATGCTGTGGGAGTGGCTCTTGAGAAAACTCATTAACTACAGAAACTGGAGGGTTATCAAGCCACTAGTTGTTTTTTAAACCCTCACTTCAAACCATATGGAGCATTACAACAAATCCAACGAAAGAATGGAAATGGGAGACTGAAAATATCTTCTTCAACCCTAAGAAGCAAACTTTCTTTTTTCTTCCTAAAAGAAATAGTACCTAGAGATTAGAGAACTCAGTGTATTTCCTGAGGTAGTGTGTCTAGCTAGCGTTCATTTTAAATAACTTATGATGTGGAAATAGAAATGTTAGCTAAAGTCTTTCAGCTTATGAAATAGAAGTGATGCTATAGCTAGTATATCAGAGTTTCCTGCCTTAGAGTTATAAGAAACTATGTCTTTCATTTTGGAGATGACCCTAAGTCTGGAGGTCAGGTCAATGTAGGTCAAATGGGGGGACTCACAAAGTATCTGAGGGGAGGTGGCAAAGGTAAGGAAATGTCCCCATGGGTCATATCCTCTTCCCTATTGGGAATCCTGGGAAAGCAGAGATGAGAGCGATAGCAGGAAGGTGAAGTGGCCGTTGGGGTGTGATGGCAGCAACCTGGCTTTGAAGATGTGTCTGGAAAGCTTCTTAGGTTGGCCAGTGTGGATCCAGTGGCCAGTGTCAGTCAGTCACTCAGATGACCATGTGGAATAGAGCAGGGTTATAAATACTCCAGCCAAAGGGGACAGGGTGGCAAAAGCTGGCAACTTATAAAATAGAGAGGAGGCTCCACAGATTAGGAGAAACTTCTGGAATCTGGTGAGGGACTGAGTTATAGGACTTTAGGAGTACGTGAGAGTTTCTGGGGTCTGGGAAAATGTTACAAAGTTTAGAAAATGATTCAGAAATGTGTCTTGTGGTATGTTACTCGGTTTGTTGTGCACCTTTTCAATGCAATCTTATCTTTAATTTAGGCAACTGGAGACACTTTTAAAGGGGAAAATGGGTTTGGTTTTTATAGGGCTTTATTTTATTCATTCAACATCCAGTGCACATTTACTGAGTATCCATGGTGTTGTAGGAAAGGCACCTGCTCGACTTCCTTGTGAAAGGCAAGGTAATTCCTTGGCCACACACTGGTTCTAGTTCTTTCCAAAAAGATCAGCACATACTGGCTTTTGAAAGGCTTTGACTCATGTGTATGACTCTTCATCCCGGTCAGTACCACTCAACAATTGTATATACCCCCTGCCTCTGCAAGGGAATGTCCCTTTGGTGTTACCAATGTTCTTCCTTCTAAGACATTTCTAAGTTTGGCATTTTGATCCAGCAAGTATAACTCTTCTCACCTTTGCCCTTAGAAATTTTGCACTTCTATACAGTGAGATGGAAAATCTCCATGAGAGAATTTGTGCCTCCCTATAAGAGTGAAATGACAATCTGTTATTAATGAATTTCCACATTAAATTTTGACTTTTCATTAGAAAAAAACACATCTGTGTACTTTTCTATATGTATACTTCAGAAAAAAACATATTTTTAAAAGATACATAGTCCACTGGATATATCAGTCCTCCATAGCTATCAGGGATGTTTGTTTATCCTCATCCAGCTTCAATGTGAGCCTGGCTGGAGTCCGCATCTCATTAACTTCATTTCTCCAGGAAGAACTCATTTGTAAGCCTCGCCCACATGCAGCCAGCCCCAGCTGTTCCAAAGACAAACTCTTCTAGATTCCAATTCAACATTTTCTTCCTTTTCACCAGTACTTGGAAATCTGAGTTCACAATGGACTTTCTTTGGGGGTGGGGGTTCGCCATCCTGTGATACTGCCCTTTCAGAAAGAGCTACCCAACTTTTTTCTAGATTATTAGCAATTTGAGGGGGGAAATGTCAGCCACCTAATTTTCAAAGAACAGAGAAATCAGTGATTCCAGGTTGCATATTTACCTCCTCTGCCCTCAGATATGCAGAGAAAATAATCTTGCTCACTAAAATCTACTTCCCCAAACTTAAACGTACTAGTCATAATATTTCAGTATTTTCTGATGTAATCAGTTACCTCTTACTGTATAGTGTCCTTATTCAAAGTTGAACTCCCTCTCAGGGCTTGTGTAAATTATCCCTGTTTTATTGCTCCATATTTTTAGGAAAACACCATTGGAAATGTAGGATCTCGATCACATGTTGATAACACCAGAGACAAGAACACTACCCCTCCACTTACGATACTTTATTTCCACCTAAAACCATCACCCTCGTGCTGTGTGGGATGTGGCATTGAGCCAACCTCTTATACTTTCTTTAATTTTGACCAAATATATGTTACTATTTTAAAAGTAAATTATAATACCTCAAGACCCCAAAGAATTCATTTCTAGTGATACCTTGCACAACCCAGGTTTTCCATCACTGCTTAAAACTTCCACTACAGATAGATACTTGCTGTTCTTCTTAAATTGTAAGTTGTTCAACAACAGTGGTGACTTTCCCTGACCTAAGATTTGTCCTGCCCTGGGGAACCTTTAATGACCTCAGAGCATGGATTGGCTGGACTTCTCTGGCTTCAAAACACCACAGGAATCTTATTTGACAAATCCTGCCTTAACTGCCTACTGAATTAATTCTGTCATTCAGCAAATAGTTTTCAATTCTTCCTGTGCATAAGGCTCTATTCTAAGTCCATGGCAGGTACAAAAAATGAATAGGATATGGTCCTTGCCTTTAAGAAGCTTAGAGTTTAAAGTCTAAGTTCAAACCATCAAAGTTTTATTTATCATGGACAGATTCTCCCACTCTCTTCTTTTTCTTTGTCCATTAGGGCAAAGTGGAGAGGGGAGGAGGGATATTTACCCAGAGAGGCAGTTCTTCTGAGGGGGTGGACTGTAAAAGACAGTGATGAGGATTCAGGAATTTCATCTCATACGTTGAAAGGAGATGTGGAAACTTGAACTAAGTGTGGCCTCTGAGTCTCACTGGGCAGCTGGCCAGCCCATATACTCTCAGCTATTAAGCCACAAATCATTCATGATGAAGCCAACTAGAAGATATATCATGTAATGGGAAAATCTTGGCAATTTTAATATAAAATATTACTTTTAAATGTGTTTACAAAATAATTTATTAAGACAACTTTAGAAACAAAGTGTCTATAGAGAAAAATCCAAAACTCATCTAATATAGAAGCTGATTATATATATATATATATATATATATATATATATATATATATATATACATACACACACATATATAATCTTTTGAAATCATAGATGGCTATTTCTAATACCTATAAGGTATACCTCTATTACTTCAAGCTTTTTAAATGAGCAAAACAATTGTTGGTACAGATCAATCCAGCACAGCCCAAAATTCAAAAATCACTACATTAGACACAGTGAAAAACACAATATTGCCATAACTAAGCTAAGGATTGAATATTTATTTCAGACTGCTTTACCAGCTAAAATTGTATGGCTTGTCACAGCCTGTTTTTTCTCTTCATTATATTAGCAAAGAACACTCTGAACTTTCTTGAGGAAATTGAGTTTTAAAAGCAGCATTCAGCATTAACTCGACTTCCCATGCAAGGAATTCTAGAGTCCTACTCCAAGAGGGCCTACTTTGGGAGGAATGACAGGTCCTTGGATTCATGTCTCCCTGAACCAATGTGTCCAGGGCTGTCTATTTGCATAAATTCTTGAGGATGCTATTTTGAGTTGTCTTCTATTGTTGAATTAACACATATGTTTTGCCAGTCACTCATTCTTGATTCAGGGACTGGACTGTAAGCCAATTGGAAAAATACTCAGGGCCCTTGATACATCCTCCTGTCAGCTCCACACTTGTTAACTTGTTAATTCTTTAGAGCTTCTATTGGAGAATGATCAGGTGAAATCAGTATAGAACAGAGCAAGTTTTCTGCTTTAACCACTTCAGCTAAGATCCCAAATTATTTTTATTTTTATCTGTATCATCTCTACCCCATCAGCAGAAGAGACAGTGGTAAGTTAACAGTAAATCAGTATACTAGTATAAATGCATTTTATTTAAGCATTTCAAAGCAGTGTATTCAATTTTATTTTTGAAAAGGTCAAATATATACAAAAGTGGACAGAATATTACCATGAACCCCCATGTGCACTGTATCCAGCTTCAACAATTTTCAACTCATGGCCAATCTTGTTTTATCCCACTGTCCTCCTTCCCATAGGATTTGAAGCAATCCCAGGTATCACATCATTTTACCCATATATTTTTTTAGTAAGAATTCCTAGAAAATAAGGATTCCTTTAAAAAATAACCACAATCTCATTATACCTTTACAAAATTACTAATTCTTACTAATTATCATATACATAGTCATTGTTCAAATTTCCAATTCTTTGAGAAATGACTTTTTTCCTTTGGATCAGGATTTAAATAGGGCCTACTTGTTAAGCCCCTCCTAATCCCCCAATAACTGATTTTTTCTTTGTGAGAGTATATGTTGAAGAAATTGGTTTGTTTATCCCATAGTCTGTATTTTGCTAATTACCTCCCCATGGTTTCTTTTAACATGGTCCTCTCTCCTGTTCTTCCTGTAGAATGGTTGTTGGAGCTAGATGATTGATCAAATTTAGGTTTGACGACTTTTATTTGGTCTTGTCTCTTCCCATCAGGAGGCACATAATGTCAGAATGCCTTTCTTTCTGTGATTTTAGATTCATTAATTCATTAGGGTTGTAAAATGGTGAAGTTTTCATTTTATCATCCATTAGCTAGAATGCTCAAATGATTTCTAAGCAAGAGAGTGCCTGGCACCTAGTAGGTACTCAATGCAATATTTATTGAATGAATTAGTTTCCTTAAGAACCGCTGTGACATGGAAAGTTACTGCATGCCTTTGACAGAAACCTTGCTTGCCTGCGATCCAATTAATAAAGCATCTCTTTCTGTCCTAGTATCACCATCCTTCTCCATCTTACACAAAGCATCACTTACAGATTACCTGAGTTGCATTGTCTTTGTCACTGAATATCTTTTGGTGCTGGGTACCAATTTTTAAATGTGGCTGTTTTTTGAAGTTCTTAAAGACTTATTTGATGATTATCTTTTCTCAGTTTTATGCCAACTTAACTGTGCATTCCTTACATATTGGAAAAGGCCAAGAAACAGAAAACCAAGGAGGCCCTGAGAAGTGTTTCAGAACAGAGCCTCCTTAGGGCCAGCACCAAGCACCCTCTAACCTCTTAGATGGTTAAAGGTCTTTGCAGTTGACCCAGCCTGTGACGCACACTCCTTGCAAAGGCTTCCTAAAAAGAAAGCGATGTTTTTACAGACTCTGAGCTCAGCCTCGTTTGTAGCAAAACAAGCTTGCCTTTTATCTTCCATTTAGTGTGCCTATAAAACAGTAAATCAAAAGAGCCTCTGTAAATCATAGCTTGATTTTTGCCCTTGACACAGTGTGTATAAATATTCTCTGGTATTGGGTAGGTTTAAAAACACTGTAGACAATTAGCTTTATTTTTCTAACAATATAGAGCACATAATCACAGTAATCACATCATCATGAAGCAGGAGATCAGATCCTCATATTTAAGACATAGATGCAGTGCTATACATTCTTGCTGCTGAATACTTTGGTATTCACTTGTTCACATGAAAAGCAACGTAACAGATACACGTTTCTGCTATGTTCTCAGTGCACAGCAAGGAGCACAAAGTAAAGCAACCTTTGGTGAGAGGAGCACTCTTGTGTGCATGATTGGAAAAATACAGTTACAACCTGAGGTCAAATTGTATTCCATAGAGGAGCATGATAATGTGCTTGGGTTTTCAGAGGGAAGACATGTTCCCAACATTTTGTTGAGATCATGAGTCTAATTTTCATAGAGTTAAGTGTTAAGATAGGCTTTGAAGACCCAGTAAAATTTTTAAATATAGTAACAATCTTCCAGAAGAAACAGCATGAGCAAAAACATCAGGGCTTCCATCTTCAGGGCACATTTAGGGGTAATTAAGGGATTCCAGTTTGACTCGCCTGCAAAATGACTCTAGGCAGGTATTAAATAAACAGAGTTGTCTGGAGCCATAGGAGAGAGGACCTTCAGTGTCAAGTTGAGGCATTGGCACCAAGCAGTGAGGAGAGAGTAAAAGCTTTGAGTAGGGGTGTGATGGGACCTGGTCAAGCCAGGGTGTCAGGAATGGATCAGAAAGGGGAAAATAGGGAGTTGAAATCATTAATGAAGAGGAACATTTTAATGATAGAAGCTGAAGGATTGGGCAATTTAATGAAAGGAAAAGGAGACGTGGAGTCAAATCCACATTAGAATGGTTTCAAATAAAAGAGAGAAGTGAAGAAAAAGAACTGCTTTGGGGAAAATAAGAGTGTAGGGTTGCAGCAAGACAGTGTACGGAAGTTTAGAAATGTCCAGAGGCCATCAGAAATATATAGGGCTGGGCCTGGCCAGTGTTGCTCAGTGGTTGAGTGTCGACCTATGAACCAGGAGGCTGTGGTTCTATTCCCAGTCAGAGCACATGCCCTGTTGAAGGCTCGATCCCCAGTGTGGGAGCGTGCAGGAAGCAGCTGATCAATGATTCTCTCTCATCGTTGATGTTTCTATCTCTCTCTCCATCTCCCTTCCTCTCTGAAATCAACAAATATATATTTTTAAAAAGAAATATATAGGACTAGAGCTTAGGAGTGAGTTCGTAATAAATATGACATTTTAGGAATTGTCTATAGAGATATGATAGTTGGAATATCCCTCTAAATAATCTCAAATCTATCCACTTCTCCATTGAACTTCCTGCTGCCCCCTCATTCAAGTGTCATATCCTCTCACCTGCACTATTGAAATAGTCCCCAGTCAAAAGCAGGAGCCTGATTTTTTTCCTCCCAGGCCTTATTCCAATATGTAACTCAGGCTTGTGTAATTTTGAGGATGGTATAGGTATCTGTTTTGCTTACCCCTAAGATCCAGCAACTTCCATGGTGCTGGGCACAGACAAAACACTCAATTTTTTTCCAACAAAAGAGTAAGTGAATATCAGTACTGAACAGCAGAGAAAGAAAAGAGTTGAAGAGAGAACTCTGGTGAACCTTCTTGAGGCCACAGAAGGAAAGAGTGGGAAAGACAAGTAGGCAAAGAACCAAGGAAAGCAAGACACAGCTGAGGTTGAGTGGAGATTCTAGGAGGAGTGTCAGCCATGGTTGATTCTGCAGGGGCAGGAGGAGCAGGACAAGAAGAACAGCTAACATTTATTGGGTGCTTTCTCTATGCCAGTGACTGTCCTAAGACTTGATGTTGATTCATTCAGTCTTCACACTAACTCTGTGAGATAGGTATCCCTGTTCTCTCTATTGCCCAGATGAGTACCGAGACCCAAAGAGGTTATATACTTTGCTCAAGGACAAAGTGGGGGAGATGAGTCAAACCCAGCCAACTAGCCCCAGAGCATGGAGTCTTCACCACCATGCGGCCATTCCAGCTCCTTCTAGCAGCAGGACAAGTAACAGTGCCAGCGTGAAGGGGTATGGCAGAGAAGGCAGAAAAGAAGGACCAGCTGCTCTTTATGACCTTCAGCCATGAAGAGAGGACAGCAGTGTCTATTATTCTGCATTAGAACATCTACATTAAGTCTCCGAATTTACAGAAACTGCATGAGACTAGAGCATTCCTGATGCATCACTGGCCCTGAGAGCTTGGAGAATATGCTTTTATTTCAGGAACAGATTTCTTTGATCACAGCTTCAGGGTATTATACCAGCTGCTTTGACATCATTAACTTTTCTTTTTACTACATTCCAGGGTTATTATTGACTTAAAAGAATCCTTGAGAGAGAGACAAAAATCTGGCTTTGACAATAAAAAGCATTATGGTATCCAGCTTGCTTTCAGCTTTGCATATGTCTATAAACCCTTTCTGCTTTCATATTTTTACAGCTGAGGAAATAGGGTCTTGCCCAGGCTAGATGGAAAAGCACCTGTATTTGCATTGCAACCTGTGTTTTGCATAACAAATGCACAGATAGGCAGACATTCTGGAAAAAAAACGTGTGTGCCTGAGTGACAGACTAGACTGATTGGTGGCTGTCACGTTGCAGAATGTTGCATACTCTCAAAGCTCACAATGTTGAGATTTTGGAAGATTTATGGATTCCTTTAATTAAAGAACTGGAAGGATATGAATAACAGAACTACTTCGTTCCTAATTGATGCAGATCTACAATGCTCATCCCTAAAATCTGTTCCCAGAATTTTTCATTACAGAAGTTTTAAAATCTGATTTAAAATATATGTACAGTTACCTTTTTCTTCTTTAACTTTTTTTTAGGGATGGTGACTTTGCCTCACCAAATTCTAACTATCATGTCCTTTCCATACAATGGGATTGGAATTGATCATTTTTAAGGTTTTTCACTCTGAAAGTAGGAGCCTGAAATCCTAAAGACAATTTGGCACTGTTCAAGGATGCTGACAATCCAATTTAAGAGTAGAGAGAAAATGAATCTCTTTTACAAATTTATTTGTTGCTTTTTCTTAATCTCTCAGGATCATATCAATTAATGCAGAAAAAGCATTTGACAAAATTCAACACCCTTTTTTTATAAAAACTCTCAGTAAAGTGGGAATAAAGGGATCATACCTTAACATAATAAAAGCCTTATTTGACAACCTATAGCCAACATCATACTCAATTGGCAAATACTAAAACCATTTCCCCTAAGAATGGGAACAAGACAGGGATGCCCACTTTCGCCCCTCCTGTTTGAAATAGTATTAGAAGTGCTAGCCATTGCAATCAGACAAGAAAAGAAATAAAGGTATCAAATTGGAAAAGAAGAAGTAAAACTCTCCTTATTTGCAGATGACATGATATTGTACCTACAAAACCCTAAAGACTCCATAAAAAAACTACTAGATTTAATAAATGAATTTGGCAACGTAGCAGCATACAAAATTAACACCCAGAAATCTTGGCATTTTTATACACCAATAATGAACTCACAGAAAGAGAAACGAAAAAATCCCATTTACCATTGCAACAAAAAAATTAAGGTACCTAGGAATAAACTTAACTAAGGAGGTAAAAGACCTGTACTCAGAAAACTATAGGACATTGAAAAAAGAGATAGAGGAAGATATAAACAAGTGGAAGCATATACCATGTTCATGGATTGGTAGAATCAACATCATTAAAATGTCCATACTACCCAAAGTAATCTATAGATTCAATGCAATCACCATTAAAATACCAACTGCATATTTCACAGACCTAGAACAAACTCTCCAAAAATTAATATGGAATTTAAAAAGGCTGCAGCAATCCTGAGAAAGAACAAAATAGGAGAAAATCACAATACCAGATATCAAGCTATATTACAAAGTCACTTGTTACCATTTACAGGGGAAGAAACCAAGACACAGGGAGGTGCTATGAACTGCCGAAGGTCACAGAGTCCATGCTCTTTATCCTGCATGTCCTTATCTCAAAACTGCCTGGTACTGGCACAAGAACAAATATATGGACCAATGCAACAGAACAGAGAAATCGACCCAAGCCATGATGCTCAATTAATATTTGACAAAGGAAGCAAGAGCATACAGCGGAGTCAAGACAGTCTCTTCAATAAATGGTGTTGGGAAAATTGGACAGATACATGCAAAAAAATTAAACTAGACCACCAAATTACACCATACACAAAAATAAACTCTTGAAGTTTATTTTTTAAAAATAAACCAGGATAAACATTCGGCCACTTAAAGCACTGGGATAGCATCAGTAGCTGAAATTGGACCACAGCCTAATTGTGTACCACTTATAAAATGCACATGTTCTCTTTGGCCTGTCCTTGGGCAGGAAAAGAGACTTCAAGTACAAACAAAGCAGTTCAGGTTGGACAATGCATTAAAAATATAAGAAAAATTATTTTCTAAAGAGACAAGCAGAATTTATGTGTGGATAGCTTGCAGAAGAAAATGAAATAAGTGTGATGGTATCAGGAGTGCCTTTTGATCTGTACCACTCCACTGTACGCTCCCAGGCCTGTTAGGAACTTGCCACATAGTCACTAGTTCTGATTAGCATTTGCTTTTGAAGCCATTTCACCACTTTGAGGGAATCCTTATCAAGCGGTAGTTTGGGCTGTCAGGGCATAAGGCTATGGTTTTTGCCCATTAAAATGGAGACTGTTCCCTTAGGTCACGAGGCCATCATTTTATAGCCTCTTCACCAAATTGCTGGGTTGTCAGCTGACCTTTTCCCGTTGAATATCCAAGTTATACTATTGGGTACCCACCAACCCAAAGCTTTTAAAGGAATCAGGATTCACCAAAAGGGTATTGGTAAGCCGCTAGAAATAGTCATGTCTTTGTTGGATTTTTAGGAGTTTTTTTATTTCAGAAATATAACTCCAGGGGTGTTTATTTCAACCGAATATCTATAATCTCTCACACTAGCGTGAGCAATGAGTCACCATGACCTATAATTATGATGATAATAGCTAGCACTTAATTAGCTCTTTCTTTGTGCCAGGAATTTTTCTAGGCACTTGACCTGCATTGCCATATTTAATCTTCACAAGCACCCCATGCAGTAGGTAATAGCATTGTCACCATTTACTGGGGAAGAAACCGAGACACAGGGAGGTGCTATGACCTGCCGAAGGTCACAGAGTCCATGCTCTTTATCCTGCATGTCCTTATCCAACAGTGTAAGAAGGGACCACTAGCACTGATAATGTGATATGAAAATTGGCATCTGCAGGTGGTGATCCCTGTGCAGGTCTATGGAGCTCTTGAGTGGACACAGTCCCCAAGCTGTCCATTCAGTATGGCTAATAAAAGGCCTAAGATCCCTTTGCACTTGTTTCTGTCTGAAGTAAGCATCCAGTCTCTGTTTGTGTTTTCTTGTAAGAACCTGGGTTCTTGGCAACCCTGATGCAGAGCTGGCCTGTCTTCTTCCTTGGCTCTGTGCGACTCTGTGGAGGGGTGAGGCACTCAAACCAATCAGGGGGTCTGATGCCAGAGTGTTGAGTCTATGGGGAAAGCTGTTCCTTCCATCCTTTCTTCTCCTTCCAATTTGGAGCACTCCTCCTCAGGTTAGGGAAGCTGGGTCCACATTATTATCAGGCCACTCTCTTGACTCTTGGGTTAGAACGTTTCACGGCCTCAACCTCGTAAGTTTAAGATTCTCCTCTCAGCTCTTGCCTGCCTCCTTTCTGAAAGTTCCCAACTTAGCATCCAAGAGATGAAGGGTGAGCCCTAGGGAGTAGTTGATACTCCTTTGCAGCCCACTTTCCATTTTCCTCACTGACAGCGAAGATGTATGGCCCAGAGACAACCCATGTTTCCGAGGCCACATGTGCTTTGTTTACAGAGCCTGCTCTCAAAGGGTCCATGAAGTGGCAGCCACAGGTATGCAAATGCTCAGGCCTGACCCCTCTTTATAGTGTCATAAATGGCTGATCAAAAAGCAGTTGGGCTGAGGGAAAATGAGAAGCTAGGAAATTCTAGGATATTCAACCGCTGGGTAAACAAGTGCCTATAGACATCACTATCTCTCTGGCTGCATCCAACTACTTTTAATTCCTTCTCTTCCCCACTGTTTGCCAAGTGGATAATTAAGCAGTAAGTCATGTTCTCTGTTGAGATCATGATTTTTAAAAAGACTTGCTACGGAACCAAATGGCAACTTTGAAAGGAAATCTTTGAAAAGACCAATGAACTCCCGCAAGATTAAGATGTTGAGAGCAAAATCCAGACAAAAATATTCCAGCTGAGTCTTCATGCTGAGGAGGGTACAAGTTGTAGAGACCATTGGTTTTTGGTTTCAGTCCAGCCAATGCCACTTACGAGCTGTGTGGCATTGAACAAATTACTTTATCTCTGTGTCTTCTATTTTTTCACGTGTGAAATAGAGTTGTGAGGATTGAACCCAAGTAAACCACTTAGTACCTGGCACAGGGAAAGTGTTCAATAAATACCATTAGAGTAACGTACGTGGAACATTAGGAAAAGATGTGCATACTTTAGGTTTGCATAGAAATACTATCTTTGAGCCATTATGATAATCCTTACAGCACATGACCTAATAATTTTTATTTAGATTTTTCCTCTATCAGCCACCCTCCTGGGAGGGATGCAGGAGCTGTGTGTCTGTATAGCTAGAGCTCGCTGGTTCTGTGTAGATGAGACTTGCAGGCCATTGGAGTTGACCGGACTCCTGGTTCTTTTTCTTATCCAGGTGCTGGAAAGCTTCAAGATCATGGACTATAGCCTTTTGCTGGGAATCCACATCTTAGACCATTGCCTCAAAGAGAAAGAAGAGGACACGGCACAAAACGCGCCTGATGCGAAGCGGCCTGGGATGCAGAAGGTTCTCTACTCCACAGCAATGGAATCCATCCAGGGTCCAGGGAAATCTGGGGACGGGATCATCGCAGAGAACCCGGACACGTAAGTGCAGCCACCCGCCCACAAGCCCTCTTGGTTGGGGCCGCCCACATCGTTGAGTGATGAAATGCAATCATGTTACCTTCATGGTGGCTCTTTGGGAATAGATTCCTACTTGATGCTAAAATGAACTAAGCCAGGTTTCAGTTCTTTTTTTGTTTGTTGGTTTGTTTCCAATGAAGATACTTAAGTGTGGGTAGGGTGAAGGGAAGCAGCAATAGCTAGTCAGGGCTTAAAGACTAGTACCACTCCAAGGCACAGGGACAATGGGAGGAGCCCCATGGTCCCTGAAGAATGGGTGCCAAAGTGAACTGTGGTTGTGGGACACAGCCATTGCTGGAACCCTGGGCTGAAATATGGAGGGAACAGAGAAGAAATATCTGGGTGTCTCTCCTCTCAAACTCTGCTCCTTTTTTAAATTAATTTTTACATTCAGTTTTATTATGTACTAGAGGCCCAGTGCACGAATGCGTGCACAGGTCGGGTCCTGCTGGCCCAACTCGATTGGGAAGATCAGGCCGGGCTGACTGGGGTAAGGGGCCATGGATGGTTGGTGGGCTGGCCTTGCCCCCAATCAGGGTAGGGGGGGCAGTCAGGGGCGAAGCCGGCGGGGGGGAGGGGCTGTGGGCGGTTGGCCAGCCATGCCCCCTGGTCAAACTCCCAGTTGAACTCCCGGCCGAGGGGACAATTTGTATATTAGCCTTTTATTATATAGGACTAGTTTCAGGTGTACAGCATAGTGGTTAGACAGTCATATACTTTACAAACTGTTCCCCTTGATATTTCCAGGACCCGCCTAAGCCAGGCTTCATTTCTATTCTTCTGTGGATGACTGGATGGGTAGCCATGCTTTGAGTTATCGTTCTTTCACCCACTTGGTTTCCCCCCACTCCGCAATGGCTCTATTTTTTAATGATGGCTGAAAATGTTTTTACCCCCATTTACTACATATTCCAAACACCCATCATACTTTGAATTTAAATAAACATGTATTTAAGCAAATACATGATTGGAATTATGTCCCCAATTAAGAGCTTCTGATCTGCCTAAGAGGATTCTGTTGTTCTAGACCTCTCCCCTGGCAGATGTGGTCCGTCACCACTGCCAGATGTGATAGTAACTTTGGGATTAGTTAGCTTATTGTATAAAGTGAATACCGACTAACAGAAACACTTACTACCAAAGAAAATTATTGAAATGGCTGACTGTATCACATGCGTGTACCAGCTGAGCAAGGAGACTGAAAGAAAGAAATCATTTTCCTTGGCTGTAAGTGGCTTCCTTCTCGGATTCTTCAACAATGACTAAACCACAAGCATATTTCACTTTCATAAAGGAAGTTCATACATATTAAACTGTAAAAAAATCCTTGCTTGCAAATCCATCTAAATGTCAAACAATCAATTAAACAAGTTACTTATTTTCTATCAGTATAGTGAAATATTACAGTCATTAAAATATATATTACTTGCCCAGCTGGTGTGGCTCTGTGGTTAAAGGTCATCCCATGTACCAAGAGGTCACCAGCTCAATTCCCGGCCAGGGCACATGCCCGGGTTGCAGGCTCAATCCTCTGTAGGGGATGTGCAGGAGGCAGCCAATTGATGTTTCTCATTGATGTTTCTATCTCTCTCTCCTCCCTTCCTCTTCCTCTAAAACAAATAAAAGCATATTTTTAATATATTTTTATTGATTTCAGAGAGGTTATCTTTGCATCCTGGGAATGGATTCCTTATACATTTTTTTCTTTGTGCTTTTCTATATTTTATTTTGAAATCTCATAGTGAACATATAAAAGTGTTGCATTTTCAAAAAGCAGTATTTTAAAATACTTTAAAATTCTTGCTCATGGCTTTAAAATAGGAATACTTTTAAAATTGTCCTCTTTCTACCCAGTTCTCCAGAGCTGACAGCTTAGGTGTCACTCTGATCTGTGGGAACGACATCATGCTGGATTCCAAGGAAAACTTTAACTGAGACCAGAATTCTCAAAGAGTGTCCATTTTTATTTACAGCCTACTTATTAGAAATGACTTTTAACTTCCTATTCTTACATTACAAAATATTTTCTCTTTTGCTCTATCAACAGAATGGGAGGGATTCCAGCTAAAAGCCATAGGGGAGAAAAACTGCTTTTATTTATGGGCATTATTGACATTCTGCAATCATATAGGTAAGAAATTGGGGGGAGTCTTTTATAATTTTAAAAAAGTAAATCAACAAAAGATTCTGAAAATTCACCAAGTGAGAGGGATTTTTACATTCTCATTTTCTTTTTCTGCCCGTTTACACTTAGGCTAATGAAGAAGTTAGAACATTCCTGGAAAGCTCTTGTTTATGATGGGGTAAGTGGCTATCGTGTTCCTTATTAAACTGTATATTCCTCTGATTTCTCGGAGACTTCAGAGTATGTCTGGAAAGCTGTGTCACTAGACTTGGAGAGGAAACAAGGGTCTTTACAAACACAGAATCAGGCTCAGCTTGTTCAAATCTAAGACCGAAGACAACATAACTTGGAACAGCTATTCAAATAGAGGCCATCCAGTCTGGTAGCTATATAAAGGCCAGGAAAACAAAATGATCTTGTTTCTGTGTGAAATCTGAAGAAATTAGGAGTAAATGGAGACTTCTCATAGGGACTGGGAAGACCAGTAGGACAGTTGAAAGTTTTCACAAGACCAAGCTACAGAGAGTTTTGAACCTGACCTTAATGGTAGGCAGCCCTGGATTTGAACCCTGCATTCACCACTTGACTAGCCATGTGATCCAAACACATTGCTTGTTATTTGGCCTCTCTTAGTCTGATTTCTTAGCTCTACCAGGGCAAAGTCATAGTACCTTGTACCTGCCTCATAGGACAAATGTGAGGATTTAATAAATAATGTACCTAACACATAATAAGGGCATGGGAAGTAAAGGCTTTTCCATTGTTATGAATTTATACATGACTAAAGCTCACTGAGAAGAGAATGTCTTTTGGACCCAGAATTGGTAGAACAAGAATATAGTTATCAAGAAGCAGCCTCTCTGCGCCTCTCTCTCTCTCTCTCTCTCTCTCTCTCTCTCTCTCTCTCTCTCTCTCTCTCTCTCTCTCTCTCCCTCTCCCCCCACCTCTCCCTCCCTCTCCCTCCCTCCCTTCTTCTCTCCCTCTTTCCCCTCCCTCCCTCCCTATTCCCTGCCACCCCCTACCCCTGCGCACAGGGTGTTCCTATCTGATGTTAGACTTGAACTTCCTGCCACTAACAGAACATGCACTGGTCTCAGCCTCCCTCAGTTAATAACTTGAAGTGACAATTCCAAAGAATACATGGGTCCCAGATTTGCTCACAAAATTTTAAAAGATGTTAGCAGATGCTTTCCTTTGAAGAGGGATAAATTATAGATGCTGTTCTTCTCCTAGCACACGTACTTTCTTTGTTCTGAGGAAGACTGGTAATAACCTTTCAGCGGGAAATCTGCATTTTGTCCACAGGCTGTGGAATGACGTCAGTGGGAACGCACTTGTAAACAACAGGTTCACAAGTCTGTTTCTAAGAATTAAAGTGAGGCTTATTATTCAGATAAAAGATTCCTTCTTTAAGTTTTTCCCTTTCAGCTCAGAAAAGTAGAGACTCCATAATGCCTTGAGCATGGAAGGGAGAGAGAGAACACGCCCTCTCACACCCCCTTCTGTTTTCCATGACAACGTTAATTCCTGTTACCAGATGAGATTGCTGATCGGAATGGCCTGGTCCTCTCTTGGTCAGATGCTTCTAAGAGACCCCTACCTTTGTCTAGTTAAAACGCATCTTCTTTGTGTGTGTGTGTGTGTGTGTGTGTGTGTGTGTGTGTGTATGTGTGTTGATTTTTTTTAAGACACTCTCTGTGTTTACATGTTTGTGAAATTATAAGCAATAATTAAGATTTATGTCTGTTAACAAACGTGCCTCTTATTTAAACAACTAGAGGCCTGATGCATGAAATTCGTGCAAGAGTAGGCCTTCCTTCCCCCGGCTGCTGGCACTGGCTTCCCTCTGGCACCCGGGACCTGGGCTTCCCTCCGGCCGCCAGCAGGCACCCGGAAACTGGGCTTCCCTCGCAGCCCCGGCTTCATCCAGAAGGTTGTCCGGAAGGATGTCTGATCTAATTAGCATATTACACTTTTATTATTATAGACTAGAGGCCCAGTGCATGATTGAATCATGCACGTGTAGGGTCCCCTACACGCTTTCGCTTTTCACGGTGGAGCTGGGTGCCTGTCCGCTGGTGCACCAGACCTTTCAGAAGCCTCCGGCTCGGCGGAGGCTTCTGAAAGGCCTGGTGCCGGAGCAGACAGGCACCCAGCTCCCCCACTTTTGATGGTCCGTGGCCGCTGAGGGGGGCTACCCTGCTGTTGAGAGGTGCAGGGGGTGGGACTCCTGCCCACTGCACCTCTCAACGGCCGCTGAGGGGGGCTGCCGCGGTCACCTGGCTACCCTGCCGTTGAGAGGCACAGCTGGGTGTCCGCGGCAGGCCCCCTCAGCAGCCACGGATCTGGCCGTTGAGAGGCACAGGGGGCGGGAGTCCCGCCTCCTGCGCCTCTCAACAGCAGGGTAGCCCCCCTCAGTGGCAGTGGATCCGTGCCTCTCAATGGCTGGATAGGCCACCCCGAGTCCCGCCCCCCAGCCTCCTGCCGCCCAATCATGGGCGTAGCGGAGTGATGGTAATTTACATGTTACTCTATTATTAGATAGGATGTTTCTTCATACCAAAGAGAACCACAGTCCAACTTCTCTTGGAAGGCAAGGCTGAGTCTTAATCATCTTGCTCCCTAAGATGTTTCTCAGTTACTGTACTTGTGGGGAATATGTGTCCACTTCAGACAGGAGCTGCCAGGATACTGGGGGGAGAGCATGTCCAACCAGTGGGATGCTTCCCACCACATTGACAGCATCACCGATAGTCTACAGGGCCGTTATCACTTGGCTAAAGAGGGCTGTTCTATTCAATGTCCTTCATAACATGCTGGTCACAGAATTGCCTCATGCCTCATATTAATACCCTTCATCTGTTCTACAGATGAAGAAACAGATACACTGAGACACTCTTTTCCCATGGTCACAAAAGCTTGTGAAGTTAGGACTCACACCAGCACCAGGTCTCCGGACCTTTGGTCCAAGGTGTGTTTTCTCTTCCAGATGCACTGCAGACATTTGGTTGAATCTAAACACATTTTTAGAAGTTTTCTTAGCAGAATACACAATCCTGGAATCAAAATGGAGCATTAAATAAGCAAATATACTATTTCTAGAATATATTTCTTGGATAGTAAATAGATGATTACTGAATGAACATACAGAATTAACTTCCTTCATCAATCTCCTTTCCTGGATTTGGAATAAAATGCCCCTTCCATCCTAAAGACTCCTACCAAGCATGAGAGAATTGAGTCAACAATTTAATGCAATTCAATTCTACCTAATTAGTAGATAATTCAGTGCTACGCGAGTTGTCAGTCAGCCTTGTCTCCAGGCATCTTCCCAGTGTCAATGCACCTTATTACTGGGAGATGAAACCAGCACACTTTTTTTTTTTTTTGGCCTAGATATCACTCTTACATTAGGGTTGTTTTGCTTGTTTACCTCCCCAGTTTTTGTTCTGACTAAGTGTTCCCCTTCTTCCAGATGACTTGAGGCACTGGCTACCTGTCTGCAGAAAAGAATTTAAAAGTCCCTCAGGGCACACAATGGAATAAGGATAGTTTGGGTTTATAAAGCAGAGCCTTTTTGCTGTCTCCCACCTGCCCCTCTTAATACTTTATTTCATCATGAGTATCTGGAATCTTTGCTCAGATTGAGTCTTGTGCCTCCTCCCGCAGCCCAACTCCTGGGCCCCACAGGACCCAGGCACTGCTCTTTCTGGCTCTCCGCACCCACACCTGCTGGTTAAGGGCCTTGGCCCACAGAGAGCCAGTGCATAGATCTTTCTTCGAGCTTGAAATGAACTGTCTGAGAGGTAAACTGTGCTACCTGATTTGTCTTTTCAGGACACTGTTTCCGTTCACAGACCAAGCTTTTATGCAGACAGATTTCTAAAGTTTATGAATTCCCGAGTTTTCAAGAAAATTCAAGGTAAGATTCTTAATGAATTTTTTTTTTTTTACTTTTAGCACTTACATGCTGACTTCAGTATGTGTATCTTTGCAAGGTTTTTATTGGAAGAGTTAATTTACTTTCCAGAAGCAGTAATCAATAATTATATTAAGTGTCGCAGTCAGGTATTTATTGATGTCATAATCATTAAAGTCCTATTTTGTAATGGAAAAGCTTGGAAATTGCCTAAATGTTTAACCCTATAATATGTTGGTTAACTAAATATATTATGATATAATCAAGTAATAGAATAATATGCAACAAATAAAAATGGTATATTAAAGGTACACTTAGTCCTTATAGATTTATGCCCACCTAAATGTACAACAAAATTCTAATGGAATATATAAAAATGTTAACAGTGACTATTCTCATAAAATATTCTTCAGGATAGTCAAAAAACAATTTCAATAAATTTAAAGATTGAAATTATACAAAGAAGCTTTTTAAATCTATTTTAATTATAGTTAACATATAATAGATTAATTTCAAGTCTACAACATTGGGATTCACCATTTTTATATCTTATGAAGTGATTACCATAAGTCTAGTAACCATCTGACACAGTTATTATTTTTTAAATTAAATTTATTGGGATGACATTGATTAAATATTATAATATTACTAGAGGCCCGGTGCACAAAATTCGTGTACGGGGAGTGGTCCCCTCAGCCCAGCCTGTACCCTCTCCAATCCGGAACCTCTCGGGGGATGTCCAACTGCTGATTTAGGCCCAATCAATCCTGGACTGCTGGCTCCTAATCGCTCACCTGCCTGCCTTCCTGGTCACCCCTAACTGCCACCCCCCCTGCAAGCCTGGTCGCCCCTAATCATCCCCCCTGCCAGCCTGGTTGCCTCTTACTGCCTCCTCTGCTGTCCTGCTCGCCCCCAACTACCCCCCTCTGCCAACCTGATCACCCCTAACTGCCCCCCCACCTGCCGGCTTGGTCACCCCCAACTGCCCACCTGCCGGCCTGTTCTCCCCACGCAGCCTGCTTGTTCAGTCATTTGGTTGTCCCTCACCCCCCTGCCAGCCTGGTCGCAGGCAGCCATCTTGTGAGGGTGTGATGGTCAATTTGCGTATTATGATTTTTATTTTATTTATTTTTTTTAGGATATATTTCAAGGAGGAGGATTAGGGGGTTAAAATGCACATAACTGCAGAGATAGATTATATCACTGTAGACTTCCAAAGCAGTCTGAACCCTTCTAGCCCTTAGCCAGAATTATTCTTTGTAAATTATGCTATGCTGATAAGTAAAAAATGTTATCTGATTGTTTTATTTTGTGTTTCTTAAGTACTGATGAAGTTCACTCTTTAGTCATGTTTATTAGCCATTTGTCTTTCCCTTGAGAATTGAGCTTTGTGATATTTGCTCATTTATATGAGATGTTTATTTTTTCAAATAATTTATATGAATTTTACATATTAAAGATATCAATACTTTTTTAACTTTTTTTAGTCTTAAGAAAAACTTTTGTCTCACACTTGACTATCTCAGTAGAATCTTAAAATTGGTCTTAAATTGAGACCAATTAAATTTTCTAAGGTTTTTGTTTTGTTTGCTTGTTTGCCTAAGAGGAACTGTAAGATAGTACTTATTCAGCCTGCAGGCCTGTTTGACTACCAACTAGTGGTCACATCTTCAAGGAAGATTTTCCACCTTCCTTTACCCTTTGCCAAGGCTGGAAAAACATGACTTTCCCATGCCCTGGTAGGTTTATGGACCATGTGGCCCCTGGTGTCCCAGCTTTAATGAGTTTCCTCCATCTTGGGAGGTTTGTTTCTTAGTAGTATATAAGTAGCATCTCCAAGTCCATGAAATATGGCATGTGTTATAAATCTTCCCAGTTTGTGTAGTTTATCATGTTTTAATGTAACAAGTATTCTACTTCTCAAGTAGTCAAATCTATTGACTTTTTTTCCATTTTGATTTTTAGTCTGTTTTTATAACATCTTTACGGAGATATAATTCACATACCATGAAATTGACCCTTTTAAAGTGTACAAGTCTGCAATCCTTAGTATATTCACAAAGTCGTGCAACCATCACCATTGTTTATTTTTAGAACATTTTCATTACCCCCAAAAAGAAATCTCATAGCTATTATTAGTTACTCTCCATCCCCTCTTCTTCCCAGCCCTTGGCAACTACTAGTTTATTTTCTGTCTTTCTGGATTTGCTTGTTCTGAATATTTTATATAAATGGAAGCATATAGCATGTGGCCTTTGTGTTTGGCTGTTTTTACTTAGCATAATGTTTTCAAGGCTTAGTCATCTTGTGCTTTATTCTTTTTTATTGCTGAATAATATTCCATTTTATGGCTATACTACATTTTGTTTATCCATTCATTAGAGGATGGATATTTGCATTGTTCCTATTTTGGCTGTTATAAATAATGCAGTTATGAACATTCATGTACAAGTGTAGGAATCCCTTTCCACGTCCCGCATGGTCCAGGGTTCCGGTTCAGGGTTCGAGTTCTGGAGAAGGGCCGCACACAAATGAAAGGAGACTTGAAGAAATTCAACTTGGCGAAATGGGGGGCCAGGCGGTAGTCCAACTCTAGTGGGAGAATTACTCCCTGCTCTGGCCCTGCCATCCCTTTTATTGAGGCTTTGGGGAAAACATCTTAGCCAGGATAAATAGAAATTTACATGGGAAAAACAAAGGTGGAGGCTGCTTCAGCTAACAATGTCTCAACTAAAGGGTGAGTGGTTAGAGCAATTAAGGTTGTTGACCAGCCTTCCTGGCTTTCTGTCAACATCTCTCTTTTAGTGAAACTGATTTGTTTCCGACATTCAAGTTTTTGTGTGGACATACGTTTTCATTTCCCTTGGATATATGTCTAGGAGTAGAACTGCTATATCAGATGGTAACTCCATTTAACATTTTGAGGAACTGCCAAACTCTTTTCCAAGGCAGCTACCTCATTTTGCAGTCCCATCAGCAATATATGAGGGATCCAGTTTACCTACATCTTCCCAATGTATGTTATTGTCTGTCTTTTATTTTAGACATCCTAGTGGATATAAAGTGGTATCTCAATGTGGTTTTGATTTGCAATTCTTTAATGACTACTGATGTTGAACATCTTATATGCCTATTGACCATTTATATTTTCCTTGGAGAAATGTCTATTCAAATCCTTTATCCATTTCTTTTCTCAGTAAATGGTTTTTACTATTATCTATATATGTAAAATCCTAATATGCAATGTGCCCCCTTGGGAGTTCGACCGACTGGAAGTTTGATTGCTCACTATGACATGTGCTGACCACCAGGGGGCGGTGTGGAACAAAGGGAGGTCCCAGCTGACAGCCAGGGAAGGGAGGCCCCGGCCAACAGCCACTAGGGACCCTACCCGTGCACAAATTTCACACACTGGGCCTCTAGTAGTGATGAATAATAGAACCCCAATCTAAGGGACAGTCTCATCCGTGCTCTGAATGCTTTGAATTAAGGTTTACAGAGTTTATTCCAACAAACCTCTTGTCTAACAGGTGAATAGTTGTCAAAGTTCTAAGACATTTCTGTCCTTGTGGCTTTCTCCATGTTTCATGTTTTGTGGAAGTTATTATTTTTCCATATTTTAAAAACTGAGAAGCCACCTAAAATAATGTAGAAACAAATAGACCACACAAATAACATAGTGCCCACAAAAGGCCGAATTGAAAGGACCTAGAAAAAACATCTTTGCCCATTTTTAGTTATTTGGCTTTTTGTTGATTGTAAGAGTTCTTTATATGTAGCAAGTTTCTGTTATCAGATATATGACTTACAAATGTTGATTTAATCTTTAGTATGTGGTATGAGATAGGTTCAACTTCATTCTTTTGCATGTGAACATTCAGTTGTACCAGCACCATTTGTTGAAAAGCACCTATTACATTTCCCCCATTGAATTATCTTTGTTACCTTATTGAAAATCAGTTGTCCACAAATGTGAGGACTTATTTTTGGATTCTCAAGTCTCGTTGATCTCTATGCCTACATATCCTTATACCAATACCATACTGTCTTGATTACTTCAATGTTGTAAGTTTTGAAATCAGAAGTCTGAGTCCTTCAAAAGCTTGAGTTCTTCCTCAAAACTGTTTCGGCTATTCTGGGTCCCTTGGATTTCTGTATGAGTTTTAGAAACAGCTTGTCAATATCTGCAAAAAAAGGGCAGCTGGTATTTTGATAAGGATTTTGTGTTGAATCTGTACATCAATTGAGGTGTACTGCCACCTTAACAATATTAAGGCTCCTTGAAGATGGATGTCTTTCTTTCTATTTAAGACTATTTATTTCTTTCAATAATGTTTTATAGTTTTCAGAGTACAAGTCTTGCAGGTTGTGTAATTTATTCTTAAGTATTTTTAATGTTGTTATAATGGAATTATTTTCTTAATCTTTCTTTACAGTCATTCTTATGTTTACTCCCACACGCAGTCACTCACCAATACCTAGTCTCTCTCTGAAACATTGAGGGTTCATCCCTTTCTTTCTTTCACAATGTCTCTAACACAACCACTTTCTTTTTTGTCTGTGTGGTTTTGGTTTTTGAAGGGTTTTTGCATACAGTTATGGCCCCCACATTGGTCTCTTGCCTCCAGTCCTGTCCCCATTTAATCTAGTCTCCTCAACACGGCAGCCAGAGGGATCAATTAAAATATAAATGTTCTCTCGCTAATTACTAGTACCTGTTAAACCCTTCCATGGTTTGAAGAGGAGTTGAGGTGTTTTTTTAATGTCCATGTATTCTCTGGTACATAAAATCCTTAATTTGGCTTCTGAGTCCCTTTGTGACGTGACCTTTCTTTCCCTCCCCTGTGACCTCTGTCACCTCATCCCATGCTGTACCCTATCCTCTAGGCTCCTGAAGCTCTGAGCTCCTGTCAGTTCCCCAGATGTGCCAGGCTGACTCCCACGTCTCTTCACGTGCTCATCCCTTTGTCTGCAGCTCTCTCTCCATCCTTATCCTGGTCTTCCTTCAGGTCTCAGTTTAGATGGTGCTTCTGCCGTGGAACTTACCATACTCAGCTATAAAAGCTGTTTTTCTGTTTCCCCACTAGACTATAAATTCCTTAAAAGTGTGACTGTGTCTGGTGCTCTCATATATACATATATATTCCCAGCACCTGGCACATTTCCTGACACACTGTAGGCACTCAATCATTATTTGATTGATAATCAGACAAATGAATGGACTTTTTATCTACTTCCAGCATTTCAAGCAGTAGTAATTTAATTAGTAAGACTGACAAGTGAAAGTACAACTTCAAGATGTTTTATCAACTGTGATTAATTTAAAGCCTTTAATGCCTAAAGGCATACTTTGTAGGTGAAAACTCCGCTGTCCTAACACCTGAAAACAGTACCTGGTTTTCAAGTTTCTTTTTTTCAAATCAGTTTGTTTAACCTTCTTTTTTTTTTTAAATTGATTTGAGAGAGAGAGATAGAGAGGAAGGGAGGGAGGGAGGGAAAGAAAGAGGGAGAAACATCAATTTTTAAAAAATATTTTTATTGATTTCAGAGAGAAATGGAGAGGGAGATAGAAACATCAATAATGAGAGAGAATCATTGAGTGGCTGCCTCCTGCACACCCCTACTGGGGATTGAGTCTGCAACCTGGGCATGTGCCCTGGACCAGAATCAAATCCGGGACCCTTCAGTCCACAGTCTGACGCTCTTTCCACTGAACCAAACTGGCTGGGGCAGAAACATCAATTTTTTGTTCCACTTATTTAAGCATTCATTGGTTGATTCTTGTGAGTCCTGACCCGAGATAGAACCCGCAACCTTGGCAATTGGGAAGATGCTCTAACCAGTTGAGCTACCCAGTGTCTGTTTAACCTTCTTAAATCCATTAATCTCATCCAGACTTGAGTCATGCTGCCAATGTAATAATGTCTGCAAATTCCTATAAATTCTTCTGGAAATTTTAGTCCCCATAATGTTGAAACCTCACTGAAATTCTCTACTCAGATATTATGTCTAACTGTACTAAAACTTAGTTTCCTGAAAGGACTAAATAGACATTAATTTGTAGAAATAAACTATCCTAAGATTTTAGGACAATAATACATTCACTCAACCAACATTTGAGCACCTATTACGTACCTGGTACTATGCTAAGCATTAGTAATATAGAAAGTCTGTTTTGAGTCAGGGATTGGACCATGTTACAGATTTATAATATAGCAAAGCAATGGTGAATAGTGTTTTTGCATACACTACTATAGGTACACAGAGAAAATTAAAACCAGTTCTTCCAAAAGATCTTCCCAGAGACAATAATTTTTAAACAAAGTCCTGAAAATATAGGCCAATGTTCATTAGGAAAAGAGGCAAGAAGGGCATCTCGAGGAGAAGGAACAGCATATACAAAGGCCCAGGAGTAGGTTCAGGGAATGGCAGATAGGTGAGCTGGAAAGCAGTAGGTGTAGAGGCTGCTGAGTGGCAGGATGTAGGGCTAGAAATGGACATGGGATACCTATCCCCAGATAGTGTTTTAGCCAAAGACAAATCCAGTAGTTTCTGTGGCACAAAAGAAAGTAACCAGCTAACCCAAACCATCTGCCTATTGTTTTATTAAACGTTTTTTTATAAATTAGTAGACACAGTATTAAAGCAAAAGCCAGTGTATGGGACATTACTTCAGACCTGTAAAGCAAATGTGACCACTGTTTGATAGAATGAGGAGGGTAAGGAAAATGTGATCTATTTGGGCCACTTATTTACCATGAAAATCAATTTTGATCCGTTTTTAAAATCTCCTCCTCTCAAGGGAAAACAAACTCTAGTTTTATCTCCACCCGCCCCCCCTTTACTTTAACTATAAAATAGAATGCTAAGAAAGCGAGGAAATGAACCCCCAATTAGATAACTCGAGAAAAAAATGAAAGACACCTGGGGTTTCATGATTTCTAGCTCGGTGACCTTAAGTAGGCCATGTTTCTGTTCTCAGTTTCTGGACCTATCAAAGGGCCCGTCTCGCTCAGACGACCATGTGGATAATTTGAGAATGTGAATGTTGGCTTCCAAACTCTAAAGCCCTCTACAAAAGTTATTTATGATGGTGATTATACTATAATGGTGATAAGACTCCTCATGGGACACATAAACTGTCCCTTCGCTTTCAGTGGAGAGATTGCCCTCTATGCTTCCCTCATCTGTGTGTCCCAAAGTCCTTCTCCAGTTAAGTTCTTGCAAGCTGCCTATGGGAAGGCCCCCGATAAGCAGTGCAATCTACTCTCTGAAATTCCCAAGGCCAAACACGATTACTATAATGCATCTGCTGTCAAGTTACCCCTATAAGCAAACCTCAAGGAGGAGAGATACTGCCAAAATCAAGTTCAAGGGACAGCAAAACATAAATAAGCCTCAACTTCCCTCTCCCCCACCCTCCTAGGAAATTCTATAACATGGAAAGCCACGAAGAATTATTGCAGCAAAGAGTGAATGTAACCCTGGCCAGGGTGGCTCAGTGGTTGAGGGTTAAACAATGCACCAAAAGGTTGCCGGTTCGATTCCTGGTCAGGGTACATGCGTGGGTTGCAGGCTTGATCCCCAGTAGGAGGAGATCGATGTTTCTCTCTCTCCCCATTCTCCCTTCCTCTCTATTTAAAATCAATAAAAACGCCCTTTTTAAAAAAGAGTGACTATAAATGGGGATCGTCCAGCTGCAGCTGAAGCAGCGCCACCTGATGTATCAGAAATAAAGTCATAGCCTTTGTGAGCATGGTTGATGGGGAAGTACATTTGCCTTGGTTCATGTTCCCAAGACACTCCTGAAATTGTAGAATACTGTTATACAAACATCAGGAGTGAATTATACATCTGACATAACCATGACCTAAAAAAGACCCAAAGGGCAGGAAATTTTAGTGGAAAGTTGCTGCAAGAAAAAAGCAACCGGAAGTAACTTGGCTAAATTGGGCAACATGAGTATAAGATTAATATTGGCATGGCTAAGAATTCCCAGTCCCAAGTTAATAAAACTAGGGTCATGAGAATTCTCCTTAGCTTACCATCTGCGTTTACCCACCCACCCAGCCTCCTCCCAGCAGTAAAAAAAACATTGCTTGGAGGAGGAAAAATAACTAGTTAGCAACAAAACATTTAAATTTCATCTCAAATAAGACTTTTATTTCAAAATCTGGGGAGACTTTCAACTCGAATTTATTCCAGGATATTCTGATTTAGGTTAAGTCATTTTGAACAAATAAAATTGCCAAAACACAATTTCACTTCGCTTTCTTCATGTATATAAACCAAAGTTTCTTGCATGCTACTCAAATAATTACTAAAATGTTAATAATAAACAAAATATTAATAAATAAAATATTAATGTGGCTTTAAAGTAAGTATCTTCATTTGTCTCTCCTTTTTCCTTTGTCTAGCTTTGAAGGCCTCACCTTCTAAAAAACGGTGCAATTCCATCGCCGCCCTGAAGGCGACCTCACAGGAGATTGTGTCCTCAATTAGCCAAGAATGGAAAGATGAGAAGCGGGATTTGCTGACAGAAGGGCAAAGTTTCAGCAGCCTTGATGAAGAAGGTAAAGATATGTAACTTTAAAGCAGAAGAAAGAAAACATTCTTGTGATTTTATTTATACATGGAAACTCACAGTAGGAAGCTTACAGAATACCTGCTCTAAAAAACAAAGCCCATAATCTTAAAGGGTATTTACAGTATGATACAGTTAACATAAAATGTTTAAAACACATAAACAATTTAACATATGATATATGGTATAAATAAATTAAAAGTCAGTAAAATATTCAAAAAGAAGATCTATAATCCCACTACCTAAAGGTAACACATCTGAACATTTTGGTGTTTTTACTACTAGACCTTGTTCTATGTGTGGATATATATTTTTTCCAAACACATATACACATTAAATACATATAAGCACATACTTACACATACAATCACAGTGTAACAAGTTATCAATTTATTTAGGTCCTCTTTAATGAATTGGATCAGTTTTATAATTTTCTCTTTGTATGTCACATATACCTAACTTTTGTTAGATTTAGCCCTAAATTCAGCAACTTTAGTATACAATTAAACATTGGCATGGTTAGGAATTCCCAGTCCCAAGTTAATAAAACTAGGGTCATGAGAATTCTCCTTAGTTTACCAATCCATCTATACCCCATTCAAATCCCAAATCCCAAACATCACACTCACGTGGTAGTGCCTATTAGGATCAGCTTCCATTCACACACACTTCCTGAAAATACATAATTTTGAGTCTATTGTGCCTATAACGGAATGCCAGAAACACCTTCCAGTCATATTGTTTTTATTATTGTCTGTTTTAGTTTAATTTGGGAGAATGATTAAAAAGAATCCACAGAAAAGCCTGGTGACACCAGTTAACAGTACTCTATTGCATATGTGAAGGTTGCTAAGAGAGTAGATCTTAAAAGTTCTCACCACAAGAAGAAAAATGTTGTCACTATGGGTCATGGGTTGTAGCTATGGATGTTAACTAAACTTCTTGTGTTAATCATTTTGCAGTATGCACATATATCAAATCATTATGTTGTACACCTAAAGCTAGTGCAATGTTATATGTCAATTCTATCTCAATAAAAATTAAAAAATGAAATACCTACCTAAGTAAAAAAAAAAAAAAATCCGTGAGCCCAACCACAGAACTTTAACCCTTTGCACTCGCTTGCTTTTTTCTCGATTCCTGCTACCGATGCTAACCGTGTCGAGTCACACTCGACATCCGAGTGCAAAAGGTTAAGAATAGGACTGGTCCGCCCATTATACTCGCTCTCTGGGCACTCCCAGGTCTCCTTTTAGAGGAGCTCTGCTCTGGGTGACCGTCCTTTATTTAAAGGACTGTCTCTGACAGGCTGGCCAGTAATGGATGTACAGTTGTGTAAACTTTAGGATAAGATGATTTAAAATGATCTCACTTATATGTGGAATCTAATGAACAAAATAAGCTGTTGAACAAAATAGATCTAGAGACATAGAAGCATGGAACAGACTGATGAATCTCAGAGGGAAGCAGGGAGGCTTGGGTGGGTGGGAAGAGATTAACCAAAGAACTTATACGCATGTTCGCATAACCCAGTGGTCGGCAAACTCATTAGTCAACAGAGCCAAATATCAACAGTACAATGATTGAAATTTCTTTTAAGAGCCAAATTTTTTAAACTTGAACTATATAGGTAGGTATATTGTTATTAACTTAATTATGGTACGTGGTATTTTGTGGAAGAGCCACACTCAAGGGGCCAAAAAGCCGCAGGTGGCTCGCGAGTGCAGTTTGTGGACCACTGGCATAACCCATGGACACAGACTATAGTGTCGTGAAAGCCTGGAGGGAGGGGGAGGAGAAGGGAGGGGTTAATGGGGGAACAAAGGGGGGCCATCTGTAATACTTTCAACAATAAAGATAAATTAAAAAAAAAAGAAGAAGCCCTAACCAGTTTGGCTCAGTGGATAGAGCGTCGGCCTTCGGACTCAAGGGTCCCAGGTTCAATTCTGGTCAAGGGCATGTACCTTGGTTACGGGCACATCCCCAGTAGGGGGTGTGCAGGAGGCAGCTGATCGATGTTTCTCTCTCATTGATGTTTCTAACTATCCCTCTTCCTTCCTCTCTGTAAAAAATCAATAAAATATAAAATATATATATATTTAAAAAAAGAAAATACATATTTTAAAAAGAAAAGAAAATGATGCAGATTCAAAAATCCACATCGAATCTTGAGAGTAGGCATGGGTCACTCCTCAGCCTTGAGTATTCCACTTTCCTGCTGAGGGAGGTCTCTTGGGTAAGTATTTTCATAGACACTTACATATTAAAAAAGAAATAAGAATTTTCTCATTTTTAAAAGGGCAGCCTTGCTGTTAAAATGTGATGTCAAGAACAGCCTGGGATAGTGTTCAAAGATGCGTGGGCTCCAATGTGGTTGAAGTATAACTAGCTGGCTGTGACGTGTACAACGAGTTTCCTGGCTCTGACAAGGTCTCAGTTCTTGATCTAAATTGAGAATCACAGATACGTGCATAGCCTGGGGAGGGAAATCAGGTTTGATTTTGTGTTTATACCTTTGCCAATCATCCTTTTAATCTCTGTGGAATTATCTCCTGAAGCCCCTAGGAGCTTTGTATGTCATCTTTTGAAACAGTAAATCACTTTATTAGGTTTTTAAAAGAGCATTCATAATGTCATTTCCATAAGCCACTTTGTAAATTAGTGCAATTTCCTTCCTGTTTAACCTGTTTGCAAGAAACTATTTTACATTTCTGCTGCAGTTCAGAGGAGCTCAGTTAACTTAATTTGCAGCCTAATATGTAAAATGAATTATTTTGACGCGTTTCAACGGTTATAGACACAAAAGCTGCATTTCTTACTGAGATTCATGATGTGTGTGTTGCTTTTGTTCCCCAGCGCTGGGATCCCGGCACAGGCCCGACCTGGTGCCTAGCACACCATCCCTGTTTGAAGCTGCTTCCTTGACGACCACCATTTCATCCTCTTCCTTATATGTCAATGAACAATATCCACACGACAGGACGACGCTGTATTCTAACAGGTAATACTTGGCGCGATCAAATGGCCACACTGGCTGTTACCACATCAACATCACAACTAGATCAGTATCTCTTAATGAGAACATGCCGTCCCTCACAACCAGGATGTGCCTGTCACCTGCTCCGTAGTAAGAAAGAGAGAGAGAGAACATTGTTGGTTGATTTTTACTGTGGCAAGAAATGCACCTTAGGGAAAAACTCCTCAGATTATTCTTATGTTAATCATTATGTTTGATTCCGTGGAAGAAGACAAATCTTTCATCATTTTTATTTTAATAATTTTTAAATTTATTTTTTAATTACAGTTAATGTGCAATATTACATTAGTTTCTGGCATACAACATAGCGATTAGATATTTATATACCTTGCAAAGTGATTACCCTGGTAAGTCTAGTACCCATCTGGCACCATAGATAGTTATTACAATATTATTGACTATATTCCCTGTGCTGTACTTTACATCCCCATATCTATTTTTATAATTGCCAATTTGTACTTTTTAATCCCTTCACCTTTTTTACTTATCCCCCTAAACCCCTCCCATTTGGCGACCATATGTAAGTGAAATCATATGGCATTTGTCTTTCTCTGTCTGACTTATTTCACTTAGCACAATAACCTCTAGGTTCATCCATATTATCACAAATGGCAAGATACTATTTTTTATGGCTAAGTAATTTTTCATTATACATACATACATATATACATACCACATCTTCTTGATCCATTCATCTATTGATGGATGCGAGGTTACTTCCCTATCTTAGCTATTGTAAATAATGCTGCAGTGAACATAGGGGTGCATATGTCTTTTCAAATTAGTGTTCTGGATTTCTTCAGATAACTACCCAGCAATGGAATTGCTGGGTCAAATGGTAGTTATATTTTTAATTTTTTAAAAGAACTTCCATAATGTCCATAGTAGCTACATCAATTTACAATCTCGCCAATAGTGCGGAAGGGTTCTCATTTCTTCACATCCTTACCAGCACTTGCTGTTTTTTGATTTATTGATGATAGCCATTCTGATGAGTGCAAGATAATATCTCAGTGTGGTTTTAATTTGCATTTCTTTCATGATGATTAGTGATGCTGAGAATCTTTTCATTGTCTGTTGACCACCTGTATGTCCTCTTTGGAGAAATGTCTATTCAGGTCATCTGCCCATTTTTTAATTTGATTATTTGGAAGTTTTTTTGCTGTTAAGTTATATGAGTTGCTTAATCTGTTTGGAATATTAACCCCTTATAGGATGCATTGGTGAGGAATATCCTCTCCCGTTCAGTAAGTTTTCTTTTCATTTTGTTGATGGCTTCTTTCACTATGCAAATACCTTTTAGTTTGATGTAGTCTCATTTGTTTATTTTCTCTCTCTCTCTTTTTTTTTTTTTAGTGATTTCTTATGAATGGGTTTTTTAAGCAAGCAATCTTGTTAATATTGCAGAGCTAGCTGCAAAGATATTTGAATGCTTTTTATATGAGTGACATTAGTGACTATAGTAGACAGAATAATGCCCCCCAAAATTGTTCACACCCTAATCCCCAGAACCCATGACTATATTACCTTATATAGCAAAATTTGCCAATTTGATTAAGTTCAAGATCCTGAGGTGGGAAGAGTAACCTGAATTATTCAGATAGGTCAGTTGTAATCACTGGGGCCTTAAAAGAGGAAGACAGGAAGATGAGCGTCAGAGAAGGAGATGTGATGCCAGAGCACAGGTCAGAGAGAGAGAAAGCTTTGAAGATGGGACAATTGTTGGCTTTGGAAGTGGAGGAAGAGGCCATGAGCTAAGGAATGCAGGCAGAATCTAGAAGCCAAAAAAAGGCAAGACAACTCATTCTGCCTTAGAGCCTCCACAAAGGAACATAGGACGTCTGACTACCAGCATTGTAAGATAATACATTTTTATTGTTTTATGCCTCTATGTTTATGATAATTTGTTACAGCAGCAATGGGAAACTAATATAGTGACTCTTAAACACTTAATGTAAATTTGAGCATTGAGGTGGGTTAGATAGGAAATTAATTCATTAGACATTTTCCTTTTTAAACAGAATGTTCCCAAACATTGTTTCTAGGAATAGAAAATATCTTCACAAAGAGGTCACAACATTGTCTGTGGGGTTAGCTGTTTTACGTTTTCTGTTTTTACATACACAGTTTTATAATTAGATTTCGTTTGAGGACAGGGACTACTATGTACAGACTCTCAATAATTATCTGTTTTTAAATATTGAACAAGTTCTTGTTGAAATCTAGCCCTCGAGAATCAAGATCAAATTTGTGCAGGTAAAGTGCTTCTTGCACTGTACGTCATTTCCCACCTTCAGGCTAGCAGCTTGATTCATTCGATATGGTAGATTCATTTTTAATATATGCATATTTATAGATTCTAGCTCGGTCCTTTGGCAAGTGAAGGCTTGGAGCTTCTGTAGAAATACTTTTTCGTTGCTGTTTCTTTCTCTCTCGGCTGGATACCGGTTAGGTGACAGCAGGTGAGGCAGCCAGGCTAGGCCTAGAGAAGCGGAACAAATCGCCGGTGAGCCACAAATCTCAGCTGGGCTGCAGTTTGGATAGCCCTGTGGGAAGGCCAACAAATAAGGCTCCAACATAAATTATTCGGCTCACCTGAGCTGCAAAAGTGATTTGGTTAGCTTCCTTGGATTGGAAAAATTTAAGGTGACGTATACCTATATGAATGTGTACTTTGACTGTTCAAATTTGTTATGTAAATTAGTCAAGCAACAGGTATGTGTTTTTATCTGCATGGTCCAGCTGCACACCGTTCTTTTGCTCTCAGATGTAAATAGACTCGAGAGATGGTTGAAAAGATACAGGAAGTTCTTTGCAAGGTCAAAACAATTCTCATATGAAGCCATGGTGGTGACTTATGGTTTGCTTCTGTTTTCATTATCAGGGTCATATAATTGGGTATGCTATCAAATTATTTCAGAACTTTCAGCACAAAAATTAAAGGGTTTTTGTTTGTTTGTTTTGGTGTCAGTGGTTGTATGTAGTTAGGTATCCAGTGTTGGTCTAAGCCTTAGACTCTCAAGGTATTCAACTCTTGGGAATTTATAAGGTTCTCCCAGGGTGCGGCACTGCCTCCTGCTGACCCCCAACCCTCCCGGCCAGCGTGGGAGCCCCCGGTGCATGCCCTACCTCTGCATGCTCCGGGTCGTGGTGTAATTCTTGGTCCTTTTATTTATGCTGACACCGGTTATCATTTATTTGAATATGAAAAGCATAAACGTTCTCTCTGTTTTCTCTCTTTTGTTTTGTTTTGTTGTTGAAATGAATTGTTTGAACTATGTCTTCTTTGGCATTGTATCTCCCAGTTGCAATTTCACAACTGTCAGCCTAGGTTGGGTTCAGCGACAAGAACAAGAAACAATTCTATCTTACTCAGAAAGGGATGTGATAGAGGGAACTGAGTGCTGACAAACTCTGTGGAAAGGCTGGGGGCATGTGCGCCGGCTAGACATCGGGAATCAGCCCTGAGCACACCACCCAGCTGGCCTGCCTGCAGCCCTGCAGCCTTCGCCACAATCAGTGGGTGCCCTGCTAACAGTGCAAGCCAGAGAAAAGCATTTTGGTGAACCCAGAATGTTTTTAAATAAGCTAACATTTGAGAATTAAGCAGTTTCATGAAAATACCCAGATTATTTTGAAAAACCACTAGCTTTGGCCCAGCCGACATGGCTCAGTGATTGAGCATCGACCTATGAACCAGGAGGTCATGGTTCGATTCCCAGTCAGGGCACATGCCCGGGTTGTGAGCTCGATCCCCAGTAGGGGCGTACAGGAGGCAGCCAATTAATGATTCTCATCATTGATGTTTCTATCTCCCTCTCCCTTTCTGGAATCAATAAAAATATTTTTTTAAAAAGAGAGAGAGAGAGAAACCATGAGCTTTGGCACTACTACCTGGCTACATTTGGTCCTGGTATTGCTCCACTGAGGGGAGAAGCATGAACCCTCCAGCTCACTACCCTCTGCTTTACTCACCCCTGCAGTTGCTTGCCTGTGGGTATTTCAGCTTTAGCCTTGATAGAGAGGAGAAGCCACAGTCAAGCCTCATATCTTACCCACTGCCTTAGGGAAGTAGTATGGAAAAGGTGCAGGAAAGACACAAAGGTGCTAGGAACCCTCAAGACAAATAATGGCGTCCCAACCCTCAAGACAAATAATGGCGAACCCTCAAGACAAATAATGGCGTCCTGAGAATCACTATTCCTGTTTCTCCCACTTACGGCGTCCGACCCTGACTATTCCACAGGGAAACCTTACCAGCAAACTGAAGAGAAATGATCAGATGTTGTTTCTATCCTATCTTCCTTGACAGCCCTCCTAGCCCTCGTGGTATCTCTTGAAGCAACAAATACAAAGGATTCCAAACCTCATCTAGCCTGCTAGGGTTTAACATCTAATCCCAGAGCCTGCAAAGGAAAGTCGAATATCGATGTTATCATTCACATCGGGGTTGTTCTCTTTCTTTATGAATCTTTTTTTTTTTTCTGTTAAGGCCAAGTGGTTGTTTTCCTTTTGAACATTATGCTATATATATATCTGCACTTTAATCAGCTGTAAGTACTTCAACTAGCAGTTGTCATTCCACCCGTCTTTTTCGAATCCTTGACTTTGAAAGGTGTTGATTAATGCCTGGATGTCTCCACTCCAAAATTGCATCCTGCAGCGAGAAAGTGCTGTCCTTAGAATTGTTCCTTTTTTTAAAGGGTTATTCTTTGTAACTTCAAAAACTCCAGTGGCGATCCATTCTTTTTCTTTTTAAGTGTACTTCAAAAATGGACTAGGAAGCAAAGGAAAATGGTGCCATGTTTAAAGCATCTGCTGACCCTGGTGATTGGGAGCACGTATTTCCAGGTTTCACTGTGCAGTTCGGGGTCAGAGTGTGCACTTCACAGGAATGAAGAGAAACTGTTGTGGCTACACGCTTCCCAGGCAAATAGTGGGCTTTAAATTCTGAGTTTTTGATCCTTGGCTTTTCTTTCCTAGTAGGAACTCTGTTCTTTTAAAGGAGGTATGCATTGAGCACTGAGAAAGGCAGAGGCAAATAAAGTGTTATCTCAAAGTTAAGAACAATTTGATGTGGAAATTGGTTAGACTCATGAATATTAATTCTCTTCATGATTTCCTGCACAGTTGGTAGCAAAGCTAAAGCTCTGATTATGCATCAGGATCGAAAGCCCTGCTGCATTCCGATGTATTTCTACTTTACCATCAAAGATGCCTTCACCGACATCGCCATGCTGTTCCGTCTCCTGCTTTGCTGGTGGCTGTTTCCATGGTGGGCTCACCCTGGAGACATTGGGGACGTTGTGAGAAGGGTAGGTGGTCAGAGGAAAAGTCCCTGCTCATTTGCACATAGAGGGACAGCTGGCAAAGGCTTTCTAAAGGCTGACTCCAACGTCCCAGGCCTCAGAGGTCGAGCCAGTGGATCGGACCACAGCTCTGTGCCCCTTTCTTCCTGCCGAGAGAGTATTATAGACCCAGGAGAGGGGTGAACAGTTGTCTCTGGCCACAAGCCCCTCCCCTCAAATAGCTTACCACTCACATTTAAGGACCCAAATAGAGCCATCCATCTGTAAAGTTCAGAGGACCCATTATCATACAGACTTAAGGAGAAATGCAGAGCTATGCATTATGTGACCTCTCCAAGGTCACAGGACGTGCTAATGGGATGTAAACCAGAGCACAGGTCTCTGGGTCCCAAGCCTCTGTCCTTCCCACTGTTCCACTCTTTCGTCATGGCCTCCAGGTACTTCCCGCCTCTGCTTGCTGTGTGTGCTATTCGCAGAGAGTTGATTGGTTGTGTTCTTCTCCCTAACATGAATCCTGGCCCTGTGTTTGAGCCATTTTTTTGCGGTTTCATAACTGAAATATTCCCAGTAGGCAAAGTGGTGGGCTTAAGTCAATGTCTACCTATGGTGTTTATCCTAGAAGTCACTGGCTAAGTTTCCTTCTTAAAAGCATCATGGCTCTGGGAGACTTTTTTTTATCATCGTACTAGTCAAACCGTTAATAATAATTTAATAATTATAACAACTACAATAATAGCTAATTATTGGACCATATTAAGAGTCTGTGTTAAGTTCCTTACCTGAATGAAGTTGCTTAATTCTCACAGCAGCTCTGAAAACAAACCCTGACATTGTGTTTATTTTCTCTAGCTGACAGATGAAGGGTGCTTTACAACATTAGGTAACTTTCCTGAGGTCAGATGGCTAAAATGTAGAGCCATGGTTTCTGCCCACAGCACTGACATAGAAATCAAAGGCTCGGGCCTCAGCTATTCGATGGCTGCCCCCATCCACAAAGATGACTTTCAGATGATGCTTTAATGGAAATGCGGTAATATCCACACAAGTTCTCTTCCTCTTCATTCATTTGCCTTGTCTTTTTCCCCTGTAATTTTGAGTGAGGATTTTCACTTTCCAAGATGTGAGAGACTGGCTGTGTTCAAACACTCAAAATAAGGCATATTAATTTCAATTCACAAGAAACCCAAAACAGCTATTTCCTCAAGGTTTTGTTGTTATTGTTAAATCTTCACCCAAGGATATTTTCCCATTGATTTTATTTTAGAGAGAGGGGAAGGGAAGGGGAGAGAGAACTATTGATGTGAAAGAGATGCATTGATTTGTTGCTTCCTGCACACACCCCAACCAGGGCCAGGGATCGAGCCTGCAACCAAGGCACATGCCCTTGGTGGCAATGGAACTGGGGACCCTTCAGTCCACAGGCTGACGCTGTATCCACTGAGCCAAACTGGCTAGGGCTATTTCCTCACGTTTTTATTTCCAGTCCGCAGGTGGACACCAAATGTTACATGATCATTGAGAAGAGACTTTTGTTAGATAGGTTTCGGCTTGATTTAGAAAACTATCTTCTGTTGACATAGTAAGGTTAGCAGGACATTCATTACTTACAAAATGAAGGGAGAAGAAAGTTGGTTGCAAGAAGTTTGTACTAACTCCAGTTCTCTAACCATAACCTCAAGGGAGGGGCAGTGCAGGCTTGCAGTACCTGTTATAAACACAGCAGCCACCTGCTGTGCCTACATGCCAGACAGGGACTGGCCCCTCGGAAGGCTCTGCAGGCCTCCTGCCGATGCCGGGATTAAATCTGACCTCTCCAGACTCTGTGCTTTTATGCTTCTTAATCTGGTTACTCCAACCATGCAGACAGCCCTTCTTACCACCCCCACGCCCTCCTGGGGCTGGGTCTTTCTCTTGCATTTTAATTATTATAAGTTATTAATTAGATTATTAGCCCTCAGGCTTCCACTCCTAGTTATCTAGCATTGGCCAAGTCACTTTACCTTTATGTGCTTGTTTCCTCATTTGTAAAATATGCATTATTATTAAATGGCCATCGGAAAGTGTTTATAATACCTGGCACACAGTAAGCACATCAGAGTATTTGTTAAAATAACCAAGTGATCCCAGATCCTAACACCGTGCAGCTTTCCGGTAAGTTCCACTGGAAAGGGCAAGATGGGCTTGCCTTGGCAACAAGCCATGCAGAGTACTTCATTAGTTCTGACTAAACACATTCCAGTCAAGGAAGCAGAAAGCACATTTGGGATTTCAGAGGACTTAGTAAAGGGAATTGGTTAGGGAGTGTGGGGAGGCTGGCAGCGTGAAGGGGGGAGGGGAGAGACCCAGGTAAGTAGCTGCAGGAGGCTGCCATCACCTAAGTCCTAGACTCATGAAGGCGGACCCCACCTGGGGACCGGCTGCCACTTTGGGGGCAGGGACAGAGGCAGAGGATATCACTTACCTGGTAAAGAGCTGGGATAGTGGCGGGGACACAGCTGCCTCCAGAGACACCAGCCAAAGAAGGAAGGAAAAAAAATGAGAAGAGGCCCAAAGACTTCCTCCCTCCCACCTGCTCCTCTCCCGCCAGGGTCCTGCACCGGCACCACCTGGCCAAGGAGCCTGAGGAATGTCCTGGTGACTCTCGGCCCCAGCCTTGCCAAGCAGAGTTGAAACCGGATATAAATAATAGCCACAATCCATAGAGCAAAAACTAGATAGATGTAAGGTCTTTACAAAAAAGATTTGCAAAGGTCACAGCTGTACAAAGGGAGAATGTGTGTGCAAGCACAGGCATTGATTTAAGGAATCACTTCCTTATAAATGAGACAGGTTTTTTCACCATGCCAAGGTAAGAGTAGTAGAAAGTGGCTGTAATTTTTTTAAATGGTCGGTGCCATTAGAGACTTCAGTTTTTACCAATAAGTCTCTCTGACAGTCAGCAATGCTCTCCCGGGTGCTGCACTGGAGTAGATCGTAAGAACTCATAGGAATGTTTGAGCTAATTCCAGGCATGTAGCATAGACCTAAGGTTCTTCAGCTCCAGCGTCCACAAAGAAAGACAGGTCAGCCATCACTCATGCCAGGACCCCACACCACCCCAGATGGACTATCACTCAGTCTAGAGCACACACAGGGCAGAGGGATGGTTTTGCTTCCATTCTTCTTACAGTGAAGGATTTAATCATGTTTTCTCCAGTGTCAGGAAACTAGGTCAACAAGCAAGTGATGATACAGATTTGGGGGAGAATAACACTCCTTAGGGCCCTGAAGCAGAAACCTGCTTTGTTACAGGCGAACCTAAGCGTGGGGCATATCTTTTCACTTGTGGAGAGGGCATTGCAGAGAACACTGAGAAATGCTCCCCAAAGCATCGCTACCTCCTCAGGACTTATGCTCACTAGAGTTTAAGAAATAAACTTCTTTCAAGGTACTCCTCTCCTTCTCTATATTGACAGAGGACTGGAACTATTTCTTTGCCTTGTGGTTCAGCTGAAACAGGTGGAGTCATTCAAGGAATTAAAAGGACAGGCATGTAATACCTGAGATGCAAAACCACAGCAAAATGGACGGGTTTCCAGATTATCGTGAGGAGATGGGACCTCAGGTCCTCTCTCATATCTCAGTTTGACCGGGATGTGCCCTAAACAAAGAGCCCTTGCCCTGAAGGTATTTTAGGTTAGCACCCCCTGTGGGGAATAAATACCGCAACACCTGTGGGGCATAGGCCCCAAACCTGCTTCTCAGCCCAGCCCCTCTGACCTTAGACCAGACGACATTTCAGCTCAGCAGCTATTCTTGACCTGAGTCTGCAGAGATCCTGACTGAGTGGCCAAAGCCCTTCTCTTTATTTTTTTTATTTTTATTTTTTGTTTAAATTTCTTTATTGATTAAGGTATCACATATTTGTCCTCATCCCCCCATTCCCATCCCACACCCCTCCCCACGCATGCCCCCACCCCCCTGTTGTCCTTAACCATTGGTTAGGCTCGTATGCATGCACACAAGTCCTTTGGTTGATCTCTCCCCTTTATCCCCACCCTCCCCTACCCTCCCTCTGAGGCCCGACAGTCTGATCCATGCCTCCTTGTTTCTGGGTCTGTTCTTGTTCATCAGTCTATGTTGTTTATCATTTCCCCTAGATGAGTGAGATCATGTGCTACTAGAAATATACTTATAAGAACCGAAAATGAGACAAGCAATAATGGTTATGCTGAAAGGCAAATTAATCAGTCTGTAGTAAGTTTCTTTCTGGGCCAACAGTTCTTTTGAGACCCAATTTCAATGTCAAACAGTTCCTTATGTGTACATAACAGCAATGATATTTCAGTTCTGGATGGTGGACAAATGGTGGTAATGCAGGTCCGACCCTCTCTGGTTCGGTCCTGGGCAACCTGCAGTGACGCATAGCTGCTAACTGCTAGTATAACAAGGCGACGTAAGCATCTTCCATCTCTGGACTGCTTCTCTTCTGTCTTCATGGCTGGAGTAGTCCTGTTGATTCCTCTCTGTTGCAGGAATCCACATGGTCTCGGAGTTGTTTTCTGAAAATATACAAACATATTCTCGACCAAAAGTTAATAAAGGGATATTTTCTATAAAATTGACCTGGGATCCTTTTTCATTTTTGCCCAAATGATTTTCCTCTGACTTGTTTTGACACCATGTGTGTTTTTCATGGGTGTCTTGCTTTTAGCCTTATAATTAATTTTCTAAAGTACCAATTTTCTAGATGTAATTTACTTACAGGGTATTTTTCCTTACATGATGTTCTTCTACTATTCCCCCCTTTTTTTTATTTAAATATTAGGAGGCTTTTGAAAATTTTATAATGTAGTCTTGATAGCTTTTAAATTTTAATTTTTTGCACTATAATATTACTGCTTTAGGTTCATTACATGTTACGCAATTTTATCATGAGATGAACTACCAATAAAAATTTAGTTAACACTTTAGGAACTGCTTTTTGTCCAGTACAATTAATTTTTCTAGAATATTCGCTTGTTTCAATTAGCCAATTTAAATTAGCCTGAAAACTTGACTACTATTTTACTGTCAAATTTATTACTCTTAACAACCATCTTATTTTACCCTGTAAATATTAGTGGGAAGGATTATTTGCCTTCTTGAGTAGGCCCTGAGCATTCCTGGTGGTAGGCTGGATTTAGATATCAAAAACCCACTTCCCCACACCATGGGTACACGACAACTCAAACAATTCTTGTTGGAGTGAGAGGGCAGCTGCTGTCGGCCAAGTCTCTGTCTGTCACCCGGGTCCCGATTTGAGCTGGGCATGGGAAAGCCCTTCTCTTTAGAATTGCATGGGCTTTGCTGACTCTTGTTCTGCTTAGAACTTTATTTGGTCCTTCCGGGCCCCTGGAAGTCGCCCTCTCTATCCTGACCACTTCTCTCTGTCCTTTCTATTTGTCCACATCACACTCAATAGCTAGTTCTATGCTTTGGTTAAGCGGGTCTGATACAAGCTGGTGTCCTGCTCCCGCCCGAGTGGCCCCACAGCCTCACCCAGGGCAGCACCTCGGGCTTGTCTGCTTCACTTCCGCTGCTTCAGCTGCTGTGGCCTCGCTCTGAGGTGCCCCCTTTCGGCCCACCCATGGCATTCCCACTTGCCTTCTGAGCCATCGCCTCTCTCGCCTACAGAGCGGCGGTGACTTCCAGGGCCTGAGCGCCATGATGGGTGACCCTCCTCCAGGCTCGCTTTAGCAGCGCCCGCCATTCCTCCTCCGTCCCTGGCACCCTGTAGGGCGAGGCTCTGCCAGAATCCCCTTTCCTTTTGCTTCTCTGATAAGCCGCAAATATACACAAAGAATAACAAACTATTTCTTCCAAGGCTAGGAGAAAGTTGATTCCCGTATCCCCTGTTGAATCCTCTGTTACCTGTGAAATTCTCTCCTTGTCATCTAGATGACTTGCTGGTCTTTGGGAAAAGAATTCCACCCTGGAAGTCCACAGTAAACCTGTGTTGAGGACTCATTAATTTCAGAGAAACTAACAGCCCCAGCCCCAGACAGGCAGACTAAACACAACCAGCCTTTTGCTTTTAGCTCATTATAGTCTGGGGGGTCAGGAGCATTGGGTACGTGACATGAGGGAATTGGGAGGCGATGATAAAAATCTCAAGTCAGAATAATATTAATCCAAAATGTATTTATTTTAATAGCCTGCTTTCAAGGATAAGGTAATCAAGAGGAAATATATAATGACATAAAGGAGGCCCTTATTTTTCTGGCCAGCCATGTTAAAAATTAGTGATCGGAAAGTCACACAAGAACTTTAAAACAACCAGACTTGTTTTCTCAACAAAGGAGTTGGCTGAAATGTAAAGGTCGTCCCGGTGGCCACTTGGAGAAAGTATATGTGAGCATTTCTCCGTCTTTTCTCTCCTCGTTTCTCATCACACTGCCAGGGTGCGTCTGAGTGCTGCAGCGCGTGGTCTGGGAGAGGTGTTTTATCTTTTGTTCATATGTGAGTGCAGCTGGGTTGGTGCCCAGTCATCCCAACGGCCGTGACTGCCATTTTCTTTGCCGCCACTGAGTCATGAGAAGAGAGAAAGCAGGCATTTCAAGGCCAGGGCAAAGCTAATTTGTGCAGTGGATCAAGTTTTCACTTCTTTGCCTTTTTCCTGCCCACCCTCCTGATGTTTCCCCAATCCCAGGAGCACAGCTTGTCCTCAAACAATCGTGGAGCTATGGAAATGGAAGGGTCCTTTTGACATCTTGTCATCCAGCCCTTTTATTTTTTATTTTTTTGTACCAAAATTCTGTATGTCAAGTTTAACAGTCAGATAGCTGTATAAAGTTTTTTAGGAAAAAGGGCAGGTCCTGCCTGGCCAGCATGGCTCAGTGGTTGAATGTTGACTATGAACCAGGAGGTTGTGGTTCGATTCCCGGTTGGAGCACATGCCCGGGTTGGATCCCCAGTGTGGGGCCTGCAGGAGGCAGCCGATCAATGATTCTCTCTCATCATTGAATTTCTATCTCTCTCTCCCTCTCCCTTCCTCTCTGAAATCAATAAAAACATTTAAAAAAAAAAAAAAAAAAAGCAGGTCCTTATTTGCCTCCCTTTAAGTACTTTACTGTCTCTAGATGTTATTACCATCAATTCTTTTAGCTGATTCCTTTGGCAGTTAATTCCATATCTCTTTAATAGCATGCTCATTTGGCTGTTTCTTGCTGTTTTGGGTGTGGGCATTACCTAATAACTTCCCCCTGTAGAAGATTAAGACTTAGTTGTCTTTTCCTCACTCCACATCCACCATCGCATGCACCCTTCCCCACCTATCCCCTCCCTTCCTCACCCTTCCAGTCTCCCAGTATAGTTACATCATGATTGTGCTTACATATTGCATGTTTTATTATGACTGTGTGAATACTATGTTTGATTTTCCTTTTCTGTATCTTTTTTTCTCTGTAATAAATAATCATCTCATTCTTGTGTTTGCTTAGCTTTCTATGTATTTGTCCTTAATGGAAGCCCAAACTCTCTAGTACTAGTTGTTTTAATTGCTTCTCAAACTATTTAGATGCATCGAGTCCTGCTAACTTCTTTTTTTTAAATATTTTTTTATGGATTTCACAGATGAAGGAAGAGGGAGAGAGAGATAGGAACATCAATGATGAGAGAGAATCATTGATCGGCTGCCTCCTGTACGCCACACACTGGGGATTGAGCCCGGAACCTGGGCATGTGCCCTGACTGGGAATCAAACTGTGACCTCCTGGTTCACAGGTTAAAGCTCAATCACTGAGCCACGCTGGCCAGGAGGGCCCGCTAATTTCACTGTCTGGCATGAGTGTCCCCCAAAGCCTCTGACCTGCTCCAGTCTGCACTGACTGCCCTCTTGAGCCCGAAGTACAAGTTACCTTGGGGTCTCCCTTCTCCACCATACTAGGATCCTAATAACTCCTTGTCTGCGTGGATTTCCCGGTTTCATACCCTGTATTTTCCTCTTTTTTGGTTTGCTCCCTCATTTTGGTGCAGCACATCCTCCAGTATCTTCCTAAGAAAAATATTCAGGGAGGACAAAATATTCAAGGCCTTGAATGTCTAAACAAGCCTTATTCTAACCCTAACACTTGATAGGTTAGCTGATATACAACTCTATATTCTGAATTGTAATTATTTTTCTAAATTGTGAAGTCTTTGCTCTATTATCCTAGTTTCTGGTTACCATTAAGAAATCCAGTGCTGTTCTGATTCCTGAAATTTTGTGTATGGCCTGTATTTTTTATAATCTCTTCAGCTTCCCCCTCCTGTCTCAATGTTTCATGATGATACGCTATGGAATAAATCTATTTTCAGCCATTGTATGGGACACTCAGCGGGCCTTTTCATTCTGTACATTCATGTTTTGAGTTTGAAATTTTCTTAACTATTTTTTTCCTCCCCTATTTTCTCATTTCTACCATTTTTTTATGCCTGTACGATCTCCTTTATCTGTCCGCTCATTTACTTTCCTCCCTTCATCTCCATCTATTTGTCTTTCTATCCTACTTTCTAAGTTTCTCCACTTTATCTCCTAATCCTTCCACCAAGTTTTCCATTGCTGTTGACGTATTTTATAAGAATTCTTTTTTGTTCACTGAAGTGTCCTTTTTTCAGCAATCTTTCTTTATATGATGGTTATAATTTCTTCTCTTTTTCTCGCTGAGGATATCAGCATTGGATTTTTCTTTTTCTTCCCCCTACCCCCCTTTTGGTCTCAATTTACATTCAGGTTGCCTCTTTCTGTCAGTTTTGGTCAATGTCTTTCATATTGAAGGTTTTCATCAAATTTCTGGAAATTCTTACTTGATGCTCAACCAAGTGTTTGAATGGGAAGCTAAAACACTGACTAGTAGCTTAAGCATTTGAGTTGACCAAGCTTCACTAAAAGGTTATTTGAGGTGGAACCAATGTTAGTATCTCCCAATCTTTGCTGTTGACCTTGTCAGATTCCCTTTAGGAGAGGCTTCCAACTTCCAGCTGGAGGGGAGAGGCCTGGCTGTCAGCTTTCTGGGACCTGGGGCAGGAAAGAGGGTGGATGTCTCAGCATTAATATGCAGACATTCACTGCATCACTCTCTTTTCCCTCGAGTGCCTCTGGTGTCCCTGGGTCCAGACATCCTCTGTTCTATGTCCTCATCAGAGAGAATTAAAAAAGCTTTCTGTCTCCGTTGGAATTGGGCAGCGTTTTTGCCTGGCAATGTGTCCCTTCGCTTCCCCAAGCGGCGGCTTAGGATTCCGTTCTCTTGGGTTTGTTAGGTCAGTTACTACCTGTGCATGTGCTTTCCAGGCTCCCAAATGTTGTATCTGTTAGCCTCTCCCAGCTTCTGCCCTTTTTGTAGGTTTATGTCTTTTTTAACCTTTTATTGTAGTTTCAGAGGGGTTGGAGGTGACTACAATTAGCTGGGGTGTGCCCCATCTGCCTCTGCTTCTTTGTCCATAAATTAAGAGAGGACCAGCCTGGCCATCGTGGCTCAGTGGTTGAGCTTTGACCTATAAACCAGGAGGTCACAGTTCAATTCCCGGTCAGGGCACATGCCCAGGTTGCCAGCTCAATCCCCAGTATGAGGCATGCAGGAGGCAGCCGATCAATGATTCTCTCTCATCATTGATGTTTCTATCTCTCTCTCCCTCTCCATTCCTCTCTGAAATAAGAATATTATATATATATATAATTGTTTTAAGAGAGAGGACCAGAGAGTTGCTGAGTGAGGATGCTGAGGTTGCAACATAACTTAATAGCAGAACAGGAACTAAGACCTACATTTCCTAACTCCTTGGTCAGGGCCGCCTCTTTCCAAATAGACAGCATCATAAATAATGGATTCATCCACAGTGAGTGTGGTCCTAGTAGGGTGTGATGAGTTTCAAAGGCTATTTTGTGAAGAGCCCTTTTTTTGTATTTTTACTTAGATTGGTTTCTCATTAGGAGTCAGAAAATCAGGAAGCATCAGAGGTCTTCCCAACAACGTTCATGCTCCACAGACAAACCCCATGGAAGGGCAAGGTTCATGGGAAATGTTGATAACACAACAGTAGCTAAGTTATACTGCATTTAACTTTTGCGCCTTTTTAACTTTGCATGTAACTGGAGTTGTACCAGGTCCCACCAACATGTGAGAACAAATGGGGTTACAGTCAGATACCAAAATCCACTTTCCCATCTACTGAGGCAGATGCTGAGTCCCCTATCACGTACCCTGCAAATGTACCTTGAGTCCCCGAAGGTGTCTACTGGGTGATCACAACAAGTCCAGTCCCACTGAGAGCCGTCACTCCTCACTCGTCCCTCAGCAGGCACTGCAGTCTCCCACCAGGCCTGGAAGGTCCCATCCACCCCCTGCTGGGCCTTTAGCCATCCACAGCGGAGGCCCAGAGGCCCAGAGCCACGGCACATGGGTAAGAGCACCCTTACTTGTTAGAGGGGCCCCAAAACAATATTACTTGTGCTTGATGTTTTATAGACTTTGAGGAAATAGCTCTCCTGGTTTTTGTCGGTTTGTACTCTCCCTCTCCCCTTCCCCTCTATGACTTTCTCTATGTCTCTCACCCTGGGATCAAAACAGAGTCCTTGGGTTAGCCTGCTACATGAACTAGACATGATTCAATTCACTTGCTTTCACTGACCTTCCTCAATCCTCAGCAAATAGACTTGGACTGGGTCAGCCCACCAGGCAGATCTAAATCCTACGAATAGATATTGCTTCATGTCTGTTCTTGGGCTGGGATCCTTATCATATCTATTAATATAGAGATTACACATACTCACACTTCAATCCAATATCCCCAAACATGTGGGGAAGGCCTTCTCAGCACAGGGCATGCTAGACAGGATAGCAAATATGGAAAATCTTTGCTTAAGAAATTATACTATTTGTATTAATAGATACAATAGAAGGCTACTGATGTTCAGTTCAATGAAAGACCTATGCAAAGTGAGTTAGGACAGTGGTCCGCAAACTCATTAGTCAACAGAGCGGCAAAACGCGGCTCGCAAGCCGCATGTGGCTCTCGAGTCGCAGTTTGCCGACCACTGAGTTAGGAGAACAGAGTCAAGAAAGATGACTGGCCCGGAGCTGTGGTGATGCCCGCAGCAAAGGAGGAGAGTGCAAAGGGCAAAAACTGCCTATCCCTCATAGTACCTGCCATTGTCTTTGGCATAGTAAGTGCTCAGAAGAGGTTCCTCCATGAGCCAGATACAATGTTGGAAATACTTAAGCTTGGATGAACTAAGAAAGGATCCCGGAAAAGTGAAATGCTGTTTTATTTAAAAAAGTTTAATTCCAGGAAGATGTGTATTGATCACTTGCTTCTAGCCATTGTAACACATCTTAGTTGTTATAATACCAGGCACACATTTAACTTTTCAAGTGCAGACTGATGAGCCCTGGGCTCAGCACCCCAGGCACCATGAGCTAGCAGAGTCCCCCAGTTGATTGTCACTCAATCCCACGTGTCAGTCTGTGGTTGAGACAGATTTAAAATTGATTTCCTGGCCTCGGTGACATAGAAACAGTTTTTTATAAACAAGGGGCTCCCACATAGAGCCCGCTCAGTGGGATTTCTGAAGAGCTAGGGAACTGGATATTTTTGTTGAAGAGCACAGCTCTCCGATGTAACTGGAGATGCCACCTCTTTGCCAAGACAGAAAGGCAGGTCACCTGGGAGCTGGCCTCAGATGGGAATAATTACATGAATTCTGGGGGGTGGTGAGAGCTTCACATTTTCATAGCACTTACCTAATATTTTTGAAGCCTCTGACTATATGTAGAAGGTAATTTTTTGAAAACGGGTAAGTTATAGCTACCATTAGTTAATGCACAATTTTCTCATTTTTTTTTGTTTGTGATAATAACCCTAAGAGCATGTAATGGATACCTATTCTATACCATTTAGTCTGCTGAGCACTCTACAGATTTATTTTATTGAATGCACTTGTCAACCCTATAAGGTAAGCACTGGTGGAATGAGTAAAAGGGGACTTACAAAGAAACATCCATAACAGTCACCTAAAACAGTCCATTATGACCAAGGCCATTGTGTACCCAAACCTAAGATTGTATGAAAAACACTACTTGACCCATAAAATGAACTTCTAGACACTACTGAAATATTTCCCTCTAAAATCTATAATTCTTCAACCATTATGAATGTAGTCTCCAATGTATCAGTTAAAAGCATTCCCATTTTTAAATCTCACGCAATGTAATCTTAGTCAATTTGGAAATGGCCCTATAACTGACAAAAAAGAACACAAATAGCAAATAGTCCAGTCAGTGGACTCACATGATGTGATTTCGGCTTATGTCAGAGTATCCTCCATATCAATATGTTGCTAGAGAAAGAATATCTTATCAAATCTCATCACTTTGTATGGAAAAGTAGAAGTGAGCCCAGTACTGGAAATGCTTCAGCCCAAGTAACAGAAAACCCGTTAGTAGACAGAGCTTGAACTTTCCAGCCAGGATGGTGAGACCCACTGGTGAGCCCCAAAGAGATGAGCAGAGATGTTTATCCCCTCAGTCTTCAGGGTACTGAGCGGGGCCTGGGGCAGCTGAAGCCACCACGGTTATTCACCTCAGATACCAGCAGTCTCCTCCATGTTCCCCTGATACCATGTCCTATACGAATGGCATGATACTAAAACAGTTGCGCAGTGCTGGCCTGATACGTAATAAAGGATGTTTGTCATTTACTTCACATAAAGTTCAGAACGATGCAGCGCAGGGTGAGGACAGCTGCCCAGTGACAGTCCCAGAGATCCAGGCTCTGTCCCTCTTCCTCCTTTGCTACCCTCTCTACCTTTTGGTTTTGCTCCTCTGCATTGCCACATGGTCACAAGGTACTGCCTCAGCCTCACACATCATGTCCTCGCTCCAGGGATTTATGCCAGAAGAAAACAAAAAGAGCAAGGAAAACAAGGGAGGGTGTTTCTCATTACAACAGTTTGGTTTTTTACCCCGTTTACAGGGGACCTAGGGGGAGCTTTCCCAGTCCGGCCCCACCAGATCACATGACCACCTCTTTTTGCAAAGGAGGCTGGGAAGAGACCTACCTGCACTGACACTACTGGTCTCCACCCTCTACCTAAACTAAAAATTGGGGGTTCTGTTAGCAAAGACAGAGCACTGTGGTGGTCGTGCAGGCACCAGTGATAGTGCCAAACACAGCCTGTAAGGGAGAAGCCAGGATTTTAAAAAATGAGACAGATTTTTCAGCTTCTGAAGTAATTGTTTAGACTGTTTCCATCAAAATATCACCCACGTGATCACTTACCCCTGAAACTAAACGCCTCCTCTGTTGGAGTGGGTTTGAAACTGAGCATCCTACAAATTAAAAAACAAAGATTTATGCAAATATTAGTCAAAGAAATTTAAGTTTTTTCTATTCGTTTTCATTCAGAGACAAGACAAGCAGCGTTTATGATTTTGCAGCTTTGAGTTGTAGAACTAAGAATGATTTTTTTTTTTTTTGCTTTTTCTCCTGTTCAGTAGTTTGAGATTTTTCATCATGTATTACATTTGCAATGAAAAGGCATGAATATTTTTAATTATTTTTAAATCCGATGGGTTCCTAGGAATGTTGCTTGAGGTGTCTCAAGAACTGACTACAGAGTTCATTTTGTTTCATTTCTTAAACATTAAAATGAAAGTCATCATAAAACAAATGTCTCACACCACACATTTTAAAAGGATGACTTTTCTTTGTTCGAGCAGTATTAACTTTGGATATTTGGAGATATTTTTTTCTCACTTCCTCAGACTTGGCAAAGTATTGTTTTTATTGTGTTGCAAAAACCATATCAGAGATTCATGGCACTGAGGGGAGAAATTAAACATAATCATTACCTTTGATTAATTGATAAGTTTTAGAAGATTGGTTCCTAATATTCCCAATGCTGAGTTGGAAGGAAAAAAAGAATAAGAAAGAAAACACAGCCACCCAGAATCTTCCTTTATAATTTGAAATCTTGGATTTGAAAAACAGAAATAATTCTGAACCAATTTTCAGCCTATGCTAAGGAATAGACTTTTTCAGCTTTCTGAATTCATTTTCTGATTATGAAAGCTATATAGGAACTTTACACTGTAGGAAATTTGGAAAAGAAAGTAGTTATTCTTAATCCCATCACTTGATAGAATTGTTATTGCCTTTGTAAACCCCAGTTAGGCTCTGTATGGTTCATTATATTATTGTAATTGCAGTGTAAATGCCACTTTAAATTATATCATACATTTCTATGGTACCAAATGTTCTCTTCATACTTCTTTTCATGTTTGGTTTTATTTTTATCCAAGATCTAATTCAATAAAAATATATCCTATTCACTCCCTACCCCATTTCCTCTCCAGCAAAGGTAATCATTTTTACCTTTTTATCTAACTTTTTGGCTATTTCTTCTTGTGAGGGAGGGAAAATTCCCCTCTTCCCTTCTTGGTTCTTCTGGCTGGTTGAATAATTAAAATGACATAAGGCAATTAACAGGAGAAAATCAAGTTTTAAGATGTGCACACAAGGAAGTCACATAAGCATGAGGAATTCCAAAGCCAGTGATTTTGGATTAGGGAGGGCATAGGAACCTGGGATTTCAAAGGGGGAAGTAAGGCAACTCATGGATAGACGAAAACAGTTAATGTTGAGTAAACAGATGTTTGCTGGGCCATCTAGAGACAATGGGACACAGAAGAAACTTTGATCTAAAGTCCTCTCTGCCACACCTAGTTCAAATTAAACTGTAGCGTTCTAGGCCTTAAAAATAATCAGCTTAAATGATCAATATTCCAAAGAGGCATTTTGGGGGATGGCAAACTCCCCATCATCTCTAAACAAAACACTACTTCCTGGTGTTTTTTGTTCTCACTTTGGAAGAGGATAATATAGCTCCCTTTTATCACCTCTGTCTCTCACTAACCTTCTCATTCCCTCTATCCTACTAGTGGAGTTGCATTGTAATTCAGGTTAGGTTGTTACCTACCTTATCCTATCTAATAATAGAGTAAAATGTAAATTACCATCACTCCACTACGCCCACGATTGGGCGGTGGGAGGCTGGGGGGCAGGACTCGGGGTGGCCTATCCGGCCATTGAGAGGCACGGATCCGCTGCCACTGAGGGGGGCGGGACTCCCACCCCCTGCGACTCTCAAGGGCCAGATCGAGGCCAGATCCACGGCCGCTGAGGGGGCCTGCGCGGACACCCAACTGTGCCTCTCAACGGCAGGGTAGCCAGGTGTCCGCGGCAGCCCCCCTCAGCGGCCGTTGAGAGGCGCAGGGGGTGGGAGTCCCGCCCCCTGCGCCTCTCAACAGCAGGGTAGCCCCCTCAGCGGCCACGGACCATCAAAAGCGTGGGAGCTGGGTGCCTGTCCACTCAGGCACCCAGCTCCCCGCGATCAAAAGCAAAAGTGTGGCAGCTGGATGCCTTTCCGCTCAAGCACCAGGCCTTTCAGAAGCCTCCGCCACGCCGGAGGCTTCTGAAAGGCCTGGTGCACCAGCGATCGAAAGTGAAAGCGTGGCAGCTGGATGCCTGTCCGCTCAGACACCAGGCCTTTCAGAAGCCTCCGCCGCGCTGGAGGCTTCTGAAAGGCCTGGTGCACTAGCGGACAGGCACCCAGCTCCCCGTGATCAAAAGCAAAAGCGTGTAGGGGACCCTACACGTGCATGATTCAATCATGCACTGGGCCTCTAGTTATGTCATAAACACTGTTCACAAATATGCCCTATTGCAAGGTCATTACTTTTCCTGGTATTTTCCCCTGAAATGATGTTTTGCTATGCTAGTTGTCTACGTACTTCTTACTAATTGAGTCTCAAGCTCTTCACCAACGTCTGATGGGTTCAGTTGCATCAGATATTGTGCACCACTGTCCTGTCAGCCACCTGAGACCTTCTCCCCAGTGTGGCCCGGTCCAGTCTGCTGTCTGTGGTGCACAGCTGTCATCCGGGGAACTTTCTCCCCTTTGCTCTGGGGAGTCCCTTTGTTTCTGGTGTTGGCTCCCCTGCTTCATAGTTTTCACATCTTCCTCATCTTGTTCCCTTGTTTCTGTGGAACACGCCCTCCAGTATTTTTTTTAGGAAAGGATTCATGGGAAATAAATTTTTGACATCTGCCTGTCTGAAATGTCTTTTTGCTAAGCTCACTCGTACGTAATAGTTTGGCATGGTATAGAATTTTATTTTGGAAATGATTTCTTTAGATCAGTGATTTTCAACCGGTGTGCCACAAGAATATTTAAAACATGCAATACCTATTTAGTCAGGGCACTTATAGAGTTGCATCTTGTTGGTCATGTGCATCACCTAATAAGGTTGCATCTGATTGATTAATTCTTGGTACCAGAAATTCTTCTGTACAAGTATAGAAGAATTTTTTTAAAGTCACTTTCGAGCAAAAAGTGTAGGAAATTACTATTATGTTTTTGTAAATCAATGAAAAACATACCTATTTTTGGTCAGATTGGCAAAAAAAAATAACATTTTTTAGTGTGCCACAGAATGTTAGTAATTAGTTTATGTGTGACATGAGACAAAAAAGGTTGAAAATCACTGCTTTAGGTTTTTAAAGGCATTATTCCATTGTCGTCAGCTCCCTAGGTTGCTGTTGAGAAGTTCAAAGCCATTCTGCATCCTAATCCTCCACATATATTCCTCCCTTTGCCCTCTCGTCCACTGTCTGAAAGTTTAAAGATTTTCTCTTTTCCTGATAAAGTGCTTTGGAGTGGGTCATATTTTCATCCCTTGTAAAGTATACTCCATGGGCCTTTTCAGTCCGCATGCTCATGTCCTTTGGGTCTAGGAAATTTTCTTTTTCTTTTATTTTTCCTTTTTTGTTTGTTTTTAGCCTAAAATATTTTCTTGATGATTTCTTACCTCTGTTTTCTCTCTCCTCTCTCTCTCTGTATATCCTCATTTGAAAATTGGAACTGCTAGACTGTCTTCCATATTTCTGTTGTTTTATTCTGTCTCCCATCTCTTTGTCTCTTTGCTCCATTTTGTGGTGAAATTTCCTTGTATTTTCATAGAACCTTGTTATTCTTTTTTTTTTAAGTATGTAATTTTGTCCTTCAGCTTTTTAAAAATATTTTTTTATTGATTTCAGAGAGGAAGGAAGAGGGAGAGAGAGACAGAAACATCCACGATGAGAGAGAATCATGGATAGGCTGCCTCCTGCAAGTCCCCATTGGGGATCGAGCCTGCAACCCAGGCATGTGCCCTTGACCGGAATCAAACCTGGGACCTTTCAGTTCGCAGGCTGATGCTCTATCCACTGAGCCAAACCAGCTAGGGCAGAACCTTGTTATTGAGTCACTTCTGCTATTATATTTTTACTTGCTAAGACCTCTTTCTAATTTTTTAAGTATCATTATTTCATAGTTATAGTAACTTATCTAAGGATATAATTGATAGTTGAGATGTGGGCTTTTGGCATTTTCTCCTCCCAGCACAATAGGTTTCCCTCCAATTAGCTTTCTTGTGTATTTCTGTCTCACCTTTTACAGCAGTGACTTTTCTCAGGTTTCTGGTGATCCTTGGTTGTCTGCTCACACTTAAAAATGTACCACTACAGCCTGGCCGGCGTGCTCAGTTGGTTGAGCATCATCCCATGCCCTGAGAAGTCGCTGGTTTAATTCCTGGTCAGGGCACATGCCTGGGTTATGGGCTTGATCCCCTGCAGGAGGCATCCGATCAATGGTTCTCTCTCATTGATGTTTCTCTCTCCCTCTCCCTTTCTGTCTCTAAAATCAATTTTTTAAAAAAACAAACTTTTTTTTTTTTAAGTGTGCCACTACAAATCTGTAGAAACGGAAGGTGGATTAGGAGTTACCTAGCACTGGGAGAGCTGGGGAAATGGAGAGTGACTGCTCAGGATGAGCTTTTTTCTTGGAGTGATGCAAATGTTCTAAAATGGTTGTGGCGATAGTTACACAACTCCTAATAGACTGAAAACCATTACCTGTACACTTTAAATGGGCCAGTTGTGTGGTGTCTGTATAATATTTTAATAAAACTATTGCAAACACACAAAGTAGGACACTAACAAGATTAGAATCTTCAAGTGTGTGGCTGAGGCTTATCGTCTGTGGTTTTCACTGCAGGGGGAGCTGCCTGAGCTGTTTAGTTGGGGGAACCGCTGATATCAGTATCTTTGTCTTTCTTCTTGGGTTGATTAGAGTCCCCAGGAAAGGGGAAGAAACTTCTTTAACACCTGTCCTGCCACAACTCAGGCCGCCCCAGTTCATACTCTGCCCTCACGCCCCGGCTGCAAGAAATGACCTGCAGTCCGGCCCTGTGGGCACATGAACTTGGGGAAAGCCAGTTAACATTTTTTAAAATGCTTATCACGTGAAAAACTAAGAGAGGGTAACATTCATAGCCAACAGCACTAGTTGTGTCGTATGGACAACTTCAAGAGAATTCTAAGTAGTCTGTCTCCCCCTCCAACTAAACATTTCAATGTCATACAACCTTGGGCCAAATTCTGCTGGTTAGTAACCATGATCTCAAGGATTAGTAACCAAGTCTCTAAAACCTTATGGTTCTGTTTATCACCCTAAAATGTCACCTCTCTTTCGCTTTTAGAAAGGACCTTCATCTCACTACATTGATAAAAGGAACTTATATCTGATTTAGATTATTACGCAACATTGCTTAACCTTTCCAAAGCATCACAACCATTCCGGACTGGCTCTACCATCCGTGGGATTCTGTGCAAAATAAAAGTCTGAGGCCCTTGTTTAAAATGTATGAACATTTTCAAGATGGCAACAGCAGAGCGTGAAACCCAGCACGGCCCCCTCTGAGGGCGACATGCCTAGGAAGCCAGCGCTGCGACCATTTCTGAGGGGAGATACTGTAGATGCTTCTTCTCATATTAGTTTACTTTGGTTCAGCGATTACAGGGACTCACACTTCCCCTGCTCAGGGACTTTTACAATGAGAGCAGCTGGTGACCATTCATTATATAGCCATTGCCTAAGACTCTGCATTCCTGGAGTGAAACCATAGAGCTCTTACCCTGGAGACAATCGCTCCTTAGACTGCGCGCTTCCCATTGGGGGCAGTCTCTGGTGATGGCGGTTTCCATGTGCTTTCTTCCTGCTCTGACAGTAGCTTTCGCTGGGTCAGAGTCTTCAAGCCAAATTAAATTAAAACTGGAGATCTGATCCGCACGGGAAAAGAACTTGAATGAAGAGATGTCTCCTGTTTCTCAGCCCCTGGCAGTGGGTGGAACTACCTATTTTCTCCTTATCTCACTTGGTTCTCAGCTCAGTGCATCTGAGCACCTGCTGTTCATATCAGAAGGAAATGAAATCAGTCGCATTTTCTTCCCCAGTGGCAGCCTTTACACTTCCTTCTCTTTTGCCAGTTAAGTCGTCATTCTCCTTAAAGACTGCTTTATATTCAGGCAGGCCCAAGGTTTCCTTGACTTGTTTGTTTTGAACTTTGAATCTGATAGACACTTAGAACTGTATGTGGTCCCACCCTCACCCATAGAGGGTGGTGACAGTGGGCAGAAATGTCTCTTAAGAATTTCAGAAGGATGATTATTATATCATTAAAAGAAGTAAAGGGCCGAAGGGAAGTGAAGAGCTAATATTTATTCATCCCAAGTAAACATCCGATCTCAGCTAGCTCAGGACAGAAGTACGTGTGGATAAATGGAATTTTGAGTAAATTGGCCTCTCAGTTCTGTGGCCGCCTTGCTGTGAGGGGTACTCCCCTGAGGCTTCCACAGAATACGCAGTCGCTGACCCAGTGCTAACCTGACTCCACGTCAGTCCAGGGTGAGCTGCTGGGGCTGGCGTGTGGAAGCAGGCTGCGAGCTTTTTTCCCAGCAGGGGAGTCTAAACCCAGGCATGGAGGTTACAAAGAGTTGATTGTTCCATAGAAGGAAGAGTTAAACGGCGTGGTTAAGGAAGAAACAGGCTACCTCTGAAATGCTAAGCCTCTCACTGGAACTGAACAGCCATCTGGGAAGACGGCTGTAGGAGACAGAGAAACATCGCGTGGCGTTTCTAACTAGAATGCCTTTAGGTTTCCTTTGACTCCTGCAGTTCTTGAGTGTTTGGTCACAAAAACTACAGAGCCTCCTGGGAGGAAAAGAAATCTGTGGCACATGTATAACCCCTCTCCTTCCTTCCTTATAAAGGAGTGAAACCAAACCAGCAAGCGTGTGCCCTTAAATAGACCTGAAGCTTGCCCTGCACACACTTGGCACAATGGGCTTCCTTTGAGGAAACCGTAAGATTATTTAACCGTGAGGTCCACTTTACACAGGTAACCTACATACAGTCTTTTGCATTAGAATGCCACTCTGCCATTCACCAGCTCCATGACTTAACCTCTTATACACAAGACAGTAAGGTTATTGTGAGGATACGATGAGAAAATGTATATCACTATCAAGTACAATGCCTAGAATATAACATATGCTAAAATACCCTTTTTTTAAAATACAGTAGCCCTTCGAACATTTTTATAGACATACTCCCTGCTGGGCACTGTACCCGACAAGCAGGATCAGAGGGTACCTGGGTCCCCAAGAATGAATAATTCTGCATTCGTTCTACCTTACCCCTGGACCTGCAGCCTAGAAGCTGGTTCTAACTAGGGTACTGGCCCCATCAGTTATTGTAAAGCTGCAATTTAATTTGAAAGTATGAGGTGAAGATGGGAAGCAGAGGGTATCCCTGGAAAAGGCTAATGTTCCAACAGAGTTTATTTCACCATCACCACCTCCAATGGACATCCTTATTCTGAAAGACGTAGCCTTTCAGCCTGAATATCCATCATGAACTAGGAGTGGCTTAAGAAAACTAACGCAGTTTCAATCCTCTAACACACTGGAGGCATATAAAGTTTATCCAATAAATGAATGACGAAGTAAATGAGGTCAATCTTAATCCTTTGGATTAACTGTAAAATGACACCAGAGCTCTGTATTTACTAAGGATTAGAAGGTTCAACCTAGTTCTTCACTGTTTCCATTCACAAGCCATCCAAAAACACAGATATCTATCCTTCTCTATTAAAAAAAAAAAAAAAAGGAATTGGTCTTCAAAAAGCAAAAAAAAAGAATATGTCAGAAGGCATAGGGGCCAACCGAAAGAGCTCTCAGTAACCAAAGCTAGAACAATTTGAGCAATAAAATAGCACAGCATTGAACAATTCTCCAAAGAATGAATAAATATCCAAGAATTCTTATCTATATATATATAAAAGGCTAAGTGACTGACTGTCCATCCAACTGTCTAACCGACCTACCGGCCAGCCAGTACATATGACGCGTTCTGGCACTTTAAAGATAAACTTTGACTCGCACATGCGCGATACATATAAAACTCTCACTGGCGCCAATCGCACACCGTTTGTTTCAGAGTGTCATTGTCGATCGTGAATTTGGTTGGTTTTGTTGACATTCTGAAGCTGAAAGAAAGCGTCGTTGATAAAATATGTCTGAAGACCAACTATTCATCATTTTTGATGAATACACCATGGCATCCAGTCATGCTATAAACGCCATAGATAGATTACTAAGAGAAATTATGAATCTGAATGTTGCATTTGGTAGGAAAGTTCTCCTTCTCGGAGGGGATTTTCGACAATGTCTCAGTGTTGTGCCCCATGCTATGCGATCAGCCATAGTACAAACGAATTTAAAGTACTGTAGTGTTTGGGGATGTTTCAGACAGTTGTCTCTTAAAACAAATAAGAGATCAGAGGATTCTGCTTATATAGTGAATGGTTAGTAAAACTTGGAGATGGCAAACTTGATAGCAGTTTTCATTTAGGAATGGATATTGTTGAAATCCCCTGTGAAATGATTTGTAATGGATTTATTATTGAAGCTACCTTTGGAAATAGTATATCTACAGATAATATTAAAAATATATCTAAACGTTTGATTCTTTGTCCAAAAAATGAGCATGTTCATCAATTAAATTAAGAAATTTTGGATATACTCAGTGGAGATTTTCACACCTACTTGAGTGATGATTCCATCGATTCAGCGGATGATACTGAAAAGGAAAATTTTCCCATCGAATTTCTTAATAGCATTACTCCTTCTGGAATGCCGTGTCATAAATTAAAATTGAAAGTAGGTGCAATCATCATGCTACTGAGAAATCTTAATAGTAAATGGGGTCTTTGTAATGGTACTAGGTTTATTATCAAACTAGAGGCCGGGTGCATGACATTCGTGCACTCGGGGGGGGGGGGTAGGGTCCCCCTCAGCCCAGCCTGCACCCTTTCGCAGTCCAGGAGCCCTCAGGGGATGTCTGACTGATGGCTTAGGATACTCGGGGAGCGGGCCTAAGCCGTCAGTCGGACATCCTTAGCGCTGCTGTGGAGGCAGGCCACTGAACTCGCCAGCCATCAGCCCAGCTTGTGGCTAAGCGGCACTCCCCCTGTGGGAGCGCACTGACCACTAGGGGGCAGCTCCTACATTGAGCATCTGACCCCTGGTGGTCAGTGTGCGTCATAGCGACCAGTCGGTCCTCTGTTTGGTTGATTGGCATATTACCCTTTTATTATATAGGAAGATTGCAACCTAACATAATTGAAGCTGAAGTATTAACAGGATCTGTGGAAGGAGAGGTTGTTCTGATTCCAAGAATTGATTTGTCCCCGTCTGACACTGGCCTCCCATTTAAATTAATTCGAAGACAGTTTCCCGTGATGCCAGTATTTGCGATGACTATTAATAAATCACAAGGACAGACTCTAGACAGAGTAGGAATATTCCTACCTGAACCCGTTTTCGGACATGGTCAGTTATATGTTGCTTCCTCTCGAGTTCGAAGAGCATGTGACGTTAAAGTTGTAAATACTTCATCACAAGGGAAATGAGTCACGCACTCTGAAAGTGTTTTTACTCTTAATGTGGTATACAGGGAGATATTAGAATAAGTTTAACCCTTTGCACTCGCTTTTTTCTCGATTCCTTTATTCTACTCGGGATTTAATTTTTTAAATACCCCAGATTTTACAAAGCGCGGCAGTAGAATAAAAAACTGGAGTTTCTTTTCATACAAACTTATTTATTTGGATTTTTTTATATTGCAAATGATTGATACATTCAAAGAGTAATTTTAATCTCTATAATTTTTCATGGTGTGATATTTTTGAAACATTCACCCACATGAAGACCTGGTTTACATTCACATGTTTCGCAAATATAAATCGTCTCTCTTCTTCCTCCTTTGATTTTTCTGTTAGAACAAACAACACAATCTTTGTGTTTTTTGTTAGGGTGAGGTGTGATTATATGGAGCTTTCCATCTAAAAGTTGATCTAAGTTAGTGGATAATAATCTACCCCTGGAAGTTAGTGTACCATCTCTGAATTCTCCAACAAGATCATGTACTAGTTTCCTAATAAATTTCACATGCGTTATCGGTTTTTCATTTTTTCTTTTTTGGCATCAGTTGAGACAGCATTTACATTTTACTTGTCCTTTCATGCTAATGAAAACAAGAAAAGATACTGGAAAAATAGACAAAAACCCCTTTCCTCCCGCAGTGAAACTACGTGTCGAGTGTGGCTCGACATACGAGCTGCTACCGATGCTAACCGTGTCGAGTCACACTCGACATCCAAGTGCAAAAGGTTAATCAATTTATCAGTCATTGTTTTTATCAATGTTGTTTTTATATGTTTTTGTTTTTATATCATGTCTGTTACATAATGTTATTGTTTATTAATCAACTTATATATTATTTTCATGTACATTTTACTAATTTTCTTTCATCTCTGGCACTTCTATTATAGAGAAAGGGCGAATAGCGATATTAAAATATTTCTTCTAATTAAGTTCCTTTCAATGTGCACAAATCTGTGCACCAGGCCACTAATTACTATATAATTGCATAAATAAATAAATGGGGAGAAGAGACAAATCTCTCATACAAGAATTCCAAATAACTGGTGTAGGGACTTGCCTTCACAGAGGTGGAGCATAACTCCTCTTAAGAATGGGCTGCACTTAGTGGCTTGCTTCCCAAGAGTCCACTTTGAAAAGGGAGGTGGGGGTAACTCACAGTGCAGAAACCTAATCAATACCACGCATATTGGCCAGATAATAAAGGTCAACATCCTCAGTGATAACTCATGCTAATAGTATGTATCCTTGCTATGATGTGATGAGACTGATACTTTACCTCTGTGATCTTCCTCCCCAAAATCTATCAATACTGTATAACCATTAGAAAAAATCAGCCAAACCCAAATTGTGGAACCTTCTACAAAATACCTAAACTCCTCAAAACTCGCACGGTCTTCAAAAATAAGTAAAGTCTTAGACACTTTCACAGTCTATAGGAGCCCAAGGAAATACAATGTCCTAATGTAATGTGATATCCTGATGGGAATAGAATGAGAGCATTAGGGGAAACATACAAAATCCAAATATGATAATGGAGTTTAGTTGTTTTGTTTTGTTTTTAAGTAGTTGGTGCTTCTTCCCTCAAAATAACATCACCGAAACCTATACTACAATCATGCATTACAGTAGCATTTTGTTGTAGGGTGAATGTTGGGGATCATGTTTTAAAACTACCTTTTGAGGCTTTGCTTTAAATGAGGTATACTTAGTATTCCACTTGTACACATAAGGATGACTCAGTAACCTGTCAACTAGTATGGGTCTTTTTGTAGGTAGCCTTAGCTGTGATTAGTGTGGTATGAAGATTATATTTTAACCTGAAATCTCAATCCAGATAAGGCTGGATATGAATAACTTTGGCTCTAATAGCTCAAACTTCCCAGTTTCCATAGTTTGGGGTTAGATCAAAGAAGTTTTTCATGCATATGTGTCAAGGGTAAGGAAAAATTTCCTGCTTATATGTAGCTGCCCATATTGGACAAACAGCTGTAATTTCTCTGTGTCTCAAATCTAGAAAACCAGGCTGTGTATCTCCTGAGGGAAAGGTGTGTGTTGTAGGACCGTGTCCCAGATGCTGCAGACTTATGAAACGTTATTCATAGACTATTGGCTTGGCAACAGTTGTCACCATAATTAGTCTAGTGTGCTCTTTTTACATCAACTCCAGCCTTTTCCCCTTCAAGGAGATGAAAGTCAAGCAAGAAAGCATATGATTTCTCTGAAATTGGTTCTGGGCACCCTATTGATTTTTACATCTTAATATCTTTTCTCAGAAACAATCAGCCCATCCCTTCCTGAGAAAATGTTAACATTTCCTGTGAACTCATATGCCTCTTGCATTGGTTTCATTTGCATGACTTTCCCTAGGTAAACATGTGGAAATTGGTCTGGATTTAGGATGAATCAAGTACAGTATACCAATAAACAACTTCCCCACATATTGTAGGTGTTTTGTTTTTGTTTTTTTCATGGAGACCTCATGCCACTTAATAAATTCGCCTAAGAGATTATATAGTTCCTTGCTATTACAACTGAGGAGTTCTCTTTCTTCTTCCTTCCTTTGGGTGAGAATAATGGGTAGTGTATTGTTGTAGGAAAAGGAAGTCCATTAGGGTGTGTCCTCAAATAGTATGGCACATGTAACAACTCTGTGGAAATAATAGGTATCAGATAGTGTTCTCTGCTTGCAAGCAAGAGAAACTGGCATTACAAAGGAAATAACTAGAAAAATAGCAGTTAGTTCACATAATCTGAAGAAAAGGCTAAGCTATCAAGCCAAGGGGAGAATATGAAATATAGCCCCTCAGTGGATTTATTTATTTATTCATTGAACAACATTTTCTGAGCTTCCACCATGTCCCCAGCACTGTGCCATGGGGTGAGGACATAGGGGTGGGAGGAGTCTATCACGCTCTTGCTGTCACGGAGCTTGCATCCAAAGGATCTCAGGCTCATGGACAGCCTCATATCTGGCTGCTACTGATCTTATTATTACTGAGTTCCTACACTCTTCATCCATCACTTATCTACCCACGATTCATATCCCTCAGAGAGTCTGATGGGCAGAGGTTGAGTCAACAGCTCACCCTCTGGGATGAGGTACCGTGATGTGTATCCCCAACAGCACCACATGGAACCAGGGAAGCCTCATTCTCCAAAGGCTGAGTAGGCAGGTCCTACCAACAAATCAAGAGTGCTGAGTGGGCAAAAAGAGAAGTCCACTGTATTTAATATTAACAGTGTGAAGACAGGAATGAGAAGACTTGGATCTGCTTAAAATTCTGGCTAAAACCACTTATATATAAACTAGAGGCCCGATGCACAAAATTCATGCAAGAGTAGGCCTTCCTTCCCCCAACTGCTGGCACCGGCTTCCCTCTGGCACACGGGACCCGGGCTTCCCTCGCAGCCCTGGCTTTGTCCAGAAGGTCATCCTGAAGGATGTCTGGTCTAATTAGCATATTATGCTTTTATTATTATAGATAAGTAAACCTTGGATGTGTTTCCATAACCCCTCTAGAAGTCCCTTTCCTCATCTATGTAAAGTGGGATTAACAATCCCTATCTCATAGAGCTGCAGTTGTTGTTGTTGTAAACCCTCACAAGGCTCTTTGCAATGAGTACTGGCCTCCTCTTTCCCATATGTCCCCACCTCCTGACTTCCAATATTGTAGATTAGTTTTGCCTGGTTCTGAACATTATATAAACAGAATCATACAGTGTGTACTCTTTTTGTATCTAGCTTCCTTGCTCAATATGATGGTTTGTGGTTTCATCCATGTTGCTTAATGTGGCTATATTTATTCATTCTCATTGCTGAATAGTATCTACTGTGTAATTATACCAATATTTATTTATACATTCTATTGATAACTAGAGGCCCGGTGCATGAAATTCATGCACTTGGGGGGGAAGGTGTCCCTCAGCCCAGCCTGTACCCTCTCCAATCTGGGACCCCTTGGGGGATGTCTGACTGCCCTCTCATAATCCAGGACTGCTGACTCCTAACAACTCACCTGCCTGCCTGCCTGCCTGATTGCCCCCTAACGGCTTTCCTGCAGGCCTCATTGACGCCTAACTGCTCCCCTGCCAGCCTGATCACCCCCAACTGCCCTCCCCTGCAGACCTGGTTGCCCCCAACTGCCCTTCCCCGCCAGCCATCTTGTGACAATGTGGAGGCGGCCATCTTGTGACAATTGGGGGCGGCCATCTTTGTGATGTGAAGGTGTGAAGGTCAATTTGCATATTCCCTCTTTATTATATAGGGTGGATATTTGAGTTGTTTCTGGTTTAAGGCTACTATATAGAGCTCCAAAGGACACTGTCATACAAGACTCTGGTATCATAGGAATGCATTTCTATGAGATATATATACCTAGGATTATAATTGCTGGGTCAAAAGGTACGCATGTGGTCATACTTTTCAACTTAAACTGCCCCCCACCCCCACCCCCGCGATGTGTAACTACTCTAGTTGCATCACGTCCTTGCCGATGATTAGCATTAGCGTAGAATTGTTCTTGATGTTTAAATCTGGGTCACATTAATAGCTGATTGAGAGCGTGTTCTGATAATTGCTTAATTAGAGTTAGTTGTATTTTCGCACAGTTGTGCAATCTACATAGCATGCACAGGTCTTGCCCATGCTTTTCTCACAAACGATATTCCAGTCTGTTCTGCAGGTATAGTATTTATCTTCGCTTGGAAATCCCTGTTGGGTTGCGCAGTATGTTGGGCAAGCCTTACTGGGTTGGGTTGTTGTTTTTTATATGTGTTAACAATAAAGCTTTGCTTAGTAAAGTGTCACATTGGCCACTTCAGAGTAGGCACCCCAGCTCCCAACTGTGTCTCAGGAGAGCTGCTAACAGTGAAATCACCGGGCTCTGGGTCTGTCCAGGCTGTCCAGGCTCTCTTCCTCATTCCAAACCACGACAGGCAGCAGTCTCACCTGGGCCACGCTGGGCTGTTGTGTGTAGTGGTGGGCAGTGTGAGGGACGTATACACTTGCATTCCTGCCAAACCTGCGTCTTTGAGCACAGCACTCAGCCTCTCAGGACCTCGTTTGCTTCAGGTGGTAATGCCGACCTCAATGGGCTGCTAAAATTGTAAAAGACAATATATGTAAAGTGCCAGGCTCAATGCCTCATTTAGGAGTAGCCTTTACTATATCTAGGGTGGTAATTATTGTCATTGTTTGATCACAGGCACAATAGGCTTAAAACTGTAGATTTTTAAAAACTGAACGGTGTTGAAAAGAAAGACCACACACTCAGAATTTTAAAACAAGACTTGGCCATTTATAAGAACCACACTGCCAGAGGGTAGAACCACTCACCAGGCCAGGGCTGGGACCACCACACCCTGTCTTCCTAACACATCAACATTGAAAGTTATCTTTTGTACCTGAATATATCCTATGCTTCCCACCCCAGCCCCTTCCGGGAATTGCTTTATGATCCACCGGAAAAGAGTGCCTTGTTCTCACAAGTAAACAAGCTTCAGAAGGGAAGACGCATTTAGAAGAAACTCAAATATACATTTGTTCAGAAGAACAAAGGGGAGTGTGACTTTGAAAATCTGTAAGAGGGTCTTAATAGATTTATCAGGGGAGTAACATTGAAGATGTATTTGTTTTTAATTCATTATGGGACATGATATCCTTTTGATCATAGAGGTTGATTTCCTCATTTTTTGAAAAACTGGCCATTTAGCCCAACACCTTTACTTATTTTTTATTTTTTTATTTTTGATCCTCACCTGAGGATATTTCTCCATTGATTTTTAGAGAGAGTAGAAGGGAGAGGAAAAGACAGAGAGAAATATTGATGTGAGAGAAACACATCAATTGGTTGCCTCCTGCACGCGCCCTGACCAGGGCCCGGGCCAGGGAGGAGCCTGCAACCGAGGTACATGCCCTTGACTGGGATCGAACCTGAGACCCTTCAGTCTGCAGGATGATGCTCTATGCACTGAGCCAAACCAGCTAGGGTCCAACACCCTTACTTTAGAAATTAGGAAACTAAGGTGCATAGAAGTGACATTACTTATTCCAACATCACTCAGGTAGTTAGTGGCAGAATCAAGACCTGAATCAAGGTCCTTTAACCCCGAATCCAGTGACCTTTCCATTGATCTTTTCTGAAATATTGTAAAGGATGATGCTGACTTTCTAAAATCATTGACTGGTGAAGTCTAGAATTGTTTAAAGGAGCATTTGTTTTCCTTTACATTGTTTTTCACTGGAACTCTGTGCCATCTAGAATTACAGTTGGAGTTAATTCTAGGTGGTCAAGACCAGGCACTATGCCACCAGGTCTTTTAGATGCTTTTCATTATGTACTTGTAACAGGACTAGCCTAAGCTTTGATGGTTACCACAGGTGTTTGGTAATCATTATGCAATAAATGGCCCCTAAAGTTTGCCTTTGTGGAGTGGTGTTCTGAAGCTTGCTCCTCCTGGCTCCTGAGAGTTAGCTGTCAATTTTGTGAGCCAGTTGTTAAGCACGGCCTTATTCAAAATTAAATTACATAACTTACAAGTAAATGACATATATTTTTAAAGGTAATACTCAAAAAGTGATCCCTTCCTAATTATTTTACTGCAATTCTACTAATCTTTGCTCATGACATACATTGGATGTATGTCATGGATATACTGTATAACGGTATGTTACTGTGCATCTTACCAGCTCCTCATTCAGCGATGTCACTCTGGTAGATTGAAGAAGAAGTACTTATTCCACAGTAGGCTAGATATATTGTTTTGTTGTTGTCTATTTTTTAAAACTTAAACATATGTTGCATGTATAAATGCATTGTCAATAGCACCAAAAATTGAGGAAATATTTTTCCAGTATTTGAAAATTATTTTCCCATTATTCAGAGAACTAGCTCATGTTAGTAACAAATGAGTGAAGTTCTGCAAATGTCTCCCGTTTCACTTTTATCTTATTAATGTAAAGTACCAACAAACATTGTGTTAGAACTACGCATTCAATTACAATTATAGGTTGGCTATGGATGCAGAATTCCTACAAAAATCAGCAAGAGTATTATTCTGTGACAATCAGTTAATTATATGGAAGTTACAGTAAAGACTATTGCATATTTTATTATTTGTAAAGTGTGCTACACATTCTTTTGGCTTAGAAGAACACACACACACACACACACACACACACACATATTTTTCCCAAAAGTCTGTTAAACATTTACCAGTACATTTGTGCTACTGAAGTCCATAAAGTACCTGTTTCTTTATTATAAAAATCTTCCATGATAATACTGATAACAGCTAAAATGTACTGAACACAAATGACCGAGTGTATAGGAGGCACCTCACTGAATCCTCCAGCTGCTCTTATATTGCTAGAGACAAGGAGACGATGAGGAAGGTAAATCCGGCACCTCCCTCCAGCTTATGTGGGAAGAGGATCTTTATCAGGTTCTTTCCGAGAGCAGGAGCCTGTTAGACACGTGCATATAAAGTATTCACAGCCACCTTGAGGTAGATAAGAAGAGTTATTTTTACCACTAGTACATGGATAAAAAATAAGCTCAGAGAGATGGACAGCTGCCCACATTGCGGCTCAGCACCACTGGTTAGAGGGGGAACCGGAGGAGAACCACAGCTTTCCGGTGCCGCCTCCTAAGTCAGCTCAGAGTAACAGAACCAGTTCATCTAAGGAAAGGCTGTGCAGGACTCCACGTGATAAATGCTGAGAGCATTTTTACTACTAGCCATTGAGATAGTTCATGTAAGTAGGATTTAGACACGCACATGAAAGACGGGCCTTATCCAAAATAACTACAGCTCCAGTCGGATTCCAAAAATGGATAATTTAGACTTCTCTGGAGCGGATGTACGATTTCAGTGACAGGTTTTAAACGTAATATTTTTATTTACCGACTAAAAGCCCGATGCACGAAATTCGTGCAAGGGGCTCAGGCCCCCGCCACAGCTTCATCCAGAAGGTCATCCAGTCTAATTAGCATGTAATGCTTTTATTATTGTAGATTGCTAAGCACAGTAATACATAAAAAGGCAGGTATATGAACAGTGTAAAATCACAGGTGCCGTGTGTTACAAAGTGACTAATTACATGCTAGTTTATTTATGTGTGCTTTCTGGAAGGTGGCGGTGAGTGTGACACAGATCTGACCCCAGTACAGTCAGTGGTAGTACTCACAGCTCCTCACCCTCAGCCAGGTCCTTCCCCTGGAGCGGCCTGCCCACCCCTCCCGGCGCCCTCCACGCCAGCTGCAGCAGAGCCAGCACGGAACCCAGGCACAGGCTTTGGGCAGTGATGGGGCCTCCGGTCCTCCCAGGCCTTCCAGGATGGATCCTTCCGGTCCCCGGCCTCGGTCTTGCACACAAGCATGGCCGTCACCTCTGGTCTGCACTCCTCACTGCCTTACTGTTCTTCTAAGCCAGTATTTTTTCCCTTCTCTTCTTTTGCCTTAGATTTTAGTATTTACTTATGACAACCTGATACATTAATTGTGAATGTCTGTGACAAACTTCTCCAAAAAGATTATGTAGGAAATAAGACATAATGCCACTCATCAAGGTTTTATTATGCTCAATATATTTGGGACTTTTTGTAATTCCAGTACTTATTTTGCATGAGTGATTATAAACTGTTCCCACCCAGAACTATTTTTTTTATGTATTTTGAAATAAAATTGTATATATTTAAGGTGGACAACATGATGATTAGCTGTACATAGTGAAATGATCACTGTAGTCAAGCTAATCGACATACTCGTCTCTTCACATAGTAGCTACATTTTATGTGTTGTGTGTTGTGGAGACCAAGCGTTTGGTTTTATTTACTCGAAGTTAGCTTGTTTCTTTCCTTCACTGGACTCTTGAAGGTAGGGACTGTGTTTTGTGTTTTGTTTTTGCTTGGTTGGTTCAGTTTTGGATTTTTATGTTTTTGTATTTATTTAACATCTACTCTCCTTGCAACTTTGTTAACGGTAGCCACCATGTTGTACATTACATCCCCAAGATTTACTTATAACTGGAAGTTTGTACAACCATTTTTTGACATATATATATTTATTGGCTTCAGAGAGGAAGGGAGAGATAGAAAACTGTACAAGCATTTTTTGTGCGTGTGGTGGGAGCACCTTAAATCTACTCTCAGCCGATGTCCTGTACACAGCACAGCAGTATTAACTCAGGTGCAGTACGTGGGAACGCCATACTTCACCCTACGGACCTGCAACTTTGTCCCCTGGACCAACATCTCCATTTCCCACCTCCTGGCTCCTGGTAACCACTGTTGTACTCTCTGCTTCTACGTAGTCCACTTTTGTTAGATTCCACATATAAGTGAGACCATGTAGTATCTTTCCTTCTGTGTCTGTAAGCCAGTATTCCTTAAAGTATGAGCTCTAGAACCAACTGCTTCACAAACAGCAAGTTGTAAAATGCCATTTCCTGGGCCCTTGGTGCCTCTAATACACAAGAATGAACTCGCCTGGCCCAGCCCCTGTCACCTCTGCCTGCGGGTTTCCAGTGGGAGGGAAGGAGTTCTACTTGTCTTGACACCATAGAGGTGGCTTGAGATGTCCTTGGAGAGCCAGTCCAGTTCCTGTGCCCCACAGCAGCCCCGGCCTTAGAGCCGTTCCATGCCGTGCAGTCTGCACACCATCCCAGGGGAGCTGGAGCAGGACACGCGTTTCAGGGCAACCCATTCCACGCTTCGCTGAGAAAAGCAAGGGGCCTTCTATGGAGGACAAAACAGGCAGAATGGGGGTGGGGGAGAGCATCTCCACAATAGTGTCAACTCTGCATTTTTACAGCATAGCACTTATGTAGTTTTGGCTATTACTGGGTATTACTAGTTATTGCCATTTTTGGAATGGAAACTGGTTGAGGGAAGTGTTTTACTGGCAGGGAAGTGTTTTACTGGAGTTTATGCATGGGCAGATCTTTCTGTCTTAGAAGTGCTAATTCTTAAAATTGACAAGCAGATCCTTTTTCAGTGATCAAGTTATAAATATCAGCTTGTCCATCCACGCCACTGGCTGAGGTATCGGGGGAAGGGGAGAGGGTGGCATAGGAGGTGTGAGAGTGGAGAGAAAGGCCCTTGATGTTAGGGTGGAGAACGCTCAGAGCCTCTCTGGTGTTTTTGACCTGTGAACTCTGAAACCATCCATGGCAGGGTTCAGTCACTCTCTCTTAAGTTCATCGAATCGCTTCGTGAGCTAGATTATTTTGAAAGCCCTTGTCTCAGAAGATTAAACTTTCATAGTTGATCAGTAGTTTACTATAAAACACAAAGAAAAACAAAAATTATTTTTTAATCCTTAAGGATTAACTTGATACCCATAATTCTGTCTTGAATCATGAGATCCATCAGTTCTTGACATCATCTAGACCAGCAACCAGCACTCCACTGTGAAATCTTTTCAGGCATGTGTTAGGGTTTCTGTGAAAACTTTCAATGTAAACTTTATACCACACTGCCAGTTTTGGTCATAATAAAACTATATAGATTTAGCCTGGCTGGCATGGCTCAGTTGGTTGAGCGTCGCCCTGTGCACCGAAAGGTTGCCAATTCAAGTCCCGGTCCTGGAAGGTAACTGATCGATGTTGCTCTCTCTCTCCCCCCTCCTGTCTCTAAGCATGTCCTTGGGTGAGAATTCAAAAAAAAAAAAAATCTACAAAGATTTGCCAAAATAAAATTCCCTTTGTTATTAAAAAGAAAAGCCTATCTAGGTTTATAAAAAGATAAAATTAAAAATTAAAGGGTCACTGCCAGAGATTAAAGCCGAGCTATGATTTAAAAACCAGAGTAAGTCCCAGTTCTTCTCAGAGGCGCCAGTCCTGTGTTCCTCCCACAGCACCCCGGCCAGGTGCCTCCCATGCTTTGCGCACTGGGGCTCTGTCCGATTTCCCTCTCCCTAAACTGCTTCGGTTCCTAATGACTCAGGGCAGGGTGCTCACCTCTCCAGCAGGGACCCATAGTTCCTGTGACACTTCCTGATTATTCGGGTCAGACCTTGTAATTAGTTTGGTATTGACCTAGCCGTGTATGTGAAACCTTCCTGTCATTCTGTCCCTCTCTGAAGCCAGCAAGCACAGAACACTCAATTCTGCTTGTGGTTTCCCGAAAGCCCTGAGCAGTTCTAATCACAGTGTACACCTGTGAGAGCGAGGCTGCCTTTTAAATCTTCTCAGATTCTTCTTTTCCCAGCAGCTCCTGCAGACTTGGTAGTGTTTGGGTTTTGACTAAAGGATGCCACTTCTATGCTGAGGGGGTGGGGAGGGGTCGTTGCAGCGCTGTGCCGCCTGAGCACAGTCCTAGGAGGAGGACCCAGGAAAGTCTCAAAGTCCAGGCACAAGCGCTGTCTAAAGATTCCTGGTAAACCGTAACAGCCCAACAAATATTTGGTGGATTTTACTGGGGAAGGGCCCTCCTCTCTAAAGACAGAAAAGGCAGTGTTTAGCAAAGCAGTGGCATGGTGTTTCCTTTCAGGTCCCCAAAGTATAAATTCCCTGCAGGTTAAGGTTACTGGCGTCGTGGGCGAGGAAAGGGAGCGAACGTTAGCGAGCCAGCCTGTATGCCAAGGCCAGGTTTTCCTTGGTGCATCTGTATCACCTGTATCGTTGGCTAGGGCTGCCAGAACCAAATGCCACACACTGGTGGCTTAAAACAACAGAACTTGATTGTCTCCGCTCTGGGGGTGGGGAGCCCAGGATGTTGGCACCGTTGCTTCCTGCTGAGAGCTCCGAGGGAGTCTGTCCCATGCCTGTGGCCTCCCTTGAGTGGTTTGCCAGCAGTCTCTGGCATCCCCAGACTTACAGAAGCTTCACCTCCATTTCCGCCTCACATAGGGTTCTGCCTGTGGATATGTCCGTGTGTCAATTTCCCTTTGTTATAAGGACGCCAGTCAGATTAGAGCCCTCCCTACCTGAGTACACCTCCTGTTTACTTACATCGGCCACGACCCTATTCCCAAGGCTACATTCTGAAGTGTGTATGTGGGGGGTTGGGGGGGGGGGAGGCAAAGACTTCAGCACAGAAATTTTAGGGGAGGACACAATTCAACCTATAGCACCATCAGTCTGAATAAATGTGTCCTTCTGGATTTTTCAGTTCTGATAGCAAGTGAGTGTAAAGAGACTGCAGAGTACCTGACTGCAAACCATGGTCCGTGGAGTTACGGCACTGAGGTGCCGTGTAGGGCTAGCTGCGGTTGGGAATTCTTTGTTCATTTTCTCCTAAGCCCTGAGTGATTTCATTTGCTCACACAGCGAAGGGCTTTTCCATTGCAGCATACTGTATTTCTGATAGGCTGCTCTGAGCTCAAACCTTGGTTTTCTGAGAAAGTTGAAAGAAGGACAACTAGGCCAAGAATCAAAGCTTTTGGAAGCTGGAAGGACCTCATCCAATGCAAAGTCCTGATGTTTACAGGGAGGAAATGGGCTCGGGGAGGTTGAATTGCTTCCCCAATCTCAGCACATTCAGCTAATGATGCCTGGTCAGTGCCAGAATCAGCCCCTTGTTCTAGCTCATTCTTCTCACGGCATTCTTTTCCTTCCCAGTCATGGAGGCCAGGGGGCCCCCTAGCTGGAGTACAATTAAGGGTTTGCAGTGCATGCCACTTACCTGGAGATCTTTTGTGGACTGCTCATATTATAATGTTTTATCCCCACAAGCCTTGACTCTGAGACATACTTAAATATCTTCTCTCTCAACTCCATGGATAAGAGCTCAGGGAAGAAAACTAATTCTAATGTTAGGTTCTGCCAGGTGTGAACGAGAAAGCAGGTTTTCTAAGAGAGCAGGGCCATTCAGTATTGTGAAGTCCAATAGAAATTCCTTTGATTGTCAAGGTTTTTTATTTTTATTTTTATTTTTTGCTCTGGGTGGATTTTTCTTCCATCTTTGTATTTTATAACAATGATATATGCAGCTATTGGCTACTTTTTAACATTTATTATCCATCTCCCTAATACTGTTGAAGCTCCTAAATTCAGTGACCCAGCCAGGTCTGAACTGTTTGCCACTTGTTTTTTCCTTTTAGCACAGTACCTGGGACAAAGCAGGCACTCTGTATATGTTTGAATAGATGATTGAAAGTTTTGCTGGTAGAAAAGCAGGTACTGTTTTTGATGTTGACAGTTCATTATTGAAATATTTACTTACAGGGAAATGCACAAATCTTAAATGTATAGTTCCATGAATGATGACAAATGTGTACACTCCAGTTACCATCACCCAGATCAAAATAAAGAACCACCCCCTCACACCAGAAAATTCCTTTCTGCCCCTTCCTAGTCATGACTCCCTTGGTCATGGGCACATTCTCCTTTGGTTTCTTCTAGAAACTTATTGTTATAGAGTTCATATTTTGTCTAAGATCCATCTCTAATTTTTGCATATGAGGTATATCCAAGTTTCTCTTACTATTCATTAATATTTATTTCTGCTCCTCTTAGCCAGATAAATCTGCTTTTATCTACTTAATTAAAAAAATATTTTTAACCCAAGCCGGTTTAGCTCAGTGGATAGAGCATCGGCCTGTGGACTGAAGGGTCCCAGGTTTGATTCAAGTCAAGGGCACATGCCTGGGTGGCAGGCTCGATCCCCAGTGGAGGGTGTGCAGAAGGCAGTCCATCAATGATTCTCTCTCATCCTCTCCCTTCCTCTCTGAAGTCAATAAAAATATTTTAAATACTCTTCATATGAAATATTACATTAGTTTCACGTGTATATTATATTAGACAAAGTGTTCACTCCAATGTCTAGTACCCATCTGACACCATACATAGTTATTACAATATTATTGACTATAATCCCTATGCTTTACTTTACATCCCCATGACTATTTTTTTAACTAGCAATTTATACTTCTTAATTCCTTCATCTCTGTCATCCAAACCCCTAATCCTCTCCATCAGGCAACCATTTGTTTGCCCTGTATCTCTGAGTTTGTTTCTGTTTTTGTTCATTTATTTTGTTTTTCAGATTCCACATACAAGTGAAATCATATGGTATTTGTCTTTCTCTTTTTGACTTATTTCACTTGGTACATCTATTCTTGTTGTTGCAAAAGGCAAGATTCCATTCTTTTTTTGGCCAAGTAATATTCCATTGTATATATGTAACAACTCTTCTTTATTCATTTATCTATTGATGGACACTTAAGTTGCTTCTGTATCTTAACTATTGTAAATAATTCTGCAGTGAACATAGGGGTGCATTAATCTTTATTAGTAGTTTAGATTTTTTTCAGATAAATACCCAGCAGTGGAATTGCTGGGTCACATGGTAATTTTATTTTTAAAATTTTGAGGGACCTCCATACTGTTTTCCACAGTGGCTGCAACAATTTATCCCCACCAATAGTACACGAGGGTTTCCTTTTCTTCACATCCTTGACAACATTTGTTATTTGTTGATATGTTGTTGATAGCCATTCTAATAGGTGTGAGGTGATATCTGATTGTGGTTTTAATTTGCATTTCCCTAATGATTAGTGATACTATACATCGTTTCATATGTCTATTGGCCATCTTGGGAGAAATGTCTATTTAGGTTCTTTGCCCATTTTTTAATTGGATTGTTTGATTTGGAGTTGTTATATTCTTTATATATTGTGGCTATTAACCCCTTATCAGATGTATCATTGGCAAATATCTTCTTCATTTAATTACGATGTGCTTTTGTATGGGCCTCTTTGGGTTCATCATGTTTGGGACTGTCTGTGCTTCCTGTACTTGTATGTCTATTTCCTTTGCCAGGTTAGGAAAGTTTTCAGGCGTTATTTCTTCAAATAGTTTTCAATCCCTTGCTATCTCCTTTTTCCTTCTGGTATCCCTATGATGTGAATGTTGGTATGCTTGGTGTTGTCCCAGAGGTCCCTTAAACTATCCTCATTTTTGTAATTATTACTATTAATTTTTTATTTTTTTGCTGTTCTGATTAGGTGTTTTCTCCTCCCTGGTCTTCATTTTTATTATAGCATTCTTTCTACTGGATGTGTTTTTTATGATTTCTATATCTTTGTTGAAGTTCTTATTGAGATCATCTATGTTTCCTCTAAGTTCATTCAGCATCCTTATAACCAGTGTTTTGAACTCTGTATCTGGTAGATTGCTTGTCTCCATTTTGTTTAGTTATTTTTAGGGCTTTTGCTCTTTTCGTTCATTTGGGACATGTTACTTTGTTTCCTCATTTTGGCTGTTTCTCTTTGTTTCTATGTAGTATGTACATCTGCTATGTCTCCCAGGGTTGGCAGAGTATCTTATGTAGTAAGTGTCCTATGAGGTCCAATTGTGCAGTTAACCTGTTCACCTGAGCTAGGTATTCCAGGAGTGTCCCTTGTGTAATAGCTGAGCCTTGATTGCTGCTATCAAATAAGTGGGTGGGATTGACCCTCAGGATGTGGCTATGAGGGCTGCTTGTGACTACAGTGGACAAGCTATTGTATATTGATGATCCACATAGTGGGGGATCTCTTTGTGAGGCTAGTGCCAGGTGTATGCCCTTTAGGTGAGCTGGTTGGGTGATACACAGCATGGCCCGAAGCCAGCCACCAGGTATGCTGGTTCTGCAGCCTCTTATGAGGGCTCCAGGGAAGACCGAGGTCAGCCACTATTTGTGCCCAGATTGGGGCCATCTGGTGGGAGCTACAAAGTTACCTGCAGTGGGCTGCCACTTGTGCTGGGCTTGGAGGTGCTTGGGAGAGGCTATGTTGTGAACTGGAGCCATCCTCCACTGTGCTGGGCTTATGGCTGCTTAGTTGAAGCTACATTCCAAACCAATGCTGGTTGCAGCTTATGCCAGGCTTGGGGCCACCTGATGGGAGTTACAATGCAAGTTGAGACCAGTGGCTTGGGACCACTTAGTAAGAGGTACAGGGCATGCTCAGGCCAGCCACTGCTTGTTTGGTGTTTGAGAACCTCTGAGACATTTTAGGAAATTCTGCAGCATGAACCAAGGCTGGTCGCTTGTGTGGAAGAGCTGCTGAGAGTGGTTTGAGCATCACATGAGAGTTGGATGGGGTCTCAGGGATGCACCTGGCCTGGGTAAATGGTGTTAGCCAAGTTAATGAAGAATTCAGATTTGGTGCTTACCTGCACCTGTCAGTTGGGAGGGGAGAGGGCTCAATAAAGGAGCAATGGTGCCTGCCAGTGCTTCAGTCCCCAGAGAGTACAGCCTTAACCCCTTCCTTTCCAGCCCTGACCCTGAGTCCTGTTAGTCCAGTTTCTCCCCATATGTCCCTGGTGCTCTTCGAGCTGCCATACTTGTACTAGAGCCCAGAGTGAGAGTCTATGTGTGGGCCCAAGGGGAATACCCATGATTCCGCAGCCCTCCGTTTCACTAGGATATAGTAGTCCCCACTGGTTTTCACAGCCAGAAGTTATGGGGATTCCTCTTCCTGGTACTGGTGCCCAAGCTAGGGAGCTGGGTGTGATGCTGAGACCCCAGCCCCACCACAGCTGAGATATCCCTCTGGATTCTTAATTGTCACTTCTCCACCCCTTCTACCAGTTTATAATTGTGGTTTCTTTTTATATCTTTAGTTATAGGGGCTCCATTCAGCTAGTCTTCAGGCAATTCTCAATGATGGTTGTTCTATGATTTAGTTGCAATTTTGATGTGGTTGTGGGAGGAGGCAAGCACAGAGTTGACCTACTCCACCTTGACCACAGGAGTAGTTACTTTTTTATAAAGTAACTACTGAGCCATTGTTGCTGGGGCTATCTTAGAAATAGAGCAAATTGCCTTGGCTGGGTAACTCAGTTGAGTAGAGTGTCATCCTGATTCGCCAAGGTTGTGGGGTTCGATCCCTGGTCAGGGCACATATAAGAATCCACCAATGAATGCATAAATAAGCAGAACAACAAGTTGATGTTTCTCTTTTTAAAATCCATCAATCAATAAATTAAAAAGGAATACAGCAAAGGGCTACATCTCTGCAGTGATCCGATAGCTTGAAGCAATATGTTTACATGGCTCCAGAGTCAGACTTGGGTTCAAACCCAGGTGCCACCATTTATTAACTGTAGTTATACAAGTTAGTATAACCTTAGTACTCACATGTACAAAATCAACAGGACGAGATGCAATCTACCAGTGTTATCTTTAATGATTAAATGAAATAATGTCATACAGTCATCACAGTTGATGATGACTAGTAGCTTTAAATGTTTGGGTGGATGTTGAAAAAAACACCTTATAAAGATACTAGGAGCCCGTTGCACGAAGTTTCATGCAATCGACTTTTCCTTCACCTGGCTGCCGGCACCAGTTATCCACCAGCAGCAGTTTTCCTCTGGCCACCCGTGGATCAGAGCGCCTCCAGCCAGCACGATCGGCCACCCCGAGAGGAACTCCGATCGGGAGGCGCTCCAATCGGGCGGGTGGCCAGAGGAAAACTGCTGCTGGCAGAAAACTGGTGCCAGCAGCCACGCAATCGGCCACCCCGAGTTCCACCACCAGCGTCTTCCGCAGCGCTGGCCGTTTAGGCCGGCAAGAGGAGCAGGGGTCCGGGACTCGCGAGTCCCCGCCCCCCGCTCCTACCGCCAGCCAATCGGCCACCCTGAGTTCCGCCCCACGCGCCTCCAGCTGGCCCAATCGTGGGCGTAGCGGAGTGATACAATTTGCATATTACCTTTTTATTATGTAGGATTTGGTGAAAAGGGTCCCTGATGAGGAAGATGAGGATTCCTTTTTGAAAAGGTTTCTCCCTCCAGCCACTACCCACGTATACATACTTGCCTTATAGGGAGGGCCTCCCCACATTTCTCTGTTTAGTTCTAAGCCTGCTGGTGGTGGGATCTCAGTTGCTTCCTGCCCCAGAATGAAACAGAACCAAGGCTTACAGAGAAGCCGAAAGTCTGAGGCAGCAGGTCTCTCGGGGAGAGAGATTTTCTCGTCAGGCCACCCGAAGGAGACGAGGCTCACAGGAGTTTTCATGGAACAAAGGCTTGAGATCAATTTTAAGAGGTGAGGGTAAGGAGAGGTTGTACATAATTATTAATTCTAATCCAGGGGTCTGATTGGGTGGTCTTAGAGCTAAGCCATCTAAGGTTAGGGAAGTGGGAGGGGGCAAGTGAGAATCAAGACATTCTAGTCTGGCAGTTTGATTACCAGTCCTGTGTGTGTGTCCAGACGAGGTCCCTGCACCAGATCTTCTTTATTGAAAGTCCCCTCCCTTCTCAAGGGGCCCCAGGTGGTAAAAGTAGCATCTATGCTACCTTAGGTCCATCAGTTTTGGTTCCACAGTGTTCTTGAGGTCAGAGTAGGGTTACGTAGCTGCTACCCGTGCCTTCGCAAGTCTCTGGGGCCAGTCTGGTCTGGTGGTCTCTGGAGCACCGTGAGGAAGGCTGCTGTTTCTCCGGAAAGACACTTAAAACTAGAAGAAGGACTACTGGGATCTGGTTTCACTAACAGACCTGGCAGCACACTGTTAAATCCAAGACACACCCAGGTGACAGCCGTCTGTCCACACCAGAGCGAGCCTGTGCTCCACTTGCCTTTGTTTGGAACAGAAGGGCCCCTTGTCTAAAATCAGCAAAAGGGGGAGAGCGTGGAAGAGCAGCAGCTGTGTTCACGGCTGAAAAGACAAAGAAACAGCCTCCTGTTTGGCATGGTGGGTCGGGAAGGTGGGCGGTAAAGCAGTCTGGACACAGTGACCATGGCCAAGGGCTTCCCACGTCTCTAGGTCTGCACTGGGGAGTCTTGGAGACTTCCGTGTACACTCAGCAAGGAGCTCAGCATGAAGGAGATGCTCCATGCTGGCGGGGGCATGAGATTTGCTACACACAGGAACCCCAGCCTCAGCATTCCACAGCCTAGAGCAGCCGCCACCCCGCAAGCCAGAGGGCTTTTCCGAGAGGAGCACACGGTTGTGGGGTTGACCGCCACATCTGAAATGCCGAGTCGTGTTGGAATGTGCCCTCCCGTAAGCAGGAGGTGGCTCTAGGACTGAACAAGTGTGTACAGTATTTCACGGAGATCAGATTGTATTTGTGGGTTTTCTCTGCAGGTAGAGTCTTCCTGTCCACATTTGTTATCAGTTAATGTTCTGGTAGCTAAACTTAGAAGAGCAGAAATGGAATTCTTTCCAAAATCATGATAAATCTGTCTATGCAAGCAGACCTCATCAAAGCTCCCTCTGTCTTGTACCCCCAAAAAAGGGGGGGGCAGAGAAGCCAGGCTCATGGCTGGCAAGTGCAGCGGCAGGAGCCTCTCCTGCAGAGATAAAAGTCACAGTGATAACTCCTGTTGTTTATACAGAACAGCATTACCCTCTGTTGGCCTTCCTTTCATTTGCCATATCTGACTTGGTCCTCTTGTTGGCCCTGTGAGGTGGGCGGGGCGGGGACAGTCATTTTTATTTACACACTAGTGGCCTGGTGCATGGATTTGTGCACATTGAAAGGAAATTAATTAGAAGAAATATTTTAATATTGCTATTCGCCCTTTCTATATAATAGAAGTGTCAACCAAATTCACGATCGACAATGACAGATCGAAACATGCGTGCGATTGGTGCCAGCGAGAACTTTATATGTATTGTGCATCACAAGTCAGCTTAGCCTTTTATCCTATACTAGAGGCCCGGTGAACAACATTCGTGCACTCGGGGTGGCGGGTCAGGGGGTTCCTCAGCCCAGCCTACGCCCTTTTGCAGTCTGGGAGCCCTCGGGGGATATCCGACAGTCGGGCATCCTTAGCGCTGCCATAGAGGTGGGCCGCTGCGCTTGCCAGCTTGTGGCTGAGCAGCGCTCCCCCTGTGGGAGAGCACTGACCACCAGGGGAAGCTCCAGTGTTGAGTATGAAGCAGATGCCCCGTGGTGGTCAGTGTGTGTAATAGCGACCGGTTGTTCCGCCATACAGTCGATTCGCATATTACCCTTTTATTATATAGGATAATAAAGCCCTATCTGCGAATCGACCAAACAGCGGAACAACTGGTGGAACAACCAGTCGCTATGATGCGCACTGGCCACCAGGGGGCAGACGCTCAACACAGGAGTTGCCCCCTGGTGATCAGTGCGCTCCCACAGGGGGAGCACCGCTCAGCCAGAAGCCGGGCTCATGGCTGGCAAGTGCAGTGGCAGGAGCCTCTCCTGCAGGTGGGCGGTAAGGAGCGAGAGGTCCCGGACTGCGAGAGAGCACAGGCCGGGCTGAGGGACCCCTTCGCCCAAGTGCATGAATTTCATGCACCGGGCCTGTAGTATACTAGTATATAGAAAAAACTTGCTTAATTAGACCTGCTTTCTGATTTAGCTAAACTTTTTCCTGAAGCACCTCAACTTCTCTTTCAGGTCATTGTCAGCAACACAGCAGTAAATATCAACACAAAACAGATCATTATTGTAGATCACACAGGGAGAACAAAGGGTAAAATATTTAACTGCAGCAGTGTTTGACTATATTCTGCGCAGTGAGAAAACCTGAAGTCATTTTCAAGGTCCACCATTTCTTTTCAGTCAGGTCAAGTTTCTAAACTTTCTAAATCTCCATTTTTCTGGCTAATGAAAAGAAAATAGGATTCTACCGAGTCTCCTACCTACCTACTCCAGGACTTCTGTGAGGATCAAATGAAATGAGGCATGGGAAAACACTTCACAGACATTTGATTAAAGTGTGAAATGTGTGCACCTGGCTATAAACCAAGTGGTGTTCCTGGGCTAAAGGAACTGCAAGGAGGCTAGTCATGGCTAGGGAGAGGAAGCCGGGCGTTGCTATGTGACATCATTACCTGGCACCCACAGCCACCATTTTCAGTTGGCCTGGGCTGTGGGCGGCATTTTGGGCCATGGCAGCGTCGGCTGTGATTTGGTGGGGTGTCGCTCCAGGGTGGTGGCGGGACCTGTGTCCCACTTGGGGGAAACCGAGTGTTGCTTTGTTGGCACCAGGTCTGCACTGCCATTTCTCTGTAAATGGCCAGCACGCATCACAGCAGCTCCTGCTGTGGTCAATGTGCGTCATAGCAACCAGTCGGACGGACACTTAGCATATTAGCCTTTTATATATAAAGATGAGGAACCAGGAGCTCACTTGCATGATTGGCCCAGTGTTACAACTAATAACCAGAGGAGCAGGGCTTGTATCCAGGCCTCTGCTCTTAGTCCAGACACTCTCTAGATTTAAGCAGAAGTTTAAAAAAAAAGAGATTCCACTTAACCTTGATACAGGATCATTTTACTTTGCACCCAGAGAAGGATATGTAACCCTAACTGCTGGCCAGGCATTAAACAGTATTTTACATAGTCATAATAAACTGTATATATCAATTTTCTAATTTTGGAGCCAATCCATTGATAAAGCAGAAAAATTTTGGTTATAACTTCAAAATACCATATAAATAGTAATAGCCATGACAAAGTAGAAATAAAAAATATTTTAAGTGTATCTAATACAAAGTAAGAGAAATGCAGGGGCAAAGAACGGATGTAATGTGTGGTTAATGGAATAAAAAGGTAATTTAGTATATTATTCATAGTAACAAAATAACATATAAATAGCAAATGTCAGGAGGAAGTGCAGAGTAGGAGGGTCAGTGTCCTTCAGATGGGATCAATAGATGCTGCCTGAGGTTGAGGTTCACAAAAGATATGAAGGGAAGATAATGAGGAGGTGGATGTTACACTCACCTCCTCCCTGGACAAACTGGAATTACAACTGAAGTATAGATAGAATAACGGACGGAAGAATAGCTGATCAGAAGTCTTATAACCAAGGATTTACTGAAGAAGCTACATTGAGATTGGTAGAAGGATGGAGACGAGAAAAATGCTGGCCCTGCTTACACAGGTGGCGGCTGAGGTTCCAGAGGGATATCTCAGCTGCGAAAAGTTCCCCCCAAGAAGAGTGGGGTCTCAACCTCAAGCTGGGCTTCCCAGCCCAGAGCCAGGAAGAGATGCCCACCTAACATCTGGCTGTGAGAACAAGTGGGAATTGTCTGGCAGGGAGAGACAGGAGACCTCTAGAGACACAGGCGCCCTCTTAAAGGCCCGATGCACAAAATCGCATCTGCAGCCACTCACCCTGGACGCCCAGGGAGGGCAGGTGGAACAGACTAGAGTTGTGTGAGGACAGACGCTGAGGCCCCTGTGCTGAGTCCCTCTCCCACACTGTAGACACCATCTTCTGAGGTGGACACTCCCCTCCATATGGCAGCAGCCTGGGAGAAAGCAATAGCCCCACCCTCTGGACTCTCCATCAACCCACCCTACGGAGCTTGCGCCCTGCTGAGAAGTTAGCTGCCTGGGCCAGAGTGCAGAGGTCTGGGCAGACTCAGGGAGTGTCAGTGACATTCCCTGAGCCTGACTGGCACCTCACCCTCTCCCAGCTCCCACAGATTAAGTGGCCTAAACAACAGAAATTTATTTTCTCAGAGTTCTGGAAGCTAAAAGTCCAAGATCAAGGTGTCAGCAGAATTGGTTTCTTATGAGGCCTTTCTCCTTAGATTGTGTGAAGACGGCCATCTTTTCTCTGTATGTCTTTGTCCTAATTTCCTCTTTTTATAAGTACACCAGTCATACTGGGTTACAGCCCACCCCAATTATTTCATGTAACCTTAGTTATCTATTTAAATACCTTATTACTAATACAGGCACATTCTGAGGTTCTAGAGGTTAGGACTTCAACATATAAATCTGGGGGTGGGGTGAGGGGAGAGATGCAATTCAGTCTAAAACATTAGGTGAGCAAATATCTGAGAGTCTGCTTTCAATTCTTTGGCATACCTACCCAGAAATGGGATTGCAGATCAGATGATAATTCTATTTTTAATTTTTTGAGGAACAAGAATATCTTGCTTTCTGGAGATATCACATTTCCTGACTTTAAACTGTATTTAAAAACTACAATAATCAAAACAGTATGATATTGGCAAAAAATAGACACACAGAGCAATGGAACAGAATTGAGATCTAAGAAATAAACATATATGAGCAACATCATTAAAATATCCATAGTAGCCAAAGCAAACTATAGATTCAACCTAATTCCTATCAAGATATCAATGGTGTATTTCACAGAGCTAGAACAAATACCCCCAAATTTATATGGAACCAAAAAGGGCCCCAAATATGCATAGCAATCTTGAGAAAGAACAAAATTGGAGGAATCATGGTACCTAGTATCAAACTATACTACAAGGCCATAGTAATCACAACACCATGATACTGGCATAAAAATGGACATATGCAACAGGATAGAGAGCCCAGAGATAAACCCATGCTTTTATGGTTGAGTAATATTTGACAAAGGAGGCAAGAACATACAATGGGGTAAAGACAATCTACTCAATAAATTGGGAAAATGGGACAGATATGTGCAAAAAAAGAAACTTCTTACACCATACATAAGAAACGTTAAATGGATTAAAAACTTAAATATTAGACTCAACTGTAAAATCTCAGACATTTCTCACTGCAGTATTTTTTTTAATATATCCCCTCTAGCTAGGGAAAAATAAATAAATGGGACTATATCAAACTAAAATGTTTTTGCACAGTGAAAGAAACCATCAATAAAATGAAAAGAGAACCCCCTGAATGGGAGAACACATTTGCCAATGATACCTCTGATAAGGAATTAATATCCAAATTTTATAAAGACCTTTAAAAACTTAACACCAGAGAAACAAACAATCCAATTTAAAAATTGGTAGAGAACCTGAATAGACACTTTCTCCAAAGAGAACATACAGATGGCCAATATACATATGCAAAGATGCTCAACATCACTAATCACCAAAGAAATTCAAATTAAAACCATAATGAGGTATCACCACACACCTGTCAGAATGACCATCATCAACAAATTAACAGGTGTTGGCGAGGATGTGGAGAAAAGGGAACCCTCATACACTGTTAGTGGGAATGCAGATTGGTGCAGCCACTGTGAAAAGCAGTACCTCAAAAAATTTAAAAATGGAACTGCCTCGTGACCCTGCAATTCCATTTCTGTGAATATATACAAAGAAACCCAAAACACTAATTCAAAAGAATATATGCACCCCTATGTTCATTGCAGCGTTATTTATAATAGCCAAGATTTGGAAGCAGCCCATCAGTAGATGAGTAGATAAAAAAAAAAAAAAAAAAAAGCTGTGGTACATTTATACAGTGGAATACTACTCGGCAGTAAAAAAAGAAGGAAATCTTACCTTTTGTGACAGATGGATGGACCTGGGGGGTATTATGCTATGTGAAATAAGCAATCAGAAAAAAAGACAAGCACTATATGATTTCACTTATATGTGGAATGTAATGAACAAAATAAACGCACAAATGAAATAGAAACAGACTCACATATACAGAGAACAGTCTGACAGCTGTCAGGGGGAAGAAGCGTTGGGGGTCTGGGTGAAAAAGGTGAAGAGATTAAGCCAAAACAAAAACTGATAGACACAGACATCAGTATGGTGATTACCAGAGAAAAGGGGGCTGAGGGGAGGTAGAAAGGGTAAAGGGAGGAAAAATGATGATGGAAAGAGACTTGACTTGGGGTGGTGAACACATAGTACAATATACTGATGATGTATTATAGAATTGTACACTTAAAACCATAGAATTGTACACCTAAAACCTATATAATTTTATTAAACAATGTCACCCCAATAAACTCAACTTAAGAAAAATTTTTAAATAAAGTATATTATTATAATGGGGAGAAGAAGATATGAAGGGAACCACCAGAAGAGCTGAAAGGAAAAGTCATAAAAGGAGCTGCCCCTAGGGTTAATGGGGGTAGGGGCAGGAGGTTATTAATGTCATCATAAGTCTTCGGTATCACATGATATATTGTGATGGCGGATGACTTTTAAAATAGAAAACACTGTGGACTGTACCCATGTTCTCTGAGCAAACGCCCCATGTGAATTAGCTATAAAGCACTCATTAGGTCTGCAAACAGAAGTGAGTGTTCCAAGCTGTAACATTATTGATGACTGTTTCCAGCAGTCCAGCCGGGCTAATGCTCTCCAGTGAAGCCAAACTAACGTTGCTGGGAACAGAAAGGAGCATTTTTGTAAATGACAGCGAGGCCTGTGTGGCATCAGAGGGCCATTAATGTCTGCTCCCGGGGAGAGTGCTAGGAGGATGTGAAGTACCCCCTCCTGGCCCTCTTTCCTGTGACAAGCCTGCACCGTGCAGACAGCAGAGCACAGAGCAGCTGCCGAGGACTGGCCGCTCCTCTGCATTTGCAAGGGAAGAACCGAACTGGTAGACTAGTTTCCTGAGTGCTTCGTTGCACATTAGGTGCAATTAGCCTTCAGACAGTCTGAACTGAGGAAACTGTGGCAAAACTTGGTGGTGCAGAACCCAGGCAGACAGCCAGACTTTTAAAGTCTCGTCTTTCACACCACTTCCAGAAGTGGATCTTCCCAAGCTACAAGGAGGCTAAAGAAGGGCAGGGCCTCTGGGTTTTGAGGGCATTTCTCCCCAAGAGAAGTGTCCTCGCTTATAAGTTACCCCTGAAATGGAATCTGGGGAACTCTCAGCCAGAGAAATTAGAAATTGATTCCAAATAGGCTTGTGCCCAGGAAGCCAACAGTACAGTAAGAAAACAGCGCAATAACAGGAATATTTTCCAATGCCAGAACTGAAGAAAATAAATATGAAATTGATCAGTAGCAGACATTTAAGTGAAAATCCTTTTCAGAACACATTACCTGGGATATCATCAAAGAAGGCTCTGGATGTATTTATTGAGGTTGGGTGGTTTATTCTTGTATTATCTCCCTACTCTATTAATACTTACATTTCACTAAATTTTTAAGTAGCAATGGACATACACATTTAAGTATAAAAGTTCCTAAACCCAAATAACACTTTATGCCCTGCGTGCAGGTTTCTTGATTAGGAAAAAATGCACCTTCATCTTCAAGAGTGTGTATAACCTCTACTAATCTCTTTGCTAAAAGTGACATAACATTTTGTTAAAATGAAATATTTTTGCTATCAGTTTCTGCTGAGGCCCAAACCAACAGCAAGGTGTGAGACCACAGGACTTCCAAAGGAAGTGGTCAAAACCAGTTCTGCAGTCATTAGCTGACCACCCACCTGCGGCCTTTAAAAGCAGTTAGAGAAACCAAGAGTTGTCAGAATGTGAACTTTAGAGAGACCAAGCAGGGAGTGGGGGCACCTGTCCCAGCCCAGCTGAGGGGGCTTGCCTGAGTCCCATACTTTGCAGTGTAAGGGACATCTCTGTGCTTCCTAGTGTCTGAGATCCTGCAAACTCCCATGATCAAACAAGGAGAGTTTGACTAAGCCACTCACTCGCTTCTGTCTCTTTCCCATGTTTTATTTTTCTCCTTAGCACTTTGGAGCAACATAACTATACATTTTAAGTATTTATCTCATTGTCTTCCTCAATACTATGTAAATTCCATGAGGCAAAGATTTTTTTTTATTTTGATCTCTGCTACATCCTAGCACCTATGTGGATGTTTGTGTCATATGTTCATTATCACTAATCATTCCATAACCCTGCACATTCCATAGTATCATTTTACATGTGGGAAACTAGAACTCAGAAGGGTTAAGAAATGCACCCAATATCACACACATTAAGTAGAAGAGCTAGAATTCAAAGGTAAATGATTTGATTCCAAAGTTCATGCTCTGCCTGTCATGCGTTATCAGCTCAGGTGTCTGTTTCCTGAAAATGTACTCTTATCCTTTCTCAGGTGGCAGACAGTACCAAATCTAAGATTTTTAGGGAAGTGACATGCCAGTTCTGTGCTCCGATCTCACTCAGTTCATACTGAATAATGATAACAAATATGGAGATTAATGAAATGGTTATGTAACTTTCACTCAATGCCAAGATGGGTTAGTAAGTCAGATTATTCAGAATATACTTACTGGGACTTTACTATATAAATGCCTAATTACATAGGGCTATTTTACAGAGTTTTTTTCATATATGTCATCTTGTTTAAGAATTAAACTAGTAGAAGCTTAAATAGCTTTGTTCTTGTTAAATATTAGATGTTTGTTATTTTAAAATGTTGCTTTGTATAATTATGGTAAAATACACATAGTATAAAATTTACCATCTTAGCCATTTTAAAGTGCACAATTCAGTAATGTCAAGTACAATGACAGTGTTGTACAAACAATTGCCAGAACTCTTTTCACTTGGCAAAATACAAACTCTATACCTATTAACCACTCTCTATTCCCCAGCTCCCACCCACCCTTTTCTACTTCCTGTCTCTATGAATTTGACTACTCTAGGTCCTGCATATAAATGGAATTATACAATATTTATCTTCTTATGACAGGTTTCTGTCACTTAATGTAAATTCCCCCTTTTTTAAGACTAAATAATATTCCATGGAATGTAATACCACATTTTTGTTTATCCATTCATCCATAAATTGACACTTGCATTGCTTCCACCTACTGGCTACTGTGAATATGGGTGTATTAGTTTGCTAAGGCTGCCATAACACAGTACCACAGATTAAGTGGCCTAAACAACAGACACTTATTTTCTCACAGTTCTGGAGGCTAGAAGTCCAAAATCAAGGTATCAGCAGAGTTGATTTCTTGTGAGACCTCTCTCCTTAGCTTGTAGATTGCGGTCTTCACAGTCTTCTCTCTGTGTGGCTTTGTCCTAATCTCTTTTTATAAGGACACCAGTCATACTGGATTACAGCCCACCCCAATGATCTCATGTAACCTCTCATGTAACCTTAATTACCTATTTAAAGACCTTATCACCAAATAGGGCACATTCTGAGGTACTAGAGGTTAGGACTTCAACATATGAATTTGTGGGTGAGGGGAGAGAAGCAATTCAGTCTAAAACACTAAGTGAGCAAATATCTGAGAGTCTGCTTTCAATTCTTTGACATACCTACCCAGAAATGGGATTGCTGGATCATATGGTAATTCTATTTTTAATTTTTGAGGAACAAGAATATCTTGCTTTCTGGAGGTATCACATTCCCTGACTTCAAATTACATTACAAAACTACAATAATCAAAACAGTATTATATTGGCAAAAAAAATACACACATAGACCAATGGAACAGAATTGACAGCCCAGAAACATATATATGGGCAACTAATTTTTACAAAGGAGCCACAAACATACAACAGGGAAAGGAAAGCCTTTTCAATAAATGGTGTTGGAACAATTGCAAAGTCACATGCAAAAGGATGAAACTAAATTTTTCTCTAACACTACACAAACATTAACTCAAAATGGATTACAGACTTGATAATAAGATCTAAAATAATACAATACAAAGAAGAATATATAGGTACTAACCTTATGAACCTTGGTTTTGAAGGTGAACTTGACCCCAAAGGCAAGGGAAGTAAAAGCAAAAATAAATGGGACTATATCAAACTAAAAAATTTCTACACAGCAAAAGAAACCATCAGCAAAACAAAAAAGGCAACCAAATAAATGGGAGAAGATATATGCAAATGGTACCTCCAATAAGGAGCTAATATCCAAAATCTATAAAGAACTAATACAACTCAAAAACAAACAATCCAATTAAAAATGGGCAAAGGACCTAAAAATAGACATACAGACAGAAGACATACAAATTTCCAACAAATATATAAAAATATACTTAACTGGCTATAAGATAAATGCAAATCAAAACCATGAGATACTACCACCTCACACCTGATAGAAAGATACTATCAAAAAGTGTTGGAGAAATTAGAACTCTGGTACACTGCTGGTAGGAATATAAATTGGTGTAGCCACTATGGAAAACAATATGGATATTCCTCAAAAATATTAAGAATAGAGCTACCAAAATTAAAAAGAAAAGAATAGAGCTACGATATGACCCAGCAAACCCTTTTCTGGGTATCTACCCCAAAATTTTGAAAACACTTATTCATAAGATATATGTACCACTATGTTCAGTGCAACATTATTCACAATAGACATAGAAACAACCTAAGTGTCCTTTGGCAGATGACTGGATGAAGAAGTTGTGGTACACGCACAGAGTGGAATACTACTCGGCCATAAAAAATGGTGAAATATTGCCATATTACGATAACATGGATGGATCTTTGAGAGCATCATGATAAGTGAAACAAGTCAGATGGAAAAGGACAAGAACCCCCCACTCATATGTGGGATATAAAACAGAAAGAACAAACAAACAAAACACACAAACTCATAGACACAGACAATACTATGATGGTTACCAGGGGGAAATGGGGTGAGAGGAGGATGAAGATGGTAAAGGGGTGATAGAAGGAGACTATACTTTCGGTGGTGAGCACATAATGCAATATATAGATGATATATTATAAAATCATACACTTAAATATATTATAAAATCATACACTTAAAGCAATGTTAATATTACCCCAATAAATTTTTAAAAAGAAAATCTGTACTGAAACATATATGTCTTGTAAGTACAAAACAAAAAATAATATGCAAAGTTTCAAACTGTGATCATTGAATTTCATTTGTTTATGAAACACCCAGTTTATAATTTAACATAATAAAGACATTATAACTACAAAAGATGTTGCTTTGTAAAGCATATTCTACCTACTTATTTTTTCTCAACCCTTTCGGCCCATCTTTACTCCTCTCAAGACAACAAAAATCACCAAGTTCACATCAAGCATCATATATTGCACTTGTTTTTGCTGGTTTATATGATTATTTGCAAGTTCCTAAGCACATTGCCTTAGCTGCCTTGGTTTTGGCAAATTTGTATTCAGTGTGACCCAGGGCAAGCCACTGCACCTCCCTGGGGCTCAGCTTCCTCATCTGTGAGGTACAAGTGGTGGGCTGAGAGCTACACAGAGGGGCCAGACAGAGGTGATGCAAAGTAGAATAGGCCCGGGATAATGCCGGAGAGAGTAGTGGGGACCCTGGAGAACTGGAGGGGACAGGCCCAGTTTAAAGGGAGCAGCCACAACCTCATTGCTATTCAGAGTTGCCAGCTGTTCTGGTTTCTCATAAAAAGTGGTGGGAAACTGGGTTTTTGTGGGAATTCCCTATTTCTTAATTTAGCAATAATTCAACCTCAAAAAATCTCTTTCATTTTTATTGGATATATACCTTGGAGTAAAATTGCTGGCTCAAATGGTTTAAGGACTCGTGAAATTATTTTCCAAAGTAGCTGCATCATTTTACATTCTTATCAGCAATTCGGGAGGTCTCCAATTTCTCACATTCTTTCCAACACTTGTTTGTCTTTTTTATTACAGCCATCCTAGTGGGTACAAAGTGCTATCTCATAGTGGTTTTGATTTGCATTCCCCTGATAAGTAGTGATGTTGAGCATCTTTTCATGTGCTTACTATTTGTATATCTTCTTTGGAGAAACGTCTGTTCAGATCCTTTACCTATTTCTTAAGTGGGTTATTTACCTTTTCATTGTTGAATTATGAGTTCTCTAAATAATCTGATACAAGTTCCTGTGAGTCACATTTTTGTCCCCCAAACTTAATGCTCAGAATATTCTACTTACTAAGATAGGAAACTATTCTAATACATGTGGAAAACAGTGTAAACAGCAAAATGGTGTTTTTTTAAATATGCCTATTAGATTTTATCAAATTTTGATGATGTGATACTGAGGAAATTGGGTATTTCTTTTTTCTGTAATCATATTGAATTTTAACTAAAATAATTCGTAAATGTATCTATTAAATCTCAAAGAATACTCTAGGTTTCTTTTATATTTTAATTTTGTCTTAAACAGGCTAGTAGCTTACTCCTAGTTTCCAAAAATAAAAGATAAATATTAGATTGAAAAATATTTGCAAACTGGGTTTGCTTCTGGAGAGGTGAATCTCTGGATCACAAGAGGTCAGTAGAAAGAGAAGGATTACTTTTGACTATATTTTACACTACAGTAATGCCATTTAAATAATTTTAAATTATCCACTGACCGGTTTGGCTCAATGGATAGAGCGTCGGCCTGCAGACTGAAGGGTCCCAGGTTCGATTCCAGTCAAGGGCATGTACCTTGGTTGCGGGCATATCCCCAGTAGGGGGTGTGCAGGAGGCAGCTGATTTCTCTCTCCATGTTTCTAACTCTATCCCTCTCCCTTCCTCTCTGTAAAAAATCAATAACATTTAGAAATAATAATAATAATTTTAAAAAGAAAAGCACTTCTAGAGTAATCTCAGTAATCCCCTTAATCTTAGGAGGAATATCGATAAAATTAATAACTAAACACTCAGACAAGAAGGGGATATCACCAAATTTGAATATCACCAAATATATGTTTACAAAATAACCCAAGATCCATTAGAGGTTTATTTAATTATATATAAACTCAAATCCCCACCCCCCTTAAAAATAGAAATAAAAACCCAGTGACACACCACAATTACATATTTTCTGACCACCTTGTTTTTAGTTTTGAGGTTTAAGTAGGTAAATAATTTATCTTTCTCATAAGGCTTAACCAGCAGGATCATTTTGTACCCACAGGAGTAGTGAATGGCATCTTAACAGCTGAAAGGCAAAAGTCAAATAAAGTCCATAACTGCATCGTTGTTTTGACCCAAAAAATAACCTGGGTCATGTTTATTGCTACACAGCGCCTCTCAAAATAGCAGCCCTTGAAAACTGGTGGTTTACTTAACCCAAGAAATCTGTGAAGGTTTATAACATAAAATCAACAGCTAGATAGGGAAAAGCCACATTCATGTTGCTCTTTAAAATCAATTGGAACAGACTCTGTTTCCCATATTGTAAACCCATCTTGGGTTTTTGATCAGCAAGAGAACTTCTAGCGTGACTCAGTGCTTGAGCTTCAACCTATGAATCAGGAGGTCATGGTTCAATTCTGGGTTAGGGCAGATGCCTGGGTAGCAGGCTGATCCCCAGTGTGGGACGTGAGGGAGGCAACCAACCAATGATTCTCTCTCGTATTGATGTTTCTATCTCTCCCTCTCTGAAATCAATAAAGATTTTTTTTAAGAGAGAGACCTTCTTATACTGTGTCCAGAATTTAGGAGAAAATGTATCAAGCTAAAAGTGAAGTGGTTTTAGTTCTTTGAAACCTAGAGTATTCTTTGAGATTTAATAGATACATTTACGAATTATTTTAGTTAAAATTCAATATGATTACAGAAAAAAATACCCAATTTCCTCAGTATCACATCATCAAAATTTGATTCCCACATTCTCAAATACATCAACTGGAAGACTTATGGAAGATTCCTCCCTTCACTCCCTCTTAGCAATGGTCTGTATTCTTATAATTTTCTTTATAATTCAAATGAACATGATTTATTTTTTTAAGATATATGTGCCCTGAATCGAACCGTGACCTGCTGATTCATAGGTCGCTGCTCAACCACTGAGCCATGCCAGCCGGGCTTAACATGATGATCACGCAATTCTTTTCATAAAGAATTTTTGATATCGTAAAGGTCAGGATTTCTAACTATTTCACATATCTTCAACTACTAGATAGATACGTACAGAAATAGAATAGGACAGGGCAGGGGAATACAATGTCTTTAATATCTCGCATCCACCTGGGAGGCTCAGACAAGCAACTCAGAGGATGGCTTTAGATGGGGGTTTTCAGGAGGAGTGAGCTCTGAGCGGAGCCCAGAAGGGGACAGGCCCTGGTAATGGGGAAGGTGAGAGAGGAAGCCGGTCTCCCACACTCCTGCTCTCAGCCCTACTTACTGCCCAGGGAAAGCCACAGCCCACTGCCAAGTTAGTTCTCCTTCTCCCAGCTCCTCTAAAATCAATATCACACTCTTCCACCATTGTCTGCAGATACTTTGTTCCCGCAAAACCACCACATGGCAAATTTCCACAGGTTAAAAACCTAACTTTTATTTCAGTGGAAGAAAGATTGTGCATTTCTGAGCCCTTAAATTAATCCCCAATTTAAATACTATGAAAATGGACCAATTACCTAAACAGTGAGCACTGGTATCATGACAAAACAAGGTGGTTTCCCTTCATCAATGACTCTTCAATATGACTTGGGCTTTTGTTGTTACTAAGGGTACGTTTAAGCTACCCTCACAAAGCACACGCTCGGTATTTATGTGATTCATTTATGTGTTTATGTAATTCGTTGCCATTCACAGTGTAGGCCTTGGACTAGCAGCATGAGCATCACCTGGGAGCTTGTTAGACACACAAACCCATGGGCTCGCACTGAGTCAGAAACTCCGGAGGGTGGGGCCCGGGAAAGTGGGTTTTAATCAGCCCTCCAGGGGCTTCTGATGCACACTGAAGTTTCAGAACCATGGCTGTAGTTAAACCATTCTTGCCAAAAAGAAAAAGAAAGGAAAAAACAATAGAAAGAAATAATCAATGCCTACTATGCACAAGATTATCCTGTATAATAAAAGGCTAATATGCAAATTGACCAAACAGCAGAACAACCAGTCGCTATGACACGCACTGACCACCAGGGGGCAGATGCTCAATGCAGGAGCTGTCCCCTGGTAGTCAGTGTGCTCCCACAGGGGGAGCGCCGCTCAGCCAGAAGCCGGGCTCATGGCTGGCGAGCGCAGCAGTGGTGGTGGGAGCCTATGGGGACGGGCCTAAGCCATCAGTCGGACATCCCCTAAGGGCTCCCAGACTGCGAGAGGGTGCAGTCCGGGCTGAGGGACCCCCACACCGAGTGCACAAATTTCGTGCACCAGGCCTTTAGTCTTCTATAAACTAGCAAAGCATGAGTAATACTGTGAGAGGGGAACGTAAGCATCGAGAACCAACTATTCAAAGTCAAAGATGACAGTGGTCCTGGAGAGTCACAGTAATTCTCCCTGTCAAGGCCTAGGACCCACAGATCACCTCTCAGAAATGTGAAGAAATGTTTCATATACCGAAGGAGATGGAAAATTCACTATAAGTCAAACCAAATTATTTAAACTCAAGTGAGCACATCTCAGGTGTAACCATATTTCCTTCAAACTCTCAAAAAAAAATGTCGTATCCCTAAAACCTTTCCTAGCCTGCTCAACTGCAATTTTGGAAGTGTCCTTGTATTTTGTTCTGGAGGTCACACGCTCATCATTATTCTTCTTTATTTCTCCAGTAAAGGGTTACCTTCCAGTTCAACATTTACCTCAGAAGAGGGGACCATCTACTTGACTTCTGAGCCAAATGCTCTGGAAATGCAGGACGATAATGCCTCCGTGCTCGATGTTTATTTAGTAAGTAATTTCTAGTTTCTTCCCCTTCCCTTCGGGTTTACAAATGGATACAGGTCATGGTTTACACGGAACAAGTTCTGTAAGACCAGGCATGCTTGGGTGTTCGAAGAAATAGTGGCACCCTGTCACTTCTACAAATGGTGCGTCTTTTTACAAGCCATGTTTTCCCACCATTCACGTAGAACATTACACGAAAGAATATCTAGGGTAAGATACTAAATCACCAGGTGTAATAAAAGGGCAGATGCCTTAATGCTGAGCAAAGTGAGGCTCCTCGATGTTATTCCCCAAGTAATGTTGTCTCGACTCAACTGTATTGCCTTGTGTGTGAATCTTCATTTGAGGAAGACTGCCCTTGAAAACTTGGTGCCCTAGAAGCACCAAGGGAGGTTGTGGGAAGAACCTGAATTCAGCATCCAGAATCTTGGCTCCCTCCCTCATTAGTCACCAAGCAGCTGTGTGATCTGGGCAGGGACCTCTCGGGCCGTGTGTCCTTATTTGCCAAAGAAGAGAAATAACACCTGCCCTGCCCACCTCACAGGCTGCTTGGAGAATCATGAGTGACCATGTGTGTGGACACCCTTTACTGTCCCTCAGGCTGTCTCTAGAGGCATAATTGGATCGTTAAATGAGGCCTAGGACGCTTCTCCGGACTGTAAAAGAGGAGAGTGCACATTTTCCCTGAAAAGTATATCTCATGCTCATTCTCCACGTCCTTATACACCTGCACCAAATCTCATGGGACGGGGAAATGTTGATTTAGAATTTTCTGCTTTTTAAACTTTTGCCAAGCCTGAGCCTGTACACCACATCACTGTTATTGTGCAAGCTTGACGTCGGGAACCAACACCACTGTCTTGTAGTAGCACATCTCCACACCTCATTTTATGCTTCTCCATATCCCCCAACGTAGCACTGCGTTTCCTAAGTGTACTCTGCAGGACTTCAGTCACCCAAAATTGTACTCCTCAGTCCAAAGCCCTCTAGTGTCTCCCTCTCTCTCCTGGAGTAAACTCCAGTCCTCAAAGCCCTATCCAATCTGGTCTCCCACGCCTCTCTGACCTCTGCCCCAGCCTCTATCCTCCTCACCAACGCTGTTCCAGCCACACTGGCCTCCTTCATGCTCCTCTCACAGACCAAGCATGTTTTTGCCTCAGGACCTTTGCACTTATTACTTCTGTCTGCACACCATCCCAGCTGTCCCATGTTTATTCCCTCACTTCCTCCAGGTCTCAGCCCAAACATCTCCTTCTCAGAGAGGTTTTCCATGAAGACCCACTATATAAAACAGAAGCTCCCTCCCCAGATAAAAATGTTATGGAAGAATTTTTTTACAACCCCTGCATATCCTGGTTGTGGCAAACAGAATTTTTTCCCACTAAGCAATGCTCCTCTTCACACTTTTAAAAAGTAAGGTATGTGTATATTTAAAAATCTTCACAGAAGAGTTGGTTCCTCTCCATAACCAAGAAGATAAGAAATTAAATAGGAAAATACATATATACAGTACTTTTTTGGTCTCATGCTAAGTTTTGTTACATCTGAAAGTAGAAACCAAGAAAGCTGAAATGAAAGACCATGTGAAACTTCATCTTCATGAGCTGAGGACTCAGGCCACTTGTGTGGATCTTTACAAAAACCAGATGTGCACCAACCGAGGGAGTGTGATTCTGCTGAGGGGAATGTAAGATCACAAGGTGGTTAAATGGCATAGCCGGTACCAGTTCCTTATCCGTTCTCCCTTAGCCCTCTGGTAGAAAAGCTGTCTTATTCATCATTGTGTTCCACTTGGTAACTATCAGTTTCGTTTATGAGTACACTGCTTCTTAAATCTGGTTTTATTAGTGTCTAATTTTCTTGTTTTATGTCTTTGATATTGAAAGCAAAGCATTTCAGCAAAGGGTGACACTTGCCTCAGAAGCCATAGAGGAAAGCTGCGGTATCCATCACTGATTGTAGTGAGAGCACTTGAGGATCAAGTAGATAAAAAGGAATCATGGGGGTTGGGAACTGAAAGAGAAGGTGGAGGTGGTTAGCTGGCTGGTGTGTCTGCTGACCAGTTATCCCAGCCCAGCTTTTGTGGTGGTTCAGAAGCACTGGAGGACAGGGAAGGGAAGGGAGGGGGAGTCAGCGTATGGAGAGAGTGACAAGATAGTGGAAATTCTTCTCCCCAAGGCTGGAGGAAAACTGATCTAGCCTCAGCTTATTTTGTAGCTAATAACAATAAGCTGTGAAACATTTTTGAGTGTCTCCTACATGCCTAACACTGTTCTAAATACTTTATATATATATTAACTTATTTAATACTCACAACAACCCCATGAGGCAGATGTGGTTACTAGCTTCTACTTTTTACAGATAAGGAAATTAAGGCACATGGAGATGATGCAATTTGTCCTGGTTATGCAGCCAGTAAGCAATGAGACTGGCGTTCAAACCAGTAAACACTAGCCCCGAGCCACACACTTAACTGCTGCCTGGATTAGGAATTAGGCTTCCTTTGCAAGATGCAAATTAGACCTAGAGAAGTTAAAAGGCGCAACCAAAGTCAGACAACAAGGTAACATTGCACAAACAATGTAGAGGATACAGAGACAGCTTGGGTTAATAAGCATTGATTCTTTTTAAATTTCAATACAGAATGAGAATGTTCAAGAAGAATGGTGTAAGGGAAACAGTTTGGTATTGTTGGAAGAGCAGAGGAGTTTGAATAATAATCATAGCCAAACTAAGCATGTGACCTCGGCTGGGCACTGTCCTGGTGCTCTTCTTACACTAGCTCTTTCATGAAGGTGGGTGTTATATGTGTCTCCATTCATGCAGATAAGGAGACCGAAGCACCTGATCAGCTCTCTGAGCTGGTAGATGGCAGAGCGGACAGTCCAATCCAGCCCTACCTACACGTGGAACCATGCAGCACCCAATCGCTGTACTTGTTACTGATGATTGTCACAGTCCCACAGCCATCACGTTCAGTCATGCTTTTAAAAGTGAGAGATGGAGCCAAAACAGGACGGAGTGGAGGTTTTATGTTGGAATGGTTTTTGTACAATTCCACTTTCATCATTGTTTCCATTTTTTATGGTTCTAGTATAGTCATTCTTAAACCTTCTGATCTCAGGACGCCTTTATACTCTTAAAAGTTATTGAGGAACCCAAGAGTTTTTCTGTATGTAAGTTCATAGTTAAAAATTAAACTGATAATACTCTGAACAATAAAGATAATTTTTTAAAAATTAAGATGAGAAATTATTTAAATGTTAATTCATTTAAAATAACTCTATTAAATGTTTATGAAAATAACTATGTAATCCAGAACAAAATAAATTTAGTGAGGAGAGTGGCATTATTTTACATTTTTGCAATCCCTAATGTGTGACTTAACAGAAGTTGGCCTCTCATATGTTTCTACATTAGTCTGTTGCAGAATGGCACATCATTGTACTTCACATGTACACCCGTGACAGGGAGTGAGAATGAAAAGGCAAATAACACCTTAGTATTAATAGGAAAAGAGTTGGACCTCATGGATCCCCAGAAATGATAGCCCCTACAGTTGTTCTAGTCCTTCAAATTAGTCCCTTCACCTGTTGCAGAACCAAATGGGACGTGAATTAATTACAAATAGACATCTGCATTCTATGCCTGTCTCTGCCTCTCAGTCATCATTGACCTTAAATTAATCAATCATTCTATGGGGGCCTCAGTTTTCTCATCTATAAAATGGATCATTAAATCATCGCTAAGACCCTTCCAGCTCTGACCATCTGTGACTTATTCTAAATTACAAGGTGTTGCAGACTAGGCTTGTCCAGAGTAGATACAGTCATTTCTCCAAATTCCACTGTTTCACCACATATTCTACCATAAACTTTCACAATAGTTAAACTTAAGTTTGATGGCAACATATCTAGAAAGTTCTGCACCATTACCTTATAACTCTAGGGTATGTTTTCCTGCTGGAGATTTATTTTTTACTAGAGGCCCGGTGCATGAAAATTCATGCACTGGAGTGGGGGGTCCTTCAGCCTGGCCTACCCCCTCTCACAGTCCGGGAGCCCTCAGGGGCGGGAGGCGACCTGGCGATCAGGGGAAGGCGACACCCCCATCACACCTCTGCTGCTGCCACTGCCGGCAGTGCAAGCCTCGGCTGGCCCTGGTTACCTGAGCCTCGGGCAGCCCTTGTCGGCTGGGCAGCCGACATCCAAGGCTTGCCTGCACCTCAGGCTGGCCCTGGGCAGCTGGGGGGCTGAGGGCGGGTCCAGCTGCACCGTGTGCCTGCCGCCCCCCCCTGGCTGGGCTGAAAGGACTGGGGGACTCCGGTGGGGCTGAGGGGACTGGGCGCCACCATCTTTGTGACAGTGTGATGGCCAATTTGCATATTCCCTCTTTATTAGATAGGATTTTGTATGCTCTTCCAGATCTGAAAGGATACAGCCCAGTACCCTCCCCTTCAGTATTCTTATTTGCCTCAAGACTATGAAAGAGAACGGAAAGGAAAAGCATGTGAAGGGAAACCATCTTGCCTACACCTTTGTCTCTCCTGCCTCTTGACCTAACTTGAATTCTCTTAATCAGAGCTACCTTTACCTGAACGGCACTTGGAGGCTTCTGTGGTAACATTGTGTTCCATGTTGTAACCAAACGTCGTCAGATTTCTCTTGTAATGTTTCTCCTCCTTTAAGATACAGCATTTCTCTCTTGGTACTTGTGACCTCCCCTGGTGCTATTATTTGTACTAATGGACAATACTGCTTATACCTCTTTAAAAACATATCTTTTAAATGCAAATGACTTATTGCACACCAGAAAACATCTGAAATTTCTTTTAAGGATCGCCCCACATATGTATATGTAAATTAGGCCAGCTATCCTGCTTTTTCCTATGATTTGACACAAAATTAAAAGGATAGGGTACCTTATAAGACAGCTCATTATTCCACTGTCCTTATTAAAATATTTCGTTCAGGCTCCATGTCCCTAGCTATCTGCACTGCTCTGAAAAGGCCATTCACCTTCATACTCTAGACCAGCGATTTTCAACTGTGCACTTCAAGAATGTTTAAAACATTTAATACCTGACTATTTAGTCAGGGGCACTGACCTCTTTCCCTTAGATTGTCAAATAAAAAAATGACAACAGTCAACATAATAGCTGTCCTGTGTGAATGAATGAAAATTATACCTATATTTGGTCAGATTGACAAAAAATACTTTTGTGTGTGTGTGTGTGTGTGTGTGTGTGTGTGTGTGTGTGTGGTATAGAATTTTAGTACTTGGTTTATATATGCCATGAGATGAAAAAGGTTGAAAATCACTGCTCTGGAGTTTCAGGTTATCTGAATCATTTGCAAATATTCAAATCAAGGGAGGTGTTTCAGAAGATGATTTTATCCCAGAACCAAAGATGTGTTTTCCATTGAATTTTGAGTTGATGACATAGATTAGGGCAGTGGTTGGCAAACTCATTAGTCAACAGAGCCAAATATCAACAGTACAATGATTGAAATTTCTTTTGAGAGCCAAATTTTTTAATCTTTTGCACCCGGATGTCGAGTGTGACTCGACACGGTTAGCATTAGAATAAAGGAATCGAGAAAAAAGCAAGCAAGTGCAAAGGGTTAAACTTAACTACTTCTAACACCACTTCTTTAAAATAGACTCGCCCAGGCCTTGGTATTTTGTGCAAGAGCCACACTCAAGGGGCCAAAGAGCTGCATGTGGCTCTCGAGCCGCAGTTTGCCGACCATGGGATTAAGGTATTTAAAAGAATACAATAGAGATTAACAGGCTCTACTGACTTAAAATGGGCAATGGTGGGGTCTTAGGAGGAGAGCTAGATTCCACTGTTTGAATAGTCGGACATCCTAAGGCACTGACATGGTCGCGGTAGCTGTTATTTCAGTTACTAAGGCAGCTTCGTTGCCTGGCGTAGAATGCAATTTGGTGTTGATGGGAAGAGGAACAACTAACAAAGTCATCGCAGCAGAAAAATGTTGTGGGTGACTAGCTGGGGATGGATAGGTGAGAGAGAGACAGGATCACTTTTTAAATATGGATAATTGAAAGATGGCTGCTACTCAAGAGTGATTTTCTTGCCTCTATTATTTAGTCCCAAGGATATGCCCTTTCTTTTTACATATTATCATCCTCTCAGTAATAGGTAGTTTCACTCAGGTACGTGTCTCTGCAAAACGGCTATTTGAAGTGCAAAGATGGCTGTGGGCAAAGGAGAAGAGAGAGCCGAGCCATTTTCTTGGCATGCTGGTGTTGGAGATGGCGCTCTGATGTGCCGCTGCTGGGTGGCCTGATGACTGAACGTGTCCTTAGGGTGGTTAATAACACTCTTTGATCATGGGACAAGGGCGGCAGAGAAGTGGAAATGATTGAATTAACAGCTTCTCCTGTTATGTGTGAGAAAAAGAAGGAAAACATTTTAAATCAGGTCAGGGTGTCTTAGAAAATTCAGTGGAGCTTTCTGACAAGAGAAATGGCACTTCTGGATTGGACTCGGTTGGCGTTGCGGTGAATGGCACACACGTGAAGTAGCAGGTGTCTTTCATCCCTCCTTCTCTGGCTGGTGTTGGCTGCTGCAAGGGGTGTTCATTTGAGACAGTGGCAATTCTATTGCTTCTCGGCAGAGAACAAGATTCCCCACTGACACAAAAACAAAGACAAAAAATGCTGCTGAGGTTTTTGGTAGGTTTTAGTGGGAGCAAAGTAGGAAGAGGAAAACACTGCCTTTGGATTGGAGGCCATTTAACCAAAATGCCACTTCCTTCCGCCATCTGACCACTTGTTGAGAAATGAGGAGATTTCAGGAAGGCCAAAATAGGGCCCTTTTTTTAAATCTCCAGAAATGCTTGGTCCCCTTAAGTAGTTGGAAGTCCTGAAAGAAAAAAAAAAAAATCCCACGGCCTGAGCACCATGGCACCTAGAAGTGATTCCTGTACTGAAATGAGAGATGCAAGCTTCAAAATAATGAGGCAACCCGTCAGGCTAGATTAGGAGGGTACCAGGAGGATTTTACTTTCAACAAACAGTATTAAACTACAGTTTAAGGATTCGCTTAGGGAACGGGAGTTGGAGTTTGAAGGCACACTGGCTGTTCAGTTACATTAGGCCCACAGTTAGCCATTGAATGACAGCCCGCGAGGCTGCGGCAGTTTTGTTGTGTTCTGTCCTTGCTTTACGGTGAGTTGTGGCCTCACAGGCCAGCTTGGTTTCCTCCTCCTTCAGCTTGCCTGGGTGTCCTGGTCTCGGCCATGCATGGCCCCATTCCCCACTCACGTTTCATCTCCCTGGCTGAGTCACTGGGAGGTTCGTTAGATGTGTCCAAATTATTTTGGAATCTCACAAAAAGGTGCCAGGTAAATGAATGTGTTAGCAGATACAGTCACCTGTCGGGTGCCTATAGTATGTAGAAATAAAACCCCTGAAGTGAACCAGGGCATTGGTATTTCAAAAGCTCCCCACACATCCAGGGCTGAGATGCAGCTCTGAGCATCCTGTCAGTCCTCTGTGCTACATGTAAGGCAGAGCTGTGACTCCCCCAGGCTCCCCTCCTAAGCTCAGCCAATAGCTTTGCTTTACATTAGAGAGAGAAAATACACTTGATTCCCAGGTGAACAGCAGGCTCCTACCACACTCAAGTTTATGAACTGGGCTTGCGAATGTGTTCCTGGTTCCTGCAGGCCTACTGCCACCTACTGGTAGGAAGGCCCCTCTGACCAAGGGGGCTACGTGATGGAAGTCCTTGAAGGGAAGCTTAATTAAGAGTGAGTGTTATCACTCAATGGACTGTTTCTACTCCACGTCTTTTATGTCTTTTATCGTAGCCTCCGTGCTGTGCGTGCACGCTCGCCAGGGGCACGTCCTTCGCACGGGACAGGCAGCATCTTCCTCCTTTCAAGTTGGACTGGAGGCTGCTGTTACAGTCAGGCACAAAACTAAAGGTGCTCATCTTCCCTAGGGTGGAAGGGTGCCTTTCTCCATCCATGCAGGCCCGGTCCACTTGAGCCTCTTTGAAAGGGCTCGCTGGCAGTTCGGGGGTTCAGCACAGAAACTGCTCTTTTCTCCTGCTTAGGCAGCAACTTTAACGAAGTATCAACAAATACAAGTTGGAAAAAGCCTTTTCTTCACATTCACTCTTTGATAGGTCGTCCCTTACAGCTGCTCAGTTTCTAGGAGACTGTACCTTTGCCTTTTTAAGTAACCCCCTATAGGGGATGGGATTGAGTATAATAAAATTCAAATATATGTAGAGCCTTATTTCTTTTTTTAAAAAACTTTCTAAATTTCAGTAATGGCTACCGTATTGGTTTCTTTGGGCTGCCATAACAAAAGTCCCACAAACTGGGTGGCTTAAACAATGTAAGTTTATCATCTCACAGTTCTGGAGGCCAGAAGTCCAAGCAGGGTCGGTTCCTTGGGAGGCTGTGAGGGAAGGATCTGTTCCGGGTTCTCTCCTTGGCGTGTGGATGTCCATCTTCTCCCTGTGTTTTCACATTGTCTTCCCTCTGTGTGTGTCTGTCTCCTGTCCAAATTTCCTCTTCGAATAAGGACACAGTCATACTGGATTAGGGACCACCCTAATTATCTTACTTTAACTTGATTATCTCTATAAAGACCCTATCTCCAAGCAACGTCACATTCTGAGATACTTGGGATTAGAATTTCAACATATGCCATTTGGGGAGACACTATTCAACCCCTAATGGTTAAAAGTACTGAGAGGGAGAAGCTTCTAGTTCCTCCTCTGGAGACCATGCCTGGGAGCTGCTGGCATCTCAGGCTTTCCTTCTACGTACGTGGGAGAGAAGCCAGCGCTCCTGTTTGAATGAAACCAGGCCCATGTTCCTCCCCACAACATTCTCCTAATGCAGAAGAAGCAGGGGTCAGAGTGGATTCGGTTGCGGCCCAGGGCTATATGATGTATGAGATAGTAAGGTAACCCTTTGGGTTCACAATTAGCTGGGAAGTCCGCTGTAGAATCGTGAGCCGATATAAATCACTGATGCCCTCAGGCATCCCGTGGGTCTTCGGAAAACAAATCAATCAGGCGGGGAACCATGTTGAGATACTGGGGCTGCACTAACGGTTTTGAGACGAGAGGCCGTAATCCCAAGTCCATCCCACGAGATGTCCAAGAGGAGTGCCAGCTCTTTCCCTGGGTCTCCCTGCCGGTCGGCAGAGAACGCCCTGCTGGGGCACCTGGAGGCGGGCAGGAGGCCTGGCCCTCCACCTCAGACTTCCACAAACCTTCTCCCAGATTGGGGACAACATGGTCGTCTTCATCTGGACTGTGTGTGCCCTTCAAGGACATTCCAAGTCCCACGTCCCGCATCAAGGATTGTTAGTTAAAGGCCCACAGTCCCTGGCCCTTGGAAAAGAGTAATTTCATCTCATTCCGAGTCTGATTTTTTTAAGTGCAAAGGTAGGAAATTTGGACCCACGCTTCTCCAAGTTCCCTCCATCTATCAGATCCCTTGGCGGTGAGGTCAACTCCATTCATACGCCGTGTCCTGATTTCTACACTAGCATAGGTAGTCGTTTTACCTCCCAAGAAAATGATGAGCTTTGGATTCCTACTGCTATTGGACAGAGAAATCCCCCACCCCAATCTGTCCCCGAGTGATTGTGCCTTGGGAAGTAATCCCCAAATCTGAGGTAGATATATGAATATAATAAGACAGATATATGAATATAATAAAACAGAAATATAGACCCTTAGGTAAAAGAAAAAAGACTCAGGACTTCCCACAGCCCAGTGGTGGCTGCTTTCTCAGAAATCCCTGAATTTCGAATGCAGGGCCATCTAGTGACCCAGAGGAGGACAGACTGCAGAGCCACGGGGAGGCATCCTGACGCTTTTACATGCCCGTGTGGTGGTGCTGCGTTTGGACTGAAGTGATGTTGCGGCAGGAGGAGTCGTGCTCTCATAGCAACAGAAGGAACATCGGCCAAAAGAATAAGAACAACATACAGCAGAAAGGGAAGAGTGCAGGGCTGGGGGAAGCAGAACTCAGGAATTGCTGATGGAAGCGGGCTTGGTATAGGAACAGGATATAGATAACAGGCTTACTGCCAACAAAAGCCTGGAGAAAAATGCTCTACTCGGAGGTACTTTGGGAAGGAACTCCAACCTCAAACCAAAATGAGGCTCCTGGACTCCAGAAAGGAAAAGATCCTGCTTTGAGGGGCCCATGGGCTGAACCCTGAAGTAGTTGTAGTTAAAAACAAGAAATAGCACCCCTGAGGGTTAAAACTTTCAGAATGGGAGACTTCGTGGACTGTTTAGTGCTGAGCATTTCGGCCAGTCTGACTGTCGTGAAGTTGTGCCTCCTTTCAGCTCTGCCCTGAGATTCCCTCACATCACATTCCAGGTCTTAGGAAATCCTATTGACTAAATAGAATTTTTAAACAGTAGGCTGAGGGGTATATGTGTCAGAGAAAAGACTGAAAGAGGTGTGGAGTGAGAAATAAACTAATATTGTATACCAATTATATTTAAATAAAAATAATAAATGTAAAACTAAAAATTACATATAGTATTTGATAGAATCTTGTGGTTGAAATGGAATTTTGTGATTATCTGACACAGCCCCGCCATGACTGGTGAATCTGCTCTGCTGGCCTCTACATATCGAGTATCTTCTGGGTGCCGTGTTTAGGACACACACCTTTCTGCTTCAGCTCTACCCAGCGGCCAGTCAGCCTCAGCCTCACCCCCAGTGACAGCAACTGCCCCTCCCCTCCAGTGACCACTCATTTCTCTACTCTGGTTAGAGAGCACTTCCAGGTTGAAGCAAAACTGGCTTCCACACATTTGTTCCGGTTCTGGCCTTGGACTCACTTAGCCTCACCCATTGGGTCGCAGCAGATGGCGCACTGGGCCCATGTGCTGGGGTGGAGGGAGGATGAGGATGCTTGATGGGGGGGACGGGGAGGGGTGAAGCTTTACCACTCCACTCACTTTACACATTCTGATATTCCAACCCGCCCCCCGCCCCCAGGATCACAGCCACCTGGGCCACTATTGATGACAATGTCACACTTTTAGGTGTCCTAGGACTAACTAACCTCGTGCCTAACCCTTTCTTCCCATGGCTAGCCTTCACATATCCAGACAACTATTATGCCCCATCTCTATGACTCCTATTTTCTAGACCAAAAAGCCCAGGTCTTCAGCCATTTCCATCGAGTCCTCAGTTTGGAGCCCTTCACAGGTGGATTTTCTCACACATGACTCAGATTGATATATGTCCCTCTCAGAGTCTGGCATTAGAAACCAGACACAGAACTCCAGCGGTCATCTATAGGGCCAGTAGAGCAAACTACTACTTGCTTTTATTTTTTGGTTTTAAGAAAGCAGGGCTCAAATCTAATTAGTAAGACCTTATCATTTTATATCACTGATTGATATGTACCACACATCAAAGTTATCACATTGAGCCTAAGTAAAGTCCACCTTAACATCTGCCCCGAGCATGTAGGCAATTCCCATTTGCCCACTGCTCTAGCTCACAGCACCAACCACTGAAGCTATTTCTGAAAGATGATTTCTGAGTAAAGATGATTTCTGAGTTTGAGCATATTGTACATCTAAGCAGGGAAACCTCTCTAACATTAATAAGAGGGAACAATCTAAATTATTAAACAAATTGGTAAGTTAAGAAAAATTACAACTAACAATAGGCTCAAATTCCACAATGAAATACTGGTTTTTAAATAGAATCCTCTTGGCCAGCTGGTGTGGCTTAGTGATTGAGGATCAACCGATGAACCAGGAAGTCATGATTCAATTCCTGGTCAAGGCAAATGCCCGGTTGCGGGCTCTATCCCCAGTAGAGGATGTGCAGGAGACAGCCTATCAATGATCCTCTCTCATCATTGATGTTTTTATCTTTTCCCTCTCCCCTCCTCTCTCTGAAATCAATAAAAACATATATTTAAAAAATAAATAAGTAAGTAAGTACAATCATCTTTACTTGACATAGTTTCTTTTCTAACAATTTTTGGAGTCATTTCAAACTTTTACTGAAGTTTTTTCAGCCTCCAAATGAAGATGTTAGGCCACACAATCTCCGTGATCCAGCTCAAACCTTCTTAAGTACTACTATGGGAGCATTAGCATATGCCGGGCACTGTGCTAAGTGATATGTATTATGATTTTTGTATATTGTATTTTTGTATGTATGTGTACTCATGTTTGTATATATGTGTACCCATACACACTACCTCTCCATAGAAAAGTTTATCCCTCACAACTATTCTATACAGTGGAGTAGTTGTTTTTTTACCTCCATTTTACAGATAAAATAAGGTGCAAAAAAAGTTAAGTAACTAGCATAATGTTCTATAGCTGTAATAATTAGGAAATCAATACAGTTAACCCACTGTGTCTATCTCTAAAGACTGAGCATGAGACTGCTTCCCCATATACAGCTTAGTGGAACTGTCACTGGTTGAATTAGCTGCCTCTGATTTTAAATGATTATCATATTAGGTTAAGTATTTACTGGATATATCTTCACTCCCTGGCCACAGGAACAGTGTTTGAAAATGAACACAGCATTCATGAGTTCAAGACAGTGTTCAAGTTGTTCTGATTGGCTTCAGACCTGATATACCACAGCACATTCCAAGCCCTGTGCACCTGGAGGGCAGGAGTGTGTCTTCCAGCGGTCGCCAACTGGTGGTCCGTGAGGTCCGAAAGGTTGGCGACCGCCGTCTTATGTGGTGCTGCTTCCTTCTGAGTCTCTAGCACTGGGCTGTGATTTAGCAGAGACTTGATAAACCTTGATGTCAATAACATATTGCGGATCCGCCAGAGATGCATCTGCTATGCTCATCATCGCAGAATCCCAGCCTCATGCACCCCAACTTCAACTCGCACATTTCCCAGGCACAAGTCACTGGGAGAAATAATGGACTTGTGTTCCCACTCATGAGGAGCAGTTATCAATCAACACCAAAACTAAGTCTTACAGCTGCTTTCTTTCTTTTCCCCCCAGTAAGTGCAAATGGTGACCACCTAAGCAGATGGATGAGACATGAACACAGTGGTAGGAGAGACGTTCCTCCACTCCAGATTTCCCAAAGGAACTTGGCTGAGCCCCACGACACAGAGTAACAATCAACTGGACTTAGGAGTCTGCGAGATGTCAGGGGAGCCTTGGTCCATGGGCTGATCAGCAGATGTGATGTGAAAAATACCACACTCTTCTATCATTTGCTGTTGCTTGCCGAACTGTGAAGAACTGCATGAACTATATTTAAGCTGCTTTCTATACCATTGCCAATCACTTTTTTGGACTTGAAAGTGCTATTTTCCTATTGATACTTGCATTATTTCATTTTGCATGCATCCAGTGATTATACATAAGCAACACATGTAATCTGCTTATATATATTTTTAAAAACTCATCTGTGCAAAATGGTACATAAAGTATAAATCCTGCTCTTTTTGCAAAATTATAATCACAGCCCATGTCATTAAATGTTTAAATTGGTTTTATCTAAAGATCAGCATAATAGGTCTGCATATACTTTAGAGATAATTAGCCTCTATAAAGATGTTTTCACTGTTTACTAGTGAAATGAGAAAAGCAGAGCTATTTATAAAAGGCCTTATGTCGTGTACATACACGTTGTCTTTGAAATATTTGTGATTTAGTTTATTGCTTGTAAAAGAGAAATTATATAATTTATTTAGTAAATACTATTGTAAACTATAGTTTTATTGAGAAAAATAAAATATTTTGTTCTCAATTGTGGTAGTATAGTAATTCCAATGGTTTATGGCCTGTATATTTCTATTAATTAAGAAGAAATAACTTAGATGCTTCTCATTTTTAGATATTCCAGAATCCTAAATAAACTGACTCTCATAGCAGATGAAAATGGACAGAAAATTCTCTGGCCCTGGGAAGCCAATAGCAGGTCCTGCTCAACTTGTTCAGGAGATTTTCCCCAGTGTCCTGGTATATTAGCCAGCTTTTACTGTTATGCTATGGTAACAAACAATCCCAAAATCTCTGGATGGGGATCTAGAGCAGTCCCTATTTAGAACATGTCACTTTTATGGCAGAAGAAAAAAAAAGGTAGTGTAACCAAGCAATGGGAACTCATAAAAAAAAACTTCAGCTTAAATGCTGTTTACAATACTCACCTTCCACTGGCCAAAGCAAATGACAGAAACAAGTCCAGTGTCAAAGGAGTGAAAAGAATACTTCTCACATAAGAGTGGACTCAACAGAGAGAAGCAATGAATGTTTTAAACAATGAATATACCTACACCATCTCATGAATGTCCCAAGCAGCTCAGGCTCAAGAAGCTGCATAATCAATCATACACTGGGGGGGGGGGGGGCGGGGGGAGAACATGAGAAAGTAAAATGACCAAGGCTGCAGAAAGACATTCCTGATGAGTAAGATGTTCAGTGTAAAATCTTTACGTTTTCTTGTAAGCAAACATGGTATTAACTTTTGAAATGCTAAAGGGATTGCTGTAATGAGAAGAAACAGAGAAACCTAGCCATTAAGAAATATAATGGCAATAAATAAGTACCTATCAATAATAACCCTAAATGTAACTGGACTAAATGCTCCAATCAAAAGGCATAAGGTAGCTGATAGCTGAATGGATACAAAAATATGACCCTACTATATGCTGTCTACAACAGATCCACCTCAAAACAAAAGACACACACAGGATGAAGAGTGGAGGGATGGAAAAAATTTTTCCATGCAAATGGAAAAGAAGAAAAAAACCTGCAGTAGCAATACTCATATCCAACAAAATAGACTTTAAAATGAAGGTCGGGATTCCGAGGATGGCAACCGGCAAGAAGGTAGGGGAGTGTGTGAAAGGATGAGGGAGCAATAGAGGAGTGTGTGGACATGTGTGGTGTGTGTATGTGTGAGCTAGGGACAGTTAGATCCTGCAGGTCTTCCAAGGAGCTGCCAAAACAGGCAGTCTTAGATGGCGAAACCCCACTTCCTCCTTGGACACTCCAGGGGCAGCCAGCGCGGGCACAGAGACCACGCCATCTTGAAAAACAGAACTGCTTGAGACTAGGATTCTAGCCTCACCACCACCCAATCTGGTCCCAGATGCAAACCGGGAACCTACAGCCACTGGGGACAAAGACCTGTGACCACAGCTGCAGATCCACAGACACCAAGAATCCAGACATCCAGGCTGCAGATTTCTGTGAGTCACAGAGCCCATCCTCCTCCCCACAGGCTCACTGCAGAGCCATAGGAACTGCTGGACCCACCCTGCGCAAGGAGGCCTCCTGCCCACACAGGGCGGCTCTGACTCCGCTGCCCGAATTTGAGCCTGGGCATGCAGACACTGGGAATCTGCTTCCCGCAGGGCACAAGTGCACGACCAGACTCCACACCCACACAGGGCGGCTCCAGCTCCACTGCCCGAATTTGAGCCTGGGTCCGCGGACACTGGGAATCTGCTTCCTGCAGAGACCAGACCCCATGCCCACACAGGGCAGCTCCCACTCTGCTGCCCGAATTTGAGCCTGGGCACACAGACAGTGCGAATCTGCTTCCCACAGAGTGCAAGCACGAGACCAGACCCCATGCCTACACAGGGCGGCAGTGCCACCTGACTTTGATTCTAGGCAAGTGCACATGGAAGTCTGTTTTTCACAGCTCAGGAGTGGACCTCTTGCCAACACAGGGCGGCTGTGCAACACAGCCCCCCAAGTAAACCAGGGACCCTGATTCTCTGCGTGAGGCAGCACTGAGCACAGTGACGACTCTGTTTCTCATCACGCGCGCCTGGGGTCCCTGATTCCTAGTAAACACACACTAAGAACCAGTGACTCCAACTCTTGGCGCATGCGCACACAGGGACCCTGATTCTCAGTGCAAGGCTGCACCAAGCAACAGAGACTCCAATACTCGATTCTCGGTGCAGACAGAGGAGGACTCTGACACCTGGCATGCATTAAGGGACTCTTATTTTTGGCACACACCAGCCGGGTCTCTTTATCAGCATGGCACAGGCAGGGTTCCTGATTCTAGGTGCATGCATGAGGCTGCACTGAGCACCAGTGACTCTGATCCTGGGCAGGCATGGCTCCCACCAACCCACAGCAGCCAGAGCTCTTCAGTGACACTTGGGTGGTGCGAAGCTCCCACTGCACACGGCCCGGGCCTCTGCAACTCAGCGTTTGAACCTTCTGGGATAGAGTGGGGAGACAACAAAATAATCCCTAGAGGAAAGGAAAGAGGAATCACCAAGAAAGGAAATAAGTAAAATGGAGGCATGCAACATGACAAAAAAAGAATTCTGAGTAATGGCCGTACAGTTCTTACACCAGATGGACGAGAAAATCAACAACCTATGCAAAAATCAAGAAGAAATCAAAAGTGATATACCATATTTTCTAGCATACAAGACGACTTTTTAACCCAGGAAAATCTTCTCAAAAGCCGGGGTTTTACACACCGGAAAATACGGTACTCACTCTCAGCTCCAGCACTGGAATAGCAGCTTGTGGGGGATACAGGTACCGTATTTTCTGGCGTATAAAACCCCGGCTTTTGAGAAGATTTTCCTGGGTTAAAAAGTCGTCTTATACGCTGGAAAATATGGTAGCTACAATCAAAAACACCATGGAAGGTTTCAACAGTAGACTAGAAGCAGCAGCGGACTGAATTAGTAAGTGAGAAGGTAGAGAAAAAAGCCCAAACTGAACAGCAACTGGAGAAAAAATTAAAAACCAGGAGGAGAGCCTAAGGAAACTTTGGGACAACATGAAATGAAACAACATCCGCATAATAGGTGTGCCAGAAGGAGAGGAAACTGAGCAAGGATTTGGACCTAATTGACATCTTCAGAGCATTTCACCCTAAAGCCACGAAATATACGTTCTTCTCAAGTGCACATGGGACATTTTAAAAAATAGACCACATATTGGGTCACAAGCAAAGTCTCCCCAAATACAAAAAGATTGAAATCATATCAAGCATTTTTTCAGACCACAATGGCACAATATTAGAAATAAACAATATAAACATTCCAAAAAAAAACAAAACACTTGGAGGCTGAATAGCATGCTACTAAACAATGATTGGGTTATCAATGAGATCAAAGAAGAAATTTAAAAAATTAAAAACATCGTGGAGACTAATGACAATAATAACACAACATTGCAAATCCTATGGGACACAAAGAAAGCAGTCCTGAGAGGGAAGTTTATAGCTCTACAGGCCTACCTCAAAAAACAAGAAAAAATGGTAATAAATCATCTAATTCAACAACTCAAAGAATTAGAAAGAGAGCAACAAGAAAAGCCCACAGTGAGCAGAAAAAGGAAATAATAAAGATCAGAGCAGAAATAAATGACATAGAGACCAAAAAAACAACACAAAAGATCAACAAAACCAAGAGCTGGTTCTTCGAAAGGGTAAACAAGATTGATGAACCTCTAGCCAGGCTCACCAAGAAGCAAAGAGAGAGGACCCAAATAAACAAAATCAGAAATGAAAGAGGTGAAATAACAACAGACCCCACCAAAATACAAAAGAACGTTAAAAAATACTATGAACAACTCTATTCTAACAAACTAGACAACCTGGAGGAAATGGACACATTCCTAGAAAAATACAACCTTCCAAAACTTACTCAGGAAGATTCTACAAATCTCAATAGGCTGATAACTATGGAAGAAATTGAAGCAGTCATCAAAAAGCTTCCAGCAAACAAAAGCCCGGGGCCAGACGGCTTCACAGGGGAATTTTACCAAACATTCAAGGAAGAACTAAAACCTATCCTCCTCAGACTATTCCAAAAAATTCAAGAGGAAGGAACACTTCCAAGCTCCTTCTATGAAGCCAGCATCACCCTAATACCAAAACCAGATAAAGACAACGCAATGAAAGAGAATTACAGGCCAATATCCCTCATGGACATAGATGCCAAAATCCTCAACAAAATTCTAGCAAATCGGATCCAGCAGTACATCAGAAAGATCATACACCATGACCAAGTAGGATTTATCCCAGGGATGCAAGGATGGTACAATATCCGCAAATCAATAAACGTGATACATCACATAAACAAATTGAGAGATAAAAATCATATAGTCATATCAATTGATGCAGAAAAAGCATTTGACAATATCCAACACCCTTTCTTGATAAAAACTCTCAGCAAGGTGGGAATAGAAAGATCATACCTCAACATAATAAAAGCCATATATGACAAACCTACAGCCAACATCATACTCAATGGGCAAAAACTAAAACCATTTCCCCTAAGAACAGGAACAAGACAGGGATGCCCACTCTCACCACTCCTGTTCAACATAGTACTGGAAATACTAGCCATTGCGATCAGACAAGAAGAAGAAATAAAAGGCATCCAAATTGGAAAAGAAGAAGAAAAACTGTCCTTATCGCAGATGACATGATACTATATATAGAAAACCCTAAAGACTCCATCAAAAAATTATTAGACTTAATAAATGAATTTGGCACTGTAGCAGGATACAAAATTAACACCAAGAAATCTATGGCATTTCTATACACCAATAGTGAACTTACAGACAGAGAGACTAAAAAAGCAATCCCATTTACCATCGCACCAAAAAAATTAAGATACCTAAGAACTTAACTAAGGAAGTAAAAGTCCTATACGAGGAAAACTACACGACACTGAAAAAAGAGATAGAGGAAGACATAAACAGATGGAAGAACATAACATGTTCATGGATTGGTAGAATCAACATAATCAAAATGTCCATACTACCCAAAGCAATCTATAAATTCAATGCACTTCCCATTAAAATACCAATGGCATATTTCACAGACCTAGAACGAACTCTCCAAAGATTCATCTGGAATAAAAAAAGACCCCGAATAGCTGCCGCAATCCTGAGAAAGAAGAACAAAGTAGGTGGGATCTCAATACCAGATTTCAAGCTGTATTACAAAGCCACTGTTCTTAAAACAGCCTGGTACTGGCACAAGAAGAGACACATAGATCAATGAAATAGAATAGAGAACCCAGAAATCGACTCAAACCACTATGCCCAATTAATATTTGACAAAGGAGGCATGAACATACAATGGAGTCAAGACAGTCTCTTCAACAAATGGTGTTGGGAAAATTGGACAGATACGTGCAAAAAAATGAAACTAGATCACCAACTTTCACCATACACAAAAATAAACTCAAAATGGATAAAGGACTTAAACATAAGACTGGAAACCATAAAAATACTAGAGGAATCCACAGGCAGCAAAATCTCAGACATATGCCAAAAGAACTTCTTCACTGATACTGCTTCTAGGGCAATGGAAGCTAAAGAGAAAATAAACAAATGGGACTACATCAAAATAAAAAGCTTTTGCACAGCAAAGGAAACCATCAACAAAACAACAAGAAAGCCCACTGCATGGGAGAACATATTTGCCAATGATATCAAAGATAAGGGTTTAATCTCCAACATTTACAGAGAACTCATACAACTTAACAAAAAGAAGATAAACAACCCAATCAAAAAATGGGCAACTGATCTAAATAGACACTTTTCGAAAGAAGACAGAAGGAAGGCCAAGAGACATATGAAAACCTGCTCAAAGTCACTAATCATCAGAGAGATGCAAATCAAAACAACAATGCGGTACCATCTCACACCTGTCAGAATGGCTATCATCAACAAATCAACAAACAACGGGTGTTGGTGAGGATGTGAAGAAAAAGGAACTCTTTTGCACTGCTAGTGGGAATGCAGACTGATACAGCCACTGTGGAGAACAGTATGGAGTTTCCTCAAAAAACTAAAAATGGAACTCCCATTTGACCCAGTGATCCCACTCCTAGGAATATATCCCAAGAAACTAGAAACACGAATCAGAAAGGATATATGTACCCCTATGTTCATAGCAGCACAATTCACAATAGCTAAGATTTGGAAACAGCCCAAATGCCCATCAGCAGATGAGTGGATTAAAAAATTGTGGTATATCTACACAATGGAATACTAGGCTGCAGTAATAAAGGAGGAGCTCCTACCATTTGCAACAACATGGATGGAGATGGAGAGCATTATGCTAAGTGAAATAAGCCAGGCAGAGAAACATGAATATCACATGATCTCACTCATTTGTGGAATATAATGAACTGTATAGACTGATGAACAAGAACAGATTCAGAGACTGAGAAACGTCGATCAGAACCTCAAACCTCAGGGAAGGAGTGGGTCAGTGGGAGAAAGGGGGAGAGATCAACCAAGGTACTTGTGTACATGCAATAAGCCTAATCAATGGACACAGACAACAGGGGGGTGGGGCACGAATTGGGGATGGGGGGTAATGGGGGAATAAGGACACACATAATAATAATAATAATAATAATAATAATAATAATTAAAAATTTAAAAAATATAAAAAAGAAATTGTGAGGTAACCAGAACCCCAAGGATGCCTGAGAACATCTTAGTTGCCATGCTAGCAGTCATCAGCTGTACAGTAATATTACCTGGGGCTAATGGGGAAGTATTTTGGACTTATGTTCCTGACCCTTCATGGGTAAGAGCCCTTACGTGGGCTGATCCCCCTCCTAATGTAGTCACCAATAATACCAAACACCTTGGTCATCCAGAAGGACCATGGCGGGGGTGTGGGGGGGGGAGGCAAGGAAGTATAATTACACAGGGGTCTCCACCCAGCTTCCCTTTTGTATGACACAAAATCAAACCATTGCTCCTTTGTATGTAAAATTAAAGAGAGGTTTTTGGCTTGTGTGGACACCAAAGAAAGGGACTATCACTACTTGCTCCTGGGAGAGGAGTAGAAAATGTGACTAAGACCTTGTCAATACAAAAAGAAATTGGCAGCCAGCTTGAAATGGAATTGCCATGGCCTAGAGCAAAGAATATCCTTACATGATATTATTCTACAATGTCATTATAATTTTTCCCAGATTTGTGTTATCCCGTTACCTATAATAATACCTCACACCCTTGGGTATCCATAAAAAATCATCTTTTTGGTGCTTGGAGACAAAGGTAACACATCTCTAGATATTTTAGAATTACAACAGCATAATATACAATTAGCCCAAACAAACTTACAAACTAATTCTTTGAATGTCTGGCAGCAATTTAAAAAGGACATGAAAGGATTTAATCCCTTTCAATGTGTAGAGGGCCCCCTGGGAAGGCACCTGAGCATTCTATATTGGCTCCTCTTGCCCTTTTGGCCAAGAAGGACTCTCTTCGCACAATCCAATTGCCCACAGCTATTGCCTGAGCTTTCTGTTCATGCCGAGGTTGAAGCCTCGTGATGACTGGTACCATGGATCTGTCTCTCGCCCAGTGGGGTGAGCTGGGTTCTCCCTGGAGAAGAAACCTGGGTTCCACAAGATATGTGATCAGTGCTGGGGCCCTGCCAGCAGGCGAGAGGATCCCAAGGCAGGTTCTGGGCGTGGAGGCCACGGGGGCGTAGGCGACCAAGGAGACAGAACTGAACCTCACATCACCCTGCTTGGCCCCGGAGGATGGCTGGTTAGCCAGAGATGGGAAAGATTCCTCAGGGAAGAAACAACCTAAGACAGGCACAGTTGCAAAGGGGCCATCAGGAGAGAACTTGGGGGTCAACAGAGGTGGGGCACAGACCTTCACCCCCCCAAGTTTGCAGGAGCCTGAACCCTCACCCCTGCTGAGGGAGGTCTCCTGCCCCCATGGCTGCTTAGCTTCCCATGCCCAGCTCAAATCGGGACCCAGGTAACAGACAGAGACTTGGCCGACAACAAATGCCCTCTCACTGAAACAAGACTTGATGGAGATGTCTTATACCCATGATGCGGGGAACTGGGGTCTTTGATATCTAAACCCAGCCTAGCACCAGGAATGCTCAGGGCCTACACAAGAAGGCAAATAATCCTTTCCACTAATATTTACAGGGTAAAATAAGATGGTTGTTAGAGTATTAAATTTGACAGTAAAATAGTAGTCAAGTTTTCAGGCTAATTTAAATTGGCTAATTGAAATAAGCGAATATTCTAGAAAAATCAATTGTACTGGACAAAAAAGCTGTTCCTAAAGTGATAACTAAAATTTTTTTGGTAGTTCATCTCATGGTAAAATTGCGTAACATGTAATGAACCTAAAGCAGTCACACTTTAGTGCAAAAAATTAAAATTTAAAAGCTATCAAGATTACAGCATAAAATTTCCAAAAGCCTCCTAATATGTAAACCAAAAAAGGGGGGATAGTAGAAGAATATCATGTAAGGATAAATATCCTGTAAGTAGATTACATCTAGAAATTTTTTACTTTAGAAAATTAACTTTCATTTGTAATGCTAACAGCAAGACACCCAGGTAAAACATACATGGGGTCAAAACAAGCCAAAGGAAAATTGTTTGGGCAAAAAATGAAAAAGGATCACAAGTCAAATTTATAGAAAAGCTTCCTTTATTAACTTTTGGTCGAGAATATGTTTGTATATTTTCAGAAAACAACTCCGAGACCATGTGGATTCCTGCAACAGAGAGGAATTGACAGGAGTGCTCCAGTCATGAAGACAGAAGAAAAACAGTCCAGAGATGGAAGACGTTGACGATGCCTTGCCATACTAGCAGTCAGCAGCTGTGCGTCACTGCAGGTTGCACTGGACCAAACCAGAGGGTCGGACCTGCATTACCACCATTTGTCCACCATCCAGAACTGAAATATCATTGCTGTTATGTACACATAAGGAACTGTTGGACATAGAAATTGGGACTCAAAAGAACTGTTGGCCCAGAAAGAAATTCACTATAGACTGATTCATTCGCCTCTCAGCATAACCATTATTGCTTGTCTCATTTTTGGTTCTTATAAGTGAATTTCTAGTATCACATGAGCTCACTCATCTAGGGGAAATGATGAACAACATAGACTGATGAACAAGAACAGCATTGATCAGACTGTCAGACCTCAGAGGGAAAGTAGGGGAGGGTGGGAATAAGGGAGATTGATCAACCAAAGGACTTGTGTGCTTGCATATGAGCCTAACCAGTATCACGGACAACAGGGGGGTGGGAGCATGCGTGGGGAGGGGTTTGGGATGGGAATGGGGGGGGGGGGGGGGATGAGGACAAATATGTGATACCTTAATCAATAAAGTAATTTAAAAAAAAAACTTTTGGGCATGGTGTAAGTGGGAATCCTCATTTCTGGATATTTCCAGTCTATCATCTCATTGAATGTTTGTGGAGTAGGAAAATGTTCTTATCCAGGTTGGTTGTTGGGATTAGGATTAGGGACATTCATGAAGCGGCTAGCTCAGGAGACCAGGGAGACTGTATTAATGAGCCCCAGAAGACACTTACTATATAATGCCATCCTATGAAAATAGGGAGAGATAGCAGATCTACCTAATACACAAAAACAAGTACAGAGAGGCAGCCAAATGAAAAGACAAATAAACAGGCCCCAAATGAAAGAATAGGAGAAATCCCCAGGAAAAAAACTAAATGAAATGGAGGAAAGCAATATACCAGAGACAGAGTTCAAACAATGTTTATAAAGACTTAAATGTTAGACTTGAAATCATAAAAATCCTAGAAGAAAACATATGAAATAAAATCTCAGACATTCCTCAGAGCAATATTTTCTCATATATATTGCTTCAGGCAAGGGAAACAAACAAAATAGACAAATGGGTCTACCTCATAAGTAAAAGTTTTGCACAGCAAAGGAAAGCATCAACAAAATGCAAAGACAACCCATTGAATGGGAACACATATTTGCCAATGATACCTCTGCTAAGAGTTAATATCCAAAATTTATGAAATACTTATACAACTCAACACCAAGAAAACAAAAATCCAATAAAAATGGGCAAAGAACCTAAATAGATACTTCTCCAAAGAGGACATGCAGATGGCCAATAAACATATGAAAAGATGTTCAATGTCACTAATCAGAGATATACCAATTAAAACCACAATGAGATGTCACCTCACACCTGTCAGAATGGCTATCATTAAATCAACAAACAACAAGTGTTGGCGAGGATGCAGAGAAAATGGAACCCGCTTGCACTATTGGTGGAAATGCAGATTGGTGCAGCCACTTTGGAAAACAATATGGACTTAGCTCAAAAAATTAAAAATGGAACTGCCTTAAGACCCAGAGATTCCACTTCTAGAAATGTATCCAAAGAATCTCAAAACACTAATTCCAAAGAATATATGCACTCCTCTGTCCCTTGCAGCATTATTTACAATAGCCAAGATTTGGAAGCTGCCCAAGTGCCCATAAATAGATGAGTGGATTAAAAAATATGATGTGGTACATTTACACAATGGAATACTAGTTGGTCATAAAAAGAAAAAATGAAAATTTTACTTTTAATGATGGCATGGATGGACCTAGAGTGTATTGTGCTAAGTGAAATAAGCCAAACAGAAAAAGGCAAATACTACAGGACTTCACTTAAATGTGGAATGTAATGAACAAAATAAACTAACAATCAAAATAGAAACAGACTTATAGATACACAGAACAGACTGACAGCTGTCAGAGAGGAGGGGGCAGAAGAGCTGGGTGAAACAGGTGAAGAATTACATTTTTAAAAAAACAAAAAAAAAACACCCTCATAGACAGGCAACAGTATGGTGAGTACCAGAGTGATAGGAGGCTGGGGAGAGGTAGGAGAAGGTAAACAGGGGGTAAATGGTGATGGAAGGAGTCTGAAATTTGGATGGTGAACATAGATAATATCCAGATGAGGTGTTATACAATTGTACCTCTGAAACCTATAATTTTATTAACCAAAGTCACCCCAATAAATTGAATTAAAAATAAATAAGTAAATTAATAAAAATAAAAATATTTTCCCAATCCGGAAAGACAGTTTTATTTTCCATCCCCCTGACTTCTGAAATGGATTAACATGAAATTAAATGTAAGTAATAGGATGAATTTAGGCTGTAGAAATAAGAAAGACAAACACATTGTCTATTTATAACTTAGTGATGACTGGTGACAGAGGTGCTTGCCAGAAGTAACTCCTAATCTGCAAACTAGAAAAAAGGGTTTAAGGATAATTTTCAAAAAAGATAAAATCATGACTTGTACCTAGATTTAAAAAAAACATGATTTAGAGATTTTATTTAACTCCTCAATGAGGAAACTGTTCCGATGTTACAACCAGTTCAAAGGAGAATGCACAGAGCACATGCAGTTATAGCTGAGACAGAGGGAAAGCAGTGTGCACATGTGACAAATCCAGCTTTTTCTCAGTGAAAAGCCAGGAGTCCCTTGCACCTCCACTGGGTGGAATTTGCTTATCTCCAGGCAAGAAGGGTTTTTCATTGCCATCAGCTAACTTCAACTTACAGAGTTGTGACATACTAGTAGCTTCCCTAGAATCAGAATCACATAGCCCAAAAAGATAACGAACTCTAGATAATACAGCGTTTCAATGAAGCACCAACTTGTCCCTACAAAAGACTTCCAAGGCAGCATGGAAACAGAATGTGCTCTTTCTGAACGGAAGGAGTAGGGCTTTCTATAAGAAACTCGGAAAGGAAAGGTATTAAAATGATCCCCGCTAGGTGTATGTACTTCAGAAGCACACCCAAACATGCCCAGATCTTGGCCTGAAGGTGATCCCTAAGCATGAGCCCCAAACATCAGGTCTGAAGAAAACTTCTCAGTGGGCGGAGTGACTTAAAATGCTTTCTTTATCTCTACGTATTTCATTTTCTATACACCTCCCCACCTCCCTCCTTTTTTTGTGTGTGTGTGTGTTTTTTTTTTTTTTTGTGTGTGTGTGTGTGTGTGTGTGTGTGTGTGTGTGTTGTGTTTTTTTTGGTTTTTTTTTTTGGTTGTTGTTACCCTTATTTTCTTCTTAAAAAGAAAAGAGTGGCTGTTTTCATACACACAGACAGGAGTTAAAACGATCAGTCAGCACCAGGTGGTGGCAAAGGGAGGAAGCAGGTGGGGAGAAGTGACCGGCTGGCACCAGCAGCTTTAGCCACTCTGAAGGCGGCAGAACAGGCTTGATTCTGCCCTTCGAAATATTCAAGCTTCTCTACATAATCTAAGTCTTAATATTATACAGGCACAGGACTCACTAACTGGGTTTGAAATATTTGTTGAGCCTCCAACCCCAGAATGTGCTCTAAGAATCAAACTGTGACTTCTTGGTTCATAGGTCTATGCTCAACCATTGAGCCACACGGGCTGCCCAGGAATGTCGCTTAGATCAGCGGTCGCCAGCCCCAGTGGTCCGTGAGGTCCGAAAGGTTGGCAACTGCTGGCTTAGAAGGTGAGCAGAAGGTTTATGTTTGATAGCTCATCAACAACAACAAGCAAGGGAAGAGCAGACTTTTTTTTTACCTGTTAGTCCTTTATTGCTGATTAACCGCTTCCTCAGGCCTAAAAGCTCTCTATGGTCCCTCCTTTCTACGCCGTGGCCCCTGCAGCACAAGGCGAGGCTAAGTTGTATTGCTCATCTTGGCTGAGAAAGCTCACTCCATCTTAGAACTAGAAATCGCTTTCAAGTGGCTCCCAGACAATGATTTCTTCGGTTCCTTACATGGTCCTAAAAATGGTGGGGTTTTTTAAAGATTGTCTTCCTTCTCAGGCCCAGGCACTCCTTCCTAGAGCTCCTCTCTCAGAAATGGCTTATCACAGGCAGCGTCTGAGATTCACCTGCACCGGAGTCCCATCCAAGAGGCCCCAGAACCAACACACCCAGTGGGCAGCTTTAGACAATATCAGAGCATGAATGACCCAATTAGCTTCACAAGTGGCAGGTCCAAAGGGAGATCTCATCAGGGACCAGAGCCTGCTGAGGCCAATTCCATTCTGCGTGGGTAGCGTCTGCACAGCACCTCGTACACTGTGGTCACGTTTGATCCTCAGAGTAAGCCAGCCTGAGGGTCAAACCCACACCCAAATGGGCCAAAAGCAATCAAGACTCAATTACAACAGAAGGGCCCACATGGCCACAGAAAGGACATCCTGGAGCACCCAACACAGGTTATCAAGGAGACTGAGCCACGAGGTCCCTTAGAGCATGTACTATGTAAGGCCACCCTATGACTGGGAGTCATAGCAGATCTACCTAATACATAGAAAGAAACACCAGTGGCGGCCAAAGTGTGGAGACAAAGAAACGTGCCACAAATGAAAGAGCAGGAGAAGTATTTAGAAAAAGCACTTAATGATCACACAACTGTCCAACTAGTCTGTGGTATGAAGGGAAAATATGGCAACTTCGCTCTCATGTGGATTACTGAGAGAGGTGCCCTCAAGTGACAGAGCTGAATCGAAGTATGAGTCACAGATAAAAAGCTAAAGGAAAAGCAGAATAGCTCTGCAATGAGAGGAATAAGTTACTGCATCGGGCCTTTGTGGGGATTGACAAAGACTGGTATGGCTGGACCCAAGAGAGAAAGAAAAACCTGCCTATTAGGGGTCTTCTGTGGTTTCTATAAAAATTGAGATTAGTTCTAGTTCTGTGAAAAAAATGCTATTGGTATTTTGATAGGGATTGCTATGAATCTATATATTGTTTTGGGCAGTCTGGACATTTTAGTGATGTTGGTAGTTCCTATCCACTTATGGATATGCTCCTATTTATCTGTATCTTTTTTCATTTCTTTCTTCAGTGTCTTATAGCTTTCCAAGTATAGGTCTTTAGCCTCCTTTGTTAAAGCTATTCTTGGGTATGTTACTTTTTTTTTATGAAATTGTAAATGGGATTATTTTCTTAATTCTCTTTTTGATAGTTAATTATCCTATCTAATAAAGAGGGAATATGCTAATTGACCATCACTCCATCACAAAGATGGCTGGAATAGAATAAAAGCCTAGCAGTAGACCCAAGACTACCTGGAACTATCATATAAAGATGTCCTCTCAAATCTTCAGACCAAAGATAGATTTTTAATAAGTGATTCTGGGACAACTGGTTAGCCATTTGGAAAAAGACAAAATTAGATCATACACATCACACACAAGGATAAACTCCAGATGGATCTGAAACCTAAATATAAAAAATAAAATCATGTAAGTACCAGAAAAAAACATACATTCTTCTTTTACCTGCATGAGGAAAAATGGGATTGGTCTCAAATACTGATGCAATTAAAGAAAGTATTAATAAAATTTAATGTAGAAAGACACAAAATGTTTGCAGTTCAAAACATAACTGACAAACTGAGAAAATTTTGCAATATATATCACAAAGTTAATATCCTTAATATATAAGGCAATCTTAAAAATAAGGAGGAAATTCAATAATAATGTGCAAAAGATATTAACAGATAATTCATAGAAAAAGATGTAAAATAAAGTCAAAAATTCCCCAATACCCCGAAATAATAAAAATCAAAAGATGAAAAATGATGGCATTAGAAGGTAGGGCCGTTGGGAGGTGCTTAGGACATGAGGGTGGAGCTCTCATAAATGGGATTGGTGGCTCGTAATTGAGACCCCCAGGAATTCTTTCCATTGGTGAGGATATGATGAGAAGTCAGCCATCTGCACCCGGAAGAGGGTTGTTACCAAACCTGACCATGATGGTGCCCTGACCTCCTTCCAGCCTCCAGAACTGTGGGAAATATACTTCTGTTGTTTATAAGACAACCCGTCTATGGTATTTTGTTAGAGCACACTCATCCTTCAAGAACTTGGAGGAAAAGAGAAATTTTGTAAAAAGTCAAGGTGGTGGGGAGAGTTAACTTGGAAAGCAACAGAGGGAGAAGTAAAATAGAGGTAGTCTATCTGTTCAGTTAGACAGATAGACACAGGCGACAGTCCGCCTGAACCAGCCGATTTGAGAATGGGGAAGGAGACAGTTCCGATAAGGGAGAAAAGATGGCGACCGGCAGGAAGGTAGGGAGAGAGAGAGTGTGAGTGAAGAACCCATAGAGGAGAGTGTAGATGTGTGTGGTGTGTGTGTGTGTGTATGAGATAGGGTCAGTTAGATTCTGCAGGTCTTCCAAGGGGCTCCCGAACAGGGCAGCCCTAGACGGCGGAGCCCCGCGCACAAAGCGGACACTTCTCGGCGGTTGGTGCGGACGCAGAGACCACGCCATCTTGGGAAACAGAGCTGCCTGAGACTCGGATCCTGGCTTCTAACACAAACCAGGACCCTGCAGCCACTGGGGACAGAGAACTGCTATCACAGCTTCAGACAAACAACAAGAATCCAGACTTCCCGGCAGATTTCCGTGAGTCAAAGAGCCTATCCACCTCCTCGCAGGCGCTGATAGCGCCATAGTAACTGATAGACCCGCCCCTCCCCCAAGCTGCTGAGCGCCCACAGGCGTGCAGAAAGCGCCATAGTAACTGATAGACGCGCCCCTCGCCCAAGCTGCTCACTGGCGCGCGCACAGACAGCGCCATAGTAACTGATAGACCCGCCCCTGGCCCAAGCTGCCGAGCTTTGCGCAGGGACGCGCTCCCTCTTAGGGAATTTGGCGTGCGCTCGCGCACGGGACAGAAGCAGCTCCCCGTCGGGGAAATCTGTCAGTGCGCACAGAGGGCTCCCCTTCGGGGAATTTGGCTCGCGGGTCACAGCTCCCCCTTCGGAGATTCTTAAGAGGGGCTTCCCTTTGGGGAATTTGGCGCGCAGGACGGACTCCGCCCCCCTTCTGGGACTTTGGGAGAGTGCACTGAGCCGGCTCACCTTCAGGTTTTTAAGAATGTGCGCTCTAGCCGGTTTGGCTCAGTAGAGAGAGCACACACAGGACGCAGCCCCACTTCAGGGAATTTGGCACGCCGAAAAACAGCTGCCTGGGATCCCTGACTCACAGCGCATTCACACTAAGAGCCAGCGACCCCAATTGTTGGTGCGTGCACACACAGGGACCCTGATTCTCAACGAGAAACCGCACAAGGCAACAGAGACTTTGACACTCGAGTCTTGGTGCAGACACAGGGAAACTCTGACTCCTGGCACATGCTAAGGATCTCATTCTTGGCACATACCAACAGTGTGGTGCAGACAGGGCCCCTGATTCTAAATGTGCACACGAGACCACACGGAACACTGGGGACACTGATCCTGGGCAAGTCTGGTTCCCACCAACCAAAGACAGCCACACGTCCTAGTGTCAGTGCACTTCAGTGAAACTAGGGTGGAGCGAAGTCCCCACAGCACACGGCCCAGGTCCACGCAAACAGAAGCTTGAGCTTTCTGGTAATAGCCAGAATGGGGAAACGAAATAACTCACAGAGGAAAGAAAATGTGGAGTCGCCAAGAAAGGAAATTAGTGAAAATGAAGCTTGCAACATGACTGAAAAGGAGTTCAGAGTAATGGTCATAGAATTTATACATCGGATGGATGAGAAAATCAACAACTTATGCAAGAATCAGGAAGAAATGAAAAGTGATATAGCTACAATCAAAAACACCATGGAAAGTTTCAACAGTAGATTACAAGAAGCAGAGGACCGAATTAGTGAGTTAGAAGATCAGGTACAGAAACAAGCTCAAGCTGAACAGCAATTGGAGAAAAAAATTAAAAAGCAGGAGGAAAGCCTAAGGGAACTTCGGGACAACATGAAACGAAGTAACATGCGTATAATAGGGCTGCCAGAAGGACAAGAAGAGCAGCAGGGATTAGAAAATCTATTTGAAGAAATAATGACAGAAAACTTCCCGGATATGGGAAAGATAAAAGTTACGCAAGTAAAGAGAGTCCCAAGCAGGATCAACCCCAAAAGACCCACACCAAGACATGTCATAATTTCAATGGCAAATATAAATGATAAAGAGAGAATCCTAAAGGCGGCAAGAGAGAGACAGAGAGTTACCTACAAAGGAACACCCATCAGATTGTCAAATGATTACTCATCAGAAACACAACAAGCTAGAAGTGAATGGAAGGAGGTATACAAAGTGTTGCAAAGCAAAGGTCTGAATCCAAGAATACTATATCCAGCAAGACTATCAATCAAAATTGAAGGGGAAATCAGGAGCTTTGCAGACAAAAAAAGCCTCAGGGAGTTTATCACCACCAAACCAGCAATGCAAGAATTGCTAAAGGGAATACTGTAAAAAGAAGAAATAAACAGGTAAGAAGGAATACAGACACAAAAATAGATATGACTGCAAACAAATACCTTTCAGTAATAACTTTAAATGTAAACGGACTAAATGCTCCAATCAAAAGACATCGAGTAGCTGAATGGATAAAAAAACACGACCCATATATATGCTGTCTACAAGAGACCCACCTCAGAACAAGAGACTCACACAGATTGAAAGTGAAGGGATGGAAAAATATCTTTCAGGCAAATGGAAATGAAAAAAAAGCTGGGGTAGCAATACTTATATCTGACAAAATAGACCTCAAAGTAAATGCCATAACAAGAGATAAGGAAGGCCACTTCATAATACTAAAGGGAGAAATCAAACAAGAAGAAATAATTCTGGTAAACATATACGCTCCCAATATAGGAGCACCCAAATACATAAAAAAACTCCTGGAGGATATCAAGGGAGAGATTAATAGCAACACAATCATAGTAGGAGACTTTAATACCCCACTATCACCACTGGACAAATCCTCTAAACAAAAAATCAGCAAAGAAACAGCAATCCTAAATGACTCACTAGACCAGATGGAATTAATTGACATCTTCAGAACATTTCACCCCAAAGCCACAGAATATACATTCTTCTCAAGTGCACATGGGTCATTTTCAAAGATAGACCATATGCTGGGTCACAGGCAAAGTCTCTTCAAATTCAAGAAGATAGAAATTATATCAAGCATCTTCTCAGATCACAGTGGCATAAAACTGGAAATCAACTACAATAAATACAATCCAAAGAAATCAAACACATGGAGACTAAACAGCATGCTATTAAACAAGGACTGGGTCACCAGAGAGATCAAGGAAGAAATAAAAAACATCATGGCAACAAATGACAATGAAAACACAACAATCCAAAATCTATGGGACACAGCGAAAGCAGTCTTGAGAGGGAAGTTCATAGCTCTACAGGCCTATTGCAAAAAACAAGAAACAATGGTAATAAATTACTTAACCCTACAACTCTTAAGAGCTAGAAAAAGAGCAGCAAGAAAAGCCCAGTGTAACCAGAAGGAAGGAAATAACAAAGATCAGAGCGGAGATAAATGACATAGAGACCAAAGAAACAATACATAAGATCAACAAAACCAAGAGCTGGTTCTTTGAAAGGATAAACAAGATTGATGGACCTCTAGCCAGGCTCACCAAGAAGCAAAGAGAGAGGACCCAAATAAACAAAATCAGAAATGAAAGAGGTGAAATAACAACAGACCCTGCTGAGATACAAAGGATTGTTACAAAATACTACGAACAACTCTATTCCAACAAAATGGACAATCTGGAGGAAATGGACATATTCCTAGAAAAATATAACCTTCCAAAAATCAATCAAGAAGAATCTAAACAGCTCAATAGGCCAATAACTATGGACGAAATTGAAGCAGTCATCAAAAAGCTTCCGGCAAACAAAAGCCCGGGGCCAGATGGCTTCACAGGAGAGTTTTACCAAACATTCAAGGAAGAACTAAAACCTATCCTCCTCAGACTATTCCAAAAAATTCAAGTGGAAGGAACACTTCCAAGCTCCTTCTATGAAGCCAGCATCACCCTAATACCAAAACCAGATAAAGACAACACAATGAAAGAGAATTACAGACCAATATCCCTCATGAACATAGATGCCAAAATCCTCAACAAAATTCTAGCAAATCGGCTCCAGCAGTACATCAGAAAGATCATACACCATGACCAAGTAGGATTTATCCCAGGAATGCAAGGATGGTACAATATCCGCAAATCAATAAACGTGATACATCACATAAACAAATTGAAAGATAAAAATCACATAGTCATATCAATTGATGCAGAAAAAGCATTTGACAAAATCCAACACCCTTTCTTGATAAAAGCTCTCAACAAGGTGGGAATAGATGGCTCATACCTCAACATAATAAAAGCTATATATGATAAACCCACAGCAAACATCATACTCAATGGACAAAAACTAAAGACATTTCCCCTAAGAACAGGAACAAGACAGGGATGCCCACTCTCACCACTCCTGTTTGACATAGTACTGGAAGTATTAGCCATTGCAATTAGACAAGAAGAAGAAATAAAAGGCATCCAGATTGGAAAAGAACAAGTAAAGCTGTCTTTATTTGCAGACGACATGATATTGTACATAAAAAATCCGAAAGACTCCGTCAAAAAACTAATAGACTTAATAAATGAATTCGGCAATGTAGCAGGATACAAAATTAACGCCAAGAAATCTATGGCCTTTCTATACACCAATAGTGAACTTACAGACAGAGAGACTAAAAAGGCAATCCCATTTACCATCGCACCAAAAAAATTAAGATACCTAGGAATAAACTTAACTAAGGAGGTAAAAGACCTATACACGGAAAACTACAGGACACTGAAAAAAGAGATAGAGGAAGACGTAAACAGATGGAAGAACATACCATGTTCATGGATTGGTAGAATCAACATCATTAAAATGTCCATACTACCCAAAGCAATCTATAGATTCAATGCACTCCCCATTAAAATACCAACGGCATATTTCACAGACCTTGAAAGAACTCTCCAAAAATTCATCTGGAATAAAAAAAGACCCCGAATAGCCACAGCAATCCTGAGAAAGAAGAATAAAGTAGGAGGGATCTCAATACCAGATTTCAAGCTGTATTACAAAGCCACTGTTCTCAAAACAGCCTGGTACTGGCACAAGAACAGACATATAGATCAATGGAACAGAATAGAGAATCCAGATATTGACCCAAACCACTATGCTCAATTAATATTTGACAAAGGAGGCATGAACATACAATGGAATAAAGACAGTCTCTTCAATAAATGGTGTTGGGAAAATTGGACAGATACGTGCAAAAAAATGAAGCTTGATCACCAACTTACGCCATACACAAAAATAAACTCAAAATGGATACAGAACTTAAACATAAGACGGGAAACCATAAAAATACTAGAGCAATCCACAGGCAGCAAAATGTCAGACATATGCCAAAAGAAATTCTTCACTGACACTGCCCCTAGGGCAATGGAAGCTAAAGAGAAAATTAACAAATGGGACTACATCAAAATAAAAAGCTTTTTCACAGCAAAAGAAACCATCAACAAAACAACAAGAAGGCCCACTGCATGGGAGAACATATTTGCAAATGGCATCACTGATAAAGGTTTAATCTCCAACATCTACAGGCAGCTTATACAACTTAATAAAAGGAAGATAAATGATCCAATAAAAAAATGGGCAACAGACCTAAATAGAATCTTTTCAAAAGAAGACAGAAGGAAGGCCAAGAGACACATGAAAACATGCTCAACGTCACTAATTATCCGAGAGATGCAAATCAAAACAACAATGCGGTACCATCTCACACCTGTCAGAATGGCTATCATCAACAAATCAACAAACGACAAGTGTTGGCGAGGATGCGGAGAAAAAGGAACCCTCGTGCACTGCTGGTGGGATTGCAGACTGGTGCAGCCACTGTGGAGAACAGTATGGAGTTTCCTCAAAAAACTGAAAATGGAACTCCCATTTGACCCAGTAATCCCACTCCTGGGAATATATCCGAAGAAACTAGAAACACCAATTAGAAAGGATATATGCACCCCTATGTTCATAGCAGCACAATTCACCATAGCTAAGATTTGGAAACAGCCTAGGTGCCCGTCAGCAGATGACTGGATCAGAAAACTGTGGTACATCTACACAATGGAATACTATGCTGCCATAAAAAAGAAGGAATTCTCATCATTTGCAGCAACCTGGGAGGAATTGGAGAACATTATGTTAAGTGAAATAAGTCAGTCAATGAAAGAAAAATACCACATGATCTCACTCATTTATGGATAATAAAGAACATTATAAACTTGAACAAAAAGATAGATACAGAGACAGTAAAGCATCAAACAGACTGTCAAATTACAAGGGGAAGGTTAGGGAGAGGTGGGGGAGATAAGAGATCAATCAAAGGACTTGTATGCATGCATATAAGCATAACCAATGGATGCAAAACTCTGGGGGTGGGGGCATATATGGGAGTGGGGTGTGGGGAGGGCAATGGTAAGATATGTACACATATAATACCTTAATAAAAAAAATTGAAAAAATAAAAATAAAAAAATAAAAGAAAAAAAAAGAGAGAATGGGGAAGGAGGCAGCATTTTTGAAAGTTTATCAGGGTTACAATTAATTTGTTCCACTTCAAAAAAGAATTGGTCACCTGTACTGTCAGTAATAAATGGAGATGATCAGAGTCCTCAGCGGTTACATAATTATGGACATGCTTTTTTTTTTTTTAAGTCCCAAAACAAAATGGTACAAAAGATAATAAGAATAGTTAATATGGATGCTTGCTATTATCTTCCACAAACTCTGTAAAATTGCTTTTTCTATAACTCATTATCATCCCTAGCATGTCTAAACTCAAGCATTTCCAAACAACTACTAAAGGGTATACGTTAATTACAGCTCACAACGAGGGCACCAGAATCACAAAGGCTTCATTGCATCCTCTCAAAAAGCATGAAATTGAGCTTTGTTCTAACGTTAAGCAATGGGTTAAGCTTCCATCTTGCCTATGAACAGAGATATCACAAATGATCCACCAATGACTCACCAGAGACATACACAGATTCCACTAAGACAGGGAAATATTAAAATGTATACACACAGCCCTAGCTCATTTGGCTCAGTGGATAGAGCATTGGCCTGTGGACTGAAGAGTCCCAGGTTCTATTCTGGTCAAGGGCACATGCCCAGGTTGTGGGCTCGATCCCCAGTAGGGGGCGTGCAGGAGGCAACCAATCAATGATTCTCTCTCATCACTGATGCTTCTATCTCTCTCTCCCTCTCTCCCTCCCTCTCTAAAATCAATATATATATATATATATATATATATATATATATATATATATATATATATATATATATTTTTTTTTAAATGTATATTCATCACTTAGATACAACAACACACAAATCAGTTTGAGTGAATGAGCAAGTAGGAGATGTAGATGGATATGGATTAATGTAAGCTCACCTAGAAAAAGCTGCCATTGGATAGAAATTACAAAAAAAAAAAAAGGTGAAAGAGATGTGAAATATCTGAGGAAAAGGTAGAAGTGCAGAGGTCCTCGTCTCATTTGGAACACTGGCCAGGGGATGGGGCTTGATCGCACCAGGGGTGTTTACTTACAGGAACACCTGTCAGAGAAACGAGAACTGGGGTAAGTAGTAAAGCTGAGGCCAAACTTGGGCACGAGAAGGATGGCTGCGAGGATCCAAAATCAGAAGCAAAGTGTGTGCTTTTGAAAATAATAAGATCAATAAATAAATGACACAAATCAGAAACCAAGAGAAACAAATTATAGAACGGAGGCTAGGAGAGATGTAGAGTGAATAGAATGCTCCTTAATTTCTACAGTCTTGCTGGCTGTATGTAGTTTTAAAGGATCACCCAGCTATGCATTTAATTTTGCATCGATTTGGTTTGTGGTTGTGCTCTTCTCCCTAAACCCAATATTCACGTGAGGCAGCAGCAACTCTGACAACACAAAACAAAGCCCAGGTGGTCCTTAGAGAGTCTCTGATTGAAAACCTGAGGTTAGTGACTAATCTCAGAAAGGTATTCTGTTTATGAAAAGCTTGGTGATTATTCCTTCTTCTTAATATAATAATATGTATTTGTCTGTAGAAGGATTTCTCTTCTTCTGTGTACTGGCTTATTAGTTACAGCTCCTCTTTCATTCCTGAAATATGGTCAGATAATTTTCTAATAAATACTATCAGTTTTTTTCAAAATGCCACTACTGGGGAGTAACCATGAGTAAATATTGAAGACAAAAAAAATAGAAAATCCTCTAATTAATGTAACTTAACATGTCTACTTTAAACCAATAATGAGGTTGTTAATAGGAGAGGTGTATGTGACTAGTTACTGGGTTACATTGATGAATAAGCCGTGTGTGTGTGTGTGTGTGTGTGTGTGTGTGTGTGTGTGTAAGGGTTTTGTGTCAACTTGACTGGATTGTGGGGTATCCAGATATTTGGCTAAATGTTATTTCTGGAAGATGGCGGCAAAGTTAAACAAATAAACTGCGCCGCGCACAACAATTTCAAAATTACAACTAAAAGACAAAGCGTCTATCACCCAGAACCACAGGAGAGCTGGCTGAATGGTAGATTTACAACTAAGAAGGAAAAAGAAAGAACAAACGCGGAAGGGCTGAGGTACGGAGGCGCGTGAATCGGGCTGGTGGCGGGCAACGGGACACGTGGCTTTTTTTCCAACCCTAAGGGAGATAAGCTCCGGATCACTCTAAAATCCAGTTTCTGGGGAGACGCGGGAGACCCAGACACCTATGGGGAGAAGCTGGACTCTCGGCCATCGTGTCGGAAAGTGAGAGCGACTTTCTTGCAGAGGTGCGCCCAGCAATCAGTGTTTACTGCGCTGGAGCACGGGACACGGGGACTTGGAAACACGGAAAGGCAGAAAAGGCATAAAAAGCAGACTTGCAGCCATTGCTGTTTGCCACACCCTAGCCTAGTGACGCTCTGAGACCCCGCCCCACCCTGAGACCCGCCCCGCACATTCTACAAACCCGCCCAGGCTCCAAACAGCAGCTTTTGCATATAAATGGCCTGCCCTGTGGCAGCTTAACCAAATAAACTGTAGTTCCAGTCAGACTGCTCCAAAACCACTCAAGCAAGAGGAGAAACTGCAGTTTTTGCTGTAACTCCTGCTGAGTGGCCTCAGACAGTAGCTGACCTGCAGGAGACCCAGAAACGAGGGCATCTAGTGGTCGGTGTGAGACAACACCAGATTTCAACCACTCGCATAAGGGACACATTCAAGAGGCAGACTCAGTGAGTGCCAAAGCCCTACTGGAACAAGTCCCGGCCCATAAACTTGTCTCCTGCACAGCAATTCTTCCTTTATAGATACAGCGGGTCCTCACAGCCAATTGGCCTGGAGGAAAATTCCTCCCAGTGACACCAACAACAATCAAGACTTAACTACACAGAGGAGGACCAAGATGGAGGCATAGGGCAGACGCCTGATTGTTGCCTACCACAACAATTTTGAAACTACAATGGGAAAACAGAGCAGACACCATCCAGAACCACCGGAGGGCTGGCTGAGCAGATGCTCTACAACTAGAATAAAAGAGAGGGGTACGCGGGATGATGCTGATGCCGGTGAGCCAAAAATCACACTTTAAGAACTATGGCTCTCACACTTCAAGAACTACAGCTCGGTCGACACAATGGCGGCCTGGAACGTGCTCGGCGCAGTTCACCCGGCGGTCTCCGGCTGAGGGGACGGCTCCACTCGCTGCCGAGCACAGACAGACAAGCCCCTGGGAGACATGGAATGGGAGACTCCGCTCTTGCTGACCTCTGAGTCCTTCGAGAATCTCAGTGCCCCGGAAGTGGCCAGGTGCGCACGCCCGGCGACCGGCCACCGTTGCAGACCCAAGCGCCATCACAGCGACCCCGGACCAGCCCGCCACCGTGCACCGGGCGCACCGGAGCTTCGCCAAGCCCGCTGCCCAGTGAGTTCTGTGGCAGCCGCCCCGGAGCTTTGAGAAAATGGCCGGAGGAATTTCTGAGAAGGAATTGACCGATGAGAGTTGGGATCGGGAAGACGAGGCCCCGCTGGGTCCTGGATCCAGGAGCGCTCGCCCGGCGACTGGTCGCCGCTGCAGACCCGAGTGCCGCAGCAACGACCTCGAACCAGCCCGCCGCCACGCACCGGGCGCACCGGAGCTTCGCTGATCCCGCCGCCCAACGAATTCCGCAGCAGCCGCCCCGGAGCTTTGAGAAAATGGCCGAAGGGATTGCTGAGAGGGAATTGACCGACAGGAATTGGGATCAAGAAGACGAAGCCCCACTGGGTCCCGGGTCCAGGTGAGGCCGCGCGCCCCTGGGTCCGGGCGAGGCTGGGACCCAGATCAGGGTGAGGCTGCGCACCCCTGGGTCCGGGCAAGGCCACGCGCCCCTGGATCCGGGTGAGGCCGCATGCCCCTGGGTCCGGGTGAGGCTGGGTCCCGGGTCCGGGTGAGGCTGCGCGCCCCTGGGCCCGGGTGAGGCCACGCACCCCTGGGTCTGGGTGAGGCCTCACACCCCTGGGTCTGGATGAGACTGTGTCCCGGGTCCGGGTGAGGCCGCACGCCCCCGGGTCCGGGTGGGGCCACACGCCCCTGGGTCCGGGTGAGGCTGGGTCCTGGGCCCGGGTGAGGCCGTGTGCCCCCGGGTCCGGGTGAGGCCGCGCGCCCCTGGGTCCGGGTGAGGCTGCGTGCCCCCGGGTCCGGGTGAGGCCGCGTGCCCCCGGGACCGGGTGAAGCTGGATCCCGGGTCCAGGTGAGGCCACACACCCCTGGGTCTGGGTGACACTGGGTCCCGGGTCCGGGTGAGGCCGCGCCCCTGGGTCCGGGAGAGGCCACGCACCCCTGGGTCCGGGCGAGACCAAACCAGAGGGAGTCGGACCTGCATTACCACCATTTGTCCACCATCCAGAACTGAAAAGTCAGTGCTAACATGTACACATAAGGAACTGGTGGACATTGAAATTGGGTCTCAAAAGAACTGTTGGTCCAGAAAGAAACTCACTACAGACTGATTCATTTGCCTGTCAGCATAACTATTATTGCTCGTCTCACATTCGGTTCTTATAAGTATATTTCTGATAACACATGATCTCACTCATCTAGGGGAAATGATGAACAACATAGACTGATTAACAAGAACAGACCCAGAAACAAGGAGGCATCGATCGGACTGTCGGGCCTCAGAGAGAGGGGAGGGGAGGGTGGGGGTAGGGGGGAGAGATCAACCAAGGGACTTGTGTGCATGCATACGAGCCTAGCCAATAGTTAAGGACAACAGGGGGGTGGGGGCATCCGTGGGGAGGGGTGTGGGATGGGAATGGGGGGATGAGGACAAATATGTGATACCTTAATCAATAAAGAAATTTTTTTAAAAATGTTATTTCTAGGTGTGAACTGGATGAAATTAGCATTTGAATTGGTACAATCAGTAAAGTCAGTTGCCCTCCTCAATGTGGGTGGGCATTGTCCAATTCTCTGAGGACTTGAATAAAACAAAAAGGCAGAGGCAGGAAGTATTCAGCCCTTCTTTCCTGATTACTTAAGCTGGGACACAGATCTTCTGCCCTCTGAACTCTCCAGAAAACCCAAAGCTGAGGTTACAAAGCAACCATGCACACTGAATTCAAAAGGTTGACAAACTCCTCTAAAGAGAGATGGAAGATACAAATTGTTCCACTCTTGGCAGAAAATTAAAACCAGGGGGAAAATCAGCTGGAAGTGAATGAATTTTTAGAGATGAAAGGTAGACGAACATGGGAGTTGAGAATCCCCGGGAGTCCCGGACACAAGTGGACTCCTTACCCACTCACAACCCTGCTCTACGGGCCTCCACTGGGCGCATGTGACAGACTGAGGCTGGGCGGGAACCCCGGAGGGCCCTCCTGCCCGGTGGCAGACGGTGCAGAGCCTGGCAGCCTAGGAGAGGGAGCAGGACGACCTGAAGGGTCAAAGGTCTTTATTACGTCCACGGAGACCACACACTTATCTTCCTCCTTAGCTCAACTAGAATAATAAATTAATGGATTCTCAATAATCTAAGGAAGAAACCTTATTGGTTATCTTTAAAATATTCTGTTAGAATCTGTTAACTCTTATTTAAAATGTTGCATGAACAGTCATAACGGAGATTGTTTATACATTTTAAAACTAATAAATTTTTATGAAGTCTTCATCAGTTTGGGGGTCAATGATAAATGTTCCATAAAACAAATTTGAAAAAAAAAAAAGCCACTTGCTCTGCTTTGGAGTAGTTTAAGTTTTCTTTATATTTTGACTTATAAACATTTTGACAAGACTTCCCATGACACTATCTAGGCCTTTTCTTGGGGGAACTCTTTATATTTTCCTCCATTTTCTTCTGTGACAATTGTTCTGTATAGGGTTTATGCTTCTAATAGGGTCAATTTTGTAAGTTATATTTAAAAAGAAATTATTCATAATATTTACTCTTTCCATTTTTTTCATTCATAAAGTAATTCAAAATAGTGTCATGATTTTTTTAATTTTATTTTTCAATTACTGTTGATATTCAATTTTATATTAGTTTCAGGTATACAGCATAGTGGTTAGAAATTTATATAATTTATGAAGTTATCCCCCTAATAAGTCTAGTACTTACTTGGCACCATACCTAGTTACTACAATATTAGTGACTATATTCCTTTTGATGTACTTAACATTCCTAGGACTATTTTGTAACTGTCAATTTGTACTTCTTAATTCCTTCACCTTCTTCACCCAACCCCCCAATCCCTCTCCCATCTGGCAACAATAAGTTTGTTCTCTGTATCGATGAGTCTGTTTCTGTTTAGTTTGTTCATTTATTTCATTCTTTAGAGTCCACATATAAGTGAAATCACATGGTATTTGTCTTTCTCTGACTGACTTATTTCACTTAGCAATAATACCCTCTAAGTCCATCCATGCTATTGCAAATGGTAAGATTTCATTGTTTTTAATGGCCAAGTATTATTCCACTGTATACTAGTATTTGTAGCACTACTTTTTTATCCACTCAACTATTGACTAAAGGCCCGGTGCACGAAAATTCATGCACTAAGGGGGCGGTCCCTCAGCCTGGCCTGCGCCCTCTCACAGTCTGGGACCCCTCGGGGGATGTCTGACTGATGGCTTAGGCCTGCTCCCCGGGGGATCGGGCCTAAGCCGGCAGTCAGACATCCCTCTGGCAGCCTAGGAGCCCTCAGGGGATGTCCACCTGCCTGCTTAGGCCCGCTTTAGGGAGTGGGCCTAAGCCATTAGCCAGACATCCTTAGCACTGTTGTGGTGGTGGAAGAGGCTCCTACCACTGCCGCTGCGCTGGCCAGACATGAGCCAGTCTCTGGCTAAGTGGTGCTCTCCCTGTGGAAGTGCACTGACCACGAGGGGGCAGCTCCTGCGTTGAGCGTCTGCCCCCTGGTGGTCACTGTACATCACAGCAACCAGCCGTTCCGCCATTAGGGTCAATATGCATATTACCCTTTTATTATATAGGATGGGCATTGGGTTGCTTCCATATCTTGAATATTGTAAATAATGCTGTAATAAACGTAGGGGTGCATGTATCTTTTTGAATTAGTGTTTTGGGTTTCTTTGATTATATACCCAGAAGTGGAATTACTGTGTCATAAGGCAATTCCATTTTTAATATTCGGAGGAACCCCTATACTGTTTCCTACAGTTTCTGCACCAATTTACATTCTCACCAGTACTACAAAGCATTCCCTTTTCTCCACATCCTTGCCAATACTTATTATTTGTCAATTTATTGATGATAGCAATTCTGACAGGTGTGAGGTGATATCTCATTGTCATTTTAATTTGCATTTCTCTGACAATTAGTGAGCATCTTTCCTTATGTCTATTGGCCATCTCTATGTCCTCTTTGGAGAAGTGTCTATTCAGGTCCTTTGACGATTTTTTAAATGGATTGTTTGTTTTGTCGGTGTTGAGTTCTGTATAAATTTTGGACATTAACCCCTTCTCAGATGTATCACTGGCAAATATGTTCTCCCAGACAGTGGGCTGTCTTTTCATTTTGTTGCTGGTTACCTTTCCTGTGCAAAAGCGTTTTAGTTTAATTTAGTCCCATTAGTTTATTTTATCTTTTGTTCCCCGTGCCTGAAGAGATGTATCAGAAAAAAATATTGCTATGAGAAATATCCAAGATCTTAGTGCCTATGTTTTGTTCTAGGATTTTTGTGGCTTCGAGTTTATCATTTAAGTCCTTTATCCATTTTGAGTTTATTCTTGTGTATGTGGTAAGAAGGTAGTTGTTTCAATTTGTTGCCGTTATCTGTCCAATTTTTTTCAACACCATTTATTGAATAGACTGTATTTATCCCACTGTATGTCCTTGCCTCCGTTGTCAAATATTAATTGACCATAGGTACAGGGGTTTATTTCTGGGCTCTCTATTCTGATCCATGGATTTATATGTCTATTTTAATGCCAGTGCCATGCTGTGTGATTACGATGGCCTTGTAGTTTAGTTTGATATCAGGCAGTGTGATACCTCCGACTTAGTTGTTCTTTCTCAAGTTGCTGTGACTATTTGGCATCTTTTGTAGTTCCATATAAATTTCTGGACTATTCGTTCCAGTTCTGTGAAGTACACCATTGGTATCTTCATAGGAATTGCATTGATTTTATAAATTGCTTTGGGTAGTATGGGCATTTTAGTAGTAATAATTCTTCCAATCCATGAACACAGTATATGCTTCCACTTATATGTATCTTCTTCAACTTCTTTCTGCAGTGTCTTATAATTTTTGAAGTACAGATATTTCACATGCTTTGTTAAATTTATTCCAGTATAATTTATTTTTTATTCCATTTTAAATGGAATTCTTGTCTTCTTTTCCCTCTGTGATAGTTAATTATTGGTGTATATACCAGTAAATGCAACTGATTTCTGGAATTTATTTTGGATCCTGCTACTTTACTAAGTTCAGTTATCAGTACTAGTAGTTTTTGGTAGAATCTTTAGGGTTCTCTCCATACAGTATCATGTCATTTTCTCATATGTGTGTCTACCTGTCAAAATCACATGTATGTGGTCTGACTGATGGGATCCTGGATGTAGACAGTTTTTCCACGTGTCTCATGTGAGAGGACCCCTGAGGTCTTTATCTGTCAGCACGTAGAGACCCCTGCACCCACTTTAGCAGCTGCTCAGCTTCCCTCCTCCACGTGGACCAGGACTGGTAGATCCCAACCCTTTCTATGGACATTAGTGTTCTGTCTAATCCCCAGCTATTTCATCAGTGCTCTGACGGGTAGTCTGGAAAATACATCTGTGAGAAATTGTGCAAGAGTTTCTGTGGGATAACCTCCGAGGGTGAGCACTCCCCGGTGAAGGTGTGCCCCTGTGGGGCTCTGACAGGTCCTGCATACGGTCCTCCCAGAGGCGGGGCCTGGTCACCACGAGACCACAACCTGCCAGTCTGATGGCGACAGTGCGCTCTCCCCATTGGGATAGTCAGGCAACTCTGACATATCCTGGCATGTGAACTGCCTCTCCTTGCAAGTGCTTATGTTTGCTCTTTGTCCCTTTAGAAAACACCAACTTTTGAGAGTTTTCTCCACCACAGGGATGTTCAAACTCGCTCTTGGGTGCTTGGGTTGTGAGGAGTGCTTTCCAGCTTGTGGTTTCTTTCCAGATTTCTGCATTTTTCTCCTTTTCTGTTTTGAGCACAGGAAGAGCCAGCCACTGCCTGACTGGCTTCTGGCCATGGGGTCACATTTGGCACAGAGTTCTCTACCCGGAAATCTTAGATCATGCACACACTGACTAAAAGGGCTTTTTTCTTTACATTTGATCACTACCTGGAATTTCCCTTTCAAATTACAAAAATGCTATTTCAGATTTTAAAAAATACTTCAACAAACACAAAATGGCACCTATTGTAAGATTCCATTTCTAGGAAACATCTGGAACAGGTAAAGGGGCAGAGACAGAAAGCAGATCAAGGGTTGCTAAGGGGAGGAGGAGTGGGGAGTGAGTACTGTTGGTGCAGGGTTTCCTTTTGGGGTGAGGGAACATCCTGCAACTAGACAGTGGTGGTGCTTACACAGCAATGGGAATGTACCTCATGCTCAGAAATGGCACCATTTAAAATACGAACACTATCATTTATTTATTATTTACAATAAATTATACCATGGGAAAATGAAGACTAAAAACAGAAAAAAGATAATAATATAAGCAAAAAAAACCCCAAATGAGAAAAATAAAAAGATAAAAAACAGAATCACGCCATGGAGAACATAAAAACAAAATAAAAAAATAAAAGAAGAGGAAAAGATCAAGGAGCGGGGGTATAACAACTTTTTCCCTACGGACAGGGTGAGCCCATTTAACAAGCGGCCCTTGAATTGGCAACTCCACAGGCAGCTCCTCCTCTGAGGCAGGAGCCAGCATGGGCTCCAGGGAGGGTTCTTCATCCAGCGGTGCTGGGGCCTCAGTTTCCTCTGGGGCCGGCCCTGGCTCCACAGCTGCAGCTGGAGAGGCTGCTGGAGGTGGTGAAAGCTCTGGAGGTGGAGATGCCTCCAGCTCTGCATCAGGAGGAGCCGCCTCTGCCTCCTGGGCTGGTGCTGGAGTTGGGAGAGGAGAAAAGATCACCCAGGGGCCTGCATGTCCATCTGTCCCCCAAAGACAGAACACAGCCACAGCCCAGGACCCTCCACAGGACGTCCTCCATGCCCAAAGTCCAGCAGACGGGTGGTCAGAGGCCAGTCTTTTCTCCTGGCCAGGCTCTGGGGGTGCTCCCTGTGTGTCTGGCAACAATTTCTCCCCATAAACTCACATGGACCTCCCCGACCCTTCCCACTCCCACACCTCCCCACCTTCTCACCTTTGGGCTCTGCCTGCTTGGGCTCCAGGTCTTCCGGCCTGGTGTCATTAACATCGGCATAGTACTTCAACATGGAATTGAAAATTGCCATCTGCATGTTGGGACTGAGTGATTTCGAGGTGGTCGGCATGTTGGGACTGAGCGGCTTAGAGGTTGGAGGCTTGTGTAGCCTGGGTGACTTTGGTAGAGGAGTCTTCCTCCATCCACCCACGGGCCGGGGCTCCCCAGCCGCCCAGGTGACCACACGCACTTCAGGCCTGCCCTGGCCCTCAGTGGTGTGGCTCACCGGGCCCTCACTCCTGGACATGGGGAAGGAGTCTTCCTCCACCAGCTGCTGCTCCATCTTGATCTGGGTTGAGCGCTGCAATGACAGTTACCAGCAGCCAGTCAGTAGGACTCAAGCGTGACCTTAGTCACTGCTGCTTCTGCCCCCTGGGCCTTCTGGTCCGGGATCAGGCCCAGCCCTGTGTCAGCACAGACCTCCACCCAGGGGAAATGAGAGTCACCTCCAGGGCTCAGGATAGACCTCGGGCAGAGGGCGCCACCCACACTCCACGTCCACCCAGCCAGCCTTGACCTGGGGTGCGAACATGACTGGTCCTGACCCCCCAACCCAACCTGTTCCTGTTCCGGGCAGACCCTCCCCATGTGAACACCTCTTCACCGCCGCTCCAACACACACACACATGAGGAGGGGACATAGGGCTGCTCAGGTGGGATCAGAGTGGTGGCCTGGCCTGAACAAAACTGCCCTAAGCCTCCCTGTGTTACCTCCAGGTCCCGCCGTGCAAAGGGCCACAGGCGTCGTCTGGGCTGAGTTCGGATCCAGCGGCGGGCACGTCGGAATATACTCTCATCGCTGCCTCTCTTGAGGCCTTGGCCTCGGGACACGGGGAGACAACACGAAAACATGGTGTCCTCTCCAACGTCTCTATCCGAGTGAGATGGGAAGGGGCAGTTATAGAATGTAGCTGCCTGGTTACCGGGTTCCGTTGGGCTCCATCGTCAGGAAGTGAGGTCACCCCTGGGTCCCCTACCCCAAGCACCTCCTCAGACATGAGCAGTGACCTCACTTCCTGACGATGAAGCCCAACAGAACCTGGAACCTGGTAACCAGGCAGCTACATTCTATAACTGCCCCTTCCCATCTCGGATAGAGACGTTGGAGAGGACACCATGTTTTCGTGTTGTCTCCCCGTGTCCCGAGGCCGAGGCCTCAAGTGAGGCAGCGATGAGAGTGTATTCCCACGTGCCCGCCGCTGGATCCGAACTCAGCCCAGATGACGCCTGTGGCCCTTTGCACGCTGGACCTGGAGGTAACACAGGGAGGCTTAGGGCAGTTTTGTTCAGGCCAGGCCACCACTCTGATCCACCTGAGCAGCCTTATGTCCCCTCCTTGTGTGTGTGTGTGTGTGTGTGTGTGTGTGTGTGTGTGTGTGTGTGTGTGTGTTGGAGGGGGGGGTGAATGGGTGTTCACATGGGGAGGGTCTGCCCGGAACAGGAATAGGTTAGGTTGCACCCCAGGTCAAGGCTGGCTGGGTGGACATGGAGTGTGGGCGGCCCCCTCTGCCCGAGGTCTATCCTGAGCCCTGGAGGTGACTCTCATTTCCCCTGGGTGGAGGTCTGTGCAGACACAGGGCTGGGCCTGATCCGGGACCAGAAGGTCCAGGGGGCAGAAACAGCAATGACTAGGGCCACGATTGAGTCCTCCTGACTGGCTGCCGGTCACTGTCATTGCAGCGCTCAACCCAGATCAAGGAGGAGCAGCAGCTGGTGGAGGAAGACTCCTCCAGGAGGGAGGGGCCGGTGAGCCACACCACTGAGGGCCAGGGCAGGCCTGAAGTGCGTGTGGCCACCTGGGCGGCTGGGGAGCCCGGGCCCGTGGGTGGATGGAGGACTCCTCCACTGAAGATGCCCAGGCTCCACAAGCCTCGAGCCTTGAAGCCGCTCAGTCCCAACACGCGGAGGGCAATTGTAAAGTATGTCTTGGAGCTCTATGGCCCTCTTAATGACACCAGGCGGGAAGACCTGGAGCCCAATGAGGCAGAGCCCAAGGGTGAGGAGGTGGGGGTGCTAGGGGTGGAGTGGGTGGGGAGATCCATGTGAACTTATGGGGAGGGATTGCTGCCAGACACACAGCGAGCACCCCCAGAGCCTGGCCAGGAACAAAGACCAGCCTCAGACCACCCATGTGCTGGACTTTGGGCATGGAGGACGTCCTGTGGTGGGTCCTGGGCTGTGCCCAGAGTTCTGTCTTTGGGGAACAGATGGAAATGCAGGCACCTGGGTGATCTTTTCTCCTCTCCCAACTCCAGCACCAGCCCAGGAGGCAGAGGCGGCTCCTCCTGTCACACCGGAAGTCCATCCTCAGGAGCAGGATGCGAAGCTGGAGGCACCTCCACCTCCAGAGCTTTCACCACCTCCAGCAGCCTCTCCAGCTGCAGCTGTGGAGCCAGGGCCGGCCCCAGAAGAAACTGAGGCCCCAGCACCGCTGGATGGAGAACCCTCCCTGGAGCCCATGCTGGCTCCTGCCTCAGAGGAGGAGCTGCCTGTGGAGGGGCCCAGCTCAAGGGCTCCTTGCTGAATGTGCTCACCCTGTCATAAGGGCAAAACTTGATATTTTCCTTTTCTTTTTTTCTTTTGTTGTTTTTTTGTTCTCCATGGCATGATACAATTTTTCATCTTTTGATTTTTATTATTTTGGGGTATTGGGGAGTTTTTGCCTTTATTATTTTCTTTTTTCTGTTTTTAGTCTTCACTTTTCCATTGTATAATCCTGTTTAAGTAATAAATAAATCTTATTATTCATATTTAAGTGGTGCCATTCCTGAGCATGAAGTGCATTCATGATGCTGGGCCAGCATCACCACTGTCTGTCTAGAGGCGGTGCACATGCCAGCACATGTCAGAGATGCCCCACCTCCCCGGTGGGGACATACACACTGTCACCACGGGGGGGAGAGCGCTGTCACCATCGGACCGGCAGTTTTCTGGTCTCAGGCCCATCAGCCCTGGGGACACAGTGAGGCAGCAGAGGCCCCGCAGGTTCCCTGGGAGGAAGCGCAATGGCCCCTCCTCTGGGAGAACAGTGTGCAGCACCTGCCCAAGGCCCACAGGGCACACCTGCACCTGGCAGTGCTTCCCCACAGAAATTCTTGCACAATTTTTCAAAGATTTACTTTGGAGACTACCCACCAGAGCACTGACGAAATTAGGTAAAACTCTCATGTCCATAGAAAGGGCATGGGCTCCACCAATCCTGGTCCACGTGGATTAGGGAAGCTGAGCAGCTGCTAACGCGGGTGCAGGGGTCTCTAAGTACTGACAGATAAAGGCCTCAGGGGTCCTCTCACTTGAATTGAAAAGAAGACAATGAAATAGAAGTTGATGCACTAAAAGAAAATACTGACTTACCAGAAGAAAAGTCTCTTATTTCTGACGATTCTCCTGATGATCAAGAAGTTCATGCAAAAATATATATAATTTGTAATTCATTCTCAGTTTTTCTGTTTTGATTTAGTTAGGATTCAAACCATAGTTCAAATGTAATTTATTCATTTATTTGATTGCTAAATACAAACCTCTTCATAAAAATATGTCTCAAAATATTTTGTGGAATATAAAAGAACACATCCTTTATGTAAGAAATTATTTTTCTTACTATACAAAAATGAAAAGTCACATTTTTAAAAGCTTAACTTTTTCTTATTTATGGTTCAAATGAAAGTTCTTTTAGCCATAAGAAAGCAGATATTGGTTACTCAGAAGACAAGTGTGACATAAACTATTCAGAGCATATATTTCAATATAACTAAGTATAGTTAAATAGAATTTTTTTTCCCCGTGCATACTTGTGGGAGAATGATAGTCACCTGGCTGAAGTTGAACTTCTATACAGTCTTGGAATTTTTTTCTTTATTCTTAATATGACCTTTGGTTTCTAAAAATCCCACCAATTCTCTCCTATTATCAAAAGGCAACTTTTATATGATAATTTAATTTAAGATGGAGGAAAATCAACTCTTTAAATTATTTATAGAAGTTCGGTTGTATAGTGTTTGGAAAGCTTCTTAACTCAAAAATATCAGGGGTCTTCATATTTATTTTTATGACTGTTTTCACTATAAAATAGATGGATAAAATCCCTATTACGTTACCTGAGAGACAAAAACTTTTGGGCATGGGGAGAGAAAAAATGGCGACCAGCAGGAAGGTAGGGAGGGAGAGTGTGTGATCGAGTGCAGGAGTGACAGAGGTGTGTGTGGACGCGTGTAGGTATGTGTGTGAGTGCAATAGGGACAGTTAGACCCTGCATTTCTTCCAGGGGGCTTCCAATCAGGGCAGTCTTAGATGGCAAAACCCCGCGGCCGCTGCAAACACTCCAGGGAGGACACCAGCGGCACAGAGACCATGCCATCTTGAAGAACAGAACTGCTTGAGACTAGAATCCTAGCCTTGCCACCACCCAGTCTGGTCTCGGAAGCAAACCAGGACACTACAGCCACTCTGGTAGAAGACCTGCCACCCCAGCTGCAGACGCTCGGACCCTGGGACCTTCACTTCCAAAGGTGCGCCGCCTGACAGCAGTTAGTACAACATCCCCCTCCCCAGAGCTGGAACTCAGGATTCGCCACATTCCGAGCCCCCTAGGCACCCAGGCACTCCACTACCCAGGCAGTGCTTGGGAACCACTAAGAGCCCCTGAGGGCGTGATTCTGCACCGACAAGGGCACACAGCCCTGCAGTAGAATCTCTGAACGGCTTCTTCCTAAATAACTGCCCACAGACACCCCAGCTGTGCAACTTCTGTGCCAGGGCCCCACAGAGTGTGTCAGAGCTCTGCGCGGGCAAATGCACCACCTGTTCGCGTGCACACTTCCAGAGCCGGCAAACACACGGCCACAGACAAGGGAAGGCACCCTGAGTCCATATACCCATAGGGTCCTCTGGGGAGCTGCTTGGAGCCCCTGCTGGGTGTGATTCTGTACAGATAAGGACGCACTGCCCCGCAGCAGAAATTCTGAAACCCCTCTTCCTGAATAACTTCCCACATTCACCCTAGCTGCTCAACCTCAGTGCCAGGACCCCTCAGAGCGCATCAGAGCTCTGCGCCGGCAAACACACCTCCACAGATGTGAATTTCCAACAGGCAGGCACCCTGAGCCCATCTACACACAGGGCGCTAGTGGGAGCCATTGTGAGCTCCCCCAACAGACGGTTCCTGGGTGCCACTGTGAGTCCCCGCTGGACACACGCGATTTCAACTAAGGGTGCAAGACAGCAAAAACTGGGACACTCTCCTCCATAGCTGCTGACTTCTAGACACCACAGTTGTGCCTCTCAAGCTTGCAGGCCTACATCAAGAGAACCCAAATAGCTCAAGTAGGGAGCTACACTAGATTACCAAGCCCAGGAGACCTGAGAGATTACACTAGTAGCACCATCCCCAAAAGATCCTGGGTAGCAAAGCAAGCGGATCTACAACTAAAACATTGGAAGGAAAACATGGGAAGACAAAAAAGCAATCCCCAAAGGAAAGAAAAAGAGGAATCTCCAGAAAGGGAGTTAAATGAATCCGAAGTTAGCAGCTTATCAGAGATAGAATTCAGAGTAATGATTATAAGGATGTTTAAACAGCTGGAGGACAAATGCACACAACTCAATGAGACCTATAAGGAGCTGAATGAGAATGTCACCAACATGAAAAGAAACCAAGAGGAGATGAAGAATGACATAGCTGCAATAAAAAACACAATGGAAGGCTTAAAAAGTAGACTAGAAGAGGCTGAGGACCGCATCAGCGAAGTAGAAGACAATGTAGAAAAAACACACACAAACACAGCAGCAAGTGGAAAGAAGACTTAAAAAGCAAGAGGAGAGCCTAAGGGAGCTTTGGGACAACACAAAACGAAATAACATTCGCTTAATAGGTATACCAGAAGGAGAGGAAGAGAAGCAAGGAATAGAAAACCTGTTTGAAGAAATAATGACAGAAAACTTCCCTGATACTGGCTAGAAAAAAACTATCCAAGTCCAAGAAGTACACAGAGTCCCAAACAAGTTGAACCCCAAATGACCGACACCAAGACACATCATAATTAAATTGATGAACACCAACGACAAAGCAAGAATCTTAAAGGCTGCTAGAGAGAAACAGAAAGTTACCTACAAGGGATCTCCTATCAGAATATCAACTGATTTCTCAACAGAAACACACCAGGCCAGAAGGGAATGGAATGAAATATACAAAGTGATGCAAAGCAAGGATCTGAATCCAAGAATACTATACCCAGCAAGGCTATCATTCAAAATTGAAGGTGGAATCAGGAGCTTCACAGACAAAAAAGGGCTAAGAGAGTTTATCACTACCAAGCCAGCAATGTAAGAAATGCTAAAGGGACTGCTGTAAAAAGAAGAAAGAGAAAGGCAAGAAGAAACATAAACACTAAGGGAAAATATGACAACAAACAGGTACTTGTCAATAATAACATTAAACGTAAATGGATTAAATGCACCAATCAAAAGACATAGGGTAGCTGAATGGATAAGAAAACATGACCCATATATTTGCTGGCTACAAGAGACCCACCTCAGAGCAAAGGATTCCCACAGATTGAGAGTGAAGGGATGAAAAAAGGTTTTTCAGGTGAATGGAAATTAAAAAAAAAAGCAGGGGTAGCAATACTTATATCTGAAAAATTAGACCTCAAAGTGAAGGCCATAACAAGAGATAAGGAAGGCCACTTCATAATACTAAAGGGAGCAATTCAACAAGAAGATATAACTCTGGTAAACATATATGCATCCAATACAGGAGTACCCAAATACATAAAAAAAAAAACTCCTGGAAGATATCAAGGGAGAGATTGACAGCAATACAATCATAGTAGGAGACCTTAATACCCCACTATCACCATTGGACAAATCCTCTAAACAAAAAATCAGCAAAGAAACATCAATCTTAAATGACTCACTAGACCAGATGGAATTAATTGACATCTTCAGAACATTTCACCCCAAAGCCACAGAATATACATTTTTCTCAAGTGCACATGGGTCATTATCAAAGATAGACCATATATTGGGTCACAGGCAAAGTCTCTTCAAATTCAAGAAGATAGAAATTATATCAAGCATCTTCTCAGATCACAGTGGCATAAAACTGGAAATCAACTACAATAAAAACAATCCAAAAAAAATCGAACACATGGAGACTAAATAGCATGCTATTAAACAATGACTAGGTTACCAGAGAGATCAAAGAAGAAATAAAAACATCATGGCAACAAACGACAATGAAAATACAACAATCCAAAATCTATGGGACACAGCGAAAGGAGTCTTGAGAGGGAAGTTCATAGCTCTACAAGCCTACTGCAAAAAACAAGAAACAATGGTAATAAATTACTGAGCCCTACAACTCAAAGAGTTAGAAAGAGAGCAACAAGAAAAGCCCAGTGTAAGCAGAAGGAAGGAAATAATAAAGATCAGAGCGGAGATAAACGACATAGAGACCAAAAAAACAATACAAAAGAACAACAAAACCAAGAGCTGGTTCTCTGAAAGGATAAACAAGATTGATGAACCTCTAGCCAGGCTCACCAAGAAGCAAAGAGAGAGGACCCAAATAAACAAAATCAGAAATGAAAGAGGTGAAGTAACAACCAATCCCACAGAAATACAAATGATTATGAAAAAAATACTATGAACTATTATATTCCAACAAAATGGACAACCTAGATGAAATGGACATATTCTTAGAAAAATAAAATCTCCCAAAACTCAACCAAGAAGAATCAAAAAACCTAAATAGGCCAAAAACTACATAAGAAATTGAAGCAGTGATCAAAAATCTATCAGCAAACAAAAGCCCTGGTCCAGACGCCTTTACAGGCGAGTTCTATCAAGCATTCAAAGAACTAAAACATATCCTCTTCAGACTATTTCAAAAAATTCAAAATGAAGGCACACTTCCAAGCTTTTCTATGAAGCCAGCATTACCCTAATCCCCAAATCAGATAAAGACACAAGTACCTAGACTTAATAAATGAATTCGGCAATGTTGCAGGATACAAAATTAACACCCAGAAGTCTATGGCTTTCCTATACACCAATAATGAACTCACAGAAAGAGAAATTTAAAAAGCAATCCCATTTACCATTGCAAAAAAAAAATTAAGAAAACTAGTAATAAATTTAACTAAGGACGTAAAAGACCTGTACTCAGAGAATTTCAGGACGCTAAAAAAAGAGATAGAAGCAGACATGAACAAATGGAAGAATATACCATGTTCATGGATTGGTAGAAGTAACATCATCAAAATGTCATACTACCCAAAGCAATCTAATGCACTCTCTATTAAAATACCAATGGCATGTCAATAGATGCAGGAAAAGCATTCGACAAAATCCAACACCCATTTTTTAAAATACATTTTATTGATTTTTTACAGAGAGGAAGGGAGAGTGATAGAGAGTTAGAAACATCAATGAGTGAGAAACATCGATCAGCTGCCTCATGCACACCTCCTACTGGGGATGTACCCTCAACCAAGGTACATGCCCTTGACCAGAATCGAACCTGGGACTTTTCAGTCTCCAGGCTGACACTCTATCCACTGAGCCAAACCAGTTAGGGCCCAACACCCATTTTTGATAAAAACTCTCACCAAAGTGGGATTAGAGGGAACATATATCAACATGATAAAGGTCATATATGACAAAGCTACAGCCAACATTATACTCAATGAGCAAAAACTAAAACCATTTCCTCTAAGAACAGGAACAAGACAGGGATGCCCACTCTCACCACTCCTGTTCAACATAGTACTGGAAGTACAAGAAGAAATAAAAGGCATCCAAATTGGAAAAGAAGAAGTAAAACTGTCATTATTCACAGGTGACATGATCCTATCTAATAAAGAGGGAATATGCTAATTGACCATGACTCCATCACAAAGATGGCTGCACCCACAGCTGAGGCCAAGTTCCCTTAAGGAGCCTTAACGAGCAATCAGCAGGGACTTGAGGCTTCGCCCTCCCCCGCCCCTGTGGGGCTTGACAGGGGACCTCATGCTGCGCCCCTCACCTGGCAGGGCTTGGCAGGGGATCTCAGATCACGCCCCCCACCCAGAAGGGCTTGACAGGGGGCCTCAGGCTGTGCCCCCCGCCCTGGCGTCAGGCTGCGGGACCTCAGGCCACGCATCCTGCCTTGGCACCTGGCGGGGGGACCTCAGGCCACGCCCCGCACCTGGCGGGGCTTGACGGGGACCTCAAGGTGCGCTTCCTGTCCTGGTGCTGGGCTAGGGGACCTCAGGCCGTGCCCCCCACCCAGCGGGGCTTGACGGGGGACCTCAAGATGCACCCCCAGTGCTGGGTTGGGGGAACTCAGGCCACGCCCCCTGCCCAGCAGGGCTGGACGGGGGACCTGAGGCTGCGCCCCCTGCCAGTGGGGCTTGACGGGGAACCTGAGGCTGCGCCCCCCTCCCGGTGCTGGGCCGGGGGACCTGAGGCTCCACCCCCCTGCCTGGCGGGGCTTGACAAAGGTGGGACTGGCTGGGTCTGGATCTAGCCCAATGTGGGGAGCAGCCAGGTCTGGGTCTCATGTGATTTTGAGGCGCATGTGGGTGGGCGGGGACGTGACTCTGGGTCCCCCTTTTAATGTGCACGAATTTCGTGCACCGGGCCACTAGTATTGTACATAGAAAACTCCAAAGACTCCATCAAAAAACTCCTAGACTTAATAAATGAATTCGCAAAACAACAAGGTACCATCTCACACCTATCAGAATGGCTATCATCAACAAACAACAAGTGCTGGTGAGGATGCAGAGAAAAAGGAACCCTCCTGCACTGCTGGTGGGAATGCAGACTGGTGCAGCCACTGTGGAGAACAGTATGGAGTTTCCTCAAAAAGTTAAAAATAGAACTCCCATTTGACCCAGTAATCCCACTCCTAGGGCTATATCCCAAGAAACCAGAAACACAAATCAGAAAGGATATATGCACCCCTATGTTCATAGCAGCACAATTTACAATAGCTAAGATTTGGAAACAGCCTAAGTGCCCATCAGCAGATGAGTGGATTAAAAAACTGGTATATCTACACAATGGAATACTATACTGCTATATAAAAGAAGGAACTTCTAACATTTGCAACAACATGGATGGAACTGGAGAACATTATGCTAAGTGAAATAAGCCAGTCAGAGAAAGATAAATATCACATGATCTCACTCATATGTGGGATATAATGATCAACATAATTTGATGAACAAGAATATATCAATCTAGAGACAAATGGTAGGGGAGAGGGGGTTAGAGAGCAACCAAAGGACTTGTATGCATGCATATGAGCATAACCAATGGACACAGACACTGGGGCAGTAGGGGCTTGCCCAGGGTGGGAATGGCTGGAGGGGAAGGGTCAATTGGGGAAAAAGGAAACATATGTAAAACTTTAGACAATAAAAAAAAAAAGAACAACAAACATGGACTGGAAAAAAACAAAAAAAATTAAATTACACAAACTTATAGTTAAAATGTATATTCAAAACAAAGATAATAAACACTCAAAATGTAAAAAAAAATAAAAATAAATGAATTCAGCAATGTAGCAGGATACAAAATTAATACCCAGAAATCTATGGCTTTTTTATACACCAATAATGAACTCACAGAAAGAGAAACTAAAAAACAATGTATTTTACCATTGCAACAAAAAAATTAAGATACCTAGGACTAAACTTAACTAAGGAGGTAAAATACCTGTACTCAGAAAATTACAGGACATTGAAAAAAGAGATACAGGAAGACATAAACAAATGGAAGAATATACCGTGTTCATGGATGGGTAGAATCTACATCATTAAAATGTCCATACTACCCAAAGTAATCTATAGATTCAATGCAATCCCCATTAAGATACCAATGGAATATTTCACAGGCCCAGAACAAACTCCCCCAAAATTCATCTGGAATAAAAAAAGACCCCAAATAGCCGCAGCAATCCTGAGAAAGAGGAACGAAGTTGGAGGGATCTCAATACCAGATAACAAGCTATATTACAAAGCCACTGTTTACAAAACTGCCTGGTACTGGCACAAGAACAGACATATAGACCGATGGAATAGAACAGAGAACAGATATCGACCCAAACCACTATGCTCAATTAATACATGACAAAGGAGGCATGAACATACAATGGAGTCAAGACAGTCTCTTCAATAAATGGTGTTGGGAAAATTGGACAGATGCAAAAAAATGAAACTACACCACCAACTTACACCATACACAAAAACAAACTCAAACTGGATAAAGGACTTAAATGTAAGATGGGAAACCATAAAAATCTTAGAAGAATTCATAGGCAGCAAAATAGCAGACATTTGTCATAGCAATATCTTTACTGATACAGCTCCTAAGGCAGTGATGGCGAACCTCTGACACGCGTGTCAGCACTAAATATTTAGCTTTTGGTTTATTAAATACAATTATATATAACAATTATACATTTATGTTATTTAAACTATAAATATCGTGAAATAATGTTTTTTCCTCAAAGTGATACACTACCCGAGTTATGCTCAGTTTTTTGGCAAAGTTTGACACACCAAGCTCAAAAGGTTGCCCATCACTGTCCTAAGGCAATGGAAACTAAAGAGAAAATAAACAAATGGGACTACATCAAAATAAAAAGCTTCTGCACAGCAAAAGAAACCATCAACAAAACAAGAAGAAAGCCCACTGCCTGGGAGAACATATTTGCCAATGTTATTTCCAGTAAGGGTTTAATCTCCAGCATTTACAGGGAACTCATACAACTTAACAAAAGGAAGATAAACAATCCAATCAAAAAATGGGCAACCGACTTAAATAGACACTTTTTGAAAGAGGACATTCAGAAAGCCAAGAAACATATGAAAACATGCTCAAAGTCACTAATCATCTGAGGGATGCAAATCAAAATGACAATGAGGTACCATCTCACACCTGTCAGAATAGCTGTCATCAACAAATCAACAAATGACAAGTGCTGGAGAGGATGCTGAGAAAAAGGAACCCTCGTGCACTGCTGGTGGGAATGCAGACTGGTGCAGCCACTGTGGAGAACAGTATGGAGTTTCCTCAAAAAATTAAAAATGTAGCTCCCATTTGACCCAGTAATCCCACTACTAGGGCTATATCCCAAGAAACCAGAAACACCAATCAGAAAGGATATATGTACCCCTATGTTCACAGCGGCACAATTTACAATAGCTAAGATTTGGAAACAGTCTAACTGCTCATCAGCAGATGAGTGGATTAGAAAACTGTGGTACATCTACAATGGAATACTACATTGCTGTAAAAAAGAAGGAATTCTTACCATTTGCAGCAGCATGGATGGACCTGAAGAGCATTATGCTAAGCGAAATAAGCCAGTTTGAGAAAAGATAAATATCACATGATCTCACTCATATATGGGATATAACGAACAACAAAAACTGAAGAACAAAAAGAGATCCAGAGACTAAGAAACACTGAACAGACCATCCAACCTCAGAGAGAAGGCAGGAGGGGGCGCAGGTAAGAGATCAACCAAAGAACTTGCATGCATGCATATTAGCATAACCAATGGACACAGACACTGGGGCGGTGGGGGCTTGTCCTGAGGTGTAAGAGTGGGGGTGTAAGAGTGGGGGGAGGGGTTCAATCAGGGAAAAGAGAGACATACTAGTATGTAATACTTTAAACAAAAAAAGAGATATTATGCTAAAAATATATTATTTCTTGAGGATAAACAAAAAAACAAACAAAAAACTAGATACTCTACCCTAGCCAAGTTGATATGAACATTAACAATCACACCCAGGAAAATTAATTGAATATGAGGGTAGAATAGTTACCTATACAAAAATCATTTTTCATCTTCCCTTTCTCTGGAAACTCCAAAAAGATGTGTTTTACCGAAAAGAGAGGGTAAGCTAAGAAAAACAAAGGCATGAAAGAGAAAGCCATAGGATCCAGAACACAAGAAGTTCAACCCAAGAGGGTGGGGGAGGGGGTCCCCAGGATGAAGGTAAAGGGAGATTCAAGACAGCAACTATGGAAGAGTTCTAGAAATCAGGCAGGCCAGGTTGCAGCAGAACGGCTCTGGGTACAGCATCTCCAAGAAGATGAAGACACCCAAGAGATTTATACAATGAGGGAAGAAAATTTTAACTCTAGGTATTCTGGATTTTATTATGGAGCAGGAAAAAAATATATATTAGCAGAAAAACTAAAATCTAAATAAAGTCTGGAATTTAGTTAACAGTGTTATACAAAAGTTCATCTCTTAGTTTTAACAAATTTACCACAATTATGTAAGATGTTAGTTAACATTAAGAGAAACTAGGGAAGAGGTGTACAGGGACTCCGTTCTATCTTTGAAAATTTTTCTGTTAATGTAAAATTATTTCCCCAAAAAGCTCATTAAAACTGAAAAAGAAATGGGCAAAATAATTAAACAGACACTTCAAAGAAAATATATAGATCTCAAAGAAGCACAAGAAAAGATGCTCAACATCATTAGTCATTAGGGAAATGAAAGTAAAACGATAATGGTATACCACTATACATATATTAAAATAGCTAATTTAAAAAATATATATTTCTATTAATTTTGAGAGAGAAAGATAAAGAGAAAGTTCAATGTGATTTCAGAGCAGAACATCAATTGGCTGCCTCCTGCACCGTCCCTACGGGGGATCAAATCTGCAACCACCCAACTGAGCCACACCAGCCAGCGTGCTAAATTGTTTTTAATTGACAATACAAAGGGCTTGTGAGAATGAAAAACAACTCTAACTCTCATACTTCCCGGCAAGGCGGAATGGCTTAGCCACTCTGGAATAATGTCACTTCTTTAAAGTTAAACTCATTCTTATCATATGACCAAGCAATTCCACTCCTGATATTTATTCTAGAGATTTGAAAATGTACGTTTGCATAAAAACTTGTACAAGGATGCTTACAGTAGCTTTATTAACTATCAACAAAAACTGAAAACAACCCAAATGTCCCACAGTGGGTGAATGGGTAAACAAACTGTGGTCCATTCCTACAATAAAATGATGTACAGCAATAAAAAGGAAAGAACTACAAATACACTCAATAATATGGGTGAATCTAAAAGGCACTGTGGTGAAACCAGACTCTACAAGTTCCTTACTGTATGAATCAATTTATATGATACTCTTGAAAGGACAAAATGATGGGGTTAGAGAACAGGGCAGTGATTGCCAAGGGTTAGGTTGGGGAAGGTTTGACTACAAAGGGGCAGCATGAGGGAATTTGGGGGGTGATGGAACTATTCTGCACCCTGATTGTGGTGGTAGTTACACAAAACTACATAGGTGTTAAAATTCATAGAACTGTTCACCAAAAGAAAAAAATTCAGTTTTACTGTATTTAAGTATTTTTTTAATTTAACTGGTTACTTTTAATTCAAATTATATGATATTCAAAAGAATATATGTATCCCTATGTTCACTGCAGCAGTATTTACAATAGCTAAGATCTGTAAGCAACCCAATGAGTGATTTAAAAAAAAAAGTGATGGTACATATATACAACAGGATATTGCTTGACCATAAAAAAGAATATCATTTGTGATAGCATGGATGTACCTAAAGGGTATTATGCTAAATGAAATAAATCAGTCAAAGAAAGAATAATACCATATGATTTCTCTTATACGTGGAATCTAAAAAACAAAATAAGCAAACAAAATTGAAACAAACTCATAGACACAGAGAGCCAACTGGTGGTTACCAGAGGGAGACTGGGTGAAAGATGTGAAAGGATTAAGAAGTACAAATTGGTAGTTACACAATAGTCACAGGGATGTAAAGTACAGCATGGGGAATACAGTCAATAATATTGCGATAACTATGTATGGTGCCAGGTGAGTACTGGAAACATCGGGGTGGGGAACACTTTGAAAAATATATGTCTGTCTAATCTCTATGCTGTACACCTGAAACCAACACAAAATAATATTGATAGTAAACTGATTGAAAAATAAAATAAAATAATAATAATGGGCAGAGGAACTGAATAGACATTTTTCCAAAGAAGACATCCAAATGGGCAATAGGTACATGAAAAGGTGCTCAAAATCAGTTATCAGAGAAATAAAAATCAAAGCCACAATGAGATATCACCCCATACCTGTCAGAAAGGCTATTTTCAAAAAGGCAAGATATAACAACTCTTGGTGAGGATGTGAGTAAAGGAAACCCTTGTGCACTGTCAGTGGGATTGTAAACTGGTACAGCCAATATGAAAAACAGTATGGAGTTTCCTTTCAAAATTAAAAATAGAACTACCATATAACCCAGCAATTCCACTTCTAGTTATTTATCCAAAGGAAACAAAATCACCATTTCAAAATATATCTGCACCCCCATGGTCAATGCAGCATTATTTACAATAGCCAAGACATAGAAACAACCTAAGTGTCTACTGACAGATGAATGGATAGTTTTAATTGATACACACACAGGAACATTATTCATCCATAAAGAAGAATGAAATCATGCCATTTGCAACAACATGGGTGAACCTTGAGGGCATTATAGTAAGTGAAATAAGCCAGACACAGAGAGACAAATACTGTATGTTCTTAAATATATGTGATATCTTAAAAAAATTAGATTTCTCATAGATTCAGAGAACAGATTGGTGCTTGCCACAAGCAGGGTGTCAGGTGAAGGGTGGGGAGGAGAGGGGGTGGGTGATGAGTGAATGGGTGATGGTCTAAAGCAGCGGTCGCCAACCGGTGGTCCACGGACCACTGGTGGTCCTTGAGGTCCGAAAGGTTGGCGACGGCTGGTTTAAGGAAACCTTTGGCGCAGTGGTCGCCAACTGGTGGTCCGTGAGGTCCGAAAGGTTGGCGACGGCTGGTTTAAGGAAACCTTTGGCGCAGTGGTCGCCAACTGGTGGTCCGTGAGGTCCGAAAGGTTGGCGACCGCTGGTCTAAAGGTACAAACTATCCTATAAGATAAATAGGTCCTGGGGCTGTAAAGTACAGCATGGTCATTAGTTAACGACACTGTATTGTATAGTTGAATGTAGCTAAGAAAGTAAATCTTAAAAGTTCTTATCACAAGAAAAAAATTGTATCTATATGAGGTGATAGATGGTACCAAAACTTTCAGTGATAATCAATTCACAACATATACATATATATCAAATCATTATGTTGTATACCTAAAATTAATACCATGTTATATGTCAATTACATCTCATTTTTTTAAAAATGTATTTTCTTTCTCTATTTACTTTGGGTTTAATGTGCTCTTCTTTTCAGTTCTTAAGGTGGAAACTGAGGTCATTGATTTGAAAATTTTCTTCTTTTCTAATACAGGCATTTAGTGCTATAAACTTCCCCCTGTGTATTGTTTCAGTGGCACAAACTTGACATGTGCTTTCATTTTCATTCAGTTCAAAATATTTTCTAAGTTCCCTTTTCAATTTGTCTTTGATCTATGCGTTATTTAAAAGTATATTATTTAGTTTCCAAACATCTGGGGATTTTTAAAGAATTTTCCTGTTATTTCTTTCTAATTTAATTCCACTGTGATCAGAGAATATGTTTTGTATGACTTAAATCCTTTTAAATGTACTAAGACTGGTTTCATGGCCCAAAATATGGTCAATCTTGATTTTCAGCCTGTTTGTACTATCAATGATTTTTTAAAAATACCATTTTTTTTAAGTCAGAGTGTATAAGCGATGGGCCCTCCATCACTCCCTCAGCCCACAACACCCACCATAAGAAGACAGCCAGCATGCACTTCTGCTCACAGTGTGAATTCTGAACTGCCCTCCCCAGTTGTTCTATATAATCGATGTGTCCCACTTAGCAAACACATAGCCACAGACATCCATTTGTTCTCCATCTTCTCTTCATCTTGCCCTTTAAGTTTGACAGTCAGTTCTGCACACCCACGGTTCTGATTACCCACCCTGGCCACATCACATTTAGCTACTGCAAGTAAACACAGCAGCCTTTCCCCAGCCCTGCAGGCTGGAACCAAACAAAAGGGAGAGGAATTTCTGATTGGAAGGTTTCTACTGTGGTTGTGAAGTCTTTACAGTCAATTCAGCAAATGCTGGTCAAGCAAGTGTCTACCGTGTACAAGGCATGGTTCTGAACTTAAGGTTTACTCTTGGGCCAGTGAGTGGGGATTGATGTATTCAGAGAGGGTCGGTTTGGAGGGGAAGAGGAAGGAGAAAAGACCTAGGGTTGATGACAAAGGGAGCCCAACTTCCATCAAAAGGAAACAAACACATTCCCTCAAGAACATAGCAGAGGTTGATTGCCTCTCTGTTTTGGGTCAAGGCAGTTCCCTGGGAGATGGGAATTCTAAGTCTTCTCCACAGAATAACCTTAGAGATCCCCTCTTTGCTTTCATCACAGTAAATCAGCTAAAATTCTGCCCATTTGTTACCTCAAGATTATTCAATAGAATTGAAACACAAAAAGCAATTGCTTCTAAGTTAACCTCTTAGCAGTAGTCCGGAGCCTTGGAAGTAGGACTGTTTGCTTTAAGCCGCCATGTGCCAATACTTAACAGCTCATATAGCATTAGTCCCTAAGTTCAATTAGAGGAAGCACCGGGGTCTGGAAGAGCGTAGCAATCTAGAAACATCTTAAGGCTTTCTTGACAGGTCAGAACATCAAATATTTAGTTGTCCCAGAACCAACACAGAATAATCACACTCTTATTTCTCTCCATTTTCCATTTTGCTTTTCTTCACAGTCTGGGGAGCAGGGGAGTCCTTAGCATGCCCAAGGGAATGGGGGCCCCTTTACATGCAGATGACCCCTTTTATCTGATTGGAAAAGATTACCTAGCAGGACACAATGTGTCCACAAGGTCCTCCTGGGGCTTGACCTGGAGCCAAATGAGGAGGTGAGAGTAAGCCCTGCTTCCCAGCGCCCTTCAGAAGGCAATCAAGATCCCCCTGCTCCCCGAAACTGCTCCCCAGCAGTCACGCCAGCCGATGCTCCTTTTTACTCTGTGCAGCTGTTTCTCAGTAGCAATTAGTATAAGAAGGCTTAAAGGCCTACCTTGGAGGTATTGTGGGTTCAGTTCGACATCGAAATGAAGCAATTTTGTAATCATTGCTGGTGGAGGGTCTTGCCTTCAATTTGTAAGAAAAGTAGTATCTGTGAAGCACAATAAAGCAAAGCTCAATAAAACAAGGTGTGCTTGTATATCATTCAATTCTAACTTCCACTCTATCTACAAAATAGTCTGCTATGGGAAAGAGAAAGCTTCCCAGAATTCAAACAGAAAAACTTGCCAATGTCTGTCTCCCTGCAGAACACTGCCTGTTCTGGTCCAGAGAGAGATGCTGATCAGAACTGAATTTTAAAAACCAGCTTCTAGTTTATCCCCTTCCTAACTAGCAGAATAGTGAAGAACACCTTTGAACATCAGGCTTCTATGTCAAATTCATAAATAGCAAGTTTATCTATAAAATGTTGATTTTAAAAACTGGAATGGCCTCTGTTATATGAAAGAGAAAATAATTATATGATGGGAGTCAGGAAGTTTAAAAGATGGAGAAAGGGTTCATTAACAGTAATATAAAGAATCACATTTATTAACAAAAAGGTTGGCGATCATCCATCCCTTGCTACTGCTGATTTTGCTATATTACAGTGGTCGGCAAACTGCGGCTCGCAAGCCGAGGTTTGCCGCTCTGTTGACTAATAAGTTTGCCGACCACTGGGATAGGGGCTTAATCACAAGGAACAACAACAGCCTGTAATTATTGGAACTGAGAGTCTAGGTCAGTGGTCGCAAGCCGCAGTTTGCCGACCACTGTGCTATAACATTTGTAGGCGTGAGTGAACACACAAAATAGTCAGCATCGGAATGTTGTCAGGATACAAAAAGGAAGCAGTCCTAGAAGTAGGCCCCACTTGTTCACCCGGGAGGATTTCTTTGGACACATAAGAAGCTGGAAACAGTGGTCACCTCCAGGGGATAGCACTAGGGGTTTAGGGAAATGTGGATTCTAGGAAGGGAAATTTTTACTTTTCATTTTATAAACTTCTGAACTGCTTAATGTTGACCATGAATTACTTTTCTTATTAAAATAGCAATGAGGGCCCTGGCCACGTGGCTCAGTTGGCTGGAACATTGTCCTTTGCACCAAGAGGTTGTGGGTTCGATTCCCGGTCAGGGCACATACCTAGATTGCAGGTTTGACCCCAGGCCCCAGTCAGGGCGCGTTTGGGAGGCAACCAATCAATGTCTCCTTCTCTCCTCCTCACCTCCTCCCCCTCTCTTTTTCTCCCTCTCTTCCTTCCACTCACTCTGAAAATTCAATGGGAAAAATATTCTTGGGTGAGAATTAACCAAAAAAATAAAATAAAATAGCAATGAGGTAGAACTGTGAGTTTTAGAATGGTAAAGACCTGTAAATTAAGTGAAGGCAGAAAGTCATATTCATGTGAAAAGAAAATGAGTTACATTAATGTATATACCTGTACATATATTTTTACATATATAGTCACATATATACCTAAAAGCACACAACAAAAGACCTATAAATATACATCATAACTCGGTAGTACTTACCTCTGGGGATGAGAGTAGGGAGGAATCAGGTAGTATTCAACGTTCATTATTTGATTTTTCCCAAATGCATTCACTGAGGTGCTACTTGTATAATATTTAAATCATTAAAAAAGGGTCAATTTTTATGAAATCTTTCCCCCTAGTTTGGAAGTGCTCCCGCTTCTCTGTAACAGCACTCTGAAGGACGGCTCCCATCCCGTTATATCTGATTCTGGTGGGGTTGCCAATCACAGGACCCCCACCACCACCTGAGTCAAAGTCAGGGTGGACACATGACCCGAGGGAGGCCAATCAGTTTATCTCCTCTAGGAACCTGAATCAAAGCAGAAACACGTGGGGACTGGAGGAATCTACAAATGAGTCATCCAAAGGCAGAATCTTAAACAGCCCGTGTTTTTGAGGTTGTTAACCAACAAGATTCCGAGGCTTCTATGCTTCTGAGCCCTGGTTTTTTAAATTCTTCTTTGATTTTCCTCCTAGTAAATTCCATTTTTAAAACAAAGCAAACAGAAAGTAACAAATTTATGGAAAACAATAAAGAATTCAGGATGGATCACACTGAGTCTATGTTTCCTCTAAGGCAGTGGTGGGCAAACCGCGGTTCGTGAGCCACTTGTGGCTCTTTGGCCTCTTGAGTGTGGCTCTTCCACAAAATACCACATGCGGGTGCGCACGTACAGTGCGATTGAAACTTCGTGGCCCATGAGCAGAAGTCGGTTTTCGGCCTGGGCGAGTCTATTTTGAAGAAGTGGTTCTAACGCCACACTCCAGGGGTCAAAGAGCCGCATGTGGTTCTCGAGCCGCAGTTTGCCGACCACTGCTCTAAGGTATTCACGTGGAAAAGTGGGTTTGGAACTCAACTGGTGGCTCAGATTTAAGAGCTATGAGAATTCCAGCCGAAGTACGTGATCCAAGAGAAACAACAGAGTCAAGGACGGAACTATGGGAAACACCAACTGCTGAGGGTGGGGAAAGAATGTCAGACACTGTCATTTACGTGCACACAGTGGTTGGATCTGATGAGGCCTGTCATACTCGGTCCTTCTGAGACCTTGAACATAACGTCTTGTGCGCCTACCGACTGGGCGTGGTCTCATGGTTGCAATGTGACTGCACGTGTATGATGCCTCGTCACTGTCACATAACATAAAGGCAGTGTAGCCAGGTGACAATAAGAAATCGTATGCAGGCTAACATGCTAGATCCAGATAGTGTACATGATGTAAGGACCTTTGCAACCATTTAAGGTAAAACAGCACGTGAGTTTTTCAGTGACGCCTTCTCCCATCACTGAACAACCCACATTGCATGACAAGGAAATGGGGTTCTCCAGAGAAACAGAAGAGAACTTGAGGTTTTCCTTCGGAGGTCCCATCCAGGACACTTGGTATCTGTGATACAGCACACGTGCCAATTAACACTGAAAAGGCCTCCGGTGCAGCAAAGCACTGGCCACATCCAAAACACGGCCTATTAGCTCAGAGGTCACAAACGGATGCTCACCAAGCCCAGTCCTTCTCAATCTTAACTGCACGTTGGAATCACCTGAAACATTAAAAAACATGCTGATGACTCCTCCTGCCTCCCGAGATTCTGACTTAATTGGCCAGCGGTGTGACTTGGACTTTCAAAAGCTACCCAGGTGATCCTACTGTGCAGCCAGGGTTTAGAACCTCTGAATGAGTCATAAATATATTTTGTGTGGCCTGCATTACAGTAGCCTGTACAGCATATTTAAAATGTGAAATTATTTTCTAATAACTAAAAATTAGTCAATTTCAAATACCCCCAAATCATGCAGGTTTCAGGCTTCTGTTGGAGTATCTGTGAACTGTAGGCCTGCATTCTCATTATTCAACTGTGCTGGGTTGCAATCACACCGGATATCAGCATTTTCTCTGCATTCCACCATTTCCCCCACCCTTCACACTATCACCACAGCACAGGGCCAATGACAGTGGCTGCTTATCATCCTGCTTGCATTGTGGGTTTTCCACATCAGTGCGAAGAGCAGTGAAACACTCGTGCTTATCACTGTGTCTCCGGCAGAGGCAGGAAAGTGAAAGGCAGTCCAAGAGGGCATGTGTCCACAGGGCCTGCCACTCACTTCCAGGACCTGCCTGGCCCCTGCAGCATTTGGATGTGTGCCCTTGGCTTAAATCTAACTACGTTTTCCAACAGGAGCACACAAATGCCTCAGAGCCTACAGAGCAAAACTGCTGAGAAGTGAGAGCCCCACCTCTAATTATCTTCATAATTAGATGGCTCTCTAATACAAGAGAAAACTGGATTAAAAACAGTGGGCACACAATGGCACCAGAGAGGGAGTTCCAGAATTAAGGACATGCAGGAAGGTTGAAAACGTTGTACTAATTATAAGGGACAGAGGGAGCTGAGCGGAACCTGACCTGTGAGGTGTAGGGATGCCTAACCTGGAGAGGAAAAGAAAAGAACAAAGGAAGACTGCAACCTTAGCGGGGGAGTGCAGCCTTGCTCCCCAGGGAGCTGGTGACCAATTCAGCTGAGCTCGCTTCCATTTGAGAAGCCCCTTTGTAATTGGTACCTTCCTCACCTAAGCTCTGGGTCTGTGCATACAGTCCCCTCTGCCTGCTATCCTCTTCCTCCCTCCCCCTCCCTGAGCTCCTCATGCTCCCAGTCAACTCCTCATGTCTCAGGTCTCATGGCCTCATGCCCTCACCACCACCCCCAGCTAGGGATTGGGCTACTCCTATGTGCTCCTAATGCACCCTGTAATTACCCCATCAGAGCACGTATGTGGCTTTTGTAAATGCTTTTATATTATCTCTTGCCTCACAAAAATCAACTCAAAATTAATTAAAGACATATACAAGACCTGAAATTAAAACTACTAGAAGAAAACACAGGAGAACGCTTCATAACATTGGTCCTGGCCATGGTTTCTTGATTATGACACTAAAAAGCACAACAACAAAAGAAAAAATAGACCAATGGAGCTACATCAAACTAAAAAGCTTCTGCACAGCAAAGGAAACAATCAATGGAATAAAAAGACAACCTATGGAATGGGAGAAAATATTTGCAAATCATATGTCTGCTAAGGGCTATTATCCAAAATGTTAATATCTAAGAAACTCCTACAACTCAATAGCAAAAAAACAATAACAAATAACCCAATTTAAAAGTAGGCAAAATTTGAATAGACATTTCTCAAAAAAAGACATACAGACAGCCAATAGATATGTGAAAAGATACTCAACTAATCATCAGGGAAATGCAAATCAAAACCACTATGAAATATCGCCTCAAACCTGTTAGGATGGCTAGTATCAAAAAGTCAAAAAATAACAAATGTTGATGAGGATATAGAGAAAAGGGAATCCTTGTGCACTACTGATGAAATGCAAAATGATACAGCCTCTATGAAAAACAGTACAGAGCTTCCTTAAAAAATTAAAAGCATTTCCACATGATCCAGCAACTCCACTTCTGGACATATACAAAAAAAAAAAAATTGAAATCAGGATCTTGAAAAGATATCTGCACTTCCATGTTTATTTCAGCATTAGTCACAATAGCCAAGATATGGAAACAACCTAAACATCCGCTGACAGATAAAGAAAGAAAATGTATATAAACACAATGAAACACTATTTCGCCTTTTAAAAGAAGGAAATCCTGCTTGTATGTGACAACATGGTGTACCTAAGGGGAATTATGCTAAGTTTAATAAATCAGTCACAGAAGGACAGATACAGCATGATTCCATTTATACGAGGCCTCTAACATAGTCAGACTCTTAGAAATAGATCGTGGCTGCCAGGGGCTGGGGGAAGGGAGAAATGGGGAGCTGCTGTTCAATGGGTACACGGTCTAGTTTCCGTTACGAAAGAGCCTTAGAAGGAAGCCCGACTCCTGAAACCTAATCTCCGATGGGACATGCCATCACTTCGGCCACATCTGCTGGTCACAGACCAACCCTGGTGTAATGTGAAAGGAGACTACACAAGGGTGTGACTACCAGGGGTGAGGCCATTCGGGGCTGGCTACTACACTCTCTCCCCCTCTTCCTTGCTTTATTTTTCTCCATGCCACCTATGAACAACTAACATTATTTAACTTACTTTGTTGGTCCTCCGTCTCCCCACAATAGAATGTAAGAAGGGTGTTTTTTGTTGTTGTTGCCTGTTTTGTTCTCTGTTGTGTCATCAGCACCTAGATCGGAGCCTGGCACAAAGCAGGGCTTCATTGAGTGTTTGTTAAATGATAAACGACGACCCACCCAGCTGCAGTATTTCTATAAGAAACTCTCCAGCGTTCCCACACAGAAGGTCGTAGCGCATAAGTACCGCCACCGCTTTTTTTTTTTTAATTCTTGTACTTGATTCTCACAATCTGTGAGGAAAACAGGACAGCCTGTTTATGCCCCACTCTGTTCGTGAAGAAACCGAAATCCAGGAAGATTAAGGGCCTTCTTATCCATGGTGAGCAAATGGTGCCGGTGGGTCTAGGACAGGTTCCCCTGCCCTTGCCCGGTGCACCCCTCTTCCAGGGCCTCCCTACTGCCCCGTGCAGCATGTAGCATCGCTGGCGAGTCACAACCCACACAGAAGAGGTCACTAAACAGTTCACGCAGCTTCCCATAATGAATAGTTCATACTGATTCACACAACTTCCACTCGGGCAAGCCCGGCCCTGCTGGGTGAAGGGGAGCTGAGAAGCCTGCAGCCAAGGCCCAGGGGAGTGCTCTGGCACGACTCTCCTCTGTCCAAAGGCAGGCTCCCTTCACTCGGCAGGAGGTCCAGTCCAGAGCTTCAGCCCAGGCTGCCTCAGCTTGGTTCTCATGAGCAGGAATGGGGAGCCATTGTCCCACGGACAGCAGAGGGCTGTACCACCTTAGGCTGAACCAGCTCTGAACCAGCCCCCCTCCTCAATAGAAAGCAAACTGCTGCTAATTTAGAAGCTTAAAAAACAACAACAATGAAACCCCTTCCCCAGTCCCAGACTCCCCACACACACACAGGCACCCCCTGATGGACAATGGACTCCCAGGGTGGGATCTAGGCTGGTCTTGAAGTGCTTTCCTAGGTAATCCCATTGTCTCCTTCAGGGAAGAGGTCCAGAGACCACAGCAGCTCCTTTCCCCTTAACCCCTACTGAGGCATAAAGTATTTTAACAACACCCCTATAAATTCAATTCAGTTGATCAACAAGCTCTCCTCTGAAAATCAGCAGTAGAAGGATAGCAACAAAGATGCCAGTTACACTTTGATATGGAAGCCCCAACCCTACACCCTGGCACTTGTGATTGCCTAAGGCAGAGGAGAGAAGCCAGGTGGGCCCTGGGTCCTAGCAGAAAGCAGTGTACGGGGTTGACAACTGCGTCAGGTGAGGGAGAGAAGAAAGCTGGCACAATGTGATGACCAGAGGTAAAGGAAGGGTAACCCTGCCTTCCTGTCTTCACCTAACTTTGTAAGGACCACCCACTCTGCCCTGTTGGTAGTGGGCAGGGGAGGTGCCCAGATCAGCTGCAGGGACCTGGCTTCTCAGTGATGGGAACCAGCCAGTAGTCCCCTGAAGCACAGCCCCGATGTCTATGATCCTCCCAGGCCACAGGTGCACGGCCAACCATGAGACCAGTGTGTGACTACTTGAGTTTGCTATTATCTGTGTTTTGCACATGTAGTTTCAGTTAATCCCTAGGCAAACCCCTGAAGTAAAAGTGTATTTGCTTGGTTTAACAGATGAAAAAACTGAAACTCGGGTTAAAAACTAGACCAAGGACACACAACAAGGGGCAGAGCAGTGATTTGAACACCATTAACAATATTTAAATAAAACTTGGGAATAAGGCGAAAATATGACTTTGGGTATTTAATTCAATTATACTACAAAAGTAGTTCTTAACTGGGGGGGAAATCCCCCAGCCCCAGCCTCAAATGGCATGTGGCAACATCAGGAAGCCTTGCTACCAGTAATTGTCAAACAAAATGGGGGAGCAGATCCTGCTGCCATCTAGTGGATAGAGGCCAGGGCTGCAGCTGAACGTCTTCTGCATGTGACAGCCCCCACAACAAAGATTGTCCAGGTCATGCCCTGGCCGGGTGGCTCAGATGGTTGGATCACCATACTGTATGCTAGAGGTTGCAGGTTCAATTCTCAGGGCACATACCTAGGTTGTGGGTTTGATCCTGGTCGGGGCGCTTATGGGAGGCAACCAATGGATGTTTCTCTTTCACATCAATGTTTCCCTCTCCTTTCCTCGCTCTCCAAAAATAAACAAATAAGTAAAAATTCTCAGGCGAGGATTTAAAAAAAAAACAAAAAAAAAACCTTACTATAAAAAATATATATTGGCTCAGGGATTGAGTGTCGACCAATGAACCAGGAGGTCACAGTTTGATTCCCAGTCAGGGCACATGCCCAGGTTGTGGGTTCGGTCCACAGTGTCAGGTATGCGAGAGGCAGCCGATTAATGGTTATCTCTCATCATTGATTATAATGATTATCTCCCACATTTCCATATCTCTCTCTTCTCCCTTCCTTTCTGAAATCAATTAAAAAATATTTTTTTAAAAAAATTGTCCAGTACACAAAGTCATTAGTGCTACTGTTGAGAAACTATGTTCTAGGACAATGGGACTATGTTTGACTTATTGCCTGCTATTAATTAGGCCTTAAGAATGTCAACTTGTAGAAAACTGATGATTCTTGTCTAAGAAGGTCATAGTTATATAGACCTGAAGGACACTAACCATTGTGTATCTAACAGCAATCTTATTCCAGAATTCTCATTATCACCAACTAGATAAATAAGTCTCTTCCATCCTCTTTGAAACCAGCTTTGCTTTCTTCTGATTCCCTCTTGTATTTTCCTAGGACAACCATAACAAAATATCGCAGACTGGGTGGCTTAAACAACAGAAATTTGTTTTCTCACAGTTCTAGAGGCTGGAAGTCCACAATGAACGTGTCAGTAGGGTTGGTCTCTTCTGAGGCCTGTCTCCTTGGCTAGAGTTGGCTGCCCTCTTGCTGCCTCTTCATGTTGTCTTTTCTCTGTGCACATGCACCCCTCATGTCTCTTCCTCTTTTTATAAGGACACCAGTTATGTCGGATTAGGGTCCCAGCTTTATGACCCCATTTAACGTTATTTACCTCTTTAAAACCTCTATCTCCAAATACAGTCACATTCTGAAGTACTACTTGAGGTTAGGATTTCATCATATGAATTTGGGGGGAAGCACAATTCAGCCCATAACATGTCTGTAATTAATTCGTCTTTGACACATGCTCAGCATGTATTTGTATGAGAAGTATGTTGTTAACTTTTTGAAAATTGTGCTTTGCAAATACTTCTGTCTGAGTCCACAAAGTCTACCTGTTTTTTTACTACAGCGGGCTGTTTGCTTGAGGGCTACTGGCATATTAACACCAATTCAACAAGCAAAATTACTTTCTAAAGGGCAATGTCAGATACATGCTTTTTTTTCTCTTGTCCCTTCAACCAGTGAGAGTCCTTTGCCTGAAGCTTTCTTAATCTGTCAGATCAAGGATCAAACACAATCACACATGGCCCCAAGGGACCCTGTAGGGAACCTTTCTCAGCAAATCGATCCAAGCCTCCTTTTTTTTTCTGGCCACTGAAAGTTCAATAATTAGCACAGTATTTAAATAATGCCCGTTTCATGTTTGTTGTCAAAAACACTTTGTAATTATTGATCAATTAATTTCACTATCTTCTTAACTTAATCTATATTAAGGTCAAGATCATGTTATCAAATTACATTCCAGAGCTGGGATTTATATTCTGGTCCCGCAATCAGTCTCCTGGGACACACTGCAATTTCTCATCTCTCGTTATAGAAAAATTTGCCCTTAGCAAATGTCAGAGAAGAACATCCCCAGCAATTTCTCGTATCAATCAATCCAAGCAAATATAATGGGCTTGCTTTTCCCCAGAGCTGAAGTCACCTCCTGGCAGGAAATTAAGTGATGGGCGCTGAGTCAGAGCACTGAGCTGAAGCCCAGGGCCATGCAAGAATGAGAATTTGGAGACTTAAGTTTTCCTCATCTATGAGAGTACTCATTTTTGGTATTCTGGCAAGTTTTACCATCTTCTTTCATCTGGTAATATGTCCTGCCCCCACCCCCAGACCGACCAATCATGTTACCCCTTAGCAATAGTGATTGCTCCAAGGGGTGGGCATATGATCACAGAGCCAATCAGAGCTCTTCCCTGGGACTGATCTACTGAAACTAGGGAAATTATTGTTTCTTAAGATTGCAGGGTAAGAGCACAGGACTAGAAATCAGGAGGCCTGGGTTCTAGTCCTATTTTGATCATGGGCACATCATTCAAATTCTCTGAACCTCCATTTCTTCATCTGAAATTAGGTGCAGGTCAGAGAGAATTGTATTAACAATTGCTTTGCCACCCCCAGCCACCCCCCCACACAAGTATACACTTTCTTTTGGCCCCAAAAGGATGCATTTCTACAACAACTTTGGCTTTATTTTCCAACAAGAGGGACACTTTAAGGTTTGCTGAGGGAAATGAGAAGAAATGCTAGCCCAAAGTGGGGCTCCTTGGATGCTGCCACCACCTGCGCTGCTCTCTTCCCCCCAACCCTCCCCAAGACCCTTTAGGACAGTGGTTCTCAACCTTCCTAATGCCGTGACCCTTTAATACAGTTCCTCATGTTGTGGTGACCCCCAACCATAAAATTATTTTCGTTGCTACTTCATAACTGTAATTTTGCTACTGTTATGAATCGTAATGTAAACATCTGTGTTTTCCGATGGTCTTAGGCGACCCTGCTAGCGGTTCTCAACCTGTGGGTCGCAACCCACAGGTTGAGAACCACTGCTGTAGAGCCTAAGACCATCGGAAAATAATTTTATGGTTGGGGGGTCACCACAACACGAGGAACTGTATTAAAGGGTCGCGGCATTAGGAAGGTTGAGAACCACTGCTTCAGGAGAAGGCTCTTCTAGCTGTCATCTAACTCTTCAAACCTCAATGTGCTCTCAGACGGAAGAACTACAGTGACACCATTGGGCATTGTGCCGTACCAAATAAACATGCACAGTTGGAGGCTATCTGCCGTATAATCTTAGAAACCTGCTGGAGCTGGATTAAATGAAGCTGATGACCAGACCAAGTTGTCAGGCATGGCCATTCTCATTCCCTCATCTAATCAAAACTCAGCCAGATAATTCTAGTTCCTGCGTGACAGAGAATTTAGGAGAAAGTATCTAGGCCACTAGAGATCTTAGAATGTAAATTCCCTGAGAGCACAGATTTGTGTTTAGTTTGTCCATCACCACATCTCCAGCATTAGAACCAATAATGTTTATTCAGTCAATAAATACTTGACTGAATAAACTCTGACAGCCCGATAGTGTCAGTGATTAGCCCAAGTTTGCCCAAGCAGGGTCAGAGTTGAGCCTAGACCTCAGGGACAGAGAAAGAGGAGAGAATCTATATATATAAAACCCTAATATGCAAATAGACCGAACGGTGGAACAACCAAACAACTGGTCGTTGTGACGTGCGCTGACCACCAGGGGGCACGTGTGGAACATGGTAGGCATTGGCTATGGCGGGATGGTGGAGCAGGTGAGCAGGGGCCCCAGACCAAGGCTGGGCGCCGGTCGCTGTCATCAGGGAGCCTCTGGTTGTTACTGAAAATTCTTTGCTCCCACATGCCGCAGTCCTGCCCAGCGCTCACACCCACTGCCTATGCCGGAGCCGCCGCTTGCACCTGCTGCCGGCGCTGGCCCCACTCATACCCGATCACTCAGCACCATTAGCAGGTGCGAGAGCCGCAGCTGCCGGCCCCAATTGCCCCTGAGGGCTTCTCCACCTCCCCCTGCTCCTGAGGGGCGATCATCGGGGCCCGCAGGTGCCTCTTGCACCCACTGCTGGTGCCGGCCCCAATTGCTCTGCACTGTCAGCCGGTGCGAGTGGGGCCGGCGCCATCAGCGCATAGGAGCGGTGGCAGTGGGAGCGGGGCTGCCGGGGGCCATGGTGGGAGGGGCCAGGCAGGGGTGCAGAGGAGGGGCCAAGAGCCGCCCCTGTGCCCACCTCAGCCTTGTGGCCCACAGTTCCTTTCAAGGTGCACAAATTCGTGCACTGAGCCCCTAGTAAATAATAATTGTTTAGAGGTCTTACTATGTGCCAGATATTATTACCATAAAAATTAGACAGTATTTTACTTAATTCTTTCAACACTATGTGGTAGGTACCACTATTATCCCCGTTCTACAGATAAAACTTATCTAGCAGGTCACAGAGCAGGGGTATTGATCCACTCATTTGGCAAATAGTTACTGAGCACCTGCTATCTCCCAGCACAATGTCTAGCACTGGGGATACAATGGTGAACAGGATAGACCCGGAGCTTATATTCTAGTGTGGGAGACATTGAGTCAACAGGTAAAAACACAAACAAGAGCCTGGCTGGTGTGGCTAAGTGGTTGATCATTGACCTATGAACCAAGATTGTAGGCTTGACCCCCAGTGGGAAGGGTGCAGGAGGCAGCTGATCAATAATTCTCTCTCATCATTGATATTTATCTCTCTCTCTCTCCTTTCTCTCTGAAATCAATAAAAACATGCTTAAAAACAAACAAACAAAAACCCTTACAATTACCTTATAAGCTGCAGAAACACAGAGGGTGCCTAAGACACATTTGTGGAGATAGTGGGGTTGGTTGAAGGAAAGGCTTGACTGGAGGACGTCTTATCTGACGTTGGAGTTACTAGAGGAGGAGGCAGCCATGTGTTCATGTTGTTATGGCTGTGTAACAGATTCCCCAAACACATACAGGTCTGGCTTAAACTCAAGCCAACATCTCTTATGCTCAAAAATCCTTGGGGTCTGGAATCCAGGCAGGGCACAGCAGGGGCAGTTTGTCTGTGTTCCATGGCGTCTGTGGCCTCAGCTGTAAGACTCTAAGGCTGGGGCTGGACTCACCTGGAGACCAGTTCGCTCACATGTCTAGTGGTTGATGGCTGGAGGCCTCAGTTCCTGTGTCATCTCTCTGCTTGGGTAGTTTGGATTTCCTCAAAATATAATGACTGGTCCCCAGAGCGAGAATCCCCCCAAAACTACATCCTTTTAATGACCGAGAATTTATATGCCTTTGCAATATACAACCTAAATAAAAATTTCTTTTAAAATGCATTAACAACTTAATATTGTGCACTTGTTAGGGTCCAGGGCCTGTGCAACAAAACATCGCATGGATTAATTCATTTTATCCTTACAACCCTATGCAGTAGAAACTTTTATAAACCCCGTTTTACAGATGAAGCACAGAGGTTAATTAAGTGCACACTGGTCACACAGCTAGCAAGGGTGCAGGGTCCGGATTTAAACCAGGCAGCCCATGTCTGTAACCTATACCGGCCACCAAGTAGCTTTCAGACCTGCACCCTGCCCAGTTCCCAGCAAGACTGCAGCTCCCACATCCCTCCTGGCTAGACTGTCTGCAGCCAAGGGTCACCAGGCCAAGGTCTCCGCGCTCAGGAGCCTTAGTCACTCGTTCACTATGTTGTCCAAGAGGGTCTCTCCGTTTTTTGTTAAATACACGAGAAGTGCAACGCTGGGAAGTTCTTCCCGAGGTCTAACCTCTGACCGTTTGGCACAGCCTACGTAGGAGCCCTTGAGCGCGGCGCAGAGCCGCGGCGCCTGAACCCGCGGCCACTAGGGGTCGCCGCCGCGTCCCCGGGCGGGAGGGCGGAGCGGCGCAGATCGCCGGGAGCATGTGGACGCTCGGGCCCCGCCGGGCTTGCCGGCCTCCTGTCCGGCTCGGCGCTCCGGGGCTCGGCCCAGACCCGAGCTGGGACCCTGCGGCCCGCGAGGAGCATCGCACTCGGCGGCCGCCGATACCTGCGCGCCGGGACCGCTGCGGCCTGCGCGCCCCGCCAGGCGGTGAGTACCCGCTCGGACGCCGCCCGGGCCGCGCGCCGACGCAGAGACGCGCACGCCGGCGACGCTCTGCGCACGCGCGCCGCCCGGCTCCCGCGGAAACCGCGCGGGCGGCGGGGCTGAGCGGGGCCGGGTCTGTGCAGACAGAGCAGTGACCGGCGTAGGATGTGCTGTGGCTGTCACTGCGGTTGTCACGGCTACTCTGACTGCTCCTTCAGAGCCAACCTTTTTAAACAAGTCGCCTGCGCTCCGCACCCCCTTGTCCTCCTCGGTTCACCTCTCAGCCCGTGCCCTCTGCCTTCTTTCCAGCCAAGGGCATGATGGCTCACGAGCCAAAACTGGCAGCCTCTGACCCCTTCTCTTAGTGGGAACCAGAGGGGCCTTTGGAGAATGCAAATATTGTCACCAACCCCTTATAGCCTTCGGTGCCCTCCCCCCCCCCCCCCCCCCCCCAGGATGAAGTCCAGTGGAGGCTCTCCCTGTGCCATCTCCACTCAGGCTGCACCCCTCTTCTCTCCCTTCACAGGTCCCTGCCCTCCTGCCCTGGGGTAGATCATCTGCGAGGGCCCCCTCTCTAGCTCTCTACTCACTAGCACCCCACCCACTCCCGTTATTTTCTCCGCTGGCCAGCTGGTCAGTAGGGTTGGACGTAACGCAGACTCGCTGGATGTTCAGCAGTTATGTAGCGAAAGAAATTCAACAGGTCCCATTGTCTCCTGCAGATCTTTTGATTAATCAGATCTGTCTGCAGTCAGACCCTCTTCTGGGCGGCAGGGACTTCTGCCTCGTGCTGTTCCTTGTTGCTCATTTTAGTCAAGTTCTAGGAGTCACTGATGCTTCAGGGTGTCACCTGTGCTAATAGCCTATGATGGCGAACCTATGACACGCGTGTCAGCACTGACACGCGTGGCCATTTCTGATGACATGCGGCCGCTGAGGCGGCCGCATGCCGAGGATGAAACATTTGCTGCTCCTGAGGATGAAACATTTGCGAAATAATGTTTTTTCCTCAAAGTGACACACTACCCGAGTTATGCTCAGTTTTTTGGCTAAGTTTGACACACCAAGCTCAAAAGGTTGCCCATCACTGGCCTAGATGGAGCAGCGCTGCCCAGTAGAACTTCCTGTGACGATGGACCACAGCCACGTGAGACCACAGGACACTGGAAATGTGGCCCATGCGACGAAGGGAATGGCTTTTTACATTTTATTTTATTGCAATAAAATTACATTTAAATGCTGCATGTGGCTCGTGGCTACCGTACTGGATAGCACAGGCTCAGAGAGAGACTCATTGTAATACATTCAAAGAAAGTGAAAAGTGCTGAGAAATATCCCTGGAAAACTCTAACATGGTTAGTCTCCAATGTAGAAGTGGTGATATTTAAACTTTCACGAATGGACTGTAATATACTGAGAAATTGTAATGTTCTTCCTAACTTTGGCTTTAGGGTTTGAGCCTCTACTGCCTCAACCAGATTCTCAGTGTCAAAAAGCAGAATGTCTGTTTGATGAACTTGAGGACAACAGGAAGTTTGGGCAACCCAGGGTAAGATAAACATACCTTCCTCATCAGATCTCTCTCTCTCTCTCTCTCTCTCTCTCTCTCTCTCTCTCTCTCTCTCTCCCTCTCCCTCTCCTTCTCCCTCTCCTTCTCCCTCTTCCTCTCCCCACCCCAACAAACACACCAACATATATACTACACACACACACACTTCTATTAACTTTTTTTCCCTTTTCTCTTACCTAGACCATCCCATACGGAACCCATTTTCTCCCTCGGCAGCATCACTCACATACATCTGTCCGCATCACTGTCTGCCATGTTATTTTTCATGAAGTATTACATTTTATGAATGTACCATAATTCATTGACCCCATCCCCTAATGTTGGACATTTAGGTTGTTTCCAGAGTTTTGTTATTATTCTCTTTGATGTCTTAGTCGTTAGGGTAGTACTTCACTGTGCTCTGCGTGGTCAAGGCCAGGCCGCCCTGTCCAGGTCTCTTCCACAGAAAGGGGCAAGAGCATGGAAGGCCTGGAAGTGGCACTTGACCCTCACTCACATTTTAGTGGGAAGGACTTGGTCACATGGCCCCACCTAGCTGCAGGGAAGGCTGGGAAACGCAGTCTTGTGGGTGCCCTGGAGGAAGGCAGGGATGGGCTCTGGTGGAAAGCTGCCAGGCACTGCTCCAGTTTACCCTCTGCCACTGATCCCTGCACGGACCCCCTTCCACCCTCCACACACACTGCCTCCAGTCCCAAGGCTGCCACTGCAGCCCATGTGGTCTGTCATCTACCTCAGAGGTCAACATGTCCAGGTGCTGTACCGGCCTCTCTCTCAGGCCTGGGCGTGGCATCTCTGACTTACACTCACACACACACACACACACACTCACTCTCACACTCACACACACACACACACACACACACACACATACAGCAGGGCAAGATAACGACCACCACAACTCCCATTCAGAAGCGAGACATGTCCCTGGCCTGTGGTAGCGACAGAGTCCCCCTAGACAACACTGGGACAACTGGCAGAGGGGGATGTTCCTCCATGAAACCCCAGTTCTGCCACCAGGAGTATCCTCCTTGGCCCCAGGGGAGGCAGGCAGTGGGGAGCGTGTCCTGCTTGGGGTCAGGCAGCCTTTGCTGCCCACTTCCTGCTGGTAGCACTTGGGCTTTCAAAGGCCCTCATGACTTTAAGGCTTCAGCAGGCTCTTGTAGGCCAGACTCATTTTTCTCTGATAACAGCATTTTTCTCAAAAACCTAGTAGGCTTCTGACCTCTTTACCCTGAGTCAGTCCTGTAGCCAGTAGCCACATCCAAATTTCTCCCGTGGGTGGAAGCCCCGGGCTGCCTTATTTTTTGCATCCTCACCCCATGCTCAGCTCACTCAGTCTGTTTTTGCACCAGGACTGGATCCTCCTTTTGTCTTCACGAGAGGCCTTTGTTGTTCAGGGCCCACATTCTCCTTTGGCTTTTCCGTCTGTGTGCAGCCTTTAGTCCCCCAACGCTTAGTTTCGTCCCACCGACCTGCAGCTGTGCCAGTTCTCGCCTGGTTCACCTTTTCCATGCCGCACCAACTAACAGCAAGGAGCCTCCCGTACGCCGGAACATTCTAACCATCCCCACAACTACAGGTGTTGGCCTCCCAGGCAGCGGGTTCACGGGACCTCGAGAGCGCCCGGCCTGTTGTATCCGTGTTCGTTGGCCCCTCCACACAGCCTCCGAGCCAGTGCTGCGAGCTGCCTGCGTTAGGTTTTTGCTTTGTTGGCACCATTTCCAGCTCCTCCCCGCACGGAGTCTCTGCTGCTGTCCCCTTGTCCCTGCAGGTGGACTCTCAGGCTCGGTGGGGCTCTCGCAGGATGCCCAAGTGCAATTCCCCTCTTCAGGGTCTACTTCTGGCTTCTGGGAAGCTCACCTTTGTTCTGCTGTGAGTAGGAGGGCAGCCCACTCCTGCTGTGGCCCAACTGGCTGCTGTCAGGTAGCACCTGCCAAGCTCTTGCCCTTGGACTTTACGCCTGAGTCAGCTGCGTCTTTATGTTCCCACACTCCTCAGGACGCATGTCAACCTCTGCTCCAGGTTCTCGCCAACACACCCAACCAGGCCCACCACTCTCTAAAGAAGAGCCCCTTACCACCTCCTAATCAGTCCTGTGACCTTCCCCACATCTTACCCTTGAGGCGGGGGGTGGGTGGTCATATGGCAGCTCTTTCTGTCTTGCATGAATTATCTAACAGCCACTGGTGTCTCACCTTAGGCCTCCTGGAAACTCAGACGATGGCGTTGTCTGGGACACGCCTTGTAGCCTACACCTATTTCCTCATAGAGGCACCAAAGCTCATACAAGAAGGTTTATCAGAGCAGTGTTTTTATTGTTATAATTCACATACCCTGAAATTTACCATTTAAAAAGTGTACCGTTTTGTGGTTTTGAGAATATTCACAGGTTGTGCAACTTTCACCACAAACTCCAGAACATTTTCATCATTCCACAAAGAAACAGTATGCCCGTTAATAAACTCTCCCCATTCCTCCCTTCTCCAAGCCCCTGACAACCACTAATCTACTTTCTGTCTCTATGGATTTATAGCAGTTTCTTAAAATTGAAAAATAAGAGTGTCTCCAAGTTATAAGTGTACAGCTTGATAAATTTTTTAAAAAATGAACATAGCGTGTAACTCAAAAATAGCTCAAGAAGTAGAATGTTACCAGCCCCTAAAAACAAGCCTCCTGCTCATTTCTAGTTATTAACCCCTCCCTGCCCCAGAGTAACTACCATTCTGATTTCCAATAGCCTGGATTAATTTTGCCTGGTTGTTTACTTTATATGAACTGTATCATTAAATCTAAATGTTTGTATGTGGCTTCTTTCAGTCACCGTTATGTTTGTGAGATTTGTCCATATTGTTATATTTATAAGGATTTCTGTTTTGCTATATAGTATTCCATTGCATGAATATACCACAGTTTATCTGTATTACCTGTGGTTACTGGGGCAGTGTGCAGTCTGGGGCTATAGGGTACTTCTGCTATGAACATTCTAATATAGTGCATATCTTTTGGTGAACCTAGGTATGCATTTCTTTTTTTATTATTAAAGTGTAGTATAGCCCTGGCCAGTTTGACTCAGTGGATAGAGCGTTGGCCTGGGGACAGAAGGGTCCCGGGTTCGATTCCAGTCAGGGGCACATGCCCGGGCTGCGGGCTCAATCCCCTGTAGGGGGGCGCGTAGGAGACAGCCAACCAATGATTCTCTCTCATCATTGATGTTTCTATATCTCTCTCCCTCTCTCTTTATTAATATAATAAAAATATATATTTTTAAAAAGTATAGTACAGTACAGTATAGTTTTATTATAAAGTGTAATATACAATATTATATTAATCTCAGGTGTAGAACAGAGTGATTCAACATTTACATGCCTTAGGAAATGATCACCTCAATAATCCAGTAACCATCTGTCACCCTACAAAGTTATTGCGCCATTATTAACTGCATTCCCTGCGCTGTACATTACATCCCCATAACTTATTTATTGTATAACTGGAAGTTTGTACCTCTTCATTCCCTTCACTTATTCTGCCCCTCCCCCACCCCCGCCACTTCGGCAACCATCACTTTGTTCTTATATCTGTGAGTCTGTTTCTGCTTGGTATGCATTGCTGTTGGGTATATACCCGAGTGTGGAACGAACGGCATTTGTCTATATGCACTTTAGTAGAAACTGCCCCATAGTTTTCCAAACTGATTGTCCCACTTACTGGCCCATCAGCAGTAAATGAAAGCTCTGCTTGCTTCACTTCCTGGCCAACTCCTGACATTACCTGTCTCTTTCATTTTAACCGTTCTGGAGGTATCGTATAGCAATTTTAAAAATTTTCCTGAAGATTGACAAAGTTTTACACTTGTTCATATGTTCATTGGCCATTGGAGATCTTTTTATTGAATGAAATCTGTTCAAGTATTTTACCCATTTTTCTTTTTTTTTACTTTTTAAAAAAATATATTTTATTGATTTTTTACAGAGAGGAAGAGAGAGGGATTAGAGAGTTAGAAACATCGATGAGAGAGAAACATCGATCAGCTGCCTCCTGCACACCTCCTACTGGGAATGTGCCCGCAACCAAGGTACATGCCCCCGACCGGAATCGAACCTGGGACCCTTCAGTCCACAGGCTGATGCTCTATCCACTGAGCCAAACTGGTTTCAGCTACCCATTTTTCTATTGGGTTTTCTTTTTCTTACTGATTGGTAAGAGTTCTTTATACATTCTAGATATAAGTCCTTTTTCAGATGTGTGTAATGCATATACTTTACCCCACTTTGTGGTTTGCTGGACATAAATTTTAATTTTAAAAGCAATGGAAACCTCATCGTCCAGCTGAAGGGGATAGGTTGAGTAAATAATCTTCTATAATAATAAAAGCATAATATGCTAATTAGACCAGCTGTCCTTCTGGACGACCTTCCGGACAAAGCCAGGACTGCGAAGGAAGCCTGGGTCCCCGGTGCCAGAGGGAAGCCGGTGCCAGCAGCTGGAGGAAGGAAGGCCTACTCTTGCATGAATTTCGTGCATCAGGCCTCTAGGATAAAATAAAATATTATGAAAGTCCATATGTGCTAATATGGGACAATTTCCAAGACATATTAATGAAAACTATAATGTGCTTCATTTGTATATGGAAAAGAATATAACATTTTTAGAAGGATACAGAAGAGGCTGTCATCATAGTTGACTCTGGGGATGAGGCTGCCTGTTTGGGAAGAAAAGCTTACTTTTCTCTTAGTCCTTCATACTGTTTTGTTTTGTTTTGTTTTATTTATTTTAGTTGATCCTCACCCAAGGATATTTTTTTCCATTGACTTTTAGAGGGAGTGGAAGGGAAGGATGGAGGGGGAAAGAGAGAGAGGGAGAGAAACATCGATGTGAGAGAGACATATTGATTGGTTGCCACAACTGGGACGGGGAATCGAAGCTGCAACCCAGATAAGTGCCCTTGACCAGGAATCGAACCTGAGACCCTTCAGTGTGTGGGCCGACATTCTTAACTACTGAGCAACACTGGCCAGGGCTGTTTAAATTTTCACTCTGTACATGTTAGCTATTTTCCATCAGTTTTATAAATCTCAATGAAAAGTAAATGTGGTGATTTGATGTTAGTAAAACGAAGCGGTTTGGTGATCGTGTGTGTTTGGTGGTTTTTGTTTCCCTGCAGCTCCTTGGATGAGACCACCTATGAAAGACTGGCTGAGGAGACCCTGGACTCCTTGGCAGAGTTTTTTGAAGACCTTGCAGACACACCTTACACGTGTGAAGACTATGACGTCTCCTTTGGGGTACCTCTTCACTTATTTTCATTTTCCTGTTTCCTCCCTAAGAACCTTAGCTCACTAAAATAAAGGATTCCCCTCCAGCAGAGGGAAGCATCCAACAGCACGTGGTGAAGGGGGAGACCAAAAGGCTTGGGTTCGCGTTCCAGCCCTGCTCCACGGGCTTGTAACCTTGGGTGCGTCACTCACCTTCTTTGATCCTCATTTTTGCTGAAAAATACAGATTCTGAAGCTTCATTCGAGACCCGTAAAGATAATCCAGAAAGGGACCCAGCATGTGTTTGTCTCATCAGGCAGGCGTGTGGAACACTGAACGAGACCACTAGTTTTAGGTAGGGTAAGATATTGCTGAGAAATATTCCGACTATACTGACAGGGGCCCCACTCCTGGGAGATTCTGATACAGCAGGTCAGGGTGCATTCATAGGAAGCATTTATTTTCAAAGCTCAACTGAAATTCTAATGTACATCCTTGGGTCCCATCCCTAAAAGTTTTTATTTTTTTTTTAATATATTTTTATTGATTTCAGATATGAAGGGTGAGGGAGAGAGAGATAGAAACATCAATGATGAGAGGGAATCATGGATCAGCTGCCTCCTGCATGCCTGCTACTGGGGATGGAGCCCACAACTGGGCATGTGCCTTTGATGAGAATCGAACCTGGGACTCTTCAGTCCGCAGGCCGACGCTCTATCCACTGAGCCAAACCAGCTAAGGCCCTAGGAGGTTTTATTTAACGGATACGGGGTGCAGCCCAGACAAGGCATTGTGGTTTTAAAGTTTTTTAAATCCCCTCCCCAGTTGACTGTAATACACAGCTTAGGCCAGAACTGCCGGACTGAATGAAACTTGAGCCCCAGATCCTGGAAGCCAAGGGCTTGCTGGTCTAAACCGACTGGCCACCAGGTGGCAGACCTTGGCAGTTGTCAGCCTTTGGATTTAGAATCACTGTATTGCTTAGGCCTTTGGGAGCGGTTCTTTTTTGCCGTTGGGAGAAAATCCCCTGCAGAGGTTAATCCTCTTGACAGCACTTAATTAATATCGGGAAATGTCATGAAGTGTGCATGTTGGATTAAACCGTGGAATTATTTAGGACACCCAGCTGTCAGGCTAAAGTGATAGAAATACTGTTGGATATGGCTGGTGGAGCTCTGGATCGAGAAGGGACCCCCTCAGAGGGAGCAAGCAGCCTGGCCGGTGTGGCTTAGTTGGTTGAGCATCATCCCATGCACCAATAGGAGCAGGCAGCAAAGTCTGGTTGTAAGGACAGCAGGGTCTTGGTAAAAAAAAAAAAATAGAGACAATGGGCAAGACAGGAATGAATGCCATCCAGGCTAACCTACATATTTCACATATAAGACATGTCAATGTAAGAAGCTTTCAAACCTTTCGAGAATTTTTGTGAGTTTTTTGAGCCAAATTGACAACAATGGCCGGGAAGCAAAATCTCAACAGGTTGAGAACATGCTCTGGAAAAATGGCAGTTCTGCACCCTGCTTTATAGATTACAATCAAAAGGGGACAGAGAGGACGTAAGTGGGTTACATGAAATCCATTGGTGATAGATTAGGGAGGCAGGAGAAGGCAATGAGGGGAAACTTCTGGAATTGGATAAAAAGTAAAATGATAGCCCTGGCCGGTTTGGCTCTATGGTTAGAGCATTATCGGCCCGACGGCTGAAGGGTTTCAGGTTCGATTCTGGTCAAGGGCACGTAACTCACGGTTGCAGGCTCGATCCCCAGCCCAGTCCAAACGTGTGCAGGAAGCAACCAGTCCATGTCTCTCTCCCTCCCGCCCCCCTCTTTCTCTCTTTCCTCTCCTCTTCCCCTTCCACTCTCTCTAAAAAGACAATCAATGGAAAAAGTATCCTCAGGTGAGGATTAACATAAAATAGACCCAGACTTCTTTTACACGGATGGGGATGGGAATACAGGGTAGTTAACAGTCAATAATTAACTCGATGACAATGGGGCTTTGTGACCTCTGCTCTGGTGCAGTATCTAATCTTTGAGGGGGTCCAGAAAAAGGAAATCACTTAGACATTCCAAAAGTATGGATGCAAAAAGACAACAGGCTTAATTAAGGTAAAGATTGACTTTTGTCAGGGAAGATTCCGGCCTAGGACATGACCGCCTGCCATAAACTGCCGTTAGTTGGGACGTTTTCATTTCAGACCATCCTGTGTGGCTGCTCTAGGTCTCTGGGTTGTGAGGCCGCCCCGCAGGCCTCCCCGGAGCTTGTCGGGTGGAGTGCAGACAGCAGAACACCTCTAACTCTGCTCCTTGAGCTTTCTTGGAATACCGTCTCTCCTGCCCTCGGGGCTCTGGGGAGAAGAAATTTTACTCTGCGCTCCTGGGTTCTTTCAGCTGCTCTAATAAATCTACAGAAGACAGGTTAACAAGGGGAAATAACCAAATTTAATTACATACAACACAGGGGAACCCCACATATACGTGAGAGTCGGAAACCCCATATACATGAGAGGTTCAGGGACCGACAGTTAAAATGAGGTATGGATGGCATCCTGAGCTGAGGATGAGGTGCGGCGCCATGGGGCTTCCGAGGGGAGGAAGGTCATTGCAGGACAATAAAGAGAGCAAATGTTTTGTTATTAGAAGTCTGCCCTGTCATATAAATACGCCATAAAAAGTTATTTCTGGTAATAACTTTTATTATGGTCAAGGCCCCAAACATAAATCCCTTAAGGGAGAGGTAAATGTTTCTCTTGGGGCCGCAGGGTCTCCATGGCCTTGCACTCAAAATAATCCACGTGCCAAAGTGGCACATGTTGGGGAGGCCTGTTCTGAACCGCTCCAGGGTCCCGTTGGGCGTGAAGCCCTCTAGCTGCTCCAGGCAGACGGGTCCTGCCTTGCCCAGCACTCTGAGGGTGACTGTGGAGCACGGTCACCCTGTGTTCTAATTGTCTGTCTGCACATCCACTCCCATGATGGGACTGACTTCCTGGCAGAGGGACACTGTCCGTTCTTGGTACCCCAACGCCCGGAGGAACATTGCCAAGTGATAATGTTGACTCACGGTGTAAACGAAATGGGGCCCACGTTCCTCTCCAAAACACACTTTCATTGATGCTACTCAGCATTTATAGATATTTTGCCAACTTGCTGCTGGCCAAGTGGGCAAATGAAAACAGTAATCCAGATACACCCAGGAATGCATTCGTTCTAAGAGAGAGGGAGAGGGAGAGAGAGAGAGAATTTGCTTGTTGCCATGTTCCTTCATGCACTCAGTTGCTGACCTATTACTGCTATAGAGCACGGGTTTCTTAACCTTTGGGGGTCAGAACCTGTAAGAATCTTCCTGCTCTAGACCCTCACCTGAGAAAAACTTCTCCACACACCCATCTGCACAGTTTTAGCTTCAAGGTGGGAGGCAGTTTGCAGATCCCTTGAAAACCACCTCTGGGTCTCAGGTTACAGACACTTGCTTCATAGTCATTATTCTTAGTCCTCAATGGGAAGTCAGTGTCTGTTTTAGGAGTGTTGGAAAGCCGCAAATACTAGAAATCCCCTAACTTAATGTGCTGCCCCATATGTGTCTATTTCCATAAGTCAGTTGGTGACAACAGAAATGGCTATGTTTGCTTCCACTTGTGTAGAGCTGCTATTGACGGGCAGGAATGAATGAGCCTCGCCAGCTGTGGCCGGGGTCTGTTCTGATTAACCGGTGCCTGTATTTCAGCAGCTGCTACTAGTAAAATGTCTCTGACTCTCACACACGCCGCCGCCTTTAAATCTGTCCGCATTCCCAAAACAGACTCAGAGGGCTACCTCAGGAATAGCAATAGAGAACAAAGCGGCCTCCTCATCTGGTCTATTGCAGACAGTTCCAAACGCAGTACCAACTCCTGGAGAACCAGAAAGGCAGCTCGTTTCCTTCCTGCTCTCGCACTTTCCTTCCGAAGTAGCTTCAGGCTCCACAGAGGGGGGAGATCTAATGACACACAATGAACAGGAAGGAGGTGGGGGTGGTGCGTGTTGAGACTTTCTGCCTTGCATAACTTGGCCCTTAACTTTGACCCAAGTTATCACAGTACCCGTTTATCCACCGCTTCTGCTCCCTCATTCATTCATTCATTCATTCATCCACAAATGTATTTTGTATCCATCTAGTATTTTGCATAAAGGATGGGTGTTCTCGACACTGAAGATGCTAGGATGAACAGACAGATCTGCTCACAAGATGCTTCAAGTAGGGGAGGGGAGGGGGCACATTCACATTTACATCATTTATTTTCCCAACGTCCCTATAATTTCTCTGCTTCTTTTTAATCAGAAAAAAAAAAAAGTTATTAAAAAATAACCCAATAGCATCCTCCCATCCAGGCCCAGCAGTTAGGTTATTCCTGGTACTTTCCCCATCTTTTCCATAGCTCTGTGTGTGTGTGAACCAAACACAAAATGTAAGAACCATTCGGGCCCCTGGTTTGGACAGGGGCTCTGGGAGGCCGAGGGAAAGGACGCTGTGGGTCTCTGCGGGCTGTTCGGGGGTGGGGAACAGCGAGAGGCTCCCCAGCCCCCCAGCTCCAGGAAAGGGAGCTGGCGGTGTAGCTGTTTCTTGACTATCCCGGGAGTTTTAAAGAGACCTCAGGCCTTGGGACTGAAGGGCTCTTTGTTGAAAGAGTGTTTTCAAATTTAAATGAGCATTTATTGAGCCAAGTTGGACCAACTGGTCTTTTGAAGAATTCGGGGCTGTTGTAGAGGGAAATAAAGCTGGGGAGGCGCATCTGAGACGCTGAAGAGATGCCTGGGAAGGGTCTGGGAATAGAAACTCTCGTCTGGAGTGTCTGCCTTCTCCCAGCAGCGTCGGGGCCAAGACAGGCAAAGCGGCTGGCTCAGTTCCTTCCTTCTTTCTTGCCTGGTTTCCTTTTTTTTTTTTTTGTAATGAGCCTATCCTATCTCAGGTTTGGGCCACCGTGGTACTCCAAGAGAGCTGGTGTCTGAGGCTTTTAACGCCCTTTAGCATGTTCCGCTGGCGGTGGAGCACACCAGGCAGAGATGGACGTGCGGATCTTCTGTGCGGCAGCTGTAATACCTCAGACAGGCCCCGCAGCCCTGGGTGCCTGTGCTTCCTCCTCTCTAGAGGGAAAGAAGGATTACTTTCGCCTTGCTGAACTCCCGGGGAAGGAGGGAAGGCACTGTGAGACAGAAGTGTTATGAGTCATCATGGCCTGATTCTGGGAGCAATGTTCTTTCTGCATGACCTTCTTCCTATTTCTAAACACCAAAGACATTTCTTTAGGATGAATATTGCATCCGTATATGAATGCAAAGTGTGGAGATATAACAAAATACGAAGCCATTATGGTGAAGTGATAACTTTTTCCTTTTTTCCTCACCATTTTGTCCACCCGATCCCCTAGAGTGGTGTTTTAACCATTAAACTGGGTGGAGATCTAGGGACCTACGTGATCAACAAGCAGACCCCGAACAAGCAAATCTGGTTATCTTCGCCATCCAGGTATGTTCTGAAGTCAAAGTCTCTCGTTGTTCAGCTTGTTGGAAACGTGACATTGGGGACCACTGAAGAGGGTGCCCCCCTCCTGCTTCAGAGTCTGTCTAAGCGAACCTTTCCTGAGGTCTGACGGCACGCCTCCTTCTCAGGAGGAAAGTTTACTCTGGTTATGTGACTTCTGTCTGTTGATCATTTGGCTGCTGTAAGTGGATATTGGGTTGTGAACGAGATCTAAAGTGAAACGTTTATCACTTGTCAGAACCCGGCCTGGACAGTTTTTCTCTATTAAATCATTGCTCTGCTTTTCAAAAAGCCACTTTTGATATTGCAGCATCTGAACAAGCTGTACTTTGTCTTCAAAGCAAGTTAAAGTTTGACCTCTGGTTTGTTTTGAGCATCTCAGTTAAAGGTTAGTTGAATCCCATTTGCAGAGTTGAGCTGTGTGCTCTGTGGGGGTGGGAGAGTGTTTTACGCCGCTATTCCAGGCACTTAATTCCTGCTGCCTTTTCCATGGATGTGCTTTCAAATCTAGTGGGCTAAAAGGTTGTGTTGAGATGGCCTGTGCTGCATTATGCCCCCCTCATCCCAACCACATCTAGGGAGTACGTTATAATTCAACAAAAACAACTCCAGAAATCACTGTCATTTCTGATAAGCCCTTCATCACAAATTGATTGCTTTTTTAGCCTCTGCTCATTTGAAGTTGAGGGGTTTCACCCTGTGTGGGCCAGTTAGCCTGTTCTCTTTGGCCTCAAACAGTGGTCTCAGCCCTAACCGTGGCCACGCATGAGGGCCATCCATTCTTATCCTTCATCTTCAGAGGAACCAGTATGAGAAACTGGGTGGATCCGCTCAAGTCCAGCCATCAGCTCTGGGGATCTGTGGCTTTGTAAACACTGGGCAGGGCACCAGAAGCCACGGTGATGGCTCCACTAAAAGAATTCTTTGTTGTGTCTGAAAACCGAAAAGTCCATATCGTACTTGGACACACATACCAGCAACATGACCCTATCCCCGCCATGTTTAGAAGCATATACTTCTGGATAATAAATTCCTGGAAATTCCAAGTTGTACTATTTTTTTTAAATCTGTAATTCATGATAGAAATCTGGAGAGAAAATCTGCCAAGCAGACATTTTCTTTCTTTTTTTTTTTTTTTGATAAATATACTGTTAGTGATTTTAGAGAGAGAGGGAGGTAAAGGAGAGAGAGAGAGAGAGAAACATTAATGGGCTGCCTCCTGGGTACACCCCCTACTGGGGATCGAGCTCACAATCCAGGCATGTGCCCCAACCGGGAATCGAACTGTGACCTCCTAGTCCATAGGTCGATGCTCAACCACTGAGCCACACTGGCTGGGCTGTGTAACTATTCTTAAATAGAAAGACCCTGAGACAAGAAGTCAAATATATGCCTCATTAAACATTACTTTCTAGAGCTTCACTCCAGTCAGTGTTTTGGTGGCAACCTCTGTGGAATCAGTGTTTCTGCTAAAGCGTTGTCCTCGGGATGAGCTGTGTGTGTTTTGTCTCGTAGTGGCCCCAAGCGCTACGACTGGACTGGGAAAAACTGGGTGTACTCCCACGACGGCGTGTCCCTCCACGAGCTGCTGGCCGCGGAGATGACGGAAGCCTTCAAAACCAAACTGGACTTGTCTTCTCTGGCCTATTCTGGAAAGGACACTTGATGCCCAGCCCCGTTGGAAAGACAGTGGAAGCTGCAAAGCCAAGACCCAGCTTCCTTCTGCAGCCGAAAGTCTAGTTTGTTCCGGTCCTGCTTTTGAGGGCAGTTGCATTGTGGGTAACAGCTCTGGGAAAAGAATAGGTCACCTCCCACCCTACCTCTGACTTTGGATGATTAATTTCCATAGCGTTTTTGGACTTATTGTCTGATTCCCTCCCTCACGTGATACCCTGTATCTTTACAATGCCTGTATACCCATACCTATATATTTAACCTTGCAACAAAGAAAAATAATAATAAGGAAAAATTCTGAGAGGAGAAATGAATTGGCTTCACTATTTGTTCTTTGAAGGACTTCGTGAAAAACTGCATGAAGAGTGACTGGCTAAACTCACCATTGTCTCAAAATGAGACTCATTAAAGAGGGCTTCTAAGTGTTCCCACGCCTCTTGAAATCATAGACACTTAAGCCTGTTACTATTGAAGTGTCAGTGGCAACTCGGGAATTCTCAAACCGAAGACCATTCTCTTTGTGCTTTGTGTCTGCCAGGGTGTATGTAGCCTGCAAGGGGTGTCTCGGAGATATCGTGCTGTTTCTCCCATACGTACATATACAGGGTGTCCCAAAAAATGTATACACACTTTGAATAATTATTGATCCCAGTGGGTTAAATCTGAAAAGAAAGAAGCATCAACTGAGGCTATCAGCTGTTAAAGTGTGTATACATTTTTTGGGGGACACCCTGTAAATGCACATACACACATTTAAATATGTTTGAGTGTATGTATTCTTTTAATATATTTTTTTTTAATTTTAGGGTCAGTATAGAATCAGCTGCTGCAGCACAGGCCTGAGAATGCAAAAAGTCTCCCAAAGTCAAGAGCGGGGAAAGGCATCTCCATAAGCTCATAGATGTTGTATAATGAGGAAAGGGAGCCGAGGAGGCTCTTTGTAAATGGGGATGGGCCACCCAAATGAGAGAGGTGTTTGTGTTCATGCAAAGACACCTGGCTTACACTTGGCTCAACCCAAAGTGCTGTTTGTCTCTGGGCAAGATTCACATACTGGCTGGACCTCTGTTTTCCTGTGTGTTAGGTGAGACAGGTGGGTTAGATAGAGTATAGTGGATTCCCAGTTCAGACAGCCAGCATTCCTGTCAGGCAACTTAACAGGCTAGCTCAATTATCTCTGCTAGGCGAGGGGATGACAGGAACCATTTTTTTTTAAGCTTTAGAATAAAATACATGATTATTAGGATTATTTGAATGTCCACTGAATTCATGTTCAAATAATAACCTTTATTGTGCCCTGACTGTGCTAATATGCTATAGACTGAATGTTTTTGTTCCCCTAAAATTCATATGTTGAATCCTAATCCCCAAAGTGATGGTATTAGGAGGTGGGGCCTTTGGGGGTGATTAGGTCTTACGGGGTGAGCCCCCGTGAATGGAATCAGTCCCCTTATCAAAGAGGCCCCAGAGAGCTCCCTCACCCTTTCTACCATCGGGGGCACAGCAGCCTGTGAACCAGGCACTGAGTCCGCTGGGACCTTTAGCTCAGACTTCCCAACCTCCACAACTGGGAGAAACAAATTATGTTGCTTGTTAACATCCAGTTTATAGTGTTCTGTCATAGCAGCTTGAATGGACTAAGACGGCCTGCAACACCATATGACCTTATTTTGATACTTTCAGGAACATTAACACTCATCTAAAGTTATATCCATTATTTTCTTACTAAAGAAAGATTTATTTATTTATTTTATATTTTATTGATTTTTTACAGAGAGGAAGAGAGAGGGATAGAGAGTTAGAAACATCGATGAGAGAGAAACACCGATCAGCTGCCTCCTGCACACCCCCCACCGGGGATGTGCCCGAAACCAAGGTACATGCCCTTGACCGGAATTGAACCTGGGACCCTTGAGTCCGCAGGCCGACGCTCTATCCACTGAGCCAAACCGGTTTCGGCGAAAGATTTATTAATAAAACAATGTAAACAGCCCTAGCCAGTTTGGCTCAGTGGATAGAGCATCAGCCTGCAGACTGAGAGGTCCAGGGTTCAATTCGGGTCAAGGGCATATGCCCAGGTTGTGGGCTCGATCCCCAGTAGGGGGTGTGCAGGAGGCAGCAGATCAATGATTCTCATTGTTTCTATCTCTCCCTCTCCCTTCCTCTCTGAAATCAATAAAAATATATTAAATAAATAAAGCACTGTAAACAAATGCTCAATGGGTATTAAAGTATTTCTTTTTTCAGAAAGAACATTATTGTTTAGTTTGGTGGAAATTTTGAGTGTGATAGGTTAGAATCAATGAGAATATAAAATCATTTGTGGCCTGGCTGGTGTAGCTCAGTGATGGGGTGTTGACCCATGAACCAAGAGGTCACCAGTCTGATTCCAGGTGAGGGCACATGTCTGGGTTTTGGGCGGGATCCCCAATAAGAGGTGTACAGAGGCAACCAATCGATGGTTCTATCTCTATCCCTCTCCCTTCCTCTATCTCTCAAATCAATTAAAAAACATTTTTTAAAAATCGTGTGGTGTGTGTGTGTGTTTTAGTCTTATTTTAATGAAAGTTTCATTGTACCTCACTTGGAACTCAGTTAAATGGCGCATTCATCTATCTGGACACAACATAAAACTTAAGAGGTATTAATCAGGTGCCCTAACATGAAAAGGGGAGTTAGGGAATCGGTGCTCTTGATGCTTTCCTTATGGGCCAGCCTTTCAGGCCTATTTACTGTTACTTCCCACACAATTCTAACTGGTTTGATGATTTAGTTTCTAAGGCCCTGGGAGAGTCCCATGAAGTCAGTGAAAGGGCTGCAAGCACAAGAACGGCCACCAGGGGGCAAATAAAATCCTGCTCTGACAAGCAAAGGAAAAGCACGCAATGGGGTGCCAGTAGCTTCCCTCCTGCCCCCCTTAGACCCCTAGACCATCATAGTTACTGTGCCAACCATGCAAAGAATGAGTTTTCAGGAAAATGTTGTAAGCATTCAGTATAACAACAAAGGCAAGAAAATGGGTAATATAATTTTATTTTTTTAAATATATTTTTACTGATTTAGGAGAGAAAGGGAGAGGGGGAGAGAGAAACATCAATGATGAGAGATAATCATTGATTGGCTGCCTCTTGCAGGCCCCACACTGGGGATTGAGCCCGCAACCTGGGCATGTGCCCTGACCAGGAATCAAACCTTGACCTCCTGGTTTATAGGTCGATACTCAACCATTGAACCACACCACCGGGCATGTGTAATATAATTTTAGAAAGCTTTCAGTTTCGTTTAGCTTCCTGAGTGGATATACCTTTAACCACTGGAAAATAAAACTATCTAGAATGACTTCTAAATCTCTCTCTGAAGATACAGAGAAGAACTGGGGTGTAGAAAAGAGAACCTGAGGTTTTTGAGGGTTTTTTTAATCAGAATTTTAAAAAAATTAATCCAAACTCTCACTTGGTTATTGACACTAGCCTCAGTTTCCTTACTTGTACAATGGAGAGGTCTAATTTGCAGTGCCTGGGCCCACATGCAAAACACTCGGTACATGAAAAATACTGTTATCATATGTGCAGCTTAATTTCATATTCAAATGTGGATTTTTCCCATGAAGTATTATTTATGACATCCTCTTCTCACCTCAAACTTAGTCAAAATGCTCATTTTGAGACCTTGGGGATGGATTCTGTTCCCATAGAACAATCTCTCATGCTCCCTACAATGCTAATTGGCACTCCCTCTTCTGCATAGCTTCTAGAAACAATTTGGCCAAATTTAAGTTTGACCGTTTGTATTAAATAGCAGGTTTACACTAAGTTTCTCAAGCGATACCTGCTCCCAAATCCTAATAGCCCCATTACCACCTTTAAAGCAAGACCATGTTTATAAACGTGACATTTGTGCAGATGGTTTACACAAGGTTGCCAAGGAAAGCTGGTTCCCCACCCTCAAGGAATGCACTAAGATTCAAGTTTTAGGTTGTGTCCAGTTGAATTCTTGGCATGGATTTATCTTTTGCAAATGAAAACACCTACATACCAGACGGGAAGGAAAGGCACAGGTATGACATTTCATGTAAATTGACCCTGCTGTTCAAAACTATGACTTTATGATAGCCTTACTTTGTATAGCTATGTTAGAGTAAGAAATGCCTTAAAATGCTTTGTTTGACTTCATTAGCCATGACATTCTGAGGGTCCCAATCAATGGCCCCTCTGGAATACGTAAACCTGAGATCATTTATATCCTATGTCTGCTGCAGAAACAGAGCCTGCGCTCACACAGTCCATCTTCTCTGGATGCATTATTTAAGAAAGAGAATGTACTTCACCTCCTGGCAAAGTGGTTAGAAAGGGAATGTACTTCAACATAATGACACATGCACAGCAAACAGCATATCCAGCAGTGAAACACTGAGATCCTTTCCTCTAAGACCAGGAACAAGACGATGATGCTCACTTTTGCCACTTTTATTCAACATAGTATTAGGAGTCCTAGCCAGAGGAACTAGGCAAGAAAAAGAAATAAAATGTATCCAAATCGGAAAGGAAAAAGTAAAACTGTCACTGTGCAAATGACATGAGGTTATATACAGAAAACCCTAAAGACTCTACCCAAAACTGTTAGAACTTACAAATGCATTCATTAAAGCTGCAGGACATAAAATCAATATTCAAAACTCTGTTGTGTTTCAATACACTGAACTATCCAAAAGACCAATTAAGAAAACAATCCCATTTACAATAGCATCCAAAAGAATAAAATACTCAGGAATAACTTTAACCAAGGAAGTAAGAGACCTGTACACTGAGAACTATAAGACATTGATGAAAGAAATGGAAGATACAAATAAATGGAAAGCTATTCCATGCCCATGAATTGGAAGAATTAATATTGTTAAAATGTTCATGCTACCCCAAAGTGATCTACAGATTCATCGCAATCCCTATCAAAATTGCAATGGCATTTTTCACAGAAAGAGAAGCAATCCTAAAATTTGTATGGAACCACAAAAGGCCCCAAGTAGCAAAGCAATCTCGAGAAAGAAAAACAAAGCTGGAGGCCTCACACTTCCTGGTTTTAAACGACACCACAAGGCTATGTCAGGACATCATGGTGTTGGCATAAAATAGACATGTAGATTAATGGAACAGAATTGAGAGCCCAGAAATAAAACCACACCTATATGATCAATTAATTTATGACGAAGAGCCAAAGTGGGTATAGAGGGAATGTAACTCAACATAACAAAGGCCATGTATGACAAACACTCAGTGATTATACAACAGGAAAAATCGTCTTTTAATAAATGGGCCTAAAAAATCTGTACAGCCACACGGGAAAAAATGAAACTGGGCCCCTATCTTATTATACCATATACAAAAATCAACTCAACATGAATTAAGGATGTGAACCTAAGACCTGAAATTATAAGACTTCTAGAAAAAAACAAGTGGCTAAGCTTCTTGATATCTCTTTTGGCAATAATTTTGTGTTTTGGAATTCACATCAAAGCAAAAGCAACAAAAGCAAAAATAAACAAGTGGAACTACATCAAACTAAATAGCTTCTGCACAGCAAAATAAATCAGCAACAAAATTAAAAACAAGATGCGAAATTGAAGAAAATATTTGCAAACCACCTATCGAATGGGTTAATATACAAAATATATAAGGAACTCATACAATTCAATAGCAAATAAATAACCCAATTAAAAGCAGCGGACCTACATAGACATTTTTCCAAAAAGACATACAAATGTCCAAAAGGTACATGAGAAGGTGCTCAATATCACTAATCATCAAGGAAATACAAATCAAAGCCACAAGGAGGTATCACCTCACATCTGTTAGAATGGCTATCATCAAAAAGATGGGAAAAAACAAGTGTTGGAAAGAATCTGGAGAAAAGGGAACCCTCATGCATTGTTGGTGGGAATATAAATTGGTAGAGCCACTATGGAAATCAGTATGGGGATTCCTTAAAAAATTATAAATGGAACTGCCTTATGATCCAGCAATTTCACTTCTGGATATATATCTAAAGAAAATAGAAAGAAAGGAAGGAAGAAGGAAGGAAAGAAGGAAGGAAGGAAGGAAGGAAGGAAGGAAGGAAGGAAGGAAGGAAGGAAGGAAGGAAGGAAGGGAGGGAAGGAGGGAGGGAGGGAGGGAGGGAGGGAGGGAGGAAAGGAGGAGAAAGAAAGAGAAAGAAAGGTAAATCATAATCTCAGAGATATATCTGTACCCCATGTTTATTCAGCATTATTTACAATAGCCAAAGGGTAGAAACAACCTAAACACTAATGGGTAACTAGATAAAGAAAATGTGGCATACAGGCAGTCCTCGGGTTACGTCGGAGATCCATTCCTACAACCTAATGCGATTTTCGCTGTAAGTCGGAACCCACCTACATAAGCACCTACGTCACTCACATGAAGCACATACGCAGCAGTAATGAAGTGAAACAGTAAAAAAAAAAAAAAAAAGTAAAAGAAAGATAACAATTCCTGACCTTTACTTGTGTTAAATAAATAATAAAAATACATAAAGCACCTATGTACATACGTCGAAATGACGGAACTTCTTTTTTTAGTAAATAAATGGGAGCTGGTGACGTAACCAGGAAACGACCTAAGTTGAGTCCAACGTGACCCGAGGACTGCCTGTATGTATAAATACTATTCAGCCTGAATAAAAAGAAAGAAATCCTGTCATTTGCAACAACAAAGGAAAACCTGTAGGGCATTATGCTAAGTGAAATGAGCCAGACAGAGAAAGATAAACATTACATGGTATCACATATATAATAAATCTAAAAATAAATAAATATAACTTAAAAAAATTCAATACAGTAGAAGTGTGGTTGCCAGGGCCTAGGGGGAGTGGTAAACAGGGAGAGATTGGTAGGAGAGTACAAACTTTGTGATAAAATAAAGAAACAGATTGTTTCCATTCTTATAAAGATGAAAAATCAGAATCAGACTTTAAGCCAATAAACCAGAACAGATTCACTGAACTATTTACTGAAGATTTCTTTTTTTTTTTTCTTTTTTTTCTTTTTTTTTTTTTTCTGAAGATTTCTTTAAACTGCTGAGGAAATCACCTGTACCTGGCAGGAAAATTGGCTCCCAAAGACTTTCTTCATAAAGTATTATGTCTCCCATCTGCCCTTCTAAGAGCCCATTCTTCTTTTATAAAAATCATTTACTCTCCTCTAAGTAGCCTAATCCCCATCTTCTTCCCTGATGAAGATGCTATATAAGCTCACAAATCTCACTGCCTTTTGGGAAACTCACTTTTTTCCTGAATGTCCGCGTGTGTTATAGAATAGTAAGAAGCTAGGAAAGTTCCAGGACAAGCGGAATAGGGAAACTGAGACAGACAGTTAAACAGCAGTTTGCAGCCACCTAGTAAATCCTATCTTCCTGAAGCCAAGGACACTTAAGAGCAAATGGTTTGCTTCTCCTCCCAAACCAGAGGGTAAATACCTTCAATCACCCTACTCAGGGAGACAGATAACAGAAATCCAATTAGTGCCAACCACACCCACGGCAGATAAATTAAGAGAATAAACCTCATTTGGGCACATTAGCATAAAGCTGGTTAATAATCTATTGATTCTCCCCTAAGATCGCCCCTCAACACCCAGCCTTTAAAACCCCGGAAAATGAAGTTCCCAGAGCAAGCTCTCTCCCTCCAGAGAGCACATCCGAGCAATTCCCTTCTCCCTCCCCTTCCCCCACAGGCACTTATCCCCTAACCTCTCAGAGACCCCACAAGATTTGCAACTAGGGGAGCAGCAGGCAGCGGCAGTTCATCCGGGCTCACCCCCTGACCCTGCCTCCAAGACCCCCTTTTCTCTGACTTCCCAGTGAGCCCAAGCAGCCAGCCTAGGCTGTCCTGTTGCTTCTTCTATGCCCTTCTTTGTTTCACTGTCCTAGGTGTGCTTTTGCTTCAGCCAATAAATCCTTTTTTAAACAAATATTTATTTTATTGATTTTTTACAGAGAGGAAAGGAGAGGGATAGAGAGTTAGAAACATCGATGAGAGAGAAACATTGATCAGCTGCCTCCTGCACACCCCCCACTGGGGATGTGCCCGAAACCAAGGTACATGCCCTTGACCGGAATTGAACCTGGGACCCTTCAGTCCGTAAGCCGACGCTCTATCCACTGAGCCAAACCGGTTAGGGCATCCAATAAATCCTTGCTTGCTTTTCTACACTGTCTCTTGATTGAAATGTTTCCTTCAAGAAGACAAGAACCAAGGTCTCCTCCACTCACCACTCAGTGGTCACACATGCACATGATACTAAAGACTAATAAATTTCTCTCCTGTTCATCTGCCTGCTATTGTCAGTGTATTTCATGGACCCAGCCATCAACCCAGGAATGGAGAGGGAATGTCTTTCCTCCCCTACAGTAGTATACAGAGTAGTTTCTCTGCTTTAACAATCCTCTGTGCTCTGCCTCTATAACCATCAGGGGTCCTGATATATATATATAAAGTTTGGGAATGTGGGGGAGAAACAAACTTTCCTCTATCCTGAAGGTTCTCTGGCTGGTTTAATAATCAAATAAACATGAGACAGATTAGCAAAAGAAAATAAACACATTCAATGCATACAGGGTGCACAAAAGTAGGTTTACAGTTGTGATACAAGCACATAATACAATAATTAATAAATAATAAAACAATAAACTGTGTTTTGAACCTACTTTTGCCCACCCCTATATGTATGGGAACCCCACATACCTAAGAGAGTCAGGGACCCCACAGGTAGGGGAGGCTCAGAGGCAGAAAGGAGGTGGGAGGTATATAAGACATCCTGAGCTAGGGATGAGGTAATGCACCTGGGGTCGTCAAGGGGTCAATGCAAGGAGTTAAGAACAGATGTTTAGTAAACAGAAGTTTGCCCTCCCCTATTTGATAGGTCAAAGAAGTTATCTGCGAGAATAGCTTATTGCCCCATTAGTTCTTCTAGGTCAGTGGTTCTCAACCTTTCTAATGCCGCTACCCTTTAATACAGTTCCTCATATTGTGGTGACCCCCAACCATAAAATTATTTTCGTTGCTACTTCATAACTGTAATTTTGCTACTGTTAATGAATCGTAATGTAAATATCTGTGTTTTCCGATGGTCTTAGGCGACCCTGCTAGCGGTTCTCAACCTGTGGGTCCGATGGTCTTAGGCTCTATAGCAGCGGTTCTCAACCTGTGAGTCGCGACCCACAGGTTGAGAACCGCTAGCAGGGTCGCCTAAGACCATCGGAAAACACAGATATTTACATTACGATTCATTAACAGTAGCAAAATTACAGTTATGAAGTAGCAACGAAAATAATTTTATGGTTGGGGGTCACCACAATATGAGGAACTGTATTAAAGGGTCGCGACATTAGAAAGGTTGAGAACCACTGTTCTAGGTAGTTAAAGGAGAGGCAGAAGTTTCTCTTGAGCCTGTAGCTAAAGTTGCCTTTTAGCTCAAACAATCTGCATATCACAGAGGCACATCTTGGGGTGGCTTGTTCTGAACACCACTATGCTATCCCACTAGCGACCCCCAAATCCCACCCTGATTTCCTGAATTTCTAGAATTGGCCTAAGACTCCAATGCCAGACCCTCACGGGCCCCTCAAAGCACCTCCTAGCTGTCATCAAGAACCCTCTCCCCATCTGAACTTCTCATTTTTTCCTCCCCTTTTAAGCGCCTTGTGGTCCTTTCATCCAATAAGTGCCTCACTGCTTCCTCCAGATCTAGTAGCCAGTCCTTTGAAACCCAAAGGCACCCTTCTGTAGGGCGCAGGGGCTGGAGGGGAGGAGAGAAGAGCCTTCTCGTTCACATGTCCTCTGGACACGCTAGCTACAAAATAATGGGCTTCTCCAAGGGTGCCACGCCTTTATCCTAACCTGATGTGTGCCCAGCCCTGGGCGAAGGAAGTAGGGAGCAGGAAAATGAATCTGGCCCCCTGCTCTGGGCTGGGGCATCCGGGTGGGGAGGGGCTCCAGCTTAGGTTGGGTCCTGACCTTGCTTCTGATAAGGGCCTCCAGCCTCAGTAGGCTCAGGGTTTGAAAAGCCAGGCGGCAGGAGGGGTCTTTCAGTGGTTTTAGAAAAGAAGGAGGGGAAAGCTGAAAGACTGCAGGGCACCATACAAACATCGCGGCGGACACCCTTCCAGACACAGCCTCGTCCCTTCACAGCTCACCCTCCTCATCTTTGTGGTTTGTGAGCACTGTGTGACTCAGGAGGCAACTCCAGCTCCCGGTCTGGCAGCCTTTCCTTCTCCCAGGAATTCTTTTTTTTAATCCTCACCCGAGGATATTTACTTCATTGACTTCTAGAGAGTGTGTAAGGGAGGGAGGGAGGAGGAAGGGCAAGAGAGAGAAACATCCACGTGAGAGAGACACATCCATAGGTTGCAGGAGCTAGGGAATCTGCAACCGAGGTATGTGCCCTTGACCAGGAATGTGTCCTTGACCACAAATCGAACCCGTGACCCTTAGGTCTGCAAGCCGAAGCTCCAACCACTGAGCAAAACGGGCCAGGGCACTCTCAGGATTTTTTCACCAGTGTTTAAGGAAGTTTTGCCTAAACCACCCCACGCCCAAGGTAAAAAAAAAAAAAAAGTGCAAGATATCCAGAAGGAAAACTAAAACTCCAGGGGCAGAACAGAAATCCACATCTTTGACCAAGCTCCCAGTAGGTTCCTGTGTTTACTAAAATCTGAACCCTGCAGCAGGAGGGAAATCAATGGCCTTCTAGAAGCTGAGAGGTTCTTTGGAAACCAAGGAAGAGGGTGTGTGCAAAAAGGAGGAGAATCGATCATTCCTTTCTTCCTGCTCAGAGGGGGTAGCGGGTGCTGAGGGCAGTATTTCCTGCAGCCACTAGCCTCCTCTGGGGAAAGGAAGTGGTCCAGCAGGGAGGAGACGGAGGAAGTTGGAACTAGGCTTTACTAATATCCCTGCCTCGCCCGTCATCCCCTTTTCACTTCCCCTGAGACTGGCACTGGGATCCAGAAAACCCCCAGAGGTGGGAGGCTGGGCAGGCGGCCACTTCTCTTTGGGCTCCAGGGGTGTGTCAGTGACTGAGAGACCTGACCGAACAGGAATTTGCTAGGGCAGCTTGAAAAGGAGGGGCGATTCCCAGGGGCTCTGGGAAGCAGGTCAATACTGGGAAGGCGGGGGACTCCCTGTAGAAAGCCTTCAGGGCTGTGCTTGGCTGCAATCCTACGAATACATTCTTCTCTAGGATCGGATACACGAGTTTAGAAGACAGGCCATTAAAATAAAATAAACTGTATTAATAATATTCGTAATCATGAGTGTCAGTAGTGTTGAAATGTTTCTGGAACCCTTTTCTGAGTTGCCTAATGCCCAGAGAAGGAAAATAACCGTGTTTAGTAGCCATAAATTATAGGATCAGCACACATAGCTAGTGAGATGATGAGCTAGGGCTTGCAAATGGGTTTTGTTTTGGCCCTTCTAATTAGATGTTTGGATGTGTGTGTGTGTGTGTGTGTGTGTGTGTGTGTGTGTGTGTATATATATGATTTCATGACCTTTTTTTTTTTTTTTTTTTTTGCCTCTGGCTCTTCCTGATTTAAAAAAACCCAAAACTTTAAAGAGGTAGGAAGTGACATACACGCTTGATGGATCTGTGTTTATGTTTTTAAAAATTGGCTTAGTAAATTTAACTGAGACAAGGAAACTGTTAAGGGCAGTGTTTTTACCTTTATTTCTCATTTATTCAACTGACTTTTATGATTTCCTACTTGATCCAAGCCACATGCTAGGGTACAAAGGTGAACAAACACATTCCTTCCCCTCAAGGAAGTCATGGTCTCCTGGAAGAAGTAGAAAAGTATACAAAAAAATGGAAAGTAAACGAATAAGATGTACTGTGAAAAGAGTGTGTGCTATAGGCCTACAGAGACGATCTTGTATTTATACAAGCATGTGTGAGAGGGCTTTTTGAATTGTAAAAGGTAGTACAGTGTGAAAACGGTTCTGCATCTCGGGTTTGTGAGTTTGTTGTTTGTTTTCCTGTACTCTATACCCTGGGGATCATTCTACCTAGTAGCTGTGCATTTTATATAGATGGATCCTCTGGTCCTAAGCAAGTGGTGGGTAGGAGGAATGGAACAGTAGAGAATGCGCTAGGTAGCAGAGTAAGGAAGGGGGATTCCTGTTGTATTCTTTTCAAGGCTTTGACACCTGGTTGGGAGTGGGAGGTATCCAGCCTGGTGCCCCATCCATCTAGTGATTTCACTCACCCTCTTGTTACTGGCATTGGGATTCTTGGGGTTCCCCAAGATAGAAATTGAGAACAAACCCCAGAGAATTTTTCAGATTTTATTACACTTAAGCTTGAGCACCAGGGAGGCAAGGAAGGGCCTCTGAACTGGCTGGGGGCTCGCTCTGCTGGCTGCTTTTTAAGCTGGGGACGAAGCTAGCTTGTTTAAAAAGGCGGGCTTTTGGAAAAAGACAGGCGTGTGGAATTTTTCATGTCAGGGTACGAAAAGCAAGCCGTCAGAAAGGAGATAAAATTTTGCTTTTTTTTTTTTTTTTTTTTTTTTTAAAGCAGGGAGTGGAGAGCTGATGACATGTTTAGGTCCGTTTAACCCATGTTCCTTCTGGCCACCTGGTCTTCACTTGGCTTCCTGGCCACCAGGTTTTTCCCCATTTCTAGGCCCAAGTGACTATGCCGTCTGGAGCAAGGTGCTCTTTAGATGATTCTAGGGGAGCATCTGCTCCATGCCTTGCTCTTGGCTTTGGAGTCATTCCTTGGCTTGTAGCTGCATCCCTCGAACCTGGACCTCCATTGTCACACTGATACAGCTGTAATTAACCCAGTTCTTAGCCAACTGGAAAGGAGCAAAGGCAAGGCCAAATATAGTTATTTGTGCAGCTTTGCCAGGAAGCTGCCTTGTAACACTCTCCAGGGTACCACCAGCCCATTCCCTGCAGATCGATGCGGGGAGGGACTAGACAGGGAAAGAATAGACGCATGCCCAGTAAAGTCTGGGTGAGGGAAGGCACGTTGTCAGTCACAGCTGGGAACAGGTCATTGGCCAAAGCAGGCATGGCCACTGCAAGCATCAGAAGATTTGAGACATTTAATCTTCTAAACCAAGGAGTTTGCTCTTTGCGCTCTTGCCTCTTGGGTCACGTGCTCTAGCCTCTTGTGTGCTTAGTCTCTTGGCTCGTGGCTTGTCGGGGGTCTCGAGCTCCTGCATTCGTCCACGTGGCTCATGGCCCTGAGGACCCCACACAATGGACTGATGGACTGCAACTAGCCTGATGCTAAACCAGACCCAGCTCCCTCCTGGAACGGAAACTTTGGGCACTGGCTTGGCGTCTAGCTCTACTGAATCCCTGGCTGCACATCTCCCAGGACTGGATTAAGGGAAATGCGGCTTTGGAAACTCAGGGTTGTAATCCCACTCAAATCAAAATCACGCATCGTCCCATGCATGTATCAGAAAATTATTTTTCTCGCGATATCGTAAGGACCCCACTCCCACTAGCAACAGAGAAGACCATCCAGGCCAGGCGTCCTCAAACTACGGCCCGCGGGCCACATGCGGGTGTTTTTGCCGTTTTGTTTTTTTACTTCAAAATAAGATATGTGCAGTATGCATAGGAATTTGTTCATAGTTTTTTTTAACCTATAGTCCGGCCCTCCAACGGTCTGAGGGACAGTGAACTGGCCCTCTGTTTAAAAAGTTTGAGGACCCCTGATCCAGGCATTTCTCCATTAATAACATGGTTTTCTTCCCTCTCATTCCCTTTGTCTTTACGTGGCCATTTTCTTATAAGGACACCAGTCATATTGAATTAGGTGCTCACCCTCCTACTCCGGTAGGACTCATCTGAATTCTATTATCTCTGCAATGACTGTATTTCCAAATAAGTTCATATTCTGAGGTACTAGGGTTAGGACTTCAACACATTTTTGGGGGAGGACACAATTCCACCCATAACAACTCCCTCCACCCAAATATCACAAAACTCTAATTACTTGGTCTTGACTCAACGTTTTAGAAATATAGGAGTACTAAAGTTTCTGTTTCTATAACGTTTGCCATATACATTTGTAATCAAAGCAATAAATAAACAAACAAAATATTGCCAATTGTAGAGTCCTCTGGTAATTAGTGCTCTGTTAGAGTTACTTCTGAACAGTAAGAAAGGGGGCACTTTTTCATTTTCTTCACTTGTACTTTCCTGGATTGCTTGTTGTTGTTTTTCTTCAATTAGTCATATAAGTTTTATGTTTTGACAATTAATGTTGGATCTCGATTTTCAGAGAAATGAAGGGGACCAGGTTCTTCTGTTTGTGCCGGGAAGATGGTCACGAGGAGCCGAGCCACCGGGACGGGAAGGGACATGCGTGGAGCAAAGTAGAGCACAGCCAGAGAAGGCGCAGTGCGGCCAGGCCGGGGAGGGGAAGGGGGGCTCTGCAAGTAGCTGAGAGGTTCTCCACTCCAGCAGCTTCTCACGTGAGCCCCACGGGTTCTACGGGAATAAAGGAATTCTGTGGCCAGGGAAATCTGGGACACTCAGCTCTCCCTCTCCCCCTCTTGAAAAGTTACAGTGCAAACACCTGAAAAACCCTCCAGTGGAGAAGCCTGTCTAGTTCAGAATGTCCCAGATATCTGGGTTCAGAACCCTTTTTGGGGAGCATCTATTGCGTCTATTAACACGGGTGTTTTTGTCTGCTCTTGTCCAAATCTTATTTTATAACTAAAAAAGTTGAGGCCCAGAGAGGTGAGCTGAAGTTACACAACCAGTCACAGGCAAAGCTAGGACAAAACCCAATGCTCCTGGTCATTGATTCGTCACACCTGTCACCCAACCTGCATTTCTTCCTGCTCAGGGGGGAGGACTGGGAAGGGAAAGATGAGTAGGCTATCCCCATTGAATTCAGGAAAGCTAAACTGAGAGAAATCTACACTAATAAAAGAGAAACATGCAAATTAACCATCACTCTGCTACACCCACTAGCCAATCAGGAGGGAATATGCAAATTAGAAGGACAAACATGGCGGCCGCCCAGCTGCTCCAGGTGCGGAGTGGTCGGTTGGGGCAGGACGCCTGCTATGTGGGCAGGGAGGGCGCGAAGGGATCTACCAGAGCGGCACTCTGGCAAAACGAAGACGAAGACTGCAGACTTCGGGGTCTGCAGCAAAGACCAAGACAGCAATCTCCAGCCGGGGTCTGCAGCAAAGAGGAAGATGGCAGACTCCAGCTGGAGCCTTCAGCAAAGACGAAGAAGGCAGATTCCAGCCGGAGCGAAGGCCTGGGTCCCGGGTGCCGGAGGAAAACCGGTGCTGGAAGCCAAGAGAAGGGAAGGCCTATTGCACGAATATCTTCATGCAGTGGGCCTCTAGTAGAAGTATATTGTTTTAGACTATTGTTTTTGTTGTTATTTTTGTTTTGTTTTTAATTTTGCTATGATAATTCTCAAGTAACTTATACTAATTTAAGAAAATATTTCTTTCAGAAGCTACTGTATTAGAGAGGCTGTTCACGACGCTATCAAAAAGAGCTCCACCGGAACTCTCGGTTGCTCCTTCATAATCTAGAAATCAGCCAGGTCTGTGCGTGAGAAAGTGCAGCTGGCACATGGAGCCTCTGCTTTATCTCCATCTAATCCCCCACCAGCCACTGCTAGGATCCTTCCATGGCAGACAGGTGCCTGTGGTGAGGTGGACCAGACCAGGGGGCCGCCTGGGGTCAAAACTGATTTCTCTCTCCACACCGACGCAAAGGCAAACACCAACAAGACTCCACCTTCCTCACTTTCAGGACCCAGTTATCAGGGCCCTCTTTCCAGGTGAGGACACACCGGAAACACCTGCCTGGTCGCCTCCCTCAGGAATTCCCCAGGCCTACGACTCAGTCAGGAGAACCACACAGGGCCTCTTCTCCCTCTGCCCACGGGCACCTGCCATGAAGTCACAGTTGGCACCGCTGTGTTCTGGCCTGACCGCCACCAGCACCCACACCGAGAGCTGAGAAACAACAGACAGAGTCTAAATGTGTTGAGTGTAATGTCCTGGAGGCACACCTAACAAGGAATTCCAGCACCACCACACTCCTCTCAACGCTGACAGTTGGGAAGAGACGCAGAGGCTTACATGACTATGATCAAAAGCCCCAAATAGTGCTGGAACGGAGACTTCAAATAAAGGACCAGAGGAGCACAAGCAAAGTAGCAATGGCTTTTGTTTGTTTGTTTCTTTGTTAATCCTCACCAGAGGATATTTTTCCATTGATTTTTAGAGAGAGAGGAAGGGAAAGGGAGAGACAGAAACACTGATGTGAGAGAGACACGTGGATTGGTTGCCTCCCAAATGAGCCCCCACCAGGGCTGGGGATCGACTCTGCCACTGAGGTATGAACCCTGGACTGGAATGGAACCTGGGACCCTTCAGTCCACAGGCTGACGCTCTATCTATTGAGCCAAACCAGCTAGGGCAGCAATAGCTTTTGATTCAGGGGAAGATTGGAGGAGAAGGCCTGAGGGATGAGTACAATAGCTAGCAACTGGTGGAGAGGGTGGAGGATAAAGGCACTCCTGAAGGGGTAAGCTGTGGGGAGAGAGGGGGCCTTCTGGATGAGGGAGGGATCTGAGCAGAGGAAGACTGTGGATCGCATACAGTATGTAAAAAGCCACAGCTACTGCCCTGGCCGGGTGGCTCAGTTGGTTGGAGCATCATCCCTCACACCAGAAAAGGTTGCGGGTTCAATTCCTGGTCAGGGCACATACCTAGGTTGTGGGTTTGATCCCCAGTGTTTTTGGGAGGCAACTGGTTGATGTTTCTTTCTCTCTCTTTCTCCCTTCCTCTCTAAAATCAATAAAACATATTCTCAGGTGAGGATTAAAAGAAAAAAAGCCACGGCTACTTTGAGGAATTTGTTGTTGTTGTTGTTACTCATGGTGTTGGTTTATGATTGTTATATTAAGTCTTATATGAGACTTTGGCATGCTGAGAAATCAGGAAGTTATTACTCATAGTTAATCTATGTATGTGACATTCTGTGGAGTATGGGAATGACATCAGATCCATGTCTTAAAAAGGTAACCCAGATAACTCTAGGGTCAATGTTTAGGATGAAGTGGGTTAGATGGAGAGGAATTACAGGTGGGAAAACTAGTTGAAGACCTAGCTTATTTGCTTGCTTCCATTCATCCCTTCAGAAAATCGTTAGGAGTTTTTACATCGTAACAGACACTGTTCTGGGTGTTGCAAATGTAAGAGTGGAGAGAACAAAGGAAACACCTGCTCTCCCGCGTGTCTTTTCTTCTGGGTGGGATGCAGGCAGTAGGCATATGGATCTACAGTATCTGGGATTGATAAGTGCTAAGAAGGAAAAGGAAGCAAGTGAGAAGGGTGGAGAATCCTGGGTGCAGCTCTTGCTCTTTTTTAAAATTATTATTTTGGTGAAATATACACAACACAAAATTTTTTAAGCGTACAATTCAATAGCATTAAGTACATTCCTGTTGTATGACCATGACCACCATCCATCTCCAGAAATTGGGTAGAACTCTTTTTAAAATATATATTTTTTTATTGATTTCAGAGAGGAAAGGAGAGGGAGAGAGAGAGAGATAGAAACATAAAAGATGAAAGAGAGTCATTGATTGGCTGCTTACTGCACATCTCCTACTGGGAATCAAGCCTGAAACACAGGCATGTGCCCTGACAGTTCAGGGCTAAGCACAAGATCTTAATTCTGGCGAGGATTTGGTATCTGTCCCGCGATCCTGCACCAAAGAGTACATGGTGGTTGTGAATGCAAATTTTTGAGGATGTGAAGTCTACTGAGTTTCCTTTTTGAGTTATAGGACTCTCTTCCGTCAGATATGGGGAAGGACTCCTGAGTTTTCTTTGGAATGCCCTTTGGCCTGTGGGTATGGGTTTCCCCTGAGAGGAGCAATTAGTCCATTCCATTGTTCTGGGGACAGAGGACAACAAGGAAATATCCATACTATCTCCTCTATGGGGACAACAGAAATACCTTTAGACCTTAATCCATTCATCCACTCTAATAGCTTTATCCTCCATGAAACCTTCATGTGCCTGGAGTCTGCACGTGACTCCTGCTCAATGAAAGATCCCAATCATGCTCCTGACTTATTTTGGATATTTGAAAAGTGAGCTTGCTGTGGTAACACGTATAGCAGTCACAAAAACAAGTCCTATGTAAAGGGAATTAGGCAATGCACAAAGGGGGAAAGGTGTTCTCCTTATAGGTGTTCTTCTCATTTGCCTTCCCTGGAAACTTGCAGAAACTGGCGTTGTTTGCCTTAGGTGGATGCTTGTTTTCTTACGATATGAAAAGCAGGAAGAGGAAGTGGAGTTGTTCTGCCTTGTCCGTATAGGCAGAGCCAGTGAGAATTCCTAGTGTAAGAATTGGGGGTGGGGTGGGGAGTGGGGTGAGGGGGGGGTAGTGTATAATGAGTCTGCAAAAAGGTCTGTGAGGCTGGTCCAGCATGCAGTAGTTAGGGTGAGATATATTGTATGTTTGGGCAGGGAAAGCAGAGACTCTACAGTTTATCACGGTGCTCCGAGTACAATTTGACATGCTGAATAACCAACCCATCAATCACTGCTCATCTCCCTGAGGTTTAATTTTACAGGGCCACAAGCCTTTATCCGACATCCTTGGGCCAGATGTTTTGGAACTCTGAGGTTTTTCTTTCTTTCTTTCTTTCAGAAATATGGCATATATACTGTATAGCATGATGTAATGCTTCCAGCAGAGTCTAGGGAGGTCTCCCATAATTAAATCCATGGATATATCCCCAGTGAAATGTATGCTTATTTTGTACCAACTAGAATAAGGAAGGACCATAAATACACTTACATCATCAGTTCAGGTCAGATTTTGCTGCCAAATTAGTTTAAGCACCAAGCTTTTGGTTTTAGAGACAAAATTCTGAGGAATCATGGACCTAAATAACCTCCAAAAAACAGGCTATTGCTTGAACCAATCTCATGAGCAACTATGATGCTATGAATCAAGAGTATGGAGCTGAGTAGGAATGAATTGCTCAGCATCACCTCCTTCCACACACCGTGGGTGAATCTGTAATAGGAGGAACTTTGTTGGGGGATATTTAGTGTATATCAGTGGGACCTGAAAACACGTAAGAACTAATGTGCATTTGCTGGATGCTTTGACCTGGCTCCCCAGAAGGTGAAAACCCTATGCATCATATCCAGCAAGGCAGGTGCAGACCACAGACAAACGATATCTCCCAAGTGAGTTTGAAAGGATCTTATTACCCAGGATCCTAAGGGGGTTGTTGCCTTGTTGCCTTGGGAACCATAGGTGAGGCTAATTAACTGAGCTCCTCATTTTAGGGACGCTTCAGTTCTCGATACAGTTTCTCACACTCATGGCTGCCTAACAGTTGTCAGGCCCACCCTCGAGACACAGTTCTTCTGGAAATTTTAACCTGGCACCTGCGGCTGCTCCATCTCCGAGGGAGTGCATGGACCATGCTCTCCAAACAGGCCGCACACTGGACTGCCCCTGGCTTCTGTCTCCTGGGTTTCAGATTAGCAACTGCAAGGCAAAGCAAAGCAGCCAATGTGGCTCATAGGATGACTTGGGAGTCAGGTAAAAAGTTGTGTTTTTTTTGTTTTTTTTCCTCACGGTGGGTGTTTAATAGGGAAGCAACATACAGAACTTTCTTGACAGGAGCATTTAGTCATATCAAGTCAAGAAGTTAATATTTTACTTTTGACTTAATTCACATAGCAAGTCATACCTTGATGAGGGGACAATTCAATTTTTCAATTCAACCTATATTTGTTGAGCATATAGTATGTGTCACTGTGCCAGATGTAAGCTCTATCTGCGAAGAGTTTAGAAGCTAGAATATGTCTGAGGTATATGTTGAGTGTGTAATTTTTGACTAATGTAAACAGAAAAGCTTATAGGAAACTTCCAGGCAGACTCAGCTGGCGCGGGCTTTTGCCTACACTATCCACTAGATGCCTCAAGGTGGAGGGACCATGTTGGATCCGTGAGAATCAAAACCACAGGCAGGCCCGGCGTGGCTCAGTGGTTGAGGGTCGACCTGTGAACCAGGAGGTCGCAGTTGGATTCCCGGTCAGGGCACATGCCCAGGTTTTGGGCTCAATCCCCAACGTGGGGCATGCAGGAGGCAGCTGGCTGACTGATGATTCTCTCTCATCACCGATGTTTCTATTTCTCTCTCCCTCTCCCTTCATCTCTGAAATCAATCAAAATGTATGTTAAAAAGAAACAAAAAAACACACAGGCAGAACCGGTAGGGGAGAAAAACTGGAAAAGCCATGTCTCCTGCTTTAATCTTGGAGCTGTTATACGAAAACTGGACTGTCTGCCTCCAAATATTTGTGATATGAAATAAAATGAAGGCTTATCTTGTTTGGCCACAGTGGTTGAGATTCTGTTCTTTGTAGCTGATCATAATCCTGATACAGTATCCTTCTAGATTTTTTCCTCTGTGTAAATAGGTATACAATTTCTAACACTAACAACGATCTATGAGGCAGGTAATATTATCCTCATTTTTAAAAGGGAAAACAGGTTCAAGTAGATCCAGCAAGCTCACCTCAGTCGCCGGGTCTGTGGGCCTCCAATGCCCATGCTCTTTCTCCTGTACCCCGTGCCTCTCTCGAGAGTTCTTGGACTTGGCAGAAGAGAATCCTCCAAGTCTCTTTTAAAAGTACACATTGCTACAAGACCTTGAACCAACAGCATTAACAAGAATTTGTTGAAGAGAAAAATGCGTTTGCTCAGATCCTACTGCTTTTCATAATGCTTTCCTTTTTGCACAAATTTATTTCAGACCCTGTTCATCTGCTTGCAGAGCTGTAGCTCTTCTATATAGACTACTCATTATTCTGCCTTTTCAGCTAACAATAGTACTTCTTTTTTAATCCTCACTGAAGGATGTTTTTATTTATTTTTACAGAGAGAGGAAGGGAGAGAGGGAGAGAGAGAGGGGGGGGGAGAGAGAGAGAGAGAGAGAGAGAGAGAGACATCGATGTGCGAGAGAAGTCTCAATCGGTTGCCTTCTGTACAAGCCTTGACTGGGGATCGAATCTGGATTGTTTCTACTTTTTGGCTATTATGAATAAAGCTATTAGGAACATTCATGTACAGGTTTATCTATAAACATAAATTTCCAGTTGTTTGGAATAAATTACCAAGAGTGAATTTCTGGGTTATATGTTGCTTGCATGTTTATTTTAGTATTACTCTTAAAAAGAAATAAGCTGTTTTCCAGAATGTTTGTATCATTTTACATTCCCACCAGCAATGTATGTTGAATAATATTTTCAATTTAAAAAATAGTGAATCAGCCCTGGCTGGATAGCTCAGTTGGTTGGTTAAAGCATTATCCCAATACTCCAGGGTTGTGAGTTCAATTCCTAGTCAGGGCACATACAAGAAGCAACCAATGAATGCATAAATAAAATCTCTCTCCCCTTCCTCTCTGTCTAAAATCAATTAAACAAGTACTGAATGCAATATGTAAAATGATGAAGAATGGGGGTGGGGATCAATCTGTGCTATTACTACTCCAGATAAAATTTAGTTTGTCTATGCATTTCATTTTTGCAGTGATAATCAAAGCATGTGAATTTTTTATTTTTTAATTTATACCAAATATTACACTATAAGTGTTATACAAAAGCTCTATGAAGGCAAAAATCTCCATTTTTTGGTTCATCATTGTATTACCTGTGCTTAGCATGATATAGTAAAGCTGGCTCGATAAATATTTGTTGGCTGAATAAATATTGCTGTATACTTCATAGTTAACATGAATAAGCCCACATATGTTCCTTTTAATGAATATGATTTAATTTGCTTAACTTTGCCTTAATTGTGTGATATTTTCATTGTTTTCCTTTTTTTCTCTCTCTTGTGAATAATGTGTTGATGAAAACTTTTGGGCATTTATTTTTCTCTGCATTTGTGCTATTGTCTTAAGATGGGGGCCCCAGGGCAAAATGACAGGGTTAAATGATTTGGTCATTTTCTACAAGTCTTGATGCATTTTATGAAAATGCATTTTATGAAAATGCATTTTAAAAGGCAGGAGCAATTTCCAATGGCAATACCGATGCAGCAATTCCACCACACCCTCACCTATCCTGGTTTTGGTTGTGTTTTTAAATTGTTGCTATTGATTTAAGTGGAAGAATCTCTAATCAATGAGCATGTTTGTACAACCTCAGTTTAGTGTCACAGGCATATATGCCAAATACCTACCCATTAAATGTAAGCCCGTTATTTTGGTCATGTCTCCAAAGTCCCCACTATTAATTACCCAGCGAATAATAAGCACAGGTGTAATTGAACTGTATCTCAGTCTCTAATTTCTACATCTTGGTCTATACAATATTAGTTGTAATTATTAGTATTACAGAACTATTAATTTATTGTGTAGAACTTTGTAAGAATCATAATGGAAAAGTGATTTTCACATTAAGCACTCTAAGTAGTCATATCCCTGGTTTCTTCAAAGTTGTACAATGACTTTATCTCTATCCATACATATATTTCTATCTCCACCTTTCTCCCTGGAAATTCACAGGCAATCCCAGGTCCAGGGAAAGCATATTTTTCATGGTGATTAAAATTAATGTTCACCAGAGGCTTGACTAAAACTACAATGATCTTTGGACTGTTAACAAGTGATCAACACAAAGTACTATTTCTTTATGAGCTGTTTGTCAAAGTCCACATAAGTAATGCTGTTGAGTGCCATAAAGCAGGCAGTGTGCTACCTCCTTGAACTGATAGATTCTTATCAAGACTTCCAAAGCTTTGGCCACAGAAGCAATGACTTTAGAGGTAGCCCTTGGCTCTACACAGGGAGTTACAAATGGCACGAATTAAGGTATCACGCCAAAGTAGAGGGGCTATAAAGCTTATAAAGGGGATCAAATTCATCATCCCCGTGATTGCTGAACAAGGAGAAGGAATCATCTTTGGCTACTCCTCTTGTCCTTCTTCTCACGTTGTGAGTGGTAGCTACAGGTGAGGTGTTTTTTCCTGCCCCATTTCTGCTTGGGGAGAAGGTGGGGCTGCTGCCTGCCTTGGCACCCCGGAGGAGGGACCTGGGATTTAAGTGGAAGAATCCCTTATCGATTAGCATGCTTATTGGGGGATCTCCAACGGATGGGTGTGATGAGGGATGAGGCCAGCGTAAAGAGTGTTTTAGGAGCTCTCAGCAGTCACAGCCAGCCTGTTCCTGAGAGCTGCAGCTGTCCCCATTCAATCTTCAGGGAGCACCAGGGCACTGGGACCAAGACCACTCACCAAGTCCCCATTGAGATAGATGTCCTCCATCCCATTAGGACCGCTGTAAGTGTCAACCAGATAATACCTGGCAGATCTTCTAGTCCACCCTATGCATTTCTTTTACTTCTGCTTTCAATGAAATTCAAAACAGTACCCAAAAAGTGCAGGTCTGTCTTCTCCACTGTTCCCCATGCCCTAAATCACAGCCTTTCCCCACTCACCTTTTAGTTAAGCACCGCTGCCAAGATGCTGTGCATCCTTCCAGCCCCTTTTCTACTCAGTTGCAAATATGTGTGTGTATTTAATGTATAAGCAGGTTCACACAATATGTATCGTCCTGCAACTTGTCTTTTTCCTTAGCAACATGTCTTGGAGAATTGTACACATTGGTTCATGTAGAATAGCTTACTGTTTTTAACTGATGGAGAGCATTCCTCCGTCAGTCAGATATACCTTAAAAAGCTGTGACACCCCCCCGCCCCCCGCAAATCAAACAAAGCCAAGAAGACATCCAGATGTCATTTCAATGCAATCCCCCATACTATTTTTTAAATGCATGTTTTTATTGATTTTTAGAGAGAGATGAAGGGAGAGGGAGAGAGAGATAGAAATATCAATGATGAGAGAGAATCATCGGCTGCCTCCTGCACACCTGGGGATGGAGGCCTGGGAATTGAACCAGTGACCTCTTGGTTTTTGGGTCAATGCTCAACCACTGAGCCCACACCAGCCAGGCCCCTCCTTACTTTTATATAGAAAAAATTTGAACATACAAAATAGTGGAAAGACTAGTACAGCAAACAACTTAAAACATACTTTGAAGTCAAAACCCCCAAAGGACGTGGGACGGTAAATGTATTTCTTGGGTGAGTGGAAATGAGAATCATCCCTGTTGTCTACAAATTCTGATCTTCCAATGATCTGACATCTTTTCTCTAATGTTCGCCAAGAAAGTAAATGTCTGCCTAGAGGGTGGGCATCTTTTTATCCAAAGGAAAACTTCGACTCAAGCATGGAAAGGGGATATTACATAGTAGTAAAATTGGGTGACATATAGCTATACTCAACATTACCTGAATAAATCTGAGAAATCTAATTTGCAGTGAAAAGAGCTGGTTGGAGAAAACTACATACAGTGTGAGTCTATTTCTACAAAGCTCAAAAGAAGCGACTCCAAACAATATAGTTTTAGAAAGATGGTATATTTTGGTAAAACTTTAAAAAAAATGACTGCATAATTTAAGGTAGTGATCACCTCAACACAGATATGGGGGAGGGTTAGGATTTGGAAAAATGTGGCATCATTAGAAGCACTGGTAATGTTTTATTGATTATTGTGTGGCAGGACCAAAATACAGTTAGCACATTGTATGCTGGCACCATTGTTTATTCAGCCAGTCTTTTTATGTCAATTAATTAAAAAAAATTTTTTTTTCTATTTAAACAGAGAGGAATTCTTGAGCATATTTCTTTCAATACTTGTGTGAAGATTGGGGGAGGGGAGGCAGATACTTAGAAACAGAGTTGCTGTGATACCATTGTAATAAACGCAGTTATTAATAACAGGAAAGGAGCAAGGGAAGGCCAGATAATATAAGCATGCCATTTGTGCCAGGAAGCTGCAGTTTATCACTTTCCAGGTCTATTCCCCACAGATCCTGGGGGAGGGGACTGACAAAGGAAGAATAAATGACTGCCCAGTAAGGTCTGGATGCCATAGGGAAGGTACTTTACTGTCAGTCACACCTGGGAACAGGTCATTGGCCAGAGTAGGTGTGGGAAAAGTTAAGATACTTAAGCTCCTAAAGGAAGGAGTTCTCTCTCTTGAGACACTTGTTTCAGGGAGGCAGCTCTCACCTCCCTGTATTCTGCCCACATGGCCCACAGCCATGCGGGCCTCACACAATGGACTGATGGACTGTGACCAGCCTAATGCTGTACTGGACCCAGCTCCCCCAGGGAACAGACACTGTGGACTCTGGCTTTGCTTTTAGCTCTGCTGAATCCCCAGCTGCACATTTTCCAGGACTGGATTAAGGGAAATGGGACTTTGCAAACCTAGGGATGTAATTCCACGCAAATAAAGACCATTCATCCTTCCCCGCGAGTCTCAGAAAATTCTTTTTCTGGAGATATCATAAGGACCCAACCCCCAGTATTCAGTGGGGAAAGGGATCCCCCATTTCCACCAGTGGACATCCCATTTCCACCACCAACAGCTGGGTCAGAGAGTGAGGAGACTGAAGTTGAGACTCAGAGAAGTTAACTGTAAAATTCAAGGACCACCCAGGCAGCAGGCAGCAAAGTCCAGACTAGAAATAAGGCTCTTTCTGGGACTCTGTGGTGCGCCTATGACCAGTAAAGAAAACACCTGTCTTACCAAGGCAAGTGCCCCACTTTAGACTGTGATTTGACCCTTTCCCCATCTTGTCCGTCCAGTCTGCAGGCAAAGCACAGTATCAGTTTCAGAACCCCAGGACACAGAACACAAGAGCTGCTGTCACAGAGGCAGCAGAATAGGGCTTTGTCTCCGGGGAAGGAAGGTGGTTTCTATGGGACTGCCCTGGTGCCAGTGGCAGGGACGAACCTCCGCTGGGCTCTAAGTCAGATCTCAGAGTTCCTGCCCCGTTTTTCACAGCAGTGCCCCTGCGGCCCGTGGAGGCATCTCTTTTTAGTTCTCTGAGCGGATTTTGAAATGTTTAGTCTTCAGAATGGAGATGTTTATTAGTTACTGAAAATGCTGAGTTGCTGGTTACAGGACAGCACAGACAAAGGAATACATACAGCATGTACCCAGAACGAAAAGGGTGGGTGGGAAAAACAAAGATAATGTCAGATACCAGCGGTGCCAGCCAGAGTCCCTTTCTTCCTACCTGAACATATTCAAAGAAAACCCCGAACCAAGCCTTCTTTGAAACGCTCCTTTCACACACAGAAAGAGATTAAACGGATGGTTGGTTTATTTTGTGGGTGTATGCATACAAACATATGTAGATATAAGGTGGGGCAAAAGTAGGTTTACAGTTGTGAGTATGAGAAACACAGTTTATTCTTTATTATTAATTAATTAATTAATTATTGTGTTGGTTTCCATATGAATAAGTGTAAACCTACTTTTGTCCCACACTGTACATAAAATAAATATGCCACCCAAACACATGTAAGCAGTAACATCAACTCCATATTAGATTAAATCAGTGGCATGGATTAATACATCTTTTAACTTTTCCTTTTTTAAAAAAATTTCTTTATTGATTAAGGTATCACATATTTGTCCTCATCCCCCCATTCCCATCCCACACCCCTCCCCACGCATGCCCCCACCCCCCTGTTGTCCTTAACCACTGGTTAGGCTCATATGCATGCACACAAGTCCTTTGGTTGATCTCTCCCCTTTACCCCCACCTTCCCTACCCTAACTTTTCCTAATTTTTTACTAAGTCAGGGAATATCAAGTTTCCCCAAATACCTTATCATTTTTTTTTAGGGATTGGTTGGTTTGAATCAGGACCGAAACAAGGATTACTTACACATTGTATTTCACTGACATTACTTAAACGTTTGAATCGATAGGTCCCCTCCCCACTCCCCATCATTTTTAATGCATTGCTGCTTGTTGAAGAAAGTGGATTATTTGTCTTTAGTTCTGGACTTTGTTGATGATACCCGGTTAGCAATGTTGTTTAACACATTTTTTTTTTTCTATTTCAATAGTTCCTATAATGTCTGGTGATCTTTCCCGCCTTGCTCAATTGTTGTATGAGGGTTTTGGAAGGTGCCGATATTCTAATTTTGTCACCCCCTTATTTATTGGCTAGAATAAGTTTCTCACCAACTAGTTATGCCGAGATACGATTTGTGCAGGTCTTAGCTTGGGTTTCCAGGGAAGCAGAGCCTTGAGGCTTTATTGAGAAGCATGGTCCTAGGCAAAGAGGTGAGGTCCTGGGAAGCAGAGAGAGCCAATCCAAGGGAGTCTCAGACAGCAAGCTGCTGCTTCAGGCACCTGATTGGCTGATTCTTGTGATTTGATTTCTGAAAAGTGATAGGGACGGAGTCTCAGGACAGTTCATCTTGGGGGGAAAGGGAGGAATCTTTATGAGCTTCTACCGCCCCCCCGCCCCCCCCCCCCTCCGTAGGTTAGCACATGAAGCATTAATTCACAGACACTTCAGGGTGGTGGTGTAGGGGCACCTAAGTTTCCATGGATCCCCACATTGGCATTAACAGAGAAGCACTGGGGTGGGAGGCAGGAGATCAGGCTCTTTTGGGTCATTCCTGCATGAAGCTGGACAGAGGTCACCTAGAACTCGTAGCAGTGACCACCTACCAGGTTGCTCATTGCTTGATGGGCATTTTGAGTAAACAGACCTTGGAATCTTTTTTCAAGAAAAACATATCATGAGTTTTAAATGATAATTCCAATTCCAATTTAATATTGCTTAACTTCTTTGATTTTTATGTTTATCTCTTTTATACTGAAAAATGTTAATTCTTAAGGACTTTAACATAATTACTTACTACTAACATTATGATTGCTGAAAAGCAGTCTGTTTTTGTTGTTGTTGTATTTTTTAAAAAACATTCTCTTCATCTTTAGGGTACATAACTAAGGGATGTAGAGTCAAATACTTGTGTTTTAAAGTCACCTGACATAATTTCTCTTTACATGGGTAAGCCACCAAATTGGTAACTACATTCATTTGTTGCATTTTGCTTTTTAAATGTTTGATTTAATTTTTTCAGAATTATGTAAAATATAATCATTCCAAAGTCAAATCTACAAAACAAGTTATAGTCGGAGAACTCTAGCTTCTATGCCTGTGCTTTCCACCTCTTCCCTCTCTCTCAAATAGGTAACCATTTATTTACCCTTTCATTAAAAAAAAAAAAAAAAGCAAACACATGTATTTCCTGCTTTCTTAGGTGAACAGTGGCATACACCTTTATGCATCTTGCTAGCACTTGGTTTCTGACAAACTACTGTTCATCTTTTAAAAAAACTGTACTGTCTTCTAGGCTCAATCTACCATTTCATGGAACAATTTGTTGATCGGTACCTCCAGAAGTTTCACGTAAATGAACCCGAGTCTTCTCAGAAGCACTGTTATTCATTCCCTTAGTTCTGGCAAAGGTTCCTGTAGGGAGAGGGAAGGAGGTTTTGGCAGTCTGGAATGAATGAGAGGGCATGACCTTCCCAGGAATTTTTGTTATTGTGGTAAAATATACATCACATAAAATTGACCATTTTAACCACTTTTTAAGCATACAATTCAGTGGGGGGAGGGGAAGAGAGAGAGAAGGGAGAGGGAACCTCATATGCCCCACACCCGGGACCAGCAGGCAACTCCGTCTTGTGCCCCCACCGGGAATCGAACCAGCAACCTTCTGGTGCACCGGCCAGGGCACCTCCCCAGGATTTTAAACAAGATGAAGTGAAAGGAGCACCTGCTTGCCCGGGGCAGGCTTGGACACTAGGAAGATTCTGCTCTCGGCTGGGCAGGGATTCCGGCGGTGACTAAGCGGACTCTGGGGTTAGCGCTCCCGCCCTCACCTATTGTCCCAGCGGGAGGAACCGGTATTTCCGGATTGGGGCCTCAGACCCTGTGATCCTGGCTAAGGGTGAGGCTGGTGGGGGAGGGGAACGGAAGCTGATCACAAAAGTTAACTTTCCACCGACCTCATTAACCTGCTTCCCACCCACCCCCGCCCACAAAACAAAGACCCCAGTGCCGCCAAACACACACGCACACACTATGGCCGGAGCTACCCTCTTCCAAAAGCACAGCCCTGCAGGGGGTTAGAAAGCCGACCTGGGCACGAATTAAGAAAGAAGCACGGCGCATTCCGCTTGCCCAGGGCGGGAAGAAAGCTCAGGGCAGTTTTGCAGAGAAGGGAAGAGGTAGGGCAGTGCGTTGCGGGGTCCGGAGTGACTAGGCGATCTTTGCAGCCTCGGCCCCTGCCCCGCCGCTGGGTGGCGTGTGGGAGCCCCGCATCCCCGTCCTTCCAGACACCCCAAAGTAACGCTGCAAAAAAAACCACACACACACACACACACACACAAAAATCTGGGTCTCCTCCCTCCGTGTCTCGAGGAAGCAGGTGACAGCCGCTGCCCACCCTCGTCCCGTCTGAGCCGCCGCTCTCTGGCTCGCCGCTCACCAACTCCCTCTGCCCCCCAAACTTGGGATATATATTTTTATTTCTCTCAAACCTCCAAACAGGAAATAGCTTGAGTCACAATAATACACAGGAGCGGCCGCGGAGGCCAACTGCGCCCGCCCATTCCCGGGGCAGCCTCCTGCTCTCGGGCGCGGGCGAGGCGCCACCAGCGACGCGCGCGGGGAGCCGGGGACAGCGGCCCAGCAGCCGGCGCCGCGAGGGAGCGCGCCCCAGCGCAGACCGGAGCCGCCCGCAGCCCGCGCCCGCCTCGGCCGACCGCGGACGCCACCCGCCCGCAGGCGAGTACCGCGCCCTCCTCCCTCTCCTGCCCCGGCCCCGAGCGCCCGCAGCGCGTCCCGGTGCCGCCCGCCGCGCGGCGGGAAAAGAACTGCGCCAGGCGCCGCAGCCCGGGCTCTGGCGACGCCGGGGGACCTTCCTCCTGCCCCAGCTTTGGTCCAGGAGGGGTGTGCGGGGGGTGGCGGGGCGCTTGCACTCTTGATCCGTCGTGTGGACGGAGGTAAGGGGCAGCGCGAGTGAAGGCGAGCTCATGCCCGTCCGTCCCCTCCCCACTCCCATTTCCTTGAGCTCTTCTCCATTGAGGATTGATTTTTTTTTTTTCCCTTTCCGGGGGATGCTTGGCTGACTTTGGCTTCCCCAATGCCCCCCCCGGGGGACGACGGCGTATTTTAGGGTTTGTCTGGGGGAGCCGTTTGGAAGTGGGTTCGAGCGCGCACCTGAGGCAACTACAAGTGTCTTGGGGGCCACTTTCTTTTTCCTACCTGGCCCCGCGCCATCTCCTCCAAGGGATGGGAGCGGTCTCACTTCCTGTTGAGCTCCTCTTGAACCACGTTTAAAAGGCCTCCGAGTTTCTGTTGGCACTGCCAGCCCTGGCGATGTTATCTGGAAGGGGCAGGAGCTGGTGCCTTGGATTGACGCGGGCCGGGCCCAGGGTTAGCTGGAAGCAGGTGAGGCCGCCGGAGCTGCCGGCCCGCGGGGCTTGGAAACGGCGCACCTGGGAGTCTCACTGCAGCCCCGGCGGCGGGAGCGGGGGTCTGAGCCCCTGCCCCGCAGAACTTTGGAGAACCCGTGTCATTTCTTTATTTGTTTATTTGCACTTTCTGACTCATTTGTAAGGGGGTGGGGGGCGAGTTTGTCAACACGCTGGGCGTTGTCCGTTTTCTGGGGCCGCATGGAAAGGTTCTGCTATAGGGAACTCGGTCCAAACGGAGTTGGGAGTCTTTTTGTTGGATCAAGGCCACTGAATTCCAGGCATTCTTCGAGCCGGGGAAGGGCATTTTCAAGACTGTTTTGAAGTCGGGCTGGAGGGCTTCTGCGGAGCGGCGTCTCTCCTCCCGTCACTTATCCCCGGTAGCTGCTTCCTAGTCCCCGGGGTGGGTGGCTGGGTGGCTGGGTGGGTGGGTACTCTTGGGAGCCCTCTTCAGTCAGGCCTTCTAGCCGAGTGTCTCAAAGCATTTCTACGAACGGTGATTGGTTGGTAAGTTAAGTCTCTAGCCAATTGGCTTGAAAGATCAACCCCTCTGTGCGTCCCTGTGAGAGGACCTGGTTCTAGATTTAGACTGATTGGGTGGCATTCCTGGGCAGTGCTGCTTCCAGTGAGGTCCGCAGCCCAGCAGCGGCATCATCTGGGGACCTGCTAAAATACATGCTCTGAGGTCCCACCCGGACCTGCTGAATCGAGATCCATACTGGATCGTTAGCTTGCTAATGTTTCAGAAGCACCAGTCTTAAGTTTTCTGTCCGTGGTAAGGAGGTGACTTTACAATACATTTTCATCCAGTCCTGCATTTGAACCTTGTTGCCAGACCAGGACAAACACATTAGAGCTGGAGGGTCACAGCCCGCCAGGCTCCTTGCAGTATTTGGACCTGTGGTTAGCATACTAGCTTGTGAGTTTTTATTTTTATTCTTTTTCTGGTATTATCAGGAGAAAATATACACACCATAAAATTGACCATTTTGACCACTTTGAAGTGTACAGTTCAGTGGCACTCAGTACATTCACAAGGTTGAGCAATTATCACCACTGTCCGTTTTCAGAACTTTTCCATCAAGACAAGGAGAAACTCTGTCCTGGTTAAACAACACCCCATGCCCCCTTCTCCCCAGCCCCTGAGCTTCTGGAGACTGCTAATATTTTTCGTAGGGTACAGAAAAGGTTGATTAGGAATATAAAGCAAAAGTAAAAGCATGTTCACAGGGAATATAAACAGACATTTGGCGATCCCTTCGTCACTGGCCTGGGCAAGGCAGCTGGTTCCAGATTCTTAGAGTGCATGTGCTTTTAATAGTGACGGCCCTGACCATGAGGGTTTCCTTTTTGGTTTGGCTGGGAAGGACTGGAGCAACCCAGGGTTCAAACTGCACTGATTAGCTAAGCATAGATGCATAGTGACGTCTATCCCTGCTTTTAACTGGCTTTATTTTCGATGGTCTGTTTATGTTGGGTTTAGTTCTGTTTGTGTTTTTTTTAATAATAAAACTCATTTTTGAAAGCAGTCAGAATAAACCTTAAGGAAAAAAAAGTTGTTGCTTGGTATATAGGAGGAGGGATAGCAAGATGTCAGAAAGATTTGAAATAATTGTCTAAAAATCCCCCAGACTATTTTGTTTCTGCTTTAATGGTAAATTAGTCTAATGGTCCAACCGCATTATTTCTAGTTGTAAAAAATATTTGTATGAATTAGAAAAACCTTGTAATTATGAAAGTCATCTGCTTGCATCTGCTTAAAATTGTCCAGCTTGTGGTTTGAGGACATGCTTTTTGGTGAGACCATGAATGTGACTGGGTGAACTAATAATGATGGTTGGTTTTAGGATCCAAGAGAGTCATTGTTACAGATCAGGAATGCGGTTTGGAATACACAAGCTATCCAGGGATATTGGAAAGATCTAATAAATAGCCAAATAGTGGCAGATTCTTCAAATTGTTCCCGGATTATTTTTTCTCTAAGACTCTTGGCTTTTCTTGTAGTACAACTTTCATCACAGTGAGCCTATCAGCTTGTAGGAAGGAATTTACAGTTTCCTTTGATTGAAAAGTCCTTTTGAACGATGAAGATCATTCAACTAGGCAAGACTGGGGCAGAAAATTCTCCCACTTCGGGAGATTCTTGCATTCCCAGAATTTTGGATAGTTATTTCCTTTCCATTCTGGTAAGGCAAAAGAGAAAAAGATTTTCCTTCGTCCACTATGTTTTCTTCCGAAATAGCAACCTCGTTCAGTGTTTCATTTGGTGAACAAATACACACTCATTCACACACACTCAACTAAGATATTGGAAAATTAATCTGGAGATACAAGAGAACACACTTTTATATTAAACCTGAAATAAAGTTAATAATGAAGTCTTCCTTAAAATTAGGTAGTTACTGTTTCAGGTTTGGCAAATCCAGTCAACACCATTCTCAAGATCTGAGGTTTAGAATTCTCAGAAGAACCCCCTGGTCTCCATAGGAGAGATCAAGGTATCAGACTATTTCATTTTAGCACCCATGAACATTTGTTGAGTGCCTATTGTGAATCGAGCATTTTCAGATATATTCTCATTAAATCTTTACAATGACAGTGGGAGAAGTATTTCTCTCCCCCCTCATTTTACAGATGAGAAAACTGAAGCCAACCTGCGTCTTCCTACTTTAGACCGTGGTTCTTTCCATGGTTGTTCCATGTGGAATATTAAGTCTCTGCCTGCTGATTGATGCCTGAGAATCTATGTATTCATCAATATCTTTTGGAACATCAGATACTTCATGCACTAGGCCCTCAGGCACATAAGAAGGTGAGCCAAAACTGAATTCCAAAAGAACAGAGGGTTCTTTCCCTGTTACCACAAGACCTCTGACGAGTGATCAGTTAGAGCCGTGGTCGGCAAACTGCGGCTCGCGAGCCACGTGCGGCTCTTTGGCCCCTTGAGTGTGGCTCTTCCACAAAATACCACGGCCTGGGCGAGTCTATTTTGAAGAAGTGGCGTTAGAAGAAGTTTAAGTTTAAAAAATTTGGCTCTCAAAAGAAATTTCAATCGTTGTAGTGTTGATATTTGGCTCTGTTGACTAATGAGTTTGCCGACCACTGAGTTAGAGTATACTTGGCTTGAATGTAGCATAAATGTCCGTCTCCTAGAAAAATAAGGCATTCTCCGCATTGTGATTGGTCGGCTGTGCCATCTCTGCATATTGGCTTGATAGTGTCTATGTGGCGCCCCGAGATGCTACGCAGTGTAGGAGCAAGGGCACAGGAAGAACTGACATCTACCCTGACCAGCCAACTGAGAGAGGGAGTGAACCTCATAAACGTGGAGCTACCACATCCCGGAGTATAAAATGAGGGGAAGATAATTATCTTCCTCTTAAGATTATATCAAGGACTCAAAAAGACCTTATTTGTAAAAGTGCTTGTAAATTGTCAAGTGATAATAAAAAGCTATCTTTATCGTCATTTGGGGGACATTTACAGTGCAAAAGAGACAGAAAAACTCCCAATTTGAGGTTCCTAACACTTTTTAGTTAACTGAATTTGTTTGCAATTCTCTTCTAGATTTATGGCCATTTAAAGAAACACACAATTGGCCTTGCTGGTTTGGCTCAGTGTTTAGAACCATCGGTCCGTAGACTGAAGGGTCCCGGTTTCGATTCTGGTCAAGGGCACAAACCTAGGTTGGTATGGGAGGCAACTAGTTGATGTGTCTCTCTCACATCAGTGTTTCTCTGTGTCTCTCCCCCTCCCTTCCACTGTCGCTAAAAATCAATGGAAAAATATCCTTGTGTGAGGATTAGAAAAACAAAACTAGAAACACAATTGCATTGAGATGTAATTCATATACCATGCAATTTACCTATTTAAAGTGTACAACGTATTGGTTTTGAGTATAGTTACATAGTTGTGCAGTCATTACCACAATCAATTTTAGGACATCTTTATTGCCCTAAAAAGAACAGAACTCCTCCATGAACCCCTTCCACCATTTGGCTGGCAAATCCCTATTTCCTGCATACCTCACTCTAAGCAACCACTAATCAACTTTCTGTCTATAGATTTGCCTATCCTGGACATCCTATATAATAAAAGCCTAATATGCTAAGTGTCCGGTCATCTGGTCGGTTGTTCAACCAATCAAAGCGTAATATGTTAATGATATGCTAAGGGCACTCAACAGCTCTCTATGATGTGCAATGACCACCAGAGGGCAGATGCTCCAACCAGTAGGTTAGCTTGCTGCTGGGGTCAATCGGGACTGAGTGAGACGGGCTAGACACTCCCTGGAGCCCTCCCGTGGTCCCTCCCCGGCTGGCCAAACTCCCATGTCCCTTCCTGACCCCTATTGTGTACCAGTGGGTCCCTTGGCCTGGCCTGTGCCCTCTCAAAATCTGGGCTGTGAGGGACCCCCCCTCCCCGCCCCTGAAGTGCACGAATTTTGTGCACTGGGCCTCTAGTTTTCTATAAATGGAATTATACAACTATATACAAATTATATAGTTCTGTATGTCTGGCTTCTTTAACTTAACATAATGTTTTCAAGGTTTATATTGTTGCATGTATCTGTGCTTTATTCTTTTTTTTTCCAATCAAATAATATCCCATTGCATATATATACCACATTTTTTTTATTCATCTCTTGATGGACATTTGGGTTGTTTCTATTTTTCAGCTATTATGATTGACCCTTGTGTGAACATTCATGTACAAGCTATGTGGACATATGTTTTCATTTCTTTTGGGTACATGCCTACAGGTGGAAACCATTTTCAGGAACTGCCAGACTGTTTTCCAAAGTGGCTGCACCAGTTTACAGTCTTACCAGCAAGTATGAAGTTTCCAATTTCTCCACATTCTCATCAATACTTACTGTCTGTTTTTATTTTAGCCATCCTAGTTGGTGTGAAGTGATTTTGAGTCATACTTCTCTGATGGCTACTGATGTTGAATATTTTTTTCATGTGCTTATTTACTAGGCCATTTTTTGTTGATTTTTAAAAATTATTTTCTGAGGAAAAGACTAGATAGATAAAGAGGAAATCAGTTTTGAATAGAACCCTTAGTTCCAGAAAACTAAATATGTAAATTGAGTCCATTGCCCTTTTGAGATTTATTTCGGTTTGCTAGCTGTGCAGGCCTCACCTTCCCATCACTCACGGAGGTCACATTACCAGGTTCTGGGATGTGCGGTTTGGGGCCAAGGGGTCACGTATGGACTTTCCTTCATAGGACAGTCCAGAGGCCACAGTCCTGGAGTCCTGACTGGACCACTCTGCTCCTCTTGCCTGTCACTGCTAATCATCACCAATCTGGAGCCAAGCCGAGCTTTGTAAACCAGAAGCCAGGGCCCTTTGTGCAAGCAGCGACCGCCGAGTTTTCGTTTTCCTCCTCTCCCGCGGATGCCTGCCTGGCTTAATAGCTTTAATATCTGTGCTGCCCCGTGTCTAGTCTCCTTAGCATAACTTGTATAAGCCGATTCCGAGAGTGGGTGCTGACAGTTATGAAGGTCAGGTTTGCTACAGAAAAGAAATACAAGAAGGGAGGTGGCCCACTGCTGTTGGGACCTCTGAAATTTATTTCACTCCTGCTGTGGTTTCTAAAGTTGGGGCAAACACCCCCACATTTTATTGTATATTCTGTTTCAAAGGAATCCCCATTGTATCTGAGGATGTAAAGCATTTCTCTGGGTTTGGGGGAAAGGACAAAGCCTGCCCCGGGTGTTCTCTGTTATCCATTGGGGGCACCTGTTATTAGCAGAGGGAAAGGGTTTAATACCTGCGGTTGTAAACTAATTGCCCAGCTCTGCCTGGGACTTGCTGGTGTCAGGAGCTGAGGAGCCGCTGCCTACTTTAAATATGTTTTTATTTATTTCAGAGAGGAAGGGAGAGGGATAAAGAGATAGAAACATCAATGAGAGAGAAACATCATGCATGGGGGTCCCCTACTGGGTTTGGTGCCCACAACCCAGGCATGTGTCCTGATCGACCGGGAACCAAACTAGTGACCTCTTGGTTCATGGGTCGACTCTCAACCACTGAGCCACACTGGCCTGGCCGTGGCTGGCTACTTTAGACTCTCCTGTTGTCCCCAATCCCTCTCAGCCGGTTGCACACTTTTCCGTTCCTGCCTGGCCCCTGCAGGCCCTGGGAGTGAGTCTCTGGTTATTGGACAGGACTAGACAGAGAAGAAGTATTTCAGCATCCTGCTTCTGTGGAGACACAGTGTCTGGGAGCCCTAACACCACCCTCGGTTTTGATGATTCTCTAGGGGGACCCGCAGGAATCACACAAAGGTCACACGAAGTTTGTACTCACCACTGTGCTTGTCACGGTGCAGTCAGCAAAGGGAAAAGCACACTGCATGAGATCCGAGGAGACCGGGCGCAAGCTCCCGGCGTCCTCCCCCAGTGGAGCCCTATAGAGCATGCTTATAGGAGCCCTATAGAGCCCTATAGAGCAGCGAGTTATGACAACGCATTTGAAATGTTGTCAACCAGGGAAGCTCACGAAGACTCAATGCCTAGCATGTATTCTGGGGACTTACTACTCTGGAATCCTCTGCATAGTATGTTACAAAAGTTCAGACTCCCAGAACGAAAGCAGGTTTATCATAAACTACATTATTTGTGCAAATAGTTTAGGGTCAGTGAGCCACACTTACCAGTCCTGGGAATGGTGGGGACCTTCTCCAAATCCTAATTCCCAGATGCCAGCCAACCTTGTAAGCAGGCCTTTCAAAGGATGTTAATTTTTGTGTGTGTGTGTGCACAGATGGGCATGTGGAGGGGGATAGGAAGTGAGGCTGTTGCTCCAGTTTTCCTCCCTCTGACCAAAGCTGGAGAGGGCAGACATGCCTTGGGATTGGCACTCAGATAGATCTTGGTTTCAGGGTGGGTGGCATTCCTTTACCACAGGGACAGAGAAGAAGGGCGAGAGTCCACGTCGGCAGAGTTCACAGCCCTGCTCACTCATGCATTCATGCACTGTGGATGCCTGTACTCTGCCAGGCACCGTGCCAGGTGCTAGGGATGCAGTGGTGAGCGGAGCAAAGTCTCTGCCCTCACGAGACCCACGTTCTCCAGGGAGACAAATAAGCAAGGAGGCAATTGCATTTCCCTGTGAGGAGGGCATGCTAAGGGCCACAGGGCACCAGGCTTAGTAGGTGTGAGCAGGCATGCATTTTGTAACCTGGGTAGGAATCATACCTCCACTACTTGTTACCTGTGTGGCCCCAGGCAGAATAACTTAGTCACTTGGTGCCTGAGTTTCCTCATCTGAAAATGGAGAATTTACCTCCATTTCTTAAGGTTAATGTGAGAATTAAAGGTAACGCATGTAGAACGCTTACCTCAGTGGCTGGCACAGTGGGCATGTTCACTAAATAATGGTTTGGTGACATCTAGGAAGGGTGTGTTAGCCTGAGGGAACGACATCTGCCCCCCCCCCCCACCCCTCCACCCCCACACACACTCTGTGCAGAGCCTAATGTCGTAAGGCACCCCTGCCTCCCTCCAGCCCTGCACTGCCTTCCGGCCGGCTCGCTCTGCTTACTGGTCCGAGAACACTGTTCACTGTTTTTGCTTTTTTTGGGTCTTGACAATACTTTTCCCTCTTCCTGAGAGGCCTTTTGTCAGCCTAGGAAATGTTTACTCATATTATTGAGACCTAACTCAAGTGCCTCCTCTGTGAAGGCTTTTCCATGCTAAGATCCTCACACAGGATTGTCCTCTCTCTCCTTTGTCACTTTCCTGTCCCACAGTCACTCACATCTCTTTGCTGGGTTTCAGTTAGTTGTCACTCCATTAGACTGGGTGATTCTCTTGGGCAGAGATGGTTCGTATTATTTGTATGTCCAACGTCAATCAGGGTGTTTGATAGGGAGGAGCCCAGTGGTTGTCCAGGGAGAGGAGGAATGGATGAGTGTTAGGTTGGACTAGAAAGAAAAGTCAACAGGAAATGGATGCAATGTCAGCAGAATAGGCCTCTGCCTTCAGAACCCAGCTTACAGTCTAGAGAAGAAGATAGGTGCTAAACAGGCAAACACAAATATATAATTAGATACTGAGAGGTAACTCAAGGAAGACAGTCTGGTCCAGCAGCAGGTGCAAGGGGAGCTGGAACAGGGAGACATGGGAGGTCCAAATGTCGATGCCCTGGGCAGTGTGCGGTTTTCTCCTGGAGGCTGGAAGGACTGGTCAGGTGGGAAGCCACACCAGGAATCCTCCCGGTGGGGCTAGAAAGGCAGGTCAAAGGTTACCATACCTCAGTTGCCAAAGGGCAAGGACCACGAGGAGATCTAAGTGGACACTTGGAAGGTCAAAGTGGTCCACTTGGGAGCATGGAACTCTGGGGTTTTGCATATATTTGTTATTTTGATTCTCCCACAACCTTAACAAGTAGGTGCTATTATTATCGCCTGTTGACTGATGAGGAGACTGAGGTCCTGGTGAGATTAAAAGCCTTGCCCAGGTCACACAGTTAAGTAAGTGTGATGCTGGGATTCAGATGCAGGCGTCTGATTCTGGAGTGCAGGAGCTTAGCCATTACACCTTGCTGACTTAATTACGAAGCAAACCCTAATGTTATTGGGTGTCTATTATATGTTCGTTCCTCAGCCAGGATTGACACTAGATATACAAAGATAAATATGACATCATACCTACCATTTAGGTCATCAAAGAATACCGAGGGAGACAAATCTGTAAAAACATGATTTTTTTGAAGTCAGTTAAAATTGATTGAGACTGCCGTGGCCGGGTAGCTCAGCTGGTTAGAGCATCGTCTCAGGATCCCAAGGTTGGGGGTTCGATCCCCGGTCAGGGCACGTACAAGAAGCAACCACTGACTGCATGAGTAAGTGGGACAACAAATCTCTGTTTCTCTCTCTCAAATCAATAAAATGTTTTTTAAAAAAATTGATTGAGACTAACAAGAAACTCTCTTTACCTTTCTTTTAACTATAGTGTATTGAACCATTGGCAGAGGGAAGTGATTTGCTATTTCAAATGTGTCTGGTGGCTGAAGTGCTCACAAAAAATATATTGTTTAGGGAATAGTGGGCTGACTCATTAAGTTAAAATTTACTGTATATTTTTATAAGAGTTTATAACAGAATGAGAATAACTAAATGATGGTAACAGGTGTCCTAAAATATATAATACTCTCAAGATGTACTTCGAGAAAAAATAGAACCATTAATATAAAAAAGAATTTTTTAAACTGAAAATAAATATAGCTAATTTAGAAATATTTTATAGGAGAATGTAAAACAAAATGACTTAAAAACCTGTGGCATTGACCATTAGGGTCATGAGGAAGTTCAGGGGCTCCCGGAGGTAACTCACTTTCATTTTCTGGATGGGGGTGTCGAGGGAAAAACCCAGCCTGTGAGGGGGAAGATGGAAGGACAGTGACCCATTGGTGGGAAGCCAGCTTGGTGATGGTAGTGGTAGGGCCTCCTGGAGAAAGAGTTTTTTGCCACAAACTCCACATTTGGATCCACTGAAAACAGCAGGTTTGTGGACCAGGAGGAGAAGGAAGAGAAAGCCTGCAGCCCAGAGGGAGGGGGTCTGAGGGGAAGGGTATGACACCTCAGCACCCCCCTGCCCAGGGATCAGGGAGCAAATGCTCTGTGTGGGTCATCAGATGCAGGAGCACTCACTCTGGAAGGCACTAGAACAGAATCGTAGCTTGAATGTTGACTCTGCCCCTCAGGGGCTGTATGAACTGGGGCAGGTTTCTCAACGCTGAGCCTTCGTTTCCTCCTTGTAAAAAGGGATCATTCATGTTGCCTTCTCCCGGAATTGGTGCGGCTGAGTGTCATTGCTCGTTCGGTTATTCGTTGTCTCAGGTCTGCAACCTCTGTTCTCAGAAGGGGAAGGTTTTGTCCAGCCTCCCACACTCTAAGTCAATGATCATGCGCTCTTTTTCCAAGGGACAGAATCTGGCTTTGAGAAGAAGAGTGGGTCTTCCTGCTGTTCTTCAAGGGCTTTGCATCTCTTTCTGTGGGTTTCCAGATCCTCACAATGTCTCTCCTGGCTCAGGAACCAACATATAATAGACACCCAATAACATTAGGGTTTGCTTCGTAATTAAGTCAGCAAGGTGTAATGGCTAAGCTCCTTTTTTTTTAATTTAAGTTTTTAATTATGGTTGATATTCAGTATTTTATGTTAGTTTTAGGTGTACAGCATAGTGATTAGACAGTTATATAACTTACAAAGTGATCTCCCGATAATTTTAGTACCCACCTGGCACCATACAGTTATTATAATATTATTGACTATTATAATAATATAATATGTACTTCCTATCCTGTACTTTACCTTCCTGTACTTTAACTACCAATTTGTACTTCTTAATGCCTTCACCTTTTTCACCAGTCCCCAAACCCCTTCCATCTGGCAACCTCAGTTTGTATTTATGAGTCTGTTTCTGTTTTGGTTGTTTTATTTTCTTCTTTAGATTCCACATAAAAGTGAAATCATATGGTATTTGTCTTTCTCTGACTGACTTATTTCACTTAGTATAATACCCTCTAGGGCCATCCATGTTGTTGCAAATGGCAAGATTTCATTTTCTTTTTATGGCTAAATCATATTCCAGTGTATAAATGCACCACTTCTTCTTTATCCATTTATCTATTGATGGACATTTAGATTGTTTCCATAGGTAAATAATGTTGTAATGAACATAGGGGTGCATATATTCTTTTGAATTAGTGTTTGGGGTTTCTTCGGATATATACCTAGAAGTGGACTTGCTGGGTCATAATGTAGTTCCATATTTACTTTTTGGAAGGACCTACATTCTGTTTTCCACAGTAGCTGCCTAATCTGCATCCCCACCAACAATGCCCGAGGGTTCCCTTTTCTCCTCATTCTTGCCAACACTTGTCATTTGTGCATTTATTCATGATAGCCACGTTGACAGGTGTAAAGTGATGTAGTTTTAGTTTGTATTTCTTTGATGATTAGTGATGTTAAGCATATTTTCATAAGTCTATTGGCCATCTGTATGTCCTCTTTGGAGAAGTGTCTATTCAGGTCTTTTGCCCATTTTTAAATTGGATTGTTTGTTTTTTTGGTGTTGAGTTGTATGAGTTTTTTTTTTTTTAATTTGTATTTTTATTGATTTCAGAGAGGAAGAGAGAGGGAGAGAGAGGTAGAAACATCGATGAGAGAGAAACATCGATCGGCTGCCTCCTGCACGTCCCCTACTGGAAATGGAACCTACAACCTGGGCATGTGCCTTGACCAGGAATTGAACCCGGGATCTCTTGGTCCATGGGATGACGCTCAATCCACTGAGCCACACCAGCTGGGCTTGAGTTCTTTATAAATTTGGATATTAACCCCTTATCGGATGTATTGTTGGTAAATACGTTCCTCTTCCTCCTCCTCTCCTCCCTCCCCTCCCGCTCCCCCTCCTCCTCTCCTCTCCTCTCCATTGACTGGGACCCTTTGGTCCGCAGGCCCACACTCTATCCACTAAAGTCAAACCAACTAGGGTGGGATTGATTTCTTAATTTCCCTTTCTGATAGTTCGTTATTGGTGTATAAAAATGCAACTGATTTCAGTCTGGTCGGTGTGGCTCTGTGGTTGAGCGTCGACCCATGCACCAAGAGGCAGCTGATCAATGTTTCTCTCTCATCGATGAGCTACCTGGGCTACGATCTTTTTAATGTATTGCTGGATTCGGTTTGCTAACATTTTGATGAGGATTTTTGCATCGATGTTCATCAGGGATATTGGCCTATAATTTTCTCACTTTGTAGTGTCTTTATCTGGATTTAGAATTAAAATAATGTTGGCCTCGTAAAATGAGCTTGGGAGTCTTCCCTCCTCTTGGATTTTTTTGAATAGTTTGAGAAAGATAGATGTTAGCTCTTTGAATATTTGGTAAAATTCACCTGTGAAGTCATCTGGTCCAGGATTTTTGTTTATTGGAATTGTTTTGATTACGGCTTCAATTTTATTAGTTGTAATCAGTCTGTTCAGATTTTCTGTTTTTGTTTTTTATTTTTTTATTCAGTTTGGGAAGATTGTATGTTTCTAGGAATTTATTCATTTCTTCCAGATTGTCCAATCTGTTGGCATATAGTTGTTCGTAATAATTTTTGCTTTTAATTATTTTGTAACAGAGGTTAAAAATCTGGGAAAATTGTAAGGGAGAATCTCCCCAGTTGGTGGGTACCACCTGAACTGAGTCCCAAGATTCTTTGTTCCTGTCTTTTTAAAGGTTTCTATCAGTCACTCTAGCCCCTGGGGTCGCTATACCCTTCTGTTTCCCAGTCTTTGTTTTTCCTACAGAACCACTCAGCCTTGGACTTGTCTGGTTCTTTTTCTGTGTTAAAGGAAGTTGTAGCAGCAAAGGAGAGTTAAGTTTGTAAGTATACCTTGTTCTTGCCTGTAGAGAAGTGAGGATTGAGGAAGAATTCTTGAAGAGGTATTGGGAACAGAAGGACAGGTGGGAGAGCTGGAAGGAAGGGATGAGGAGATGACATCCATTGATGCATATGTATCATCTCATTTATTATTAAAACCACCCATGTGGTGTGGTCCTATTCCAGTTGTACGGAGGATGAAATAATTTCTGTAGGGGGCAAGTAACTTGTTCAAAGTCACAGGGTTTTAAGTAGCAGCAGTAGGATTCAAATCAAGCCTTCCATTTGTCTTTCCTTATGTCATGCACGGAGTTGGTATGATTGGGCACCACCATAACGGGTGAGGGTGGCTTCAAGGTCCCATGCCAGGAGAAGCAGGAGGAGGACGCAAGAAACAGGAAAAGGCAAGAGGCGTCCGCTGCTGGGGGCTGGGCAGTGGGTTATTTCAGATAGCGATTGTGTTCTGTGGGAGACAGGCGTGGAGTGTCACATTTGGTGGCATGCAGTTCGAGGTAACAGTTTAAACCCAATAGTGAGTGCGTTTTGAGGATGACTGTAGTTTGGGGCTTGAATCCAGGAGAGCCACAGCTAATCTTCTTGAACTCTTTAATGATTCTCTTATTTAATGTAGCCTGTTTGTTTGTTTCTTAAGTGCTCTGATTGGTCACCAGAGTAGCAAATATGTAAATATAGATTATGCATGATGATATTAATCAGGGCAATGAAATGACTTGCATAAAGTCATCTGGTATTTGTAATAGAACTTAAAAAAAAAAAAAAGAAAAAGAAAAAGAGGAAGAGCTGCTTCCCTGGCTCTCCTACTTTTAGTAAGGCTTTTTCCAGCTCCCTGAAAAGCAGACCACACCCTGTGAAACAGCCTGTTTGTGGCATTAGTTCATTTCCATTTTTATACTTCTAGAGCACCGGAGCGGTTAAAATACCCAGTGGAGAAGGTTGCCCATTGTGTTTCTCCAGCAGAAATAAAGTAGAAATAATCCATTCAAAGGGAACATCAGACTGGCCTGTGAATTTTTATGTTCAAGTGGAATCATTCAGAAACAGATCTTGAGCATCCTGGCAAGAAAGACATTTTGAGCCATGTATATTAATTGGAGAGGAAAAAAAAAGGATAAGTGATTTTTAATCAGAGAGTTGCTGTTGTAAAGGATTTCTAGGATTAATCAAATCAATCACATTTCTAAGAAATATCTAGAATTATAAAGAGAATGCCATATAGTAACATATCTGGAGGGGGTATTTTGACGAGACTTTTCCTCCTGTGTTGTTGTCCTTACATACTGTTATGAAGGAGTTCTTACAAAGATGACAATTTTAAAAAATGAATACATAAATCAATTAGAAAACTGAACAATCTCATTTATGGGAGAAAAGCAGATTCTTTCTAGTTATTTGTTAGGGCAGAATTCTTTTCCTAATGAAAGACCCAATTTTAATTTTGTATGAGATCATCATAGATAAGAGTCACTTTGTAAGAGTTGTGTGTTAAATGCATAAAACATTCCTATAGAAAATGGAACTTTAAAACATGCCATTTATAAAGTATTGTGTCACTTTCACTGTAGTAAAACAGCTTCCAATGGATAACAAGTTAAACTGGATTTTTTACATTTTTTTTTTAGCTCAGGCTTCATTTCTTATTTGAGAGTTGTATAATTTTTATCATGCGTCATTAGAAATACAATTTGTTAGAACAAAGCCTGTTGTGTAATTCTAATTACATCTTCCTGTATGATTAAATGAGGGCTGTATTGGAGTGTTTTTTTTTTCAGCTGTGGCAGCTGTAGCCAACCAAGAATTCCTGTGACTAACTGGTACTAATTGTTTGTAGAACAACCAGTGGGAGTAATATTCATGAATACTATGGAAATGGAATATTCCAAATCCAAATGGTTTGTCCCTTGTTTTCACCACTTTATTGTGGTCAGATTATTTGTACAATGAGGCCAAGTGAAGTGGGAGCTCTTGATCTTTCGTTGTTAGAAGATAAATTGAGGCTTAGGGAGCGATTGAAGGGTTATTTAAGTTACTGACCTTTAAACTTTAAAAAAAAAAATTGATTCAGAGAGAGAGAAAGATCAATTTGTTGATTCTTGTATGTGTCCTAACCCGGGATCAAACCCAAAGCCTTGGTGTATCGGGATAACGCTCTAACCAACTGAGCTACCGGGACAGGGCCCTTTACTAGTAAACTTTTTAAAAAAAAATATGTTTTATTGATTTTTTTACAGAGAGGAAGGGAGAGGGAGAGAGAGTTAGAAACATTGATGAGAGAGAAACATCAATCAGCTGCCTCCTGCACACCCCCTACTGGGGATATGCCCACAACCAAGGTACATGCCCTTGACCGGAATCGAACCTGGGAACCTTGAGTCCGAAGGCCGACGCTCTATCCACTGAGCCAAACCGGTTAGGGCACTAGTAAACTTTTTTGCTCATACACTCCAATCTGAACTCTACCATGTATATGAGTATATTAATTTATAAATGGTACACCTTAATGTAATTTAATATATATTAGTTTTCAGAGTACATATGAATATTTAAAAGCATAAATCCTCAAACTATAGAAACATCATTGATGAGAGAGAGTCATTGATCGGCTGCCTCCTGCATGCTCTCTCCTGGGGACTAAGCCCGAAACCCGGGAATCAAACCCTGACCTTCTGGTTCAAAGGTCAACGCTCAAGCACTGAGCCACGCTGGCTGGGTCAAACTAAAATTTTAATGGTTGAGAGACAAAAGAAAATAGATGGTTTAATATTATCTTTTCACCCCCCCCCCCCCCAAGATTGTTGGTATGTGCTCCCCACTTTGGAGACCACTGATTTAGGTCATTCAGGTTAAGAGAAAAAAATGGGGGGAAAAAAAGAAAGTTGAGATTGAGGAAAGAGAGAATCTGTAGAAGAAGCCTCAAGAATTTGGGGGCTGGGCCCAGCCAATGTGACTCAGTGGTTGAGTGTCAACCCATGAACCAAGACATCACGGTTGGATTCCCAGTTAGGGCACATGCCCACAGCGTGCAGGAGGCAGCTGATCAATGATTCTTTGTCATCATTGATGTTTTATCCCTTTCTTCCTCTTCCTTCCTCTCTCTGAAATCCATAAAAACATTAAAAAAAAAAAAAGATTTGGGAGCCTCGGGGCAGGTCTGAGAAACTTACTCATTGTGGGTATCTAAGTTAATCAAAATTACTACGTAATGACTCCCTCTTCTGTTTTAATTCCTTTGTATATATGAGTGTTTAGAGAAGGAGCAGCACAACTCCTATAGCATATTAAATGGGGGAAAAGCTTGAAGAAGTTGGTGAGGGAGGTGTATAAGGGAGAACTCCTTCAGAGTGACAGAAATGCAACTAAAACTAAGTTTCACAAATGCCCGTTTATTAGCTTAATTAAAGAGTACCTGGGGTCTCCTGGGATGACAGTGGCCAGTGGCCTTTAGGTATAGCTGGACCCAGAAACTCGATGATGTCACGTTGCCATTGGTGCTGGGTTTTTTTTCAGCTACTAATGATAAACCCTCTCTACATGATGGGAAACATGACCGCCAAGAGCCATAACAGCCCTGGTTAGCAACTCCAATGAGAGGGCATTTTTCTCTGAATGTCTTATCTTCGCCCCGGGAAGACTGGTTGACCCATGTCTACTATGATCCACTAGGTAGGCCCCTATGCTGGACGATCCAACTTTACCCCACGGAAAGCTGTCCAAAAGGTCCTGAGGGGAGACACACAAAAAAGGAGAGGGTGGTAGTTTCTGAACGTCTCCAACAATGTATTTTCATGCTACCAGAGCTCACCCATGTTGGGTTCCAGAGGTATTTAAAACAAAAAACAATCCAAAAGAGAATTGATTCTCAGTGAATTAATCTTTGCTATTGACTCAAGCATTTAGAAACGCATTGCTCTAACGTGACGACTGGACCTCCTTCATTTGTCAGAGTGCAGCCTGTTGGAGGTTTCTGTAGAACGAGCCAAATCTGCTTCTGGTTTTAGTTCACCCAGGGGCGCGCAGGCTTTTTGGACCAATTATTCCCAGACCTTGAGATAAGTCACCTCCTACGCCATTAGTACTTGAAGGATTATCTGCCTCAAAGATTTATGTGCGGATTAATTGGGGAGCATACCGTAGTAGATTGCTGTGTTTAGAACCACGGTCGTCCTGCAAATCATTTTCATTAGTGCTTTATTCAAAATTGTGTAGCCTTATATAACACTGACGTTGCAGGGAAATCTGAGTGAGCCTCTCCATTATTTATCTGGGGTTTGGCCTCAGCCTGGCCCCCACCCTTACCCCCCACCGAGAGTGTCATAGTTCTGGCTGGGGATCACCGAGCATCTAAAAGCACAGTGGCTTCCCGCTCCCAGTATTGCAGATTACTTCAGTTGCTTCCATTGAACAGTGAGTGAAATTTGCAAGACCTAGTAGTGAGAGAGAGAGAGAGAGAAGATGAGGTACAAAAAATACATGGCTATTCTGGAAGCAGCAGTTGGTATCACCCCTCTTAACAAAAGAGAACTTCTACCTGAGAGCAGAAGACACGTGAACCTTTGGCAGCACCCCGGGTAAGCAGGGGAGGCCAGGGGGTGCTGGGTGGGTGCTTGGGGGCCTAGATGGTGAAAAGGGTTATCTCTGTCCGAAGGGCAATACATGTTGAATTCTTCATTGAGAACTTGGCGGATGTGGCCTCCCATATGGATTTAAAAATAGTCAGTAGTGAAATTAATGGTAATAATACTCTAGGAAATTCCGGGTGCAACAGCCAAGAAGATGAAGTCTAGAGTAGAATTTTACATCTAGATATTTTAATTTCCTGATTTTGAAAATTTTTCCATGGTCTAGCAATATAGCAATTCTTAAAGACGGAGTAAATGCGTCTTATTTTTTTTTTCTTCTACAATGCAAGTGCGTCTCTGACTGAGGTGTATGTACAGACTGTGTTTCAGGCAAATACTTTTCTTGAAACAGCAGTTTTTATTTCACATCTTTTTCTGAAGCCCCAATGGTTTTCCCCGTTGAAGAAGGGGTTAGACATTCTTTTCTGAGTGGTTAGAGGCCTCAGTCCTTACTTTTTCAAACCCTGACGTCCCGATGAGAAACTTAGTTTAAGGTGCCTGTGTGGTGGTATTTTTAGGGAATGGATCTAATTTTCAAAACTGAATGAGCCACACATTAGAACTCACCCAAGGATCAACTCAAGGAATCTGTGTAACATTTCTTTCTTTCTTTTTCTTTAAGTATGTTTTTATTGCTTTTTAGACAGATAGGAAAAAGGGGGGGCGGGGGGAGAGAGACCGGCTGGCTGCCTTCCACATGTACCCAGCTGAGGATTGAGCTAGCAACCTCAGCATGTGACCTGACCAGGTATCCAACTTGAGGCCTTTCCTTGCAAGGTATGATGCTCAACCAACTGAACCACACCGGCCAAGGCCTGATAATATTTCTTTTTAAAAAGTAGAAAGTCATTATCTTTAAAAAAAATCATATAAGCAAATTACATTTATTATGGAAGACTTAGAAAATGCATAAAAACACGGGAGAAAAATCACACATAGTCTCATTTCCCTAAGAAAATTACTGTCATTATTTAGGTTCTCAATTGGGGTGGAAGTAGGGCATGGTGGTGGTGGAGGGATTTGCCCCCCAGGGCCATTTGGCAATGTCTGGGCACATTTTTGTTATAGCTCAGGGGGCAGTGCTACTAGTATGTAGTAAGTCGAGGCCAGAGACCTTAAAATGGACAGGCCAGTCCCCCACAACAAAGAATTATCCAGCCCAGATGTCAGTAGTGCTGCTGTTGAGATGTGTGATTGAGGTAGATTTTCTTCCCATCTGTCAAAGGTAGTTTTTATTAGAAATAAATGAGACATTTCTCTCCGAAATTTTAGGGATGCTTTAGAATGGAACCTTAGGCAGCATTATTCTTATTACTTATTCTTGTATGTTGTTATTACCATGTTACTGTTCTCTTAAAAAGTAAAAGGAGTGTTTATATGTATGGAGGTGACTCGAGGAGAGTCCATGTGGGTTAATGTTCTTTCCCGGGGGGTATGGAAAACATGTTGTAATGATCAAACTGTGATTCTTCGAGTGGCCCCTAGAGATTGGACATACTGTAACCCTGGACCTTTGCCAGAGAATGATGGACGATTAGAGCTGGAAGAACGTTTGTCAGGGAGGTAAATAGGTTTCATATGGCACGCCAGAGCCAGCTGATGTGTAGACTGCTCAGAGAGTCAAGTTAGGGAGGACCCTGAAGTCAAGTCCGGGCTTAGCAGGAAAGGAACGTTACAATTGTTGAGGGATGTTTGTTCTGGGTGTATAATTGGAGGATTGTAGAGCTGCAACACGTGGCCTGTATATTTACCATTCCTCAATTTTCATTTAGCCTTCACATTTTACAAGTATGAAACTCAGCCTCATTTGAGTCATGACCAAGGGCTTGGCCCTCAGACAGCAACTGGATGCTCTCAATTTCGGGCTCAAGATCATTCATGAAGTGATTCATCCTACACAAACTCACATGATTCAGATGTGTGAATTGATTGCCAAATTATTACTAATTTTTAAAAAATGTTTTTATTGCTTTTAGAGAGAGAGGAAGGGAAGGGAGAGAGAGAGAGAAACATCAATTGGCTGCCTCCCACATGCACCCCCATGAGGGATGGAGCCCGCAGCCTGGGCATGTACCCTGACTGGGAATCGAACTCTCAACCTTTCAGTGCACAGGACGCCCTCCAACTCACCGAGCCATACCAGCCAGGGCTGTTCATTTCTTTTCCAGCAGTTGGAATAAGTACCTTCAGTAGAACCAGCTCAGCTTCTCCTCATTCCCCCAAACAAGTGAAACAGAAGTCAAATTATTCATTCCATCATAATCCTATTAAAGGAAGGTGAATGTTCTTTTATTTTTTTCTTATACAGACATTCTCTTAAGCCTGATGAAAGTAGCACTGGGCACAAGACAACAAGGTCTTGTATCTGTAATACTTTCAATACACATGGACGAAGTACTGTTTTGCTGATCCCCATTTTTTTGTTAGACTCCCTTGTCACCTGACACAGCCTTCCTTTGGACATACTACTATCCTTCACTAAGGATGGGTTCTCTTCTACTTTCATTTTATTAATCAGTTTTCAATCTGTCAGCAGCACCTCAGTGTCTTATTTCTCAAACTTTAATGTGCATAAGAATCACTCTGGTAAAGTGCAGATTTTAATTTTGCGGTCACGGCTGGGCCCGAGAGTCTGCATTTTAATAAGCGTCCAGGTGATGCTGCCAGCTCAGGTGAGCCCAATGGATGGTCCAAGTGATGCTAATGGTTCAGCCCATGAACCACACTTTTGGAGCAAGCAGCTAGAGAAGTGCTTTTCATCATAGCCTACTTGCTTTTTCTGGACCTCGAACCTTCTGATCTTCCTAAGGACTTTGAGTCCCAAAACTAGTACGTCCCCTCCCTGCAGTGGTGAGAAGTCAGGTGGAGGGACATCTGCCCATGAGCATTCTGACTGGCGATTTCTATTGGGCTGGTAGACTAAATAGTGAAGCCAATATTTCTCCCAAGAATTCTGTCTCATTCTTTCCAAGAAGTATTCTGATTACTACTTAACGTCATGGATAGGTTTTTGGAATTGCAACTTTAAGTGAAACGATGTATAATGAAACCAATATTACCATAGGCTAATTGATATAAACAAGAGTTAAGTTCCTGTGGTATGTTTCTGGTCACAAAAACATCACCAAACTTCGAAATAAAGGCGCAAAACACATCTCATCTTAAAACATTTTAGAAATAAATGTGAGCAATACAGACATTTAAGAGAGATTACTAAAAACAAGATAATTCCTTTCCAAACTGCTGGTTCTAGTTCAGGGTCCCTGGTGACCAGAGCCCATCTCCGCCGCTCAGGGTGCAAGGTGGGAACCATCTTGGACAGGACACCCTTCACAGCAGGGCCACCCACATACACACACCCACACCCACACTCACTCAGACTGGCCCAGTTGGACGCCATTCACCTTGGGTGCACACCTGTGGGATGTGGGAGGAAATGGAAGGAAACCCGAGTCCCGGAGAAAACCCATGTGGACACGGTGAGAACATGCAACTCCAGCAAACAGTGGCCCTTACGGAATTGATTTTATTTTTTAATCAACGTTATAATGAAGCCAGGTTGAAAGAAATGGTATTGCTCAAGGACCTGCTGTCCTTGTAATAAATACTGCATAGTGTTCAAGGGGGGGAACACGCGGGACATTGGTACCACTCTCAGCAATAAAATAAAATTTAAAAATGTAAGGCAATAAAAATATGCAATTGACTAGACAAATACGTGTTTCAAAAAATTGCTCATGAATCAATGTTTGTACATTTTAAATACGCTAAGAGAAGTTGCAAGGTTGGCACCCTCTGATGAATTATTTGGATAAATTCCTCTTATAAGAGACTAAAACTCCAATATGTGTTTTCTTTTTTAGTATATTTTTATTGATTTCAGAGAGGAGAAGGAGAGAGAGATAGAAACATCAGTGATGAGTGAGAATCATTGATTGGCTGTGTCCTGCACACCCCACACTGGGGATTGAGCCCACAACCTGGGCATGTGAACCTGGGCATGTGCCCTGACCGGGTATTGAACCGTGACCTCCTGGTTTATAGGTCAATGCTCAACCACAGAGCCACACTGGTTGGGCCCAATATGTGTTTTCTAAAAAAAAAAAAAAGCAGCTGTTTTTGCATTTTAAAACATAATTGGAAGTCAGGTCATGATTCAGTTTTCAAAATGTCCTGGAATTCATTCAGCACCAACTCCCTCCTTTTTGTACTTTTTCTTGGCTGTTAACAGGGCTGTGCTCTTTGGCATTCTACTTTGCAAACAGTGCAGTCACATGATAAGCCCAAACCACCAGCTACCAACCAATTGGCTGAATGTTGCAAGGTCGCTGAAATGCAGATTGGAGGACTTGTAAACATGTGCATATTTACCCCACGGCCTGGCACATAGTAGGTGCTCAGCAAAGATTTGCCCATGCTTACTCAGTTTTAGTATAGTCACAAATGAAGAAAAAAGGATATAAAAGAGAAATGGACACCCAAACACAAAAATAGAGTTGCCTATGGATTTTCCTTGTAACACTGTAGTTTTCTAGCTCTCACTCAGGTTACCTGAGAATAATTTTAAATATTTGTTAATACTGTTGCAAACCAAGAATATAATTGAGTTCTTCCTGCCAAGTTTTCTCTTAATTGAAAGGTGGCCCTAGTCAATTATGGTGTGCATCAGAAATGGCTGCTTGTTACTGGTGGTTCCTACACAGGTCAAAAACTTCAGGAATGTTATGAAAGAAAGTTAAAATGAGGGTGTCATAGAAGTGCAGAAACCGGATTTCGTTGAAAGGCAAACCAGTTAATTAAAAGAAGCAAGTTCTCTTTAGAGCTGATACCTGTAGAAACATTTCATATTAAGGCCAAAAGCATAGCCAAGCCCATCTTGATTGGCTGGCTGTTTATTTATCTTTGGAAGTAATAAAAGAAACCATGTATGGGGCAGGCTCTAATCCTGTTGCTTGCTTTGTAGGATGTCCAGATGGCCTTGCTTTAGCCAGTGCCTACATTTCCTGCTGATCCTTGGAGAAGGGAAATGTGTCCCCTGCCTGTACAAATAAAATCAACACTATCTTTTATTTCTCTTTCATTGTGTAGGGAATGTTTTGCACACACGCCACAGTCTCACTTTGTCTGGTAAACAGCAGAGTGTCCAGAACTGGTGAGAAGCCACATTCTTCCTCCCACTGGAGCAGTGCTCTGTGGCTGCCCTGTGTCCAGGCCCAGGCCCAGGCCAAGGCCCAGGCCCAGGCCCAGCCCCGAAGCGAGCTTGTTTCCTTGTGCTGTTTGAAAGGCACATGCGGGATTAATAAAAATGTCCGGAAGGGCTATTTCTTGGATTTTCTAAGGATAATGGGTAAAAAAAAGAAAAAGTACTTGCCATCTTTTCTACTTGTGGGCAAACCACGCACATAAAGATGAGCCGGTATTATAAATGCAGTGGAAAATGAATTCCCATTTAGTTTTCAATGCTTTTCTCTATTGTATACTTTAAAATGGTAAGTTTTATGTTGAGTGTATTTTACTACCATTAAGAAAAAAGTTTTCTCTTAATATTTTTCCACCTGCCGAGTATGTTTTTAATCTCAAATTCTTCTAAGATCTTGTCCTTCAGGATGACCTTCAGGTAGATTGATGATGCCAAATTTTACATGGGTAGTCATTTTCTCCAATTAAAAAAAAATTTTTATTAGAGAGAGAGAGAGAGAGAGAGAGGAATCATTTTGTTGGTCCAATTATTTATGCATTCATTAGTTGCTTCCTGACTGGGGATTGAACCCACAATCTTGGTATATTGGGATGATGCTCTAACCAACTGAGCTACCCAACCAGGATGATTAGACTGAAAACATTAGGGGCAGCAATTCCGTTCTTAGCTATAGATCCGAGAAACATTAAAACGTCCACATATGTACTTGTGTTCACAACAGCCAAACAGTGGAAACAACCCAAATGTCCACCAGCTGATGAAGAGATGAGTGAAATATGATCTAACTAAACAATAGAATTGTATTTGGCCATAAAATGGAATGGAGTTCTGATACATGCTACAACATGGGTGTAACTTGAAAATATTATGCCAAGTCAAAGAAGCCAGTCACAAAAAGGTCACATAGTGTATGAATTGATTTGTATGAAATCTCCAGAAGAGGTAAATCGATAGGGATAAAAATTGGACTGGTGGTGCCTAAGGCCAGGGTGTGAGGAGGAGAGGGAATTAGAGGATGATGGGTAATGTCCAAGGGCTTTCTTTTTTTGAAATAGTGACAACTGTTCTAAAATGGATTGTGGTTATGGTTGTACCACTCTGTGAATATACTAAAAACCAAACTATAAATGGGTGAGTCATACAGTAGGTGAAGTGAGCTGCATTTTCCAAGATCTCTCCGTGCTGGGAATGACCATGCTGGGTTTCTAACAACCCTCTCTTTTTCAGGGCACGGAGTACCACATTGTTATCATCTCCCTGTGAGTGGGACTGGCACCCCAGCTGTACCTCCGGGCACAGGTGCTCCACGAAACACAGACTCCTGCCTGTGCACAGCCTGCTTCACCAGGTACTTGCTTTCTTCTTAAAAAAAACACACACACCAAAAAACCCCACACACATTTTTATTGATCTTAGAGAGGAAGTGAGAGAGAGAGAGAGAGAGAGAGAGAAACATCAATGATGAGAGAGAATCATTGATTGGCTGCCTCCTGCATGCCCCTTACTGTGGTTTGAGCCCAAAATCCGGGCATGTGCCCTTGACTGGAATCGAACCCGAGCCCCTTCAGTCTCGCAAGCTGACACTTTATTCACTGAGCCAAACCGGCTAGGGCGGTACTTGCTTTCTTTGTCTCTCATCAACCTAATTACTGGCTCTCCTCCACCAAAGTTTGATATAAATTATTTCATGTCATTGAGGTAGTCAAGGCCACCATTTTCAATGTTAACATCCTATTTACTAAAAAAACAGAAACATCTTGTCTGCACTTATGGTCTGAATTGATAGGTATAACTTTGGCTATATATTAATTGAGGTTCTTCCTGTCTAAAGCATGTAAGTTCAACTCCCAGGGTTCAGGATAAATGCCTAGCAAGGTGTTTTGGTGCCTGTGGTTGTAGGTCATTCTGGCAGGTCACCTTTCTCCCATTATCTTTGAGGTAGAAGAATTACATAAAAGACTGGCCTCTAAAGATTAATTATGTACATGCTTTTAGTGGAAGATGAAGAGTGAGTATTATGTATTTACTGATTCAATTTTAAGTATGAATTAAATGGGATTTACAAGGTATTAAACTGTATTTTGACAGATGCTGGGATGTATTCTTAGTTATACTTTAACCCCTGATTATAGACCAGTCTGTGATGGCCGGCTGGGATGGGGCTAGAAATTTTTTGTTATGCGCTTGTTTTGTCATTCCTGTCTGTTTAAGCTCCCGGCCCCTGCTGGGGTGGAATCCAGGTACACGTCAGTGCTGGAGTTTAGAGGCGTGTGAATAGCACACACAGCTGTTCAGATCTCAGCACTCCTGCCTTCTAATTGTGTGATCCCGGGCACATGTCTCCATTTCTTGGCGCCCCACATCTCCGTCTATAAAAAGGGAATGTTAACATGAAGCTAAATGGGTTCGCATATAGCGAGCCCTGGGCACATACCAAGGCCTTGCTTGGAGTCCAGTTGTCCAAATGGGGACACTAGAATGGGGAAGTCCTCAGTTTCCACTGCCCCAACGGGGCTGGGCTGGGCTGGGGTTGTTGATGAGATGATCTACATAGAGCTCTTAAAGCTTCCAGCGTAGGAAGACATACTTGCCTAGACTCCAGAAATGGTTTTCCTGAAGATTTCTAGGTAGGACCTATCGATCGAGTCAAATGAGTAGGAGGTTCAGCATGGAATATGGCAGAGGGCGGTTGAAGCTGACATCGTGGGAGGGAAGGCTTTTTCTGCCTTAAACAAAATACCTCCCTGGTTCTGATTTCCTGTAACCACACACCTTTCCGCACCAGTTGGTTTCCCAAGGCAGTGCCTTACTCCAAAGCTCTCCTCGGTATGAGCACTGAAGGGTGCCCTCCAGCTGCTTGGCAAGCTTGGGGGGAGGATTTTTTCCCACAGCATCCACATCGCTCTAGTTTCAGATCCAGCAGGTATTTATTAAGAGCCTTTTATTTGCCAGGCACTGGGCAAGGGGCTTTCACCCGTATTGTTTATCCTCAGAACAACCCTGAGAGCAAGGTATTCCTAGCTCTCTTTTGCAAATAAGGAAACCGAGATTCAGTGATTTCAAATGATTTCCTCAAGATGTACAGCCCCCGACTTCCAAATGCAGTGAGATTCCTGGAATACCAGCTGGTTTCCATGCGAACTCTACAGAGCTTGAAGACGGAACACCTAAACTCAGATAGTAAACAGCTTTTTCTCAAGGGCCAGTTCTGATCAACTGGTAGTGGCTGCCTAGAGTAAGGATTCATAGGCCAAGTGTGTTGAGCAAGAATGTTGGGATCCACTAGCCATGTCTGGCCTGGGGCGAGGAAGGTGCCTGTAGAATCTAATCTGCCTTTGACCTGAGGTTTCTGATCATCAGCCGCTACCTGTTCTGCCCGCCTCTTCAATCTTGGAGTCTGGAGAGCACTGTTTGCCTGGTGTTTGTTGCTTGATACTTCCAGGGGCTTTGGTGATCACTTTTCTGACATGGCAAAGTCATCTTCACCTCTTTGCTTTCAGAAAGGATGTTAAGAATTTAGGCAGAGACTCACTTTCCTAGACACGGCTTCTCATTGGTAGGGCAGTTTAGGTATCTTAGAGCTATTACCAACTCACCCCATTGTATGGGCTTAGGAAAAAGTGAGTTGTAAGTGAAGGCCCCTCTGCAGTCCTCGCTCCCTTAGGAGCCCCTGAGTCTATAGTAATACTGTGCTGGGGGAGCTCACACCAGCAGCCAAAGCCCTGCCTACTGAACTGGATAAACCCAGAACAGTTGTTCTGAAACTTGAGCTGCATCAGAATCACCTGAAGGGCTTATTAACAAAGCAGATTCCTGGGTCCCAGCTCCAGAGGTTCTGCTTCAGTCAGCCTGGGGCAGTGGTCGGCAAACTCATTAGTCAACAGAGCCAAATATCACCAGTACAACGACTGAAATTTCTTTTGAGAGCCAAATTTTTTAAACTTAAACTTCTTCTAACGCCACTTCTTCAAAATAGACTCGCCGAGGCCGTGGTATTTTGTGGAAGAGCCACACTCAAGGGGCCAAAGAGCCGTATGTGGCTCGGGAGCCGCAGTTTGCCAACCACTGGCCTGGGGCGAGGTCCAGGAATTTGCATTTCTAACAAGTCTCCAACAGGCTGATACTTCGGGTGTCCGGATCACTCTTTTAGAACCATCCACCTGGAAAGGACTTGTGGCCGCTGATGAAGAACGTGGGCTTGTTTGGGCACGGTGGGTGTGGCCAGTTTCCCTGCCTGTGGTGAAGAGATTCTTCCTCAACATTCAATGAGTACCTCACACAGCCCTGCCTGAGGGAAATCCAGAGGCCTAGAAGGCTTGTCCTGGGGGACAGGGGATCTAGTTTGGAATCAGTAATTGCATTGCTGTGTGGAAAGGGCTGCACTCACCCCTGTGAGGGCGTGTGAGCAGAAGGCTGAGGCAGTGACTAAGTGAGGGGGGGCCTCCGTGGGAGGTGATATCTGAGAGGAAACTTGAGGATGAAACGTTGTTGGCCAGGTATGCCAAGAGGGGAGAAGAAGCTCGAGAGCAGAGGCTACATCAAAGGGCCTCGAGGTGCCGCAGGAGGCCGGAAGGAGAGTGGTGTGTGTGTGGTGAGACTTCCATTGTAACTCCAGTATGACGTGAAGTGTCAACCTGCAGTAGTAACAGTGAGAGCTTTCCGATGATTTGGGTGCTATGACAGTATAGTGGGTGCTGTGCCAGCTGTTTTACCTGCATTGTCTTCATTTAATCCCCATACCCACCTTCTAAGGTGTCGGTCCAACTATAATCCCGATTTGTGTTCGTTTCCTAGGGCTGCAGTAAAAAAACTGGGTATCTTAAACAATAGACATTGATGGTCTCTGTTCTGGAGGCTAGAAGTCAGATCAAGCTGTTGGCAGGGGTGGTTCCTTCTGACACTTAGGAGGGGAGGACCTACCTCTTCCTGCTCTCTGTCCTTGGCGTGTAGACGGCCGTTTTCCCTCTGCGTGTCTCACCGTGCCTGAGTTTCTCCTTTGTATAGAGACACCAGTCACATTGGAGAAGTGACGACCCTAAAGACACCACTTGAACTTGATGACCTCTGTCAAGACCTCCCTCCAAATAAGGTCACATTCTGAGGTCCCAGGGGTTAGGACTTCAACATGTAAAAATTTTTTAAAAAAATATATTTTATTGATTTTTCACAGAGAGGAAGGGAGAGGAAGAGGGGTAGTTAGAAACATCGATGAGAGAGAAACACTGATTCAGCCGCCTCCTGCACACCCCCCACTGGGGATGTGCCCACAACCAAGGTACATGCCCTTGACCGGAATCGATCCCGGGACCCCTCAGTCCGCAGGCTGACGCTCTATCCACTGAGCCAAACAGGCTTCGGCTCAACATGTAAAATTTTGAGGGGTCACAATACTCCGCATACCACCATTTTACAGACGAAGAAATGGAAGCTTAGGGAGTTTAGATAAGCTGCCCGAATCACACAGCCTTTAGGCTGAACCGTGTAAACGGGCCGTTTGTATAGGTCACAAACCGTTGAATAGTGGCAATGTCATAGGTTAAACCCAAGAAGTAGCCGAGCTGGGACTTGTTGAAACACAGGTGTCTGTCTGACTTCATAGTTGTGCTCTTTCACCCAGTGCTTTCCTGGCTTCTAGCATTTTTTTTGTTTCTGCTCTGTTTTCCCCTGGTTCCTGGGAAAAGCAGGGATGTGGATGGAGGGAGATAGGGTACCAAGCACCCAGCTTGTTAGTTTGAGGTTCTTGAGTTTCTGAGTAAAATGCTCTTATATTACCGTTTTCTATCTTACCTGTTTAAGAAGGCCATGGGAAATTATGAAACACTTAAAATTCATGAAAGAAATGGGCTGTATTTTTCGAGATGATGTGCTGTTTTGCTATTAAAATGTTAACATTCCTGTAAATACACAGGCTGTGTATACTAGAAGATGTCCTATTCTTAATTTCCTTCTCAGACCAGCCTAAAGGTTCATAAACAATGAGTTAGCCTTACACTTGTATTACAGGTACATTTACTTGGAATTATTTCAGCATTCAGGGATTTCAAGCCACTTAATTTGTAGCCTTAGGGATTTTAGACAAATGGTTTTGTCACACAATAATTCCATGTTTTCCTCTCTGAGTATTTAAAGTAAAAAAGCATTGCTTCCAATACTTGTCTATAAAGATTTTGTCATTTTAGCAATTTCAGCAGACGTTCATCATGAGAAATTGGTACACCATTTAAATGGAAGAAAAATAAAAATAAGATGGGTTTATTCTTACTTTTGAGTGTTCTTGTTATAGCCTAACATGTTTTCCAAACAAAAGTTAGCGTGCATGGCTTACTCATGAGATCAGTAAGACAAGTGCTGGTCACCTGGCCTATCTCTGGGAATCTGAGCCGTCTGGACATTTTCAGTGTAGCACACAGATGAGTAATACTCAGAAGCTAGCTTCTGAAACATAAAATGTTAATTATACTCCTGCTTGTTGAATACAATCCAGAACCTAAGGATTAAACGATGACCAGGGGATTGCAAACCCAGAGCTCTCTCTCTTACCTTTCCCAGCCACAGTTCTGTTTTTCTTTTTTTAAAATATGTTCTTATTTGTTTTTTAGAGAGAGGGAGGGAGAGGGGAGAGAGAGACAGAGAGAAAAAAAAAAAAACAGTGAGAGAGAGAGAGAGAGAGAGAGAGAGAGAGTGAGAGTGAGAGAGAGAAACTTCAATCGGTTGCCCTCTGCACACACACTTCAACCAGGGATTGCACAACCTAGGTATGTGCCCTGACCTGGAATCTACCCGGCGACCTTTCGGTGCAGGGGATGACCCTCAACCAACTGAGTCACACCAGCCAGGGCCTCACAGTCACATTTCTTAATTCTTCCTGCTTATTTTCCTTACCACCACCTACCCTTCTTTCCAACACCTCCTCCTCCGCCTATTCTAGCCACTTCTGGGTCTAGTCCCTGGTGTCAGGTACCCTGTGGGGTGGCCCTGCACTGCCTGGGGACATGTTCATGGTGTCCAGCTCCTCCCTGGCTGGGAGTTGCCGTCTAATTTGCAATCAGCAGTCACAGTGCTGAGCCTGAGTGAGCCCCTAGTGCTGTGGTTGTGTGGGAAAGCCTGGGGGCACCTTATTTTATGATTCCCATGTAACCTGATGAAATTGAGGTAACGAATTTGCAACTAGCTTCTGTTTGGGAGGGAGGGATGTCATTATTGGAGCCCTGATTTGGGTACTGTATCACATTTCCATCGGTTGACTGGTTGGTGACAGCAGTTTTCAAGTCAGCCAAGTTTTTGACTTGTGTAGAGATAATCCAGTTGTATAGTGAGATTAGATAGAACATCCTGGACATTATTTCCTCACCTCATCATACTTATGTTGATATTTGAAATAATTATGGGTTTTTGAAAATGTAATTATTATTAATATATTTAAAAAATATATTTTTACTGATTTCAGAGAGGGATAGAAACATCAATGATGAGAGGGGATCACTGATTGGCTGTCTCCTACACACCCCCATGGGGGATTTAGCCCGAAACCTGGGCATGTTCCCAGACCAGGAATCAAACTGTGACTTCCTGATTCACTGGTTGATGCTCAACCACTGAGCCACACTAGCTGGGCTATTATTAATATTTGATATTTTAAATCAAATAATTATATATGATTACTTTTAATTCAGATGTTGTCTGGTTACTAAAATAACTCTACCAACCCACTTTGAAAGTGGTTTCATAGTATGCTAAAGTTACATTTGTCTCTCCTGATGGCTGCAGCTCAGTAGAATACATATAGTAAGAAAGAGGGACGCTTTCCCAAGAATCAAAACATTTTAGCCACTGGAGGATGGTTCTAGAGGCAGAACTAGATAAAAAAGAGAGAAGATAGGTAAAAATTAAAGTGTCATTGGGAATAATAGCTAGGATCGCTTCTGAAAAATAACAGAAAAACACTTTATATAGAATGTAAATCTCAGAGAGCTCTAAATCTCTTGGAAATAAATCTTGATTGGTTTGTTTAAAAACTTAGATAATAACTTTAGAGACAGGAAAATCTGAATGCCCCACACATTCCTGAAACTGAATGGAAGATTTCACTCTTGTGTTAATATCAGTCTCACGTCCCAGGTTAGCAAGGAATTTGAGGCACCTTCGGTAAGCCTGACTTGGTTCATGGTGGCTCGCCAGCCTGCTTGCTTCTCTTCAGTGCTCTAGGAGTGGTGGAAATTAGCTTGATGCAGTCTTGCTGAGAATACCACCAGAGATCATGGGACACAAAGGCTCAGACCAGAGTCAGCTGTCCTGCTCACACCATTTATTCAATTTATTCAACTTGAAAACACACAGCAAGAAGCAAGGGGAAAGAGATTAGAACACATTAACATAATTAGGTTGGGATACAAATAGGGTAAAGGGTCCACACTTGTGGAACCCTGTGCTCACACTGCCCATACGTCCTGTTCTCCCTGTGGTGTCTGCTCTCCTAGATGATGGTGTGGTCACAAAGAACAGAGTTGAGGTTGAACAAGGGTCTCAGCACATAGAAGTATCTAAAGCCAACTCATGCGTGCTCTATTGGAGGAATGCAGGGCAAGAATGCCTGTAGCTCACCAGCAAACTGTGTTTTATCTGTGTTTCAGCACAGAATATACTTGAGGCTAGAACTGGACATATTGGATGTCACCAATGGGTGATCAATTTAGGGATGACATAGCTATCAATCAAGAGGTAATACGAGATGACCTTTACATATTGTTAATATTTTATTAAATAGGAAATACTTATTAACAATAAAAATTCAAAGTTACACAATACTTTATATTATGATACTAGAGGCCCGGTGCACGAAATTCACGCATGGGGGGAGGGGGGTGTCCCTCAGCCCACCCTGCATCCTCTCCAATCTGGGACCCTTCGAGGGATGTCCGACTGCCCATTTAGGCCCGATCCCAGTAGGATCGGGCCTAAACGGGCAGTCAGACATCCCTCTCACAATCCAGGACTGCTGGTTCCCAACTGCTCTCTTTCCTGCCTTCCTGATTGTCCCTAACCGCTTCAGCCTGCCAGCCCGATCACCCCCTAACCACTCCCCTGCCAGCCTGATTGATGCCTAACTGCTCCCCTGCCAGCCTGATTGCCCCTAACTGCCCTCCCTTGCAGGCCTGGTCGCCCCCAACTTCCCTCCTCTGCTGGCCTGGTCACCCCTAACTGCCCTCCCCTGCAGGCTTGATTGCCCCCAACTGCCCTCCCTTGCAGGTCTGGTCCCTCCCAACTGCCCTCCCCTGCTGGCCATCTTGTGTCCACATGGGGGCAGCCATCTTGTGTGCTGGAGTGATGGTCAATTTGCATATTACTATCTTATTAGATAGGATTATATCTATAATTATATGTAAGTTATTTATTAAATTTATTAATATATTTTATGAAATAGGACTACTATTTAAGATTTACTTTGTCCTTCTATTAATAAGTAATTCTTATTTGTTTCATTTTTTTCACCTACATTTAACACAATAGTTATTCTGTTTATTTGTATCTTTTAACACATCTTACGGTTACTAACTTACTATCGACACTAGACACATCTTATGAATTCTACCTGAGTCTCACAAGCTACTTGCTTCCTCATTATTACTGCAAAATAAACCTTAGGAGTTTCATCCATCTGGTTTTTCTCCTGTCCTCTATACTAGTTTTAAAAATAACTTTAAATAGAAGAATTTATTTAGCAGATTATAGCACTAATTCATACAAATGGAATATTATGCAGATAAATAATGATGATATCGCTCTATATTGCCATGAAAAAATAGTTAAGCAATATTCTTATGTGGAATAACAGGTAGCAGAAGAGCATGTCTGGCATAGCCCAGGTGTAAGAGGTTGCATCCGATATCTACATGCTTACCTGGTCAGAGAGGTACCTGGAAGGATGCTCCTCCTGTCACTAACAGTCGTTTGCTCTGGATAGTGACTTTTGTTTGTTTGTTTGTTTTTGGTTAATCCTCACCTGAGGATATTTTTTCCATTAATTTTTAGGGACAGTGGAAAAGAGAGGAAAAGACAGAGAGAAACATCAATGTGAGAGAAACACATCGATTGGTTGCCTCCTGCACGAGCCCTTATCAGGGCCTGGGCTGGGGAGAAGCCTGCAACTAAGGTATGTGCCCTTGACCAAAATCGAACCTGGAACCCTTTGGTCCATAGGCCGATGCTCTATCCACTGAGCCACACCAGCTAGGGCTGTATAGTGACATTTTAATTGCATGGTGCTATATTTTTATGACCTACTCTATGGTTTGGGTAAATAAGCAAGTATCAGTTATATGAAAATGATTGAAATCCAGATTATGTCTGCATACACATACATCTAGCCTACCTAATAATAGACAAATATGCAAATTGACCATACCTCCGACACACCACAAGCCATGCCCACAAGCCACGCCCACCATCCAATCAGAGCGAGCATGCAAATTAACCCAAACCAAGATGGCTACAGCCACAGAGAGCAAGGTTTCCTAGGTAACAGAGGAAGCCAAGCTTTCCACCTGCCCTTGCCAGGCCTAAGCCTCCACTCAAGCTACAAAGTTTCGATTATAGAAGGTAAACAAATTCAAACAAATGGCGGCAGAATGGAGCTTGAGAGAGCAGGCCAGGGTTGCCGCCGGCAACAGGGGAAGCAAAGCTTTCCGCACATCCTGGCCGGGCCCACCCGCTTAAGGCAACAAAGTTTCAATTATAACCCCAACAGAAATGGCTGCCGGCCTTGGAGGGAGCCCCAGGCTTGGCTCCACTCAGGCTACAAAGTTTCAATTGTAGAAGGAAAATAAATTCCAGATACCAGGGCCTCCACTTGGGTTGCCAGGGGGCGTGGCCGGCCTGCAAACCACCACAGGCCCCTCGCTCAGGCCGCCCCACGCCCCAAGGGAACCCCCACCTGATCCGGGACACCCTTCAGGGCAAACCAGCTGGCCCCCACCCCTGTACCAGGCCTCTATCCTATCTAATAAAAGAGTAATATACAGATTGATCATCACTACAACACACAATATAGCTGCCCCCATGTGGTCAAAGATCCTGCCCCCATGTGGACACAAGATGGCCACCACAAGATGGCCAGCAGGAGAGGGCAGTTGGGAAGCACCCAGCCTGCAAGGGAGGGCAGTTGAGAAGGACCAGGCCTGCAAGGGAGGGCAGTTGGAGGTGATCAACCCTGCAGGAGAGGGCAGTTAGGGGTGACCAGGCCGGCAGAGGAGGGAAGTTGGGGGCAAACGGGCTGGCACAGCAGAGTGGTTAGGGGGTGATCAGGCTGGCAGGCAGAAGCGGTTAGGGGCAATCAGGAAGGCAGGCAGGCAAGCAGTTGGGAGCCAGCAGTCCTGGATTGTGAGAGGGATCCCATATTGGAGAGGGTACAGGCTGGGCTGAGGGACAACCCCCCTCTGTGCACGAATTTCGTGCACCGGGCCTCTAGTATATATATAAAAGGCTAAGCGACCATTGCATCCGAAACAACTGAATGGACGACCGAACAGGCTGTGTGGGGCGACCAGGCTGGCAGGGAGGTTAGTGAAGGGCAACCAGGCCAGCGGGGGGGGGGGGGGCAGTTTGGGGTGACCAGGCCAGCAGGGTGAGCAGTTGGGGGCAACCAGGCCAGCAGGGGGGGCGGGCAGTTGGGGGCGATCAGGCAGGCAGGCAGGTGAGCAGTTAGGAGCCAGTGGTCCCGAATTGTGAGAGGGATCCCAGATTGGAGAAGGTGCAGGCTGGGCTGAGGGGGACCTCCCCCCCCATGCACAAATTTCATGCACCGGGCCTCTAGTATGTAAATAAACATAAGAAAAAGAATCGGAGGACTAGACCTTTTCTTTTGTAGAACAAAGACAACATTTTGCAAAGAGGAAATTTTTTTCTGACCTTCAACATGTTTTACCTTCCTTCCATAGGGTAATCTTCCATCCTGTGTCAGAGAACAACACTGTCCCTTTAGCAGAATTTCCCAAACCTCCCTCACGATGAGACTGACCTGAGGCTGAATGCTAAAAATATCAATTCCCCAGGCCCTTTCAGACTGACTGAATCAGAATCTCTGGGGACAGGTCTTGGGTGCGTCAGGAGATTCTTATCATCAGAGGCATTTAGGACTCTGTGCTATAGGAACAGAAACGTTAGCAGCCACATTTTCCATTTTTATTGAATGCCTCCTGGAAGTGCCCAGGCCAGGCCAGTGTCCTTTGTTTTAAGAGGCTGTGCTCATTTGCATGGCTGCCCTGGAAAACTATCTGTTTGCAGCCTTTTTCTAAGGCCCCTTTCAGGTCTGAGACTTCTTTGAAAATGTAGGAGGCTCTTCAACAACTTTAATCTGTGTCCATCAGGGATCCTGCATTCTTAGGGTTAGACGATGCTGGTGATAATTTTTAAAAGCAATTCATGTGCTGCCAGAGGCCCCTCTGGTTTCCCTGGAAGGCCTGTGTGCCTCATGCAGGCAGTCCCCTGAGCCACTCTGACCTCAGATTCCCTCCCTGGCCTGTGACATGAGGGCCTTTTTACTTAGTGAAAAGGCTAACTTACTGATTTTTTTAACAGGTACTTATTTAGGGAGGGGGAGCTCTGAAATCCAGTTAGACACCAGAAATACCTTTGAAACAAAGGTTTGAATCAAAGGTCCTAATTTACTAGCTCGTGGGCTGGAGCGAAATGGCACTGGTGGCACTTACCTTTTTAGTGTTGCGCAGGAAGTTTTGAAGACGTGGGGCCGCAACACTGTTCAGTTGCTGTGTCAGCAAAAATCCCTTGCGTTCCGTTAAAAGGAGCCAGAGGGGAACAACGATGACATCAAAGCCCGCCTGCTGTAGGTGGAGGCAGTGCACCTGGGGACCAGCGAGCCGTGATGGGAAGGGGCTTTGGATCTGACAGACCCCAGCTTGGATTCTCACCCACCACCTGCTCAGAGATGATCTCTCTGCTTTTCCTCCCTGCAGCGCAGTTTCCTCATCTCTAAAGGGGGCAGTAATGGCAAGTATGCAGGGCCGCTGTGAGCATTTACTAGTACATCGACTGAGCTAAATGAGTGTTTGGCCCAGCCGGCTGGCATGGCTCAGTGGTTGAGTATTGACCTATGATCTAGGAGGTCATGGTTCGATTCCGGGTCAGGGCACATGCCTGGGTTGCGGGCTCAGTCCCCAGTGGGGGGGAGTGTAGGAGGTAGCTGATCAATGATTCTCTCTCATCATTGATGTTTCTGCCTCTCTCCCCCACTTCATCTCTGAAATCAATAAAAATATGTTTTAAAAAAAGAGTGTTTGAAAGCTTTTGGCAACTAATATTCATTTAATTGATCACTGTCTATCAGCATTTTATTTCTTCACTAGAGACCAGATGCATGAAATTTGTGCAAGAGTAGGCCTTCCTTCCCCCGGCTGGCACTGGCTTCCCTCTGGCACCTGGGACCCAGGCTTCCCTCCAGCACCCGGCACCTGGGACCCGGGCTTCCCTTGCAGCCCCGGCTTCGTCCGGAAGGTCGTCCGGTCTAATTAGCATATTATGCTTTTATTATTGTGGATGGAGGGTTAAGAAGTGGCACCTGTCCCTGGAAGAGGATGGGTTTCATATAGCCTGCGATGTAAACAGGAGTAAAATAGTAAAAGCCGAGGAAGCACGAGCGCAGTGCTCTGAAGACCCAGGGCAGCCGGCAGGAGGGGAGGAGCCCTGCTCTGCGCGGAGCGCTTGCCCCAGCAGGGCCTGTCTAGCCGGACTGTGCTCCAGAAGGTGCTTCTAGGATCTCCAGGCTTAGAGTTGAATCATGCTCTGCCTTAGCCCTGGCTGACTAAGCTGACCTTGACCTCTGCCTGCCATCCTGAGCACTCCCAGACCAGCCTCATAAGTCCCCTCAGAGTCTGCAGGTGGGCAGCCTGGTACCACCAGGCCAGCCCAGACAACAGCCATCTTCCAACCAGAACTCGCCACACCAGTCCAGGGCTCATAATCCATCAAGCGCACTGCTGACTCTGAATTGCACAGCTACTAATTTTTTTTCCCCAACTTGTGGCCAGCTAAACCCATCCTATGCCCAGAAACACCATGGGGAGGATGCTGGTCTTTGTGCCATGAGTAGGGAGAGGGTGAATGGAAGGCACCATCCATTGAGCACTGAGAACTTTCTCTCCCTGTAAATCTGACTGCTTTGTTTTCATCACTTTTGCACTTACTCTACCCTCTTTTCATTATAGTGATAATAGCAGCCAGGCAATGTGTTACCACCAGTAATAATAATAATAATAATAACAATAATAATAATAATAAAGTTAAAAAGGGAGAGCTGTGGATAATAGGCTCAATTGATTGATTGGGATATTCTCCCTTTCTGCTATAGTCCTCTGCAGGCTTCTCTTACCCTGAGCAGACCACCCCCGGCCCCCATCTTTTCATACCTTTGCACTGTTAACGTAAGACACAGTCAAACCTGTGAAGAATTTTTGTGCGTTTATTTGAGCCAAACTGTTGACAAATGCCGGGAAGCAGAATCTCAATGGATTGAGATAGTGCCCAGAGAATGGCAGTTTTTCACCTTCTTTTATACATGAATCAGAAGAGGAGATGTAAGTGGGTTTAACAATGAGGGGATCTGAGGTCTCCACAGAGCAGTGCCTGTGCTTTGAGAGGTCCGGAAAAAAGGACAATTATTTGACATTCCAGTGATATGTTATTGTAGATGCAACAAGACAACACATAGGCTAGGTTTAAGGTAAAGATGGACTGGTCAGGGAAGGTACTGGCCTAGGGCATGACTACCCACCGGAAACCACATTTTAGTTTTAAAATATTTAATCTCAGACCCTCCTTTGTGGTTACTTTAGGTCTCTTGAGTTTGCAAGGCTGCCGCGCAGGCCTTCCCTGAGCTAGTCAGGTCAGCACGGGGCCCCTTTTCGTCCAGTGCAAAGGTATGAAAAGATGGGGGCAAGTGGGTGGTCTGCTTAGGGCAGTGATGGGCAACCTGTTGACCTTGGTGTGTCAAACTTCGCCAAAAAACTGAGCATAACTCGGGTAGTGTGTCACTTTGAGGAAAACACTAACTCCAAGACTCTAGTCGCAAATGTTTCATCCTCAGGAGCAGCAAATGTTTCATCCTCGGCATGCAGCCGCGTGTCATCAGAAATGGCTACGCGTGTCAGTGCTGACACGCGTGTCATAGGTTCGCCATCACTGGCTTAGGGTCAGAGAAGCCTCCCTTTTTAACTTCATTATTGTTATTGTTATTATTATTATTGGTGGCAACACATTGCATGACTGCTATTATCACTATAATGAAAAGATGCTCTCAAACATTCGTTTCACAGTCAGCAAATGGACTCGACCTCTTTGCTGTAACTTAAGCGTGGCTCTCTCCGGAGGGCATTGCTTCCTGGTAGCCACCTCAAGGGGGTGCTTCCTACTTTAGATGGAAAGAGAAATCCGAGGAGGAGCTGGCTCTGCGGTTCAGGCAGAGAAGCTTGAACAAGCGCTCTGGGGCAGGAGTGAGCTTGGCAAGGTCGCAAAAGCAACAGCCACAAGGAAAGGCCAGTGTGGCTCCAGGAAGTGAGCTTGGGAGAGTGGAGGATGCGTTGAGGGTGGAGAAGGTAGCAGGGCCAACTCATCCCAGAAGGTCGGATTCAGAGGCAGTCTTAGCACAGGCTGCTGTAACAAAATACCACAGCCTGGGTGGTCTCCTCATTCCTTGATTCTGTACTTATTTATTCCCTTTATTTGGAAAGCTCTCCCCCCTCTTTTTGTCTCACAAACTCATTCCTGCCCATCATGTAAGTAACCCCATCTCTGGAAAGCCTTCTCTAATCCCCATCGCTTTAGTGTGGGTGAGGAAGCTCTTCTGAAAGCCCTCACACCAGCCTGAGTCAGCCAGGAATCTCAGAACTTACACAGTCCCTCCCTCCCTTCCTTCCTTCCTTTTCTTATTATTTACTGACTAGAAGCCCAGTGCACGAAATTCATGCATGGCAGGGGGTTGTCCCTCAGCCCAGCCTGTACCCTCTCCAATCTGGGACTCCTGGAGGGATGTCCGACTGCCCGTTTAGGCCCGATCCTGGTGGGATCGGGCCTAAACGGGCAGTCGGACATCCCTCTCACAATCCAGGACTGCTGGCTCCCAACTGCTTGCCTGCCTGCCTTCCAGATTGCCCCTAACCGCTTCTGCCTGCCAGCCTGATCACCCCCTAACCACTCCGCTGCCAGCCTGGTTGATGCTTAACTGCTCCCCTGCCAGCCTGTTTGCCCCCAACTTCCCTCCTCTGCCGGTCTGGTCACCCCTAACTGCCCTCTCCTGCAGGGTTGATCACCTCCAACTGCCCTCCCTTGCAAGCCTGGTCCCTGTCAACTGCCCTCCCTTGCAAGCCTGGTCCCTGTCAACTGCCCTCCCTTGCAGGCCTGGTCCCTCACAACTGCCCTTCCTTGCAGGCCGGGTGCCTCCCAACTGCCCTCCCCTGCTGGCCATCTTGTAGTGGCCATCTTGTGTCCACATGGGGGCAGGATCTTTGACCACATGGGGGCAGCTATATTGTGTGTTGCAGTGATGATCAATATGTATATTACTCTTTTATTAGATAGGATTGCTACAATAGATGGAGCTCCCATAGGTAAGAGCCTAATAAGGCTTTTATCAGGAGGTTCTGGCTTTACAGAAGGCGTTAAATAATTTCTTGTTGGATAGAAAAGTTCTTTGGAGAAACCAATTCCAGGAGTGGGGTTCAAATAAATGTCCAACTCCACATATGGAAAATATGGACTATATATTGCTTCTCCAAAGAGTAACATAGATTTTTTTTTACTGCTGCTAGCAATGCTACTCTATTGATTGAATCATGTGTTTTCAACCATTATCTGAATCAGAACTATTTATTGTGCCAGAATAGTGGTCTTTCTGCTATATGAGTATTTCATCATGTGGAGCAGTGTAGTCCATTAGGACTCTCCGTGATCAGAGGAATATTCTGTATCTACACGGTCGTATATTGTAGCCATCAGCCACTGACGGAGCACTGGAAATGTGACTAGTGTGATTCAGAAACAGAACTTTCCACTTCCTTTCATTTTAGTTCATTTAAATATATTAAAAATCCACATGTTCCAAGTGGTTATCATTTTGGACAGCACAACTTTAGAGAGAAAAGGAATAATTGGGCAGATGTAATTGCCACCTTCTGGATTCCTTTCTTCCTTTTTAAATGCTGGTGGTGTCAGCTCATCCCTAAGGTGTGACCAGTTCACAAAGGCTGGCATTGTTATTATGAGTCAGCACCACCTAATTCGGGAAACATTTTTTAAATGGTGCTCAGATCGGGAGAGTAACACCTTACATCAGGAATACAACCGAAACCTCTCAGTCTGAAGCCCTGAAGGAAGCGGGGCAGTGTTCCTCACCGTGCTTTCTATTCAGAGGCCAGCACTCAGCGACGGTAAAGGAGGCCAGGAGCCTGACGCTTTCAGAGAGGCATCTGCCGGACTTGTTTTTCCAGGGAAACTGCCAAACTTGTTTTCATTAGGCAGGAAGTGAAGCAACTTTTCAGGGAACGAGCCCAACGTGTGTATCCTATCAGACCTTTTACCTTTTACCTTCTGCTTGTGAGTCTAGGTGGAGTTTTGCTTTTCAATTTAAGAGAAGAGCAGGGTGAGGGTGGGCTGCAGTTTTTTCCTCTGACAAGGTGGTTTTCCTTGGATTTCAAATCCAAAGTCGTATTTGTAATCACTGTACCTGTGTTGATTCTCCAAGTAATCTGTATGCCCTTAAAGGAAGCTTTTTATCTTGCACCATTTTTTTTTTTGTCCATAGAGTTCTCTAATACGAGTAAATGTACTGAGCTGAATTAGATGAAGCCTGCCATGAAGTACTAGTCTATGTGACCTACTGGTAGGTAGCCTTCTCCAAGCGGATGACGGGAGGGAGTTTGTCTCTTTATTTGGAGTTGTTGGAAACGTGTCAAAGAGATAACCTCAAAAGACACGTCCTCAAAAGTCATGTTTTATTATTTAACACCAACATCTTCTACCCCTGGAATTCGGGTAATCACTTGTGGAGCAGAGAAATGTGTTAGCTGGCCAGGCAGGCCTCTAGGCGGGACAGAAAACTTTGGAGTTTCCCCGGCTCTTCCTATCGGAAGAGAATTGAAGAGGCTCCGCAAACCTCTCCAAAAAAGTGTTCGCACAGGATGCGCACGCGATCCCAAGGTTAGCAGGCCAGCCCCCCGGCTCACCGCCGCAGCGCGGCTCACCACTCACCGCGCTTCCCGGGCGCGCGCGCTGGGAGCGAGACCTGCTGGCCCCAGTGTGCGCCGCGGAGCGAACCATCGGGCCGGCCGGGGGAGGGTGGTGCGCGGCCGTGGGGGCGCGGGACGCTACGGCCACGGGCTCCCCTTGCTGCCGCCGCCGACTCCGGCTGCTAGCCGGGCGTCGCGCGTGACTCGTCCTGCTGCGGGGGCCGGGCGCCCGTGAGTCCTCCCCTCCGGTCGCGCAGGGGGTGGTAGCGGCCCATTTGAGAGTTTCCCGGGCCTCTGGGCCAACACAGAGGCGCTGCGCTCGGGCGGGGGGCGGACCTACGGCGGCGCCGCGGGAGGAGGGACAAAGGGGTGGGTCCCCGCTGGCAGGCACCCAGGCAACTAGTCCGAGGACCGACCCGCCGCGCGGAGAAGGAGGAGGAGCGGGGCCCACGCGGGACCCGCGCCCGAGATGCTGGTGCGAGGAGATCGCGGGTTTCCACCCCGGAGGGAGCTGTCATGTTGGCACCATGTAAGTGCCCTCTTGCGCTCATTGGTGGGGAGAAGGGTCGCCGAGAGTGAACCTGGGAGCGCATGGTGGGCTTCCCAGATGTGCTGTGGGAGCTGGGGTTCTCTCCCCGCCTGCGGAGGGCTGAGGGCAGGGGCTAGGCTGGGGGCCTCCGGGACTCCTGGATTCTCTTCTCTTCTCTTCTCTTCTCTTCTCTTCTCTTCTCTTCTCTTCTCTTCTCTTCTCTTCTCTTCTCTTCTCTTCTCTTCTCTTCTCTTCTCTTCTCTTCTCTGTCACTTGGGTTTCAGATTAAGTCACTGAGTAGGGGAGACTGACTGTCTTCAACTCTGTCTGGGATCCCTGCTCCCTTGGAGGCATCTCCGGAGCCGGTCTGTCATCTGCTGTGTGGCTTTGTGTTTTCCCTCTCTGTTTCAGCCACACTCTGTATTTGATTAAAGTGACTGGTATATGTGTGCTTGAGGCAGACTGACAACTCCTTAGAGACCAGGATCTTCATTTCTCCCTTTGAATCAGCTGGCTGGGCACTCACTACGCGTAAAAATTGTCCTCAGCGGGGGAATGGAGATGGGGCTTCAGAAGAAACCACAACAAGGGAGCGCGCGGAGTGCTTTCTACTCTGGCATTATCTTACCTGTCATTAGTTCCTTCTCTTCTGTGTCTTCATTTGTCAGGTTTCCGCTTTTACACAGTAGTGGAAGCTATAAATAATCAGGGTTTGGGCTGCAGGGTTTCGACAGTGAATACTCCAGAGCTTAGTAATGGACTACGCCTCCCACCTCTCTGTTAGCCTCAGTTCTCCGGCGGCTGTGTGCCCTGAGTAATGGCTGTGGTTTCCCTGCAGTGCCCAGCTGATTCTTACCATCCTAGAAACTGCCCTCCCCGCCCAGGGCACCCCAGCAGAGAGGGACAGAGGCCCTCTTCTCCAGGTCTGGAGGTGGTCTGTGCGGGGGTGCGCTGATGGTCACTTTGGGAGAACAGGGCCCTCTTTGTCAGGACTCAGAGGAGATCGTGGGTGGGTAGCATCTATACACACCTGGGAAGGACATGCTTTAAGTGGGAAGTTAGTAGGAGTCATTGCATTTGTACAAGTGCCACGAGAATGGAATTTGTTTATTCAATGCATGTTCACAAACAACTTCACTTCCAAGTGTGGGGAATACAAACGATAAGAGGGCACCTCTACCACATTCCTGTTGGGGAAGCATGCACTTCACGAAGACCGGTGGGTTCCGGTGAGAATGCTGCAGCTTTCCTTTCGGGGAAGGTGAGGGGTGGGTGTTTCCTAAGGCGTCAGTGGCTTTGGATATGTTTCTTGAGCTTTGCCAGAGCGGCTGCCAGACATGGATGAAGGGGAATTTTCTTCTCCGAAACACCGCCTGTAACTTTTTTCCCCCCAGGACGGGGCAGCTAATAACGTCATGAGCACCTCCTGTGCTCATCACCGCACGTGGTTTCTGGATGAGCCACACTCAAATTCTGCCTCGGAGTGTCTCTGTTAGACCTGAAGATTGAGCACTGTGTTTCTGCAGCCCACGCTGCTGGGACACCTGAGGCTGGGGCAGGGCGTGTGCAGGACAGAGAGATGTTCTGTGTGCGTTCCCTTCAGGGATTCTGGCTGGGAAGAAAGGGTGGCATTTGAACAGGTACCTAGCAACGTAAGTCAGTATAAAAACACGGGGCTAATAACGCCCCCACCTCATGGGGTTAAGTGAGGACTGGATGAAATACTGGAGGGGGCCTGGCATGTAGTGGGTGCTAAGTAAATGGCAGCCGGTAATACGAACCATAAAGAGCTCCCACTATGTACGTGTTGGTTCCAGGGCTGATAAGGGATGTGGGATCTAGAAGTATAGACGGGAGGTGCCCGGTGGGTGTCCAGGGGAAAGAGGAAGCGTTGCTTACACTCTCTTGAAAGGCCTTGAATGCCAGTAAGAGAACTTTAAGTGGGGGGTGGGTAAGGGGATGGAGGAGGAGTCATAAAAATCCCTGAAGTGAACCAGTTTCCCAGTAAATACTCCACTCCAATCCCTACACAGGGAAATATTACTATTTTTGAGGCACTCATATGCTTAAGACCAATAAATTTTTATATCACCCCCCCGGGAATACCATTTGCTAGGACTTCTCCCTACATTTGTTTGGCTTTTGATCTAGTTTTTTTGTACATTGACAAAAGGTCACAGGCCAACCATTTATCTTCTGCAGAAGTGCCTGGGAATGCAAGGGAAGTGATAACATTCCTACAGTGACTTTTGAATTTGCAAGGTTTTCTGTCCTGAAGGTTTTTTTTTTTTTGTTTGGTTAGGTTTTTGTTTTGTGTTTTTCTTAGGAGGCAGATACGTTCTTGAAATGGTAGTTTAAAAAAGTCATGCAGATTTGGTTTGGGAGTGGCGTGAAGTGTGGGCGTGCCTGGGGTGGGGTGAAGAGGTAGGAAGGGTTAGTAATCACTGCTGAAACTTTCAACATACTTCTAACAAGAATGTGAGCCACCTGGGAATTTATTTATTTATTTATTTATTTTTTTGCCTAATCCCTGAAACAAATCCCAGTAAGGAGTTGTGGCTTCAGATTAAATTGTCTAGGTTGGGAGCTTACTTCCTATAACATGCCTCGTTGATGAATTAGACCCTAAGCAGTTATCAGGGAGCCAGAAATTTGCTGGCCAGGATGGCCTTGGGCCAGCCAGCCTTGGTGTTGAGAGGCATTTTTCCTGGAAAATTGGGTGGGTGGGGCAAAATGATTCTCTCGGGTGTTTTACTGAGTAAGTTTCTTGATCCTTAATCCAAGGGTATGTAAGGCTCAGAAACAAAGACTCAGGTCAGAATTAACATGTTTTTATGGGTTTACGTGAGCTTTTTTTAAAGTTAAAAAAGAAATCCTCTCTAAAGCTACTTCACCCCCACAGGAATTTTTGTCATGACCCTTGTTAGTAGACACCTTAATAGCTAGCAAATTTCTGAGGGTCTGGGGTGGTATTTCCATTAAACATTTTTTAAAAGACTGTGAAACAGCAATGGGAAAAGTTCCCAGGTACTCAGTCCCAACATCCCGTGTTGATAGCTGGGTCCAGTCTGGAAGGCTACCTAGGAGAGCAGTGATGAAGCTTGTACACCGCCCACATTGTTGCAGGAGAGGCCGAGCTCTGAGTTGGAAAGTGCCTGCTCCCACTTTCTTAACTGGATTGGGAAATGCGCTTCTCAGAATAGCACGTGGTGACTGACCGCTAAACTTGGCGATTGACTCCTAGAGCCCCACAGGCCTGCAGAGACCTCCCAACGAAGGTGCCGGTTTCATTTTGGGTTTTAAACGATTGGCGCCTCCATCCTCCAGCCAGGCATTGCACCCAAAGCTTCATCAGCCTCGATAACCTGTGAGCTCAGCAGAGAGACTAGGGACTGGCATATTGAAAAAAAATACCTAAATGTTTGATTGAGCGTTTTCTCTGCCTCGTTTGCTATTCCCTGAACTGTGTTTTCCAAAGTGTGCTTTACAGACAGACTTACTTAGAGGGACATACCCTGTCTTTCCATTGCATGAACATTGTACTTTAAGAATAAAAAAAAAGCCAGCTACCTAACTAATTTATTTAATGGATTAGGTTACTTAGAAGGAGGCAAAAATAAGTGTTAAGTAACGTAGTTCAGTTTAAGAAAAACAGTAAATTATCAGGATGAGTGGTATGAGACTAAGTCAGAAATCATGAAGATAGTCCTTTAAATCTAAGACTTGGGAAATACTGTGACGTTTATGGAGAGCTAGGTATGCCTTGACGTCACCTCCAGGAAAGCCAGGAAGGTTGAATTTGATGGATTTTATGTCTTAACGTGTGCATCTTGCTCTTGTCCACGGAGCTCTCTTACTGTTACTGAAGACTTTATGAAGCTCTTTAATGTCTTGCCCAATTCTCATTCCTTTCTCCGCTTCCTATAAGCCATCGTGTGAGCAGTGTTTAAGGTTTGTTGGTATGGCGTTTACAGGGTAGAATGAAAAGGCCACTCCTGAGGGACGTCACCCTATTATCAAGTGCATCTCCTTTGCCATCCATCAGTGCCCAAGAATGGAGAGAGCCAGTCTCTACCAGGTGTAAATGCATTTAACTTGAAAAGTGTAGTTTCCATTGGTCTGTGAAGTAAGCTTTAACAAGGATTGTTGTAGGAATTAGAAATCTTGAGATAGGACAAAAGTAACCCTGCCTTGACCTAGAGAAATGAGTGATGTGAAGGTAAATAAAACCAGGATAGAAAATGCTTTGTTTTGGTCACCAAAATCCCTGCTTGTGTTTGTTCACGCACACCATTTTTGAAAAACCCTAAGCCTTCAATTAGTAACTTGTACTTTAGTCATTTTAAATCAGTACAGATATTTGTTTAGTGCCTCTGCCAGGTAGTTAAAGTTAAATCAGGTCTTTAACCTTAAAAAGATAACCAAACTTGCCTGCATCACTTGCATACCATTGTAAGTTGCAGATCATAGCAAGATACATTTTTGTAATGTTTATTGTAACTTTCAGACTAAATACTTAGCCTAATTATAATGTTCATGGGTTATAGTTTTATTTTATGTTTCTTTTCTCCCAACATTGTGTGTGTGTGTGTGGGGGGGATGAGGGAGCGGTGGGGAGCAGTGAGATTTGGAGTTGCAGGAATGGTACTGGTGGAGAAAGCATATTCTTGGTAGATCTTCATGACTAAAATACATGTTTGTATTTTAGGAAGCTGGATTAAATAAAAAAATTTCAAATTATACCATAAATCATGGCAAAGAATACAAATGTTCACTAAACTTTACCTATGTGCATATGTAATCATGGATTTAGAAATCATTAATATGGTGATTACTATTTCTATTGTGGACTTTAATCATCCACATGAAATATAAACATTATGTTTGCAAGAAAGAAATGGGCTTTTGAAACTCTAATTATAGTGTGCCTCATCTGATAGATACCCTGTGTAAACATGGGACTAAATATATACTGTAGCTATTTATTAGCAGTATGTGACAATATTGTTAGTCACACGTCAGAGGTGTTTGGAGGGAATGTATATAACACATTGTGGGAGAGAATTATTGGGATGGTTGTTGGAAAGTAACAGTTACTAAGCTGCAGTGAATAGATAATGATTAAAAGCCAGTTACATCTTCGCCATTGTAATAAAGAAAGCTTTGGTAGAGATGAGAGAATACAGCAGGTACCTGAGTGGAAGGTGAGCAGGGGAAATAATGCTTTCTCGTCATCAGTAGGAATTAATGAACTCTTCTACTACATGCATCTTCTAGGACTTTTGTTCTTCCCAGGAGGAAATAAAGTTCCGAATTTAGCTGCCTGTTTTCATTCATTGAGAACCATTTGTAATCACCGTCTGAAAGGAAGTGTTTCCCGTGCGAGGTTGTGGGGTGTCCTTTATGCTTATGTAGCAGCGCGCCCCTGGGTGGAATGAACTTGACGTTGGGGAGCAGGGGAAGGTGTGCTGTGAGAAACCAGCAGCCCATTCCCCAAACGCGGAAGACTGTTGCCAAGTACATCTGGCAAAACAGAATGAACTTCTTTGAGGGAATTAATTTAGCAAAACTAACCACTTCTGGTTTTGAAAAGAGCAGCCCTTTAGAAGAAACTTCCTGGTGAGCTCATCCTTAGGAGCCCTTTCCTCCCTAACCCTTCTTCACTCAGGCTGAATCAGCCGCCTTCGCGCCTGTGATTGGTTGGTGTGCACATGCTAGTATTTATTAGAGCTCTTATCACGTCTGCCAGGGCCAGTGACTTCCGTCAGCCGGGAGCCCCGCCCTGGTCTGAGTCATCTTGGAAACCCCAGAAGACAGGCAGGCACATTACTAAGTACCACCTCGAACTGCCTTGATTTGGGGAGGGCTTGTTGCATACACTAGTAAGAATTGAAGATGCATTGAGAAGTTAGAAGAGTGGATTCCTGGCATTTCTACAGTGAGGAGATGATAGTTCGTAAGGGAAAAAAGTGTAGAATTACATACAGACCATTTTTGTGGGGGCATATCAGCTCTGCCACTAATTAGCTGGGTGATTTCAGCAAGGTACGCAATTCTCGTTCTCAGTCTCTTTGTGGGAAAATGAGCTGTTATGGTTGATGGTCTCTGAAGTCTTTTCGGTGTTTAAGTTTCTGAGGGTTCTAAGTGTTTGGGGGTAAAGCCTGAAGAAAGAACATCCTATATAATAAAAGCCTAATACGCAAATGGACCGAATGGCAGAACGACCAGCGTAAGGACAAGTCGCTAGAACACACACCGACCACCAGGGGGCAGATGCTCAATGCAGGAGCTGCCCCCAGCCCGCAGGCCCCAGGCCAGCCAAGGTGGGTGTGAGCGGGGGGCTCCCCAATCGCCCTGCCGGTCACCCTGCAGATCGGCCCTTATCACTGGCCAGGCCTAGGGACCCTACCCGTGCACAAATTTTGTGCACCAGGCCTCTAGTTCTAAATAATGTCTACTAACTCTTGTCATCATAAAGTGTTTCCAGGCTCTGTAACAACTTTTGTGTTTCTTTCTTTATTTATTTTTTGTCTTTTAAAAAGAGGCCCGTGTGGCTCAGTTGGTTGGGTGTTGTTCCATGTACTGAAATGTTGCTGGTTCCACTCCTGGGTCAGGGCACCTGCCCAGGTTGGAGGCTTGATCCCTCGTAGCTGGTGTGCAGGAGGCAGCCGATTGATGTTATGCTCTCACATTGGTATTTCTCTCTCTCCCCCCACCCCGCCAAAAAAAGTCAATAAACTGTTAAAAAAGAAAATAAAAAGAGATCCAGTGGGTTCTCTCTGAAAGGCATTGATCTCGAAGACAAACTGGGAACCTGAGTGGCTATAGTTGTTTAGCTCATGAAGTGATGGAAGGATCTATTATTTAGTTGCAGCTTAAATAATGTACCAGCCCAGTGGTGCTGGATTCTTTTCCTTACTCTGCAGCCCAGGCAAGCAAACAAAACCCTCATTTTCTCCTTCCTCTTCCCCTCCACTCTTCCCAGTAAAAGCGGCATACTGGGAGACTCCAGCACCCCCTCCTTTTCCACGGACGTCTCCCCCAGGGACCCCATTGCTGTGGCATGAGGGTGGACGGTAAGGCAGGCCTGCAGCTGGAAGGCCTCTCTGATGTGTTCTTCACAGAGGCGCTGAAGATGAGCCTAACTGGGTACTCTTGCGAGACCTCCCTGTTCACTAGTGTAAACAAACTCACTCGCTCTCCTCCGAGTCTCAGCATCCCTTCAGGCACCCCTGAGTTTTTCTGCCCGACTCCATGCCGAGTACTTCGCCTACCTTGGGCTGGCCTGTTTAGTGTCTGGGTGAGTTTTAAGAGGGGAGAGAGATTTGTGGCCTCTTAGACACCCATTGACATTTTCCAGAAATGGAACTGGAAGCGTTTGTGCTTTTCCGTCTGGTGTTGTTATTGTTAGAGTCTAAAAACAGGCAAGTGGTGACACATGGAAATGAAGAGGCTCTGAGTTCATTTTGATTATCAGTGGCCTTTTTTCTCGCAGTACCTAAATTCGGATTTTAATCAAATGTCCGGGAGAAACTTTTAGTCTACTGATAACTGCTTAGGCGCACAGTTTGCAGATGTCTTTACTCAAGAGGCAGGAAAGGTTGACTCAATTTACCGAAGAATTGAGGTTAGAAAAATTGGTCTGAAACTGGGAAAAGATCTCCCATGGAAACAGTGGTGTCCAGAGTCTGTTCTCCCGAGCCTGCTCACTCACCCTGAAGCTTTTTCTATATTATTATTTTTATGGTGTTTCCTTGAAGTATAATTTTCTTTTCATAATATATTTTATTGATTTTTTTACAGAGAGGAAGGGAGAGGGATAGAGAGTTAGAAACATCGATGAGAGAGAAACATTGATCAGCTGTCTCCTACACACCCCCTACTGGGGATGTGCCCGCAACCCAGGTACATGCCCCTGACCAGAATCAAACCCGGGACCCTTTAGTCCACAGGCTGACGCTCTATCCACTGAGCCAAACCCGTCAGGGTTGAAGTATAATTTTCATACAGTAAAATGCACAAATCTCAAGTGGAGAGCTTGGTAATTTTTTTTTTATTATTGTGGTAAAATACACGTAACATGAAATCAACCATTTTAAAGTCTACAATTCAGTGGCATTTAATTCATTTATAATGTTGTGCGGCCACAAGTTCCAAAGCTGGATGAGTTTATACATGAGTGCATTCACCTGTGTGGTTATAAGAACTTTCCATCATCCTAGAAGGTTCTCCGGCCACTTTTCCGACTGTTAGCACCCCACCTGCAAGGAATAGTTTTGCTTGACCTTGATCCATGTACATGAAATCAAGATTTTGTGTGTGGCTTCTTCTGCTCAATGACCTTTGTGAGATTCATCTGTGTTGTAAGGTGGTTCCACAGTTCCGTTTTATTGCTGAGTAGTATTCCACTGATATGAATTTATCATAGTCTGTTTAGCCATTCTTTTTTTGGTATGTATTTGGGTTTATTGTCAGCTTTTTTTTTTTCTTTTATGAATAAAGCTGCTATGAACATCACCTACACCTTGTTTTGTGGACTTACTAGTAAGCACATAGTTCTTTTGTGTGAATTCCTAGGAGTAGAATTGCTGGGTCATGGCTTGGGGATATGTTTAACTTTCATCCTGTAATTTCTTTTTTAAATGCGTTTTTTATTGGTTTTAGAGAGAGAGGGGAAGGGAGAGGGAGATAGAAATGAGAGAGAATCATTGATCAGCTGCCTCCTGCACATCCCCTGGGGATCTAGACTGCACTCCAGGCATGTGCCCTGACCGGGAATTGAACTGTGACCTCCTGGTTTATAGGTCGATGTTCAACCACTGAGTCACATCGGCTGGCTACTCTGTGATTCTTGACACTTTTTTTATGAGTATGCTTGAGAAATTATAATTTGCAAGACTACAAATTAATGCAGAAACTGAAAGGTGACTTAATTCTAAGACCTGCTGCTTTGATGTATAACTTTATGAAACTTAATGAGTGTTTTCTTTCTGAAGTCATTCTGACTTGTTAGCTTTTAACAGAGTAAGTAAAAGGTGATCTATAAATCTGGTTTATAGATGGGCTAAAGAGGATATTCCTCCCCCCCCCCCCCCTCTGTCTTTAAGTTTCTCTTTTGACAAGTGAAATGGAGATGATTTTGTGCTGACAGCATGCTCCAAAATACCGGCAACAGCGGCTGTCCTCTTTCTAGCTTATATTATGAAATATGAGCTATAATGTATTGCTCTTCTATTTTTATTATTAAATTTATTGGGGTGACATTGGTTACTTAATGTACTGCTCTTGAGACATTTAAAAATCTTTAATCAATTTTGGCAAAATCCTCCCTATAACAATAGCACATGTGGAAAGAACTGAGTTTTTCTAACGTCTGAATCTTCTCTCATTCACATAATTTTTCTTACAACTCTGACCGATGTTACCTTTTTAAGGACCTTACTGTTACGGTTTTGAAAAGGTGGTTAGCTAGAAACAGACGGACCAAGTGATGTATCGATTCATGTTTTATTTTGGGCTTCTATCTGTAGTGTTATTTCTGAAGGCTCCTTGCAGAGAAATGTAAAGCAATAAGGAAAGCAAGGATTTGAAGTTCCCAGATAAGCATGATCAGTAACTTCGTTTTAGCCACTGGTTTAGCAGGCCGGCTCCTTTGCAAAAGCTTCCTTAAATTTGCATGTGCTAGAAATATATTGACAGAATCCCCCGTTTTATCTCTCCTTCGCCAGACTTACCCAGTCGGCCAGGGCTGACAATGGATGTCCAAACGGTTCACAGTGGCTAATACAATGGACAAAGGGCTTCACTGTTTGGAGAGTGGAAAGTGGAGCTGAAGGGGAGCTTCTTAAGGGCATTGACCTAATTCACTCCTTCGACAAAAATGATTGGTTTTACGTATAGATGTCCCCTCTGTCTGTCAGTGTCACAGCTGGTGGTGTCACAGCCTGGAGAAGAAACCCGGGGTGCCGCTTCGTGTATTTTTGTGAAGTACAGCCTTTATTTCTATTTGGTACTATCCTTAAACAAGTTTTTTTTTTTTTTTTAAGCCTAAGTAAAGTTCTGCCATGAACTGATAGTCCACCCAAGTTGGGGGACTGGGAAAGGCAGCAGAAACTGCATCACCACCCATCGGGGTCCCAGAAAACTTCCTCACCGGTGGGAATTGGTTCGTCACCCACTTTTCAAAGATAAAATTCTTTGTGGGCCTTTTCCTCTATGAAATGTGGGGAACCAGAGCTGGGTTAAAAATAAAAACTAGTTGAGGCACTGCTAAATATCAAAATTCCGTGTTTGTGATTTACTTTGTCCAGAATACACGTCGGCGATGCCTTTGCTATTTATGACCTCGGATATTTGCAGCCAGCATGCACGGCCTCGGAGACTATCGCTGGCCTATTAATAGAAGAGGCGCAAAGGGGAATGCCCGTGCCACGGTGGGGGGAGGGCTCAGTGGGCTTAGTAGTAAGCGCCAGCCAACAATTGCATTGTTGTTCTGAGTTGTTGAGTGTGATTCGATGATTAAATATAAATGTTGACCTGATTGGAATCTATCCCAGCAATGAACTGTTCTGAAAAAACCGCAGTAGCATATCATTCCACCAGACTTGTTCTTTGGGCTTTATAGTTGGGATAATGATTTATGCAGTGAAGTGTCATAAAAACCGGGGCGCTGTGGTGTCTCTCAGTCTCTTGTTTGTTTCCGCTTGGGCGTATTGACTGGATGTGTCGCCTGCTACACGGACAGTCCGTTATCTTCATGGGAAGCAGCATAAGCTTTTTTTAAAAAAATATATATATTTTTATTGATTTTAGAGAAGAAGGGAGAGGGAGAGAGAGATAGAAACATCCATGATGAAACAGAATCATTGATTGGCTGCCTCCTGCACATCCCCTACTGGGGATCGAGCCTACAACCCAGGCATATGACCTTGACCGGAATTGAACCTGGGACCCTTCAGTCCGCAGGCCGACGCTCTATCCACTGAGCCAGACCAGCTAGGGCCAACATAAGCTTTTTGGTTGGGATGAATCGCGTCAAAACGAATGCTTGGAGACAGAGAACTCCGCACAATGTCCCCAATTAGACTTCCCTGCCTGTGTCCGTCCTTTCGGAAGAGCGGTGTGTTTTCAGGGAGGCCTGGGTCCGCCCTGGAGTGGGGAGGAGGCCCAGTTTCACGTTGAGGGCAGCTCTGGCTCTTTGCATTCTTAGGCAGAGAACACTGCTCAGTAAGTGCAGGAAGGCGAAGGGAGGAGGTGGGCCCCAGAGGACTGAAATGGGGGCAGCATGGGTGTGCAGTCTCTCCCCTTTCTTCCCAGCTTCTCTGCCTCCCAAGAAAGCACTTGGCAGGCGGCTTGGGGACTATTGGAACCTGAAAAACTTTGCACTATTGGACTGACAAATCGAAAATGTGCATTGCTGGGGCTTGTAAAACAGCTCTGGGCTGTGCGCTTGTTTTCTATAAATATCGTGGGTGTGTCAGGGCAGGCTCCTGAGGTTGGTGTGAAACGCCCGCTCCTGAGGGAGCCCAGGGCACAGGCAGATGCAGCTGGTTTTGCTCTGTGCCCTGAGACTTCACTTTTCTCTCGTGAAGTGCGGGAAGGAAGCCAATGCGGTGGATGTCCTGTTAGACTCTTGGTACAGGTCTGGCTGGACAGTCCCAATCACTTGGGGGCAGGTGTTAAAACTCGCTTTTATAGGGGAAGACACTGAGGCTCAGAAATGTCAAGTAACTTGCCCAAGATCACACAGCTCGTGTGACCGGGAGGGAATCTGAGTCAAGGTCCATGTGACTCATTTGAAGCCTGCAGGTTTTTGCAGTTGCGCCAGCCTCTGCTTTTCAGAATCAGAAGAAATAGGGGGAGACGCAACAGACAGCATCCCTCTGTTGATTGTTAGGAGTTTAAATATTATCATTGAACGTGTAAAGGACCCCCCTCCCCGCCTGCCTGCCCAGGAATCATGAGTGACAATAATATATCAATGTTAGGAGATTGATTCCTTCTTCAGTGACCTCTGTGTGTCCACCACTGTGTGAGGCCCCAAAGATGCTATCACATGAGTAAGACACAGCCTTACGAGGAAGTAGATTCCCGTGGTTGGCAAACTGCGGCTCGAGAGCCACATGCGGCTCTTTGGCCCCTTGAGTGTGGCTCTTCCACAAAATACCACAGCCTGGGCGAGTCTATTTTGAAGAAGTGGCGTTAGAAGAAGTTTAAGCTTAAAAAATTTGGCTCTCAAAAGAAATTTCAATCGTTGTACTGTTGATATTTGGCTCTGTTGACTCATGAGTTGGCCGACCACTGACATAGACAACTAGCTAAAATCACAGTTTTATTACAGAAATATTAAGAATATGTCTTATCACGTGAAAGTCTACTTTTTTCAAGTTCACAGTCTCCAGTTAGAAATGACTGTGTCATTCCATCAACTCTTCCCCACAAAAGCAGTGGTTACGTGAATGGCTACCAAGCACATAGGTTGTGGAATAATTAGAAAGAGCATCTTACTAGTAGATATGCTATGTTTGGGACTTTGCCTGTTAAAGGTCAGAATTCCATCCCAAGTTCCCTGAGGGTCAAAGTACATCTTTTAAAATATGAAATACCTCTAAGAGGTTTAGGCTACCAGACACTCACACTTTAGTGTGACATAGGACAGTCAGATTATTCTGATATGTATCTGACACCATGTGCATTGATAGAGTAGGAGTTTTAAAAAATATTTTTATTGATTTTTTTAGAGAGAGGGGTAGGGAGAGGGATAAAAACGAAGATGAGAGAGAAACATCATTGATCATGGCTGCCTCCTGCATGTCCCCTCCTGGGGACCGAGCCCTGCAATGCGGGCACATGCCCTGACCGGGAATCGAAATGATGCTCAACCACTGAGCCACACCAGCCGGGCAAGTGAGAATTTTGAATGGGGATACAAGTGGGGGCGAATTTTGGAGCCAGAACATTTTGGTGATGGAACAAGCCATTATGGGATGCCAGGTGTTTGCCTTTGGATGGGTGGGGTAGGAGAACATCAAAAACCAGAGCAACCAGCCCAAGGGGTAGAAAGAGCAAGGAAATCTCTAGAAGTTATTTCTTTCCTGTTCCTTCCTGGAATGCTACTCAGGGTGCTTTTGTCTCTTCCTCACCTACTCCTGCATGGCTTTCTCCCCCAGGACCCGGCATGGATGAGTTAGATGTGCTCCCGCGGACAGCCTGATAAGGCTGACACTGTAGGAATGCCGATTCTTGGTTGTGTGCTCAGTGAGCACAAATGCAGGATATATAATTCTGATCAGATTGAGTCGGATTTCATGGTGGGCAGTGGAAACTTACAGTCTTTACAAACAAGTGTCTTCTAACGCAGGGTTTGCCTGGGGCCGGGGGTGCTGCATCCTCGTGGTCTTTCTGTGAGCTGCCCCTACAGCAGCAGGTCAGGAGCCAAGGTTTTCCCTCCTCTGTGTCCATCCCATGTCTTTGCAGAGCCTGGCCCAGTACGTGTGTTGGTAATACTCACACATGTAGTTAATTATCTACTTTGAGGAAAATCTGAAGCAAGATTTTGATCTCAGGCCAGCTTCCTCCTCAGAACGTGATTGGAGATGGTGGACAAGTTCAGATTTTAGATTAGGTAAACTATCCCCAGGGAAGTTCCATTGTTACCAAAACACCAAGGGTAGTGCCTTTTGGATTGACCTAACTTTTGGATTCTGTACCCGCTAAGAACTCACTCATTATTAATTTAAAAAGAAAAAGAAATACACAGGCACACAAAACAGGATTGTCCCCAAATAGGGACTGGCTGCTCGGGACAGACCTAAGGCTTGCTGAAGGTGGAAGTGAGGAAGGAAAGCAAAAGTCAGAAAGTGTGTGCGCCTCCCTCGGCACCAGTGTGAGCACCTTGCAGGAAAGGACCAGGTCTGGGCGAACAGACACCTGCACATTAGTCATCTGCCACTAAATTTTGCATAAGTTGAAACTAGGGATTGGCAAACTACAGCCAGCTGCTGGTTTGGTTCTTTTTGTTTGTTTGTTTGTTTTTCTGCCCACTAACTAAGAATTGTTCTTTCATTTTATAAAGGTTACATTTTATTCATTCACTCATTCACTTATTTATTTATTAAATATATTTTATTGATTTTTTTTTTGCAGAGAGGAAGGGAGAGGGATAGAAAGTTAGAAACATCGATGAGAGAGACATCGATCAGCTTCCTCCTGCACACCCCCACTGGGGATGTGCCCGCAACCAAGGTACATGACCTTGACCGGAATCGAACTTGGGACCTTTCCGTCCACAGGCTAACGCTTTATCCACTGAGCCAAACCAGTTAGGGCTAATGGTTACATTTTAAATGGTTATGTCAGTATCTATATAATGCTAAAATATATCAACTATGTGGCCCTTTAAGAAAATGTTGGCTGGCCCCTGGTTCAGAACTCCTAGAATTTCTCGCATGTTCTTTTGCCATCATGGAACAGTCATGTCAGGATGCTGACCTGTGAAAGATTCTGGCTTCACAAGGATGCTCTTGTCCGAGGTCCCTCTTGGCGGCGGTAAAGCGAAAGAGAGAAGGGTTTGGATGGGCGTGCCAAAGGGCTGGTTTGCTTCTGGTTTCAGTTGAGGCAGGTCACAGACTGATAACAGGGGCCAGCTGGGAAGTGCTGAGTATAGACTTCTTCTTCCAGGCTAAGCAGTAACATCCGTGAAAATGTGGAGGAAGTATGCTTCAAAGTGCATTTTGTTTTTAGGATTTTTTAGAGAGAGAGAGAAAGGGAGAGAGGGAGAGAGAGAGAAACATCTATGTGAGAGTGAAGCATTGATTGGCTGCCTCCTGCACGCCCCCTACTGGGGCTTGAGCCCACAACCCAGGCATGACTGGGAATTGAACTGGGGACTTTTCAGTGCACGGGATGCCGCCCAATCAATTGAGCCATACCGACCCGGGCAGATGGACACTCTGGGTGGTGCCATTTGTTCCCTTGGCCCTTTGACTTAATCTGGCGTGCGCGCCCACTTAGCAGAATGCCTAGAAAATTTCTGTTACGTGCCCTGATACGGGTTTCCTGGCCACCCTTAAGTCATGTGCTGCAAAGGTGCCTTTGGAACCTGCCTTAGAAATGATAGTTCTTTTTTTTTTTTAAATATATTTTATTGATTTTTTACAAAGAGGAAGAGAGAGGGATAGAGAGTTAGAAACATCGATGAGAGAGAAACATCCATCAGCTGCCTCTTGCACACCCCCTACTGGGGATGTGTCCCCAACCAAGGTACAGGCCCTTGACCGGAATCGAACCTGGGACCCTGCAGTCCGCAGGCCGACGCTCTATCCACTGAGCCAAACCGGTTTCGGCGAAATGATAGTTCTTCAGTCTTTCCTCACAGTAGGAGATCTTGACGATGCCTAAGCCCTTGGCTGGGCAGCAGGCCTCAGCTGCACGGGGAACCGGAGCCAGGTCTCCCTCTCCTCCTCCCCAGCTCCTGTGTCCTGCCAGGGCTGCCCACCTAGCTTACATTTCTTCCCTGCTTCCTAGTAAGATGAGCAGTTTGGACTCAAATTGCTAAAAATACAAATCCACTGATCCTACCTCAGACGTTTTACTTATTTTGCTCATTAATGAGGCCAAGATCCTTCCCGAGACCCCGGCTCCCCCTGCTTTCTACACTTGCTTGCTGGCCCCTTGATTTATGCATGGGAAGGCAGGACCGTGTGTATTATCCTCACTGTTTGAGTCTCCAGGGCTCCGTACAAAGCCTGGTATGAAAGAGGTGCTTAATAAATATTTATTGAATGAACTGATGGATGGATTCCACTTTCTACGTGAAATTTTAACTCCTGTAACTTTTTCCTGGAAAATGATGTTCTTCCGCACCTATAATTAGGTCCAGAGATCAATAATTGGAAAGTGTTATTCCTCTGACTATCCTACGGTGCCCAGAGCAGGGTCAGAAACACTGTAGGTGTTGATTGATTGTAATATGCTTTTGTGTTTCCATTTCATGTTAAGGAACGACAACTAAAAGTATAATTGTTCCCTTTTAGTCATCGTCACCCCCTTCACTATTTGCACATTTACTTGGCCTCTTGTAAAAGCTATAATGGCGGGATTTTATTGTGATTATTAAAGTGTGAAGGGAAACAGTCTCTCCCCTTTTATTATTGCGCCACCTAGTGGATTATGTCTGTTTATTGCGCAGTGGCCTTTGCTGATTTCCTGATAATTTTATATTCAAAAAAAGGGGAAATGCTGGGAACTTTTTTTATGCTTTAAGACTGCATACAATTTCTGCCCACAGTTTATGTCACTAGGCAGAAACGGATTTTTTTGAGACGAGCTCAGCATTGTTTAATTTAGAATTTAATAAAGAAGTTGCCCCATATCTGAAATGTCCCATGTTACCAACAAAAGAAAACAATGAGTTGGGAGAAGGGTGTGCCCCACACATTTTTTTCATGGACTGTCAGTTTAACTCAGTTTATGCATTAATGGTAAACAAGATACTAGATCAAGAATGAGTAGTGTTTTTTCTAAGTTTGGAAACAGGGCTGTCTCAAACATCTGAACTTCTTTTTCCTTTAAATTTTGTCATGAGAAAAAAAAATTTAGGAGACTATTTTTGTGTAACTTGCTTTTCAGTTTCATCTACTCTGTTTTATTATTAAGTCAAAGTCATTAGCAAAGCGTGTAGTTCGCATTTTCATTATTTTTAATAGCTTGTCATCTGGGAGGGAGGTGGATGCAGGAAATTCCACCTTTCTTTCCCCTTCCTGCCTCTGGTCTTTGTTACCCCCTCGTCTTAATGGTGTGTTCTAGTACCACCGAGAATTCTTTTATTTTTCTCCCTCAGTTTCCAGGAGATGCAGTGGACACGCAATGTGCTAAACGCACCACGCAGGAACACGTCCCATTATCAAGTTTATGATGCTTTAAATATGTAACAATTACTTGTGAAGTTGAAGCTATAAATTGTAAACTCTTTAATCATATCTATAGATGAATAGTTTAATATAAAATGTCTTTTATATTCATGTTTTCAAACTGTCATTTGCTCACTTTTATCAACGACAAAGAGTTCACAATCTCCCCTCCAGGCACTCCCCCTCCCCCAATCTTTCTTTTTTTTTAAAAAAAAATATTTTTTATTGATTTCAAAGAGGAAGGGAGAGGGAGAGATAGAAGCATCAGTGATGAGAGAGAATTATTGATCAGCGCCTCCTGCATGCCCCCTACTGGGGATGGGAGGTGTGTGTGGAGGGGGACGTGCATCCTCTTACCCGTAGATCCTGGGCAGGACTTGAGATTGTGCTTTTCTAACAAGCTCCCAGGTGTTGGCAGTACAGTTTCTAAAGGTGAGGGTCTTTATGGTCCTGCCTTTATTCCCCAATCCTGAGAGGAAAGGCATGCCTTTGAGCAGGGGTCCTCAAACTTTTTAAACAGGGGGCCAGTTCACTGTCCCTCAGACCGTTGGAGGGCCGGACTATAGTTTAAAAAAAAAAACTATGAACAAATTCCCATGCACACTGCACATATCTTATTTTGAAGTAAAAAAACAAAACGGCAAAAACACCCGCATGTGGCCCACGGGCCGTGGTTTGAGGACGCCTGCCTTTGAGGCTCAGGATGCTGTGTGTGGGCTTACTGGCTCTCAGGGGAAGGAGCAGGCACACTGATAAATGCCGGGAGCACTGTGCCTTGGGTCTGGGAGGGACAGTTTACCTTGGGTGTCTCATACAGGGCCAACTGGCAGGACTCACCCACGGACTCTAATCATTGTTTTTCTAACCTGCCTTTTGCCAGCTAATAATTTTCTCTATCTTGGTGCCTATCATGGGGTGGTGGTTTGTGTGTATGTTTGTTTTTTTAAACTGAAGCTATGTTTTAATGTTTTGCAGGTTTAAATGTCAGGTTGAAAATCATAAAGTGGACAGGGCTGTGTCTCTGTTGGCAAATTAGCACCTTCCTTTTTGGCTTATTAATGGCTTTGCAATTACAAATAAGAAAGGTCTGTTTAAATGATAATTATACCGTGCTGGTCAGTGTACCAGAACTGTGAACACAGAGGCCTTAAATATAATGTAATTATCTGCTGATGCTTCTTTGCCTCATAGCTTGTTAAAATTGGACTCATGCAGGGCAACTCTGGGTTCAGATTGTGACTAGCCACCTAGTGGCTTTGGGGCAAGTGCAAGTTCTTAATATCTCAGGACACACACACACACACACACATTCATATATGTACTAGAGGCCCGGTGCACGGGATTCGTGCACTGGTGGGGGGCGTGGCCTGTGGGGATAGGTCCGCTGTGGGAGCACCGCTCATCCAGGTCAGCCGAGGGGCTGTGGACCCGCCCTTTGAGTGGCTGCTCCCTGGTCCGGCATCTTCCATGGAGCACTCGCCTCTCCAGGGGACCAGGTTGGGGTTGGGCCCAGGGACAATAGCCCTGAGAGGCAGCGGAATAGGCCTGAGTCCCGCAGCAGCCACGAACCCACCTCCCAGCATCCTGCATGGCCTGTGGGTGTCCAGAGGAGGCGGCAGGGAGTGCGGAGGAGGAGCCTGGGGCTCCTGCATTGAGCATCTGCTCCCTGATGGTCATTGTGCGTCAGAGCGACTGGTCAACCGGTCGTTGTGGTCATTGCGCTGTTTGGTCGCTAGGCTTTTATTATGTAGGATAGGATAATGTATAATGACATGTATCCCATACATATATGTGTGTGTGTGTGTATTTTAAATTAAGACTATTTTTTTTCTAGAGCATTTTAAGGTTTGCAGCAAAATTGAGGGAAGAGTACAGAGATTTCCCATATACCCCCCGCCCCACCCATGCACAGCCTCCCCCATTATTAAGATCCCACACCAGATTGGTACATTTATTACAGTTGATGAACCTACACTGACACGTCATTATCACCGAAAGCCCATCGTTTACCTTACAGTTCACTCTTGGTCTTATATGTGGGTTTGGACAAATGTATAATGACATGTATCCCATCATTATGGTATCATACAGAGGATTTTTCACTGCCCTAAAAATCTTCCGTGCCCTGCCTACTTAGCTCTCCCTCCCTCCCTCCTTCTAACCCCTGGCAACCCCTGATCTCTTCATTGTCTCGTAGTTTTGCCTTTTTCAGAGGTTATAGAGTGGGAATCGTACAGTGTGCAGCTTTTTCAGATGGGCTCCTTTCACTTGGTCACGTGCATTTCCATGTTCTCCACGTCTTTTCATGGCCGGATAGCTCATTTCTTTCCAGCCCTGAATAATGTTCCATTGTCTGCATGGACCACCATTGTTATCTGTCCACCTCCCGAAGGGCGCCTTGGTTGCTTCCAAGTTCTGGCAATTCTGAATAAAGCCACTCTAAACATCCGTGCGCAGGTTTCTGTGTGGACGTGAGCTTTCGTTCCCTTTGGGTGAACACCAAGGAGCACAATTGCTGGTTCCCGTGGTGAGAGTAGGTTTACTAGTAGTTTTGTAAGAACCCATCCAGCTGCTTTCCAAAGTGGCTGTACGGTGTTCCACGCCCGCCAGCGACGAATGAGAGTTCCTTTTGCTCCACACCCTCACCAGCCGCTGTTGTCAGGGTTCCAGACTGTGGCCAGCGGTAGCTAACTCCCAGGATTGTGGGCGACCCGTGAGCAGTTGTATAGGGTCCTTGGTATGGTGCTCTGCTGCGTGTGAATGACTTCCTGTCTTTGCAGCTCTCATAACCTTCTTATCTCTCGTTCCCAGGGCCGGTGTGCTTTAAGACTACCACACTGTAGATTAAGTTATTTTGGCATCTCTGTCCATGCTGAGGATGGGTGTGCTGAACAGTTGACTGCCCAGGCACACCGAGTACGTGTAGCGTCTTGAATGCACCCTGAAGGTTATCCCTCCTGGCTGTGGCCGTGCTGTTCCCTCTTCCTAGAAGGCCCACCCACCCCACACATCAGTCACCCTCCAGCACTGAGCTCCCGCAGAGCCCTGAGTGGGAGGGTGGACCTTCCCTGGGGCTGGTGCACGTCCCCCTCCACCCACCCCCAGAGAATAACTTCCACCCATGCCATCGATTTCAGTTGTCATCCTTGCCATTACCCATCACCCACCTTCCTCCAGCCCCTCATGGCCCTTTTTCTTCCATGAACATAATAACCTTGCTTCTCCTCAGGGCCTTTGCGCCTGCTGTTCCCTCTCTCTGGAGGTCTGTCCAGAGTTTCTTATCATTAGTTCTTTCCAGTGTCCCATCTCGTGGCCCTTACTGCTACCTGAGATTATAATATGTTTGCCTGTTTATTGCCTGTTTCCTCCTCTAAACGCCTCCCTGTGAGGGAAGGGTTTGGGTTTGTTATCCCCCCAGAATCGAGAGCAGGGTCTGACACATCCGGAGGTTCCGGGAACGCTGGTTGCATGAACGAGCCTCGTATATTTATTTGTCCGCGGTTGTCTTTGCAGCGCTGTGATTCTGGTCCCACTTCCCCACGGGGCTGTGACTGCCTTAGGGTGGGATTCAGTGTTGTTTGTCTTTCCATCCACAGGGCCAGCGGATTGCTGCTCAGTAAATGTGCTTGCATATGTGAATATGGAAGTTAGGAATCTTTGAGAAAGAAATCCTTAAATTCTTGAGATCTTCTCAAGGAGGCAGCTGTCCACCACAAAATGTCCCTTTGAACAACTAACTGCTGGTCAGCACAGGATGGCCGTTCTCTCTGGCCTTTTTCGGGGGCTTGGCCCTGTGTTGTTCTTTAGGCCCTGGGTGTTCTCTCTCTCTCTCTCTCTCTCTCTCTCTCTCTCTCTCTCTCTCTCGTTCATTGTTCAGAACTCATCCCAATGTCCTTTGCTCATGGTGAACACCCTGCACTCCCCACCCACTCTGGCTAGATCAGATGCTGGCTCTTGCCAAGCTTCCTGAGGGCTGTGCTGTACGTGGATTGACCTTCATTTGATCCTCAGACCTTGCACATTGCACTTGGTAAACATTTGTTGAATGACTACGGAGTGAGTGGTAGCGTATCTGCACACCCATGTTCGTAGCAGCGTTCTTCACAACGGTCAAGAGGTGAAAGTAACCCAAGTGTCTCCATCGGCAGATGATAGATAAACAAAATGTGGTCTGTACGTACAATGGAATATTATTCCCCCCAGAGAGGAAGAAAATTCTGACAGATGTTACAAGGGTGAACCTTGACGTTGTGCTAAGTGAAATAAGCCAGACACAAAAAGACAAACACTTGATGATCCCACTTACGTGAGGTACCCAGAGTAGTCCAATTCATAGGAATGGTTGCCTGGGGCTCCCAGGAGGGGGAAGCAGGGAGTTGTTTAATGGGAACAGAATTTCAGTTTTGCAAGATGGGAGTCCTGGAGATTGTGCAACAGTGAGAAAGGATCTAATGCTACTGAGCTGCACGCTGAGGAATGGTTGTGATTTTATGTTGTGTGTGTTTTTTTAGCACAATTAAAAAAAATAGTGCAGGAAGAAACTGTGACTTCTGGAAACCTGGAATTCTTTTTTTTCTTTCTTTTTTTTTTTTTTTTTGGAATTCTTAAATTGTAGGATGCCTTTGACTACTGGGCAGTATACATGAATTTAAGGGAAAAGGTATTTATTTCCTCACCAGGGAAGCTCACGTGATTTCCTGAGGACTGTCAGAGTGTAGGAGTGAGCTGCCTTAAGCAACCCCTTTTCCTCCACCTGGATTCTCTGCACCTGGCACCCAGGGCTGAGCCTGCCTCTACCTGCACAGCTGGCGTTGAGTCCTAGGCACCCTCAGTTTCCAAGATCCTCCTCCAGTAGGGTTCCTTTAGTGTGTGTGTGTGTGTGTCTGTGTGTGTGTGTTTTGTTGTTGTTAATCCTCACCTGAGGATATTTTTCCATTAATTTTCAGGGGGAGTGGAAAAGAGAGGGAAAGACAGAGAGAAACATCGATGTGAGGGAAACACATCGATTGGTTGCCTCCTGCACCAGGGCCCAGGCCAAGGAGGACCCTGTAACCAAGGTATGTGCCCCTGACCAGAATCGAACCCGGGACCCTTTGGTCCGCAGGCCGACACTCTACCATTGAGCCAAACTGGCTAGGGCAGTAGGGTTCCTTTGTACTCTCTGTGCTCTTCAGTGTAAGATTTGAAACAGAATTTCATTAATTTCCCGTCCTGTTCTTCTGTTCCAGCACTTCTGAAGAACTTACTCTTGCCCTGGCCGATGTGGCTCAGTTAGTTGGGCATTGTCCTGTGCACCACAAGGTCACTGGTTCCATTCCTGGCCAGGGCACATGCCCGGTTTGCAGGCCTGATCCCCGGTAGGGGGCATGCAGAAGGCAGCCTATTGATGTTTCACTCTTGCATCAATGTTTCTCTCTCTCCCTCTCCCTTTCTCCCTAAAAATCAATACAAAAGTAAGTCTTTAAAAAACACACACTTACTCTTGTAGAGTCCAAGGGAAGGACACGAACATTTTGAGTGCCCATGTAAATTAGTACTTCAGCATGCACGCTGCCAAGTAAATACTTGGCCCTCTGAGGTGTAGGTGGTACGATCCCCATTTTATAAAGAAGGCAGCAGATAGCCATCCACGGCTCACAGCTAAGTGACCGAACAGATGGAGATTGCATCCCCGACGTTATGTCATTAAAACTCGCCTTATTGCCTCTGTTCAGGTTATTTCCTCTAGGGTCCAAATTTATTCCCATCTCTACCTCAAAACCCGGATGGCACACTGCTCACGGCAAACTGCTTAGGTGCATTGGTGTGACATCCACGCAGTCGTGAGAATGATCACCGGTTCCCGGAGACCAGGCTTCCAAAACCCCACACCTCGATCTCAAACCCCAGGCGCCCCTTCACATCTTTTCTCCGTGTTCAGAGGCCTAAAATGTGCTTTCCAACTCGGACGCCTCCCTTCCCCGTAGGCAGGAAAGACGAAGAAAGAAACGGATAGGAGGCCCTTTGGTTTTCTTTTATCCGTTACATTTTCAGAAAGGTTGGAGGGAAATGTGCCGAGTGAGCACTCTGTCCTTGACTTGGCTCCGGGTTGTACCAACTCCCCAAGTCCTATCTTCCTCTGGCCAGCAGACCTCATGATCTCCAAGGATGTGAAACATCGATCTTCATGCCTTTTGATTTCTGTGTAACAATAGCATTTCTGTTCACCGGAAGTGTTCACAGCTTCTAGCCAGCTTACACTGTGTGTGTGTGTGTGTGTGTGTGTGTGTGTGTGTGTGTGTGTGTGGTGATTATAGGAGGGTCAATATAAATAAATACTTCTGCAAATATTCCTTTCTATAGTACTGCTCTCCAGTGTCCTACTTAGTTTCTACTTAGATCCGGAGTCCCTGGGTATGTCTAGAAGGAATATTTACTCTGATGCTCTAGGTCGCTCGCACGGGCGAGAGGGAGGAACGGAAAGCTGTGAGAGTGATGCACATCCAGGCTGCTTGCCTTTCTTCCCCACAAGTGATGCTTTCCAGAGCGTTTGGCCTCCCTGCTGTCTGGGTGTCACTGTGCGAGATGACCACAGGGTTTGCTGGGAATGTGGGCCACTATTGTATCGGCCTTACGTAACCACGTGCAGGGATGGCAGCGGGCGCGCAGCCTGGAGTGTGGGCAGTGGCCTGGCTGGTCACTCCCCAAAGTGACCATGAAGACGGCTCAGGCCCTGCAGAGGATGTGGCTCCAGGCCGGCAAAAAGCTGGGGCTGCTGAAAGGCCATGTGAGTCTCTCTTTGCCAGCTCTCACCCCTCTTCTTTCCCAACCTTTTTTCAGGAAGGGGTTGGGTGGGGGTCGGGGGGGGGGCAGCAAAGTCCCTCCCACCTTTCTCTGTGGGTTTATCCGTGCTGGCAGCTTTCCGTAACAAATTGGGAGATGCAGATGGCAGTCAGTCGTGGCTTTTTAATTATTTGCCCCATTTTTAGCGGACTTCTGTGAAATGGAGGGCGCCCCCGGGATTTATGAATCAGAGGCTGCTGTTTCCCAGGGACTCTGGGAGCCGGTGGTGCTTCCTGGGGAAACCTAATAGACGGCCGCGTGGAAGATGTTGGTGGGTCGGAACGTCTTGTTTTTTGGGGAAGAGCTTTTTGGTTCCTTACTCTGCAGAAATCTATATTCTTATTCTATGCTTAGGCTTCTACATGAGAAGAAAAAGAGGTTTTCTCATGTCCTTTTTTGTGTAGTTTGGACAAAGGTAGTACTGTAACATGTAGGAGTGTTTACTTTCGTGGCTTGGGATCTTTGTCAAGCATGTCCCTTGTGAGCCATTTTAATTCGTCTTTACCTTGAGCTTTGGCCTCCATCACTGGGGAGCAGCAGTTTGGCTGTTGAGGGGGACACAGAGCACTGAAGACTTTGGGTATCTGTCTTTCGGTTGGGTTTGAACCTGTTTCCATATTCTTTATATAAAATACAGGATGTTTCCTGTTTTGGCCAAGATTCTTCCAAAGGAAAGAAACTTTATAACAACTGGAGGGTATTTTTAAAACAACAGGTCAAATAACTGTTTGTCTTTGTTTCTTTCTCTTTGTTTTTTTTTTTTTTTTTTCACGAAAATACCTTACTGTTAACACAAAGCTTTCCTATTTATGGTAGAAAAACGAGCTCTCTTCACTTTCCATGTCCTGTAGAAATGATTCCTTCTAATATCGAGGGGCTTGTTCTTAATACTCCTTTCATGAACAATGAAAGTGACGAGAAAAGAGTGGGGACACGCACACGGATCCCGGGCAGCTGGAATGTTGACTTGGGGTGGGAAGGAGGCTGGGAGTCTCCTGCACCTGGCAGCCCCCAGAGCTAGCCTCATTCTCCCCTTTCATTCCCTCCGTGCCTTCACACACCCTCTCACGTTACTGCTTCTGCCTCCTGCCTTGCCCTTCCTTCAGTAGAAATGATCACCCTTTCTTCTGCCCTTTCACCTTGCAAAGTCTGTACTGCGTTAGAGAATATTTGTGTGCATGTATGCACAACCCAGGGACACGGACAATAGGGTGGTGAAGGCCTGGGGTGGGGGGCAGGGTGGGCTAGAAGAGGTCAGTGGGGGGAAAAAAGGGGACATATGTAATACTTTGAACAATAAAGATTAAAAAAAAAAGAATGTTTGTATAGGGGTCTCGGCCAGGAACCAGGTAGCCGTGATGTTGACCATGTGCTCCCCCATTTTTTAACTCACGAAATATTGGGACACGTAAAAGAATCCTATATCTAAATCAAAAGCATAATCATAACGCAAATCCCCGTGAGCTCATCACGTGTGTCCATGAACCTTCCCCAAGAAGGGCACATACCTTGTAGCCGTCCCTATCTCACTGCGCCTCGTTCCTCAGCCATTTCATCCTGAATTCCGTGTTTCTCATTCCCTACACACATCCATACTTACAAATATCCCTAAACAAAAGATTAGTTTCGTTGGCTTTTTCCCCCCCATTGTGATAAAAACTGCATAACCTAAAATTTGCAGTCTTAGCCAAATTCTTACAAGTCCAGTACAGTAGAGTTAAGTCTGTTCACATTGTTGGGAACGATGATCTCACACTCGACGAATTCTTCTAGGATGTGTCTCACTCAGTGGTATGTGTGAGATGCATGTGTTGTAGTATGTGTGGCTCTAGTGTGTCTTCGTTGCTGTATACATTGCATTTTAATAATAGATCATGATTTTTTATGTCCTGTCTGCTTTTGATTGATATTTGGCTTGTTTCTAGGTGTTGGCTATTGAGGGCATTGCTGCTAAGAATACCCTCTTGTGTACCCTTGTGCACACATTCACACATTTCACTGCGTCATGGAATATGGAATATCTTTATCTCTGACACATGTATGCTCTCCCTATGGCCCTGCATGCAAAGTTCCCTAATGCTAAACAGCCACCCCCCTGGCATTCACAAAGACATTCTGAATATTGATAGAGGTTCTCTGATCTGTGCACAGCCCAGCACAGACAGGCGGGGAAGGGGGGGGGAGGACCCAAGGCCCGGGGTTCCATGTGAAAGGCATGAGCTCAGCTCTCAGCTACGCTGCTGCACACTGGCAGCCTGCCCCCAGGGATGCATGCAGAGCTGGTGTTCTGAGGGATATGTGTGTTTATGGGGGGCTCTGTGTGCTTCTGAAAAGGTAATCCTGTGTAGAGAGGAGGCAGGGGAGACACTCGGTGATTTGCTTTTGGGGCACACCTTGGCTGGTAAACTCCACATGGGCTTTGGCTGTTTTACTCATCAATGTATCTCAAGTCCCAGGAACCACCTGTTTGGTGCGTAGGGGTTGCTAATAAATATTTTCGAATGAACGAGTGAGTGAGGGAATGAAGGAAGGAAGGCTCTCAATGCATGAAGGGTTTCCTCTGAGACCTTTGCAAAAAAGTCACAGCTCTGTGGACTAACTAAATACGTACACATAGTTACTGTATATTTTTAATGCTCAAAGGAGGTATTAAAATTTATTTTTCTCCAATTCCCTTACCTTTAGGATTTTAAATTCATCACTTAGTTTAACAGAATATATATTCTTTTAATATTATGTTTAAGTAGTGAATGCGTTATGCCACAGTTTCTTAACCCTGAATAAGAAGAAGACCCTTGCAATTTGATGAGAGTCATATCGGAGTTTTTGGTGAGGCCTTTAGGCACCTGGTAAGGTCTGATTAAGAATTTGACTTAGTCCTATTGGTAGTGGTAGGGGATTAACCCAGTCTCTGGAAAATCTAATTTTTTTTTTTCACTTCTGCCACCTCCCCTTTACCCCACTAACCACTCCCTCCATCCAGTAGATCTGGGGAAAATCTAATTTAAATCACCCCTGCAGGCAGCACAGAAATCAAGACAGTATAATCTCATTATGGAAGAATAGTGAATTTCAAAATCCAGGCTTATTCTACTTGGGCAACATTAAAAAAAATCTATAGCAATTCATTTATTTGCCTAAACAATAAAAAATATGTAAATCTAAAACTTTGAAAAGGGAGTGTGCTGTTTTTATTTTTAAAATAAAAATGTATTCTAAAAGTAATGTGCTCATATAAAAATATTTTCTGCCATTCCACAGCTCTTGGGGGAAGTTTAACATTTTTTTGGTATTTATTCTTCTAGTCCTTTCCTTATAAGCATATATATGAAAACAGGAATGGAAACATGGATGTTTTGTATCTTGATCCCCACAGTAGACTTTTAAATATAGAGCTCTATGTATACATATATATACCTGCTCTCCTATTGTTGGATATTTTATGATTATCTGTTTTAAAAATATAAGCAGATATAAACAAGTTTATACGTATGTTTTTGTGCGCTTGTGCAAATATGTCTGTAGAATAAACTTCTAGAAGTGGCATTGATTGGCCAAGGGAAATGCAGATGTTACATTGTGGTACGCATTGGTAATTTGCCCCCTGGAAGGTTTGTACTAATTTATATTCCCACTGCTTCCACCAACAGTGGACAGACCAGAAAATGAAAAATTCTCTTTAATTGAAAACATAGTCATCATGATGAAGAAACTTTTAAACAGACTGATGGAAGTTAAATATTCTTTTCAGTGCCCGGGCATTTCACTGTGTCGGTCGGTTCATTTAACCGAAATATCACTCTCTTTTTGGACACTCAACCCCATAGCATTGCTTAATCCTAGGGGGGTGATTGCCGTGGTATTGGTTAGAATTTCCGGAGCCAAACCAGCTATGGGTAGTTTTTGTGTTTTTAAAAAATTATTTTCTGCTCTGTTAATCAACAGGTATTGTTTTAAAGATCTTAACGGTACTGACTTCAGGCTTCTATTACTGCTCTTTAGAAGTTGGCTGTCATTCTAATTGTTGTTCTTTTAGTAGTAATCTCTTCTGTCTAGCTGCTCTCAAGTCGCTGTATCTTTTTCTGACGTGATAGTTCCATGTGTTTAAAAGTGTTTTTCTTTTATTTCTTATTGATTTTTAGAGGGAGAGGGAGGGAGAAACATTTATGTGAGAGCGTAACAAGTGCCTGCCTCCTGCACGCCCCCTAGTGGACCATGAATGGAACTGGCAACCTTTATGTGCCTGGGACTATGCTTAACCAATTGAGCCACACCAGTCAGGGCTCTTTTCTTTTTAAAAACTTGCCCTCCTTGCCGAAGCCGGTTTGGCTCAGTGGATAGAGCGTCCGTCTGGGGACGGGGGGGGGGGGGGGGGTGTCCCATTCCAGTCAAGGGCATGTACATTGGTTGCGGGCACATCCCCGGTAGGGGGTGTGCAGGAGGCAGCTGGTCGATGTTTCTCTTTCATCGATGTTTCTAGCTCTCTATCCTTCTCCCTTCCTCTCTGTAAAAATCAATAAAATATATTTAAAAAACAAACAAAAAAACTTGCCCTCCTTGCTATGAACTGGGCTTCCTGAACCTGAAACATCCTCAGTTCTGGAAGAGCTATTATCTCTTCGGGTATTGCATCTCTCCTCCACTCTTATCATTTCCTTCAGAACATGTAATTAGACGCACTGTGATCCTTGGTCACTCTTCTCTGTTTATGTTTCACTTTTCAAATGCTTTGTGCTGCATCCGGTTAATTTCTTCACATCTGTCTCCCAATTCATTGATGAGTGTCTTCACCTGTGTGTAGTATGTGTGTGTTTTTAAAAAAATATATTTTATTGATTTTTTTTTTTTAACAGAGAGGAAGGGAGAGGGATAGAGAGTTAGAAACATTGATGAGAGAGAAACATCGATCAGCTGCCTTGACCGGTATCGAACCTGGGACCCTTCAGTCCGAAGACCGACACTCTATCCACTGAGTCAAACCCATTAGGGCTGTAGTATGTGGTTTAATCCATTCTTTATCTAATTTCAATCACCACATTTTTTCATTTCTACAAATTTTTCTTTTTCTTTTTCAGGTTTGCTTTTAGTCATTCTTGATGGTCTCTTGTTGTTGTTTTTTCATTATTCTTTCAGTATCCCCTTTTAATTTCCTATGGTAAACATGGTGCATATTTAACATACTTTTTTTTGGTCTGTGACTGATATTTTCAGTATTGACCACATTTGATTCTGCAGTTTTTGGTTTCTTTTAATTCTCAGTCACGCAACTTGTTTGATGTGTGTGTTTAGATTGTGAACTCTTGTTCCTCAGATGTGTAGCGCGGGCATTCTTGGAAGCCTGCGCTTGAGTGAGTTCCTTGGGAGAATTGGCATCTGCCTCTGGGTACCTGGGTCCTAGCAGAGCAGAACCACTTTGGGCCGGAGTGTTTGGGTCGTGTGTGCTCATATCCATAATATGAATTTCAGTTCCAAACCTCTGTGAGTACAGGTCTGTTGATAGGAATTCTACAGCGAGATATTTTTAGTTATTTCCATTCTACTCGGCACCAAGGATGAGATGTGTCCATGCCATCTCCCTCTGCCTGGGTTTCCCCCCTCATACATCTACTTTGATCTGATCTCCATCCTGTTTGGATCCTACAATTTATCTTTCTTCCCAGCATGTCCTGTAAACACCTGTGTCAGGGCTGGCTTCTCTCTCCAGCTTTGAGCTGTCTTGGCATTTCTAGCCTTTAAGGATTTCCCTTCAAGGCAGTCTGTACTAGTGCATTATTATTATTTTTTTAAATGATGCCCACTATTTTCTGGTTTTCCTAGACATCTATTTTGGAATATTGTTACAACCTGAAGCCCCAGTGGCCTGTATAGGCAGGCATTTTCATTTTTCACATCCAGCAATACTAATGGAAAAAAGGGATTTCACAGACTACACAATTGAACACTTTTTGTGATAAGACCGTGGATTCCTTTAGATATAAAAATGCAGAAAACTTGCCTGGGAGATTGCCTTTGATAGGAAGAGCAGAGACTGGTTAAAAAGAAAAGCAAGCCCTGGCTGGTTTGGCTCAGTGGATAGAGCGTCAGCCTTCAGACTGAAGGGTCCCAGGTTCGGTTCCATCATGGGCACATGTTCGGATTTCGGGTTCGATCCCTAGTAGGGGGCATGCAGGAGGCAGCCAATTAATGATTCCCTCTCATCATTGATGTTTCTATCTCTCCCTTCCCATCTGAAATCAATAAAAATATATTTTTTAAAAAAAGAAAAGCAAAAGAATGAAAGATATCTGCTTGGAACTATCTAATTCTCTCTTTAAAAAAAATGTTTTCATTGATTTTTTAGAGGGAGAGGGATAGAGAAATAAACATTGATCATCTGCCTCTTGCACGTCCCCTACTGGGGATCAAGCCCGCAACCCAGGCATGTGCCCTGACCAGGAATTGAACCAGTGACCTCGTGGTTCCTGGGTCATCACTCAAGTGCTGAGCCACACTGGCCAGGCTAATTCTCTTTTTAAGGTACTCTATAGTGACACTGTTTTGGAGTGGTGATCATAAAAAGGTTCCACATAGAATATTTTACTCTTTTTAGAGCATATATCTCACTGTGTATTTCAGTAATTTTCCAGGATTGTTAAGAATGCCATTTCATTGCAGGAGAGAGTGTTTGCAAATAGGCAGCATAATGTTCCTAAACACACCAACTTTTGGTATATTCAAAGTCTAAGCTGAACTTCTTTATATGGAGCTATTTTGGATTATGGTTTCATATTTAGCGTTGAAACGTTTGAGGTTTTAATCACATTGGTTTTGCTTGTTTTCCACAGGCCCCAGGGATGGAGGAGGTGATATGGGAGCAGTACACTGTGACCCTGCAGAAGGTGAGTGCCGCACGTGCCGTACCGGCCACAGTCATGTTCTCGTGTTTACGGATCGTGGGCCTTGCTTGTTTTGCCCTAAACACAGTGTTTTCCCCTTCAGGTGGATAGTGCATTGTAGGGAATAGCTGGCAATAATTACCACATCAACAAAGATTTGCACGCTATTACATTGTTTTGGTTACAGTCTGTATAACATAGAAGATTCTAGAGGTTATTTAGTGCATTCATCTATTTCCAGACAGAACAGGTTATGAAAAAATAGAGAAAAAGAGGGGAGGAATGGAAATAACCTGTACTGTTTAAGGACATTGAGGTAGCCTCTGCAACTCTAATAATTTTTATTGTAATATATAGAAAACTTTTAACTCCTTCTGTGAGTTTGAAGTCTAAACTAAATTTAAAACATTGGTTTAGCCATCAGGAGACATGGGTTGTTCGCCTTTCTCCTTATTGTATTAAGAGGTGTTGAGTTAATTAGATGTAAAAAAAAAATCCCCTTATCCAGTGGTACTGAAGGTAGAAGTAATATATGTGAATATATTTTACTTAATTTTTTGAAAATTTAAATATTTTTTATTGATTTTAGATACAGGAAGGGAGGGAGGGAGAAAGAGGAACATTGATCGGCTGCCTCTTGCACGCCCCCTGCTGGGGATTGAGCCCTCAACCCAGGCATGTGCTCTGACCCAGAATCAAACCAGCAACCTTTTGGTGCATGGGACATGCTCAACCAATGGAACAGCAGCTGCGAAGGCCATTTTACTTAGTTTTAAAAGTCATTTCAGAGGTTTTGCTCCTCTTGATTAAATGAGGTAATACAAACAGCTTCCAATGCAGGGGGTCGTGGCTTAAGAAATGTTAGCTCCGTTCCTTTTTATTCTGACAGCAGACTTCAAGGGAGGCATGCTAGCGTTAACCCCACTCTAAACAAGCGTAGGCACCGACAGGGGGTGAGTGATTTCTGTGCAGCTGAGCTGGACTAGAGCTACACTCGTGGTCCCCAAGTCTCATTCCGTCAAGCCGCCTTGGTCAGCATCGCTGTGATTTTCCTGGGCCCTGAGCGTCTCACTCCTGCTCTGAATCCCTCCAGTCTCTGTCACTTCCTAGGGGAATGGTCAGTTCCTTAAATGGAGTCTTCCTTCTTCAACTTCTGTCTTTAACGAACATTTGGTTTCTGAGTAAATATGTATTAAATTCATCCGGGAAAAACACACACAGATCAGGTGCTGAAACTTCCGGGGCAGTAACCATGGCTTCATCAGTTGAGGGGTTCCCCCCCTAGGCCTCATTTTTTCAGTTCTGTCTCTTCTCTGTGCCCATCCACCAGCATTTCACATACCCCTTCAATCTGGCAAAGGTGAGAGACATCTTAGGCCTGGTCTAGAGGATGGAGCTGCCTCTGTGTAAAACCAGGCACGGGTGATGGTGCTGCCAAACCCAGAGCCGTGTGGTTCGCTGTGGGCAGCCCAGCCTGTTTTGTGTTGGGGACCGTTTGTCCCCATAGTGGGCCCAGGTGGGCACTTTTCTTGAGGGGAAATTTTTTATTCTCTGAGTAGATTTTTACATAATCAAACTCTACTCTAGGGGTATAGTCATATCTACGCATATCATCCGGATGATACCGGAGGCCTAGCTTTCCTGAACACTGAATTGAATTAGGATTCCGTGTTCTCTGGGATCACGGTTACTGTTCTTGACCATGGAGGTAATGAATCTGTATTCCCATGTTATGTGCATGTAGAAAAGAATTTAATGCTTTGCTGTCTCATAAGAGCTCAACTCTAAGTTTATCTTCAGACTTGATCTTTAAAATCCGTTTACTTATTTTTCACCCTATATTTAAAATGGACCCACCAACTCCTCTAATTTGGGGAGTGAAAGGTATTCTTTACATAATACTGTTTCAGCATGGATTCGGTGGTGCCTGAAGCTGTTCCAGCTCAGGCCGGGATTCGAGAACAGGTAGGATTGGTTATGCAACTAGCATGGCCCTATTCGGACAGAAAGTGTTATTTCCCATCCCCTGCCAGCTTCTAGGGACAACGCCAGTCAGTGCTCGCCATCTTCCCCAGCCTTCACGAGGCTGTTTCTTTTAGAGAAGGGATTTCCCTTTATAAACCTGTCAGCTCACCAGGATGCCGCTTTATTTTGTTTCTGTGAAGCCCGCTCTTCCTGAGCTGGGTCTGGTGATTGGGTCGCCCTTTACTTTACTGAGTGCTTGTAATACATCCTGAAAGCCACTTATGGAAAGGGTGTTTGTTTGTTTGTTTGTCTGTAAGTTTTTCTCTTCACTTCCATGAACAGGATTCCAAAAGAGGGTTTGGAATTGCAGTGTCCGGAGGCAGAGACAACCCCCACTTTGAAAATGGAGAAACGTCCATCGTCATTTCTGACGTGCTTCCCGGCGGGCCCGCCGACGGGCTGCTCCAGTGAGTGGCCTCCCTTCGCGCCCCAGCCCCTGCAGCCCGCTGGGTCGGCCCCAGACAAGATGCTGCGGGTGGTGTTCATTATAAAATAATATTTAAAAAGCATATATCTATGTATATGTATATATGTATGTGTGTGCTTTTATATACATACGTGTGAATTTATATGAGAATTAAGGCCATAGCACACCAGTCCTTTGGGAGCATCCAAATAGAGGAAGGAGAGCAGTGGTTCCATAGGAAGGTAGTTCTAACTATCACCGCTGTCATTCCTGGGCTTAGGGACCATTTCTGAACATGGAATAGAACAGCGATCAGCAAACTCATTAGTCAACAGAGCCAAATACCAACAGTACAACGATTGAAATTTCTTTTGAGAGCCAAATTTTTTAAACTTAAACTTCTTCTAACGCCACTTCTTCAAAATAGACTCGCCCAGGCCGTGGTATTTTGTGCAAGAGCCACACTCAAGGGGCCAAAGAGCCGCATGTGGCTCGCGAGCCGCGGTTTGCCGACCACTGGAATAGAAGATTGGCATTGCTTCCCCACCGCCCCCCGCCAAAGCGTACCCAACTCTGCTTATTTTAATTTATGTTCATTAAGAATTTAATGAGGATACTCTGGCTTAATGCTTGTCTGCTTTGTAAGAGGGATGTGGAAATTGGGAAAATTTACTCCATGAAAACACAAGTTTTCCAACTGCCACCCCTTTCCTGGTCTGAAGAGAGAACGCTGTTTGAAAGAATGCATCTCTGAGCCCCTCACCATCGTTTCTCAGGGCAGAAGCGAAAGTTAGTCACGTGACTGCCGTGGCCAGACAGCTCCAGAGTGTAGGTTCTATTGGCATTCCAAGTCTCCACATGCTCCTGTCGAAGTTTGTAGTGTTTCAGAGAGGAGAGGAGAATTTTGCAATAGTTTTTGGAGTGAGATAAAGGTAAGAGGGTTCTGTGACCTCAAAATTTCTTTACGACTCTGAGGCACGCTCTTGACTTCTTCCCGTCCAGAGCATAAGTGGATACAAACCTTCCTTGAGGGTCTGTGTAGACTTCCCGAAGCCCTGTGTGCACCGGGGTAAGGAGGCCGGTGCAGGAGGCCCTTGGTGCTCAGACCTCGCCATTGTCAGGTGGCTCCTGGGGGGCCTTCTCCCCCACTGTTCTCAGTAGACACAGTTGAAAGTGGGCTGATGACTCCTGGGTTCCTGCCTTGGGAGAGCTCTCCCTGACTTGGCTGGTGAAGCCTTGGGAGTCCTCAGACATTGAGCCCTTCAGTCCGTATTTCACATCCATTTGCTGCCCCTGTTTGTTCCTAAGTAAAAAATTGACAGTGAATAAGTGGGAGGAGTTTTTCACATCCCGTTTTTATTTTTTGTTTGCAGAGAAAATGACAGGGTGGTCATGGTTAACGGCACCCCCATGGAGGGGGTGCTCCATTCATTCGCCGTGCAGCAGCTGAGGAAAAGTGGGAAGATCGCTGCCATTGTAAGTCCTGGGTTTGTTTCCTCTCTCCTCAGTAGAATTTTGTTTTTATGCCTAGAAGAAAATGACCACTTACCTTTAGGCACTTGACATACCTACGTCATCTAGGGGCCTCTACCTCTTGTATCCTCAGTACTTTAGGAGGGCGATGTAGTGGATGAGGTAGAGGTGTATGTAAATAATGCCTCCTGCCTCTTTCTCCTCTTTCTCCTAACTTCGTATGACCAATGACTCTTTCATCTGAGTGAGTTTTACCTTCAGAGCCAGGTTAGACAATTATTCTCCATGAGAATTGCCTAGATAAGTGGTCGGCAAACTCATTAGTCAACAGAGCCAAATATCAACAGTACAACGATTGAAATTTCTTTTGAGAGCCACATTTTTTAAACTTAAACTTCTTCTAATGCCACTTCTTCAAAATAGACTTGCCCAGGCCGTGATATTTTGTGGAAGAGCCACACTCAAGGGGCCAAAGAGCCGCATGTGGCTCGCGAGCCGCAGTTTGCCGACCACTGGCCTAGATTGAGAACAGTGATAAAAGAGGGTTCATTTAGAAAATACATTTTAGCTCAAAAACTCATTTGTAAAGGCCCAAACAAGATCTGTTATACCTTCATAAACTGAAGTTTCTTAGGAGGAGGTGGCCATCTGTAGCGTTCATTCGTTTGCTCTCTCATTCATGTAGCAGACATTGGTTGAGAATCAACAGTGAGCCAGATGCCACTTGGCCCTGTAGCAGGGGCCCGGGGACACACACAGTAAGAATTTGGAGTATAGTGAGTGTAAGGGCAGTGCTAGGGGATGCACTGGGTATGTGGTATTTTATTTTTTTAAACTTTATATTATGAAACTTTTCAAACAAAAAGTCCAAAGATGAATGTAATAAACACATATATCTTCTACATGTTAATATTCTGCCATATTGACTTATTTTTTTCTCCATTTGGTGTATAAAAACACATATTTTTAGTGAACCATTTGAAGGGAAGTTGCATACATGGCAGTTCAGTTCTATTTCAGCATATGTCTTTTCTAAATAAGGACATTCCTCTACATAACTGCACTATGGTCCTCGCTAAGAAAATTAACAACTCTGTAACATCATCTAATATCCAGACCACATCCTAAGATTTCTTTGATAGACTTTTTTTTTTCTTCCCCCTGGGATTCTATCAAAGTTCATTCATTGCACCTGGCCCTTGTCTTTTTTGTCCTTCCTAATCTAGAAGGATTCCTCTTTCTCCCACCTCTTCCCCTAACCTCCCCCACCCTCCCTTTTAATGACACTGACTTTTAGAAGAATCTAGACAGTTGTACATAGACTGTCTCACTTTCTGGATTTCCATTTTTGTAACTCAGTGACTTAGAGTCCCTTGGTACTTTTTACACTCTTGAGTAGAAGCCGATTTTGCAGGCATTGTGTTGAGACCTTTATACTCATTGTCTGACTTGGTTCTCGACCCTATGAGGTCTTTACTGTCCCTGTTTTCCAGATGAGGAACCTGAGGCTCAGGGACACAGTTTTACTGGAAGGAGAACCAGAGCTTTTAGCCATTACATTCCCTTACGTTGAATTGTGATTGTCCTATCACCCCTCTGTGCTTTGGTTAACAGGTGGTCAAGAGGCCCCGGAAGGTCCAGCTGGCCCCGCTGCAGGGTGGCCTTCCGCTCAACGAGGAAGACCGGGCTTTCGAGGTGATGGATGAGTTTGACCGGAGAAGTGCCCGCAGCGGGTACAGTGATCGGTACAGTGAGAGGAGCCGGCTGCACAGCTGGGAGAACAGCCTGGAGAGGGGGCATCCCCACGACCGTCCGCGCAGCCAGGAGCGGGACCGCGGCCGGAGCCTGGAGCGGGGCCTGGACCACGGTGACTATGGCCGAGCCCGAGACCGGAGCCGTGGCCGGAGCCTGGAGCGGGGCCTGGATCGTGATGACTATGATGGAGCCCGAGACCGGACCCGCGGCCGGAGCCTGGAGCGGGGCCTGGACCAAGATTACTATGATGGAGCCCGAGACCGGACCCGCGGCCGGAGCCTGGAGCGGGGCCTGGACCATGACTATGGGCGAGGCCGAGATAGCAGCCACGGGCGAGGCCGGAGCATTGACCAGGCCTACGACCGGGCCTACAGCCCGGAGGTGGAGTACAGGCCCAGGGGGCAGCCCGATGCCCGCTACAAGATGTCCCGGAGCTGCGAGCACCTCCGCTTGGGCAGCCCCACCCCTCAGCCGAGAGGGCGGCGGGACCACGAAGCTGACAAGCCCATCGGAGTCCTTCTGACGAAAAACAAAGCAAATGAAGGTATCACAGCTGATGAAGAAAAGCCCTCGTGTAATAACAGCTAGCTCTGCCATGGCACTGCCTGTGTCATGTCACTGACCTACATGCTTCGCCCCGAGTAGCTCACACCATCCTCATCACTACCTCACGTAGGAGTTAGGACATCTTCATTTTATAGACGAGAAGACTGAGGCACAGAACAGTTCAGGGACTTGCACATTGAACTAGCACAGGCTGCAGAGATCTGGCTTTTAATTACGAGGCCAGTGGTTCTCAAAGCAGCACAAGCAACACCTGGGCACGTGCTAGAAATGCAGATTCTCAGGCCCCTGCCGCTGACTCGGAAACACTGGGGTGGGAACCTGGAATCTGTTAACCAGCCCCCCCATGAGCCTGGTTCAGCTTACACTGATGAGACCACAGGAGAGAACAATAGCATTTTGGTTGCATTTTTCCTCTATGCCAGGACCTAACGCTGTGTGGAGGTTGGAATTTGAAAGTTCAGAGAAGTTTTTGGTTTGCCTGGGATAGCCCAGGGACTTGGGCCTCGGGAATGGAAAAGTACCCAGTGGCTAGGAAGCCAAGTTATGGCCAGGTGGCCAGAAGGAAGGCCAGATAAGCTGACCACAAGAATGTACCACCCCTCCATTCCCAGCTCAAAAAAAAAGTGCAGAATTTTATCTTTCTTCTAACCGCTTGCTTTTCCTACCCTGACATGGAAAATTCCACAAGCCCACCTTTTTCTAAAAGCCATCGTTTTGTGCAAACCCGCTCTGACCCCAGCTTATGGAAGCACCTAAGCAGAGCCGGGCCCTGAGCCAGGTCAGAGGACCTTCCTTTCCTCTGTGTTGTCTCCCTCAACTTATGCTGGTGCTTGAGCATAAGCTTAATAAAATCTGCCTGGCGATTTCTCCAGGGTTTCCTCTTACATTCTGTCTTGGGAACCCAAGAGGCCCAACGCTGGTAACGCTCACAGGCACGAGGCGGGCAGTGGCCAGGCTGCCGGTCCCACGTTCCGTCCTGGAGCCCTTGCACACAGTCACATCCAGGATTCACTAAAACCCCGTGTGGCAGCGAGGGAAGCTCCCAGCCCCTGCCGTTTAGGTGAGGATTCCGGAACTCAGAGGGGAAGCAGCTTGCCCACATCTCGAAGCCAGTGGGTGGGTGGTGGAGCTAGAACGCAGATTTCCATAGGGGAGAGGAAACAAGCAGGTGAATGGGCGGGGCTCTAGAGCCCGGTGGTGTGATATTCTTTGCGTTGGTTTTTGGCTTCTGACTTTTTTTTTTATTATTGATTTTAAAGCTGAAGGGAGAGGGAGAGAGAGAGAGAAACATCAATGATGAGAGAGAACCATTGATTGGCTGCCTCCTGCACGCCCCCTACTGGGGATCGAGCCCGCAACCCAAGCATGTGCCCTTGGCCGGTATCGAACCTGGGACCCTTCAGTCCGCAGGCCGACGCTCTATCCATTGAGCCAAACCAACTAGGGCTGGCTTCTGACTTTTTACAGTTCTTGTAACAAATCTTTTCTCTTGTTCTCTAATTGTTCTCCTTCCAAAGGGAAAAAAAAGGAAGCAAAGTGAAAAACTTGTGCTGTCCAGGTTGGAAATTTACCTTAAATAGCCTTTCTCTGAGGAATATGTATCTCAGGAGATTTAAGGATTCTATAGATTTTTTTCTAACCTTTTATAATGACATTAATTCATCAACCCACAAGAATTGCAAAATCGTACTAAGTACAGTTTTTTTTTTTTCTTTTGAGAGCAATTCAACGTCCATAAAACCTCAGAGCTATGCTGGTTTTAGTTGAATACTTTATTGCTTTGCCTGGTTTGTTTACCCCTTTTCTTCACACACTGAAATATTTTCAGTGCTAAACCCCACACAACCTAAGCTGTTACAGATGAAGGCCTTTCTGTGGGCAACTGCATCGCCAGCGGAATATGCCTATTAAGATGTACTGAATTGTTCTTTATCTCCCCAGCATTTTATTTCGCAAAGTGTTAATTTTATAGCGAATACTCATACATAGCCTTCACCTAGTTTTAACATCATTAACACATTTAACAGTTGTTAACATTTTGCCACATTTGTTCTCATTCTCCTTCCCTTTCCCCCCTCTCTCCTGCTCCTTTTCCCTGTCCCTTATCCCTCCCACTCTCTTATATCCTGTCTCCCAGTGGTGTTCTGGAACCACTTGAAAGTAAGTTGCAGGCAACGTACAAATAATTCACCCTTAAATATTTCAGCAGGTATCCCCTGAGGCTAAGAACATTCTCCTACATAACCGTAATGCCTTTATCACATTAGCATTAATATCTGTTTTAATATATTACAGTACAGTTTATTTTGCAGTTGCTCTAAAATAATGTGACCCGCCCCCTACCACCTCTTCCCCACATTGGATCAAGGATCCTCGTGAAGGTTCTTGCATTGCATTTAGTTTTTATGTCTCTTATTAATATGGAACAGTCCCTCTGCCTCTTTTGTTTTGTATGACATTGACTTTTTAAAATATATTTTTTATTGATTTTTAGAGAGAGAAGAAGGGAAAGGGAGGGGGAGAGAGAGAGAGAGAGAAACATTGATTGGTTGCCTCCTGTTAGCACCCCAACCAGGGATCAAACCCACAACCTGGGCATGCGCCCTGACTGAGAATCAAGCCCATGACCTTTCGGAGCAAAGGACAACACTCAACCAAGTAAGCCACACCGGCCAGGGCGACCTTGACTTCTTTTGATGACTCCAGGCCAGTTGTTTTACAGAGTATATCCCACATTCAGAATTAATTTTCATCCGTCTTTTTAAAAAGTCCTGAAAACCAGACTAAGTTTTCTGAGCAAGTGGATGAAATGGGTGTGTTTCTGTCTTCTAGAGTATGGTCTCCGGCTGGGGAGTCAGATCTTCATAAAGGAGATGACCAGCACCGGTCTGGCAACCAAGGATGGCAACCTGCACGAAGGGGACATCATCCTCAAGGTGGGTGAGCAGGGGGGAGGACGGTCAGCTTCGTGTTGGCTCCTCGTCTGCGTTTCCGCATTCGGGTGCGAACACGGTGGAACTTGGTCGCCCTGGGACGCCGTAGTAGGACAGAGGCGGGGGAGGGCAGCACAGTGAGATAATTTTTATCAGAAAAACCAGACTTGGAGAGCGCTGTCCTAGTTTAGTAGCAGTTTTTAAAAATATATCACTGGGTAATTTTTTCCCTTCCCTGTTAGTTGAAAGTTTAAGCTCCTATTCCCTAAATGAAGGAAAGATGAGAGGTAGAGTTGGTGGTATATGAATGCTGAATATTTAATAGTTTTTGTAAACCTCTCTGGTCAGGAGACACCTTCCGGTAGTAAGCCAAACCATCGCCTTGAGCTTGGAAGGTAAATAAATTAGCAGAGTAACTTAAGTACACGACAGCGCTCTCATGCCTGTATTTGGGATCCAGGCATGCAGGGTTATAGTTAATTGAAAGGATAATGCATTTTTATTTGCCGCCCTCCCCCTCCCCCGCTAAATTCCAGGTCTGTTTGAATAGATGAGCAAGGTCTTTTACATTTTTAGCGGGAGAAAATGCCAATTTTCTCCTTTGCCGCGAATAGCTGTATGGCATGTACCATTCCTGTGCCTTTTGAACACAGATAAATGGCACTGTAACCGAGAACATGTCTTTGACGGATGCTCGAAAACTGATAGAAAAGTCCAGAGGAAAACTGCAGCTGGTGGTGCTGAGAGACAGCAAGCAGACGCTCATCCACATCCCAGCGTTGGATGACAGCGACTCAGAAGGTAAAGAGGCTGCGAGCGAGGCTGGAAGCCGGGAGGCTGTCGCGTCCGCATGCTCACCTCTGTCTAGCCCAGCCCTCCCACGGGAAGTTCAGTTGCCAATGAAAGCCTCTCCGTTAAGCTCCGATCCCGAAAGAGAAGTGTTCGGTTGTTCCTGTCTCATTAAAGTGTCCGTTGAAATCAGGTTTCCCATGCGAGATTCGGGTGCACTTGTGAGCTCCCGGGGGACACGGATTAGGCCACCGAAAACAAAACATGTTAGTAAACCAAGCATGTACGAGAAGTTCAAAGAACTAACCACATACACTTGTAAATTGCTCATTCTTGCACGTGTTTTTAAATATATTTTTATTGATTTCAGAGAGGAAGGGAGAGGGAGAGCGAGAGAAGCATTAATGATGAGAGAGTGTCATTGATCAGCTGGCTCCTGCACGCCCCCCACTGGGGATTGAGCCCCTGACTGGTTCATGGGTTGACACTCAACCACTGAGCCACACCAGCTGGGCTCCTATGTGTTTTTTTAAAGTGGCTATTAATATTTCCAACAAAGAGAAGACAATGTGGAGGATAGCCTAAACTGGTAGACACTGTAATGAAGAATCAGAATGGCTTCTATTGTGTATTCAGTGGTTAGCAATCCACGTCACCTCTTTTCTTTTAAGGCATTATATTCATTTCTCAAATATGAATTATACCCAGGATAATACTTGAACCATCTACCAATTACCAATAAACATAAGTAATCACGATATATCCTACTGAACCATCTCGCATTGCCTTTGTGTGGCGAAGTTTAGAAAAAATATTAGGTTCTCAAGTTTTAAAACAGATGTTGATTTTGAAAAGAATGGCTGTCTAGAACTTAGTTTAATTTCCATTATATCCAACGTCTAAGCCGTTGTTACTGCTATGAATAGTGCAGAGAAGTCATTCCAGCATGCTAAGAGCCTGGAGTGTATTGCCTTGCTTTTCAAAGTGTGGTCCTCACCCCACCGGCAGCCTCAGCAGCATCTGGGAGCTTGATACACTTGCAGTGTCTCCGGCCTCACCCCAGGACAGCTGCATCCTCACCCCAGAACAAGAGCGTGGATGATTTGTGTGTGCATTAATGTTGGAGAAGCATATACATGTGACCCAGTAATTGAATTTTGAGTCTTCAGTAGCAGCTTTGATAGAAAGTGTGATGAAAGAGAGACCTAGAATTCTTTATTCGGCTTTCTCTTTATTAATTAACTAGAGGCCGAATGCACGAAATTTGTGCAAGGGGCTCAGTCCCCTCTGTTACCTCAGTCCTTGCAGCCCCGGAATGCTGGATGTTTGGCTGTCCGGTCTAATTAGCATATTATACTTTTATTATTATAGATGCCCTCCCCTTCCGACAGAACATGTCAGTAAAAAATGTATATACGAGTAGTTCATAATCTACAGATTTTTTTTTTTCACTTCGGGAAGACTAATAGCACATTTACTGCCTGTCTTCCGTTTCCCATGTTTCCTAACGAGAGCGGGGATAATTTCTGGTACAGGTCTTAAATATTTCATGGCAAAGTCTTTTCTTATTGTTGAAACCAGATATCTCGGAAATAGAGTCCAACCGGTCATTTTCCCCAGAGGAGAGACGGCAGCCGTATTCCGACTATGATTATCATTCCTCCAATGAGAAGCTGAAGGAAAAGCCCAGGTGAGGCGATGTGTATTTTCCCTCGCACACGCTGCTGTGAGTGTGCACACAAAGGTATGTGCGAATCTGTCACATGATGAGATGTTTACGTGCCGTGTGCTTAAGTTCGAGGGAGGACATCCAGAGCAGGTGGTCCCGGATGGGCTCCACACCCACTCCCTTCAAGTGCGCGGGGGATATTGCAGCTGCTGCAGAGACCAGCCAGGAGCCCAAACACCAAGAGGAAGCCCCAGGTAAGGCTCATTTTATTTATTTTTTAAAAATATATTTTTATTTATTTCAGAGAGGAAGGGAGAGGGAGAGAGAGAGAGAAACATCAGTGATGCGAGAGAATCCCTGATTGGCTGCCACCTGCACAGGGGTTGAGCCTGCAACCCGGGCATGTGCCCTGACCAGGAATCACACCATGATCTCCTGATTCATAGGTTGATGCTCAACCACTGAGCCACACCAGCTGGGCGGGTGAGGCTCATTTTAAATAAATAAATAGTCCCTTTCAGAAGTTTTTGCTCGGTAAGTCCAGAGGATGGCTGGAAGGAGAGAGAAAAATTACTTTTAAAATCATTCTCAAAAAGGAAGAGACACCTTGCATTTTAGAGGTTCATTTCTCACTTACTTAGGAACGGTTGGCACCTGCCATCTTAGAATTAAACTTCACTCTAAGACTTAACATTTGTTGTTTGATGTGGTGACACATATGTAGCATAAGGTACAGACTTGAATTTTTGGTGGGTTTTGTGATCTTTATATTTTGAGACAAACACACTCCTTTTAGTCCACGTCGATAATGACAGGTGCTTTCTAACCCACAGCTCCTCAACCAAAAGCATTACCGAGGACTTTTCTTCGTCCCAGTCCTGAAGATGAAGCGATTTATGGGTATGTGTTCCCGTCTCTCTTTCCCTGTCTTCTTCCACATAGCTCTTTCTCCTGAACTGAAATCCAGAAGAATGGCGTTTTGTTTAGCGACGGGTGGTGATTTTGCATGTCATCAGCCACCTTGAACCCACGCCTGTTGCTAGTGTTCATGAGAAAGAGAAATCATTTGTGGGAGAGTGAAATGTGGAAGCGGGTGAAGTGGGTGACGTTAGCTGGGTCTGCTGTGTCCTTCCTTACCTGGCCACGTCTCCAGAATGCGATTCTGGATGTTTGAGTTTGGCAGCTGGGTAACAACAGACAGGTGACGTGCTGCTTACCAAGTGCCTCTGTTGGGCTGCAGAGACAGGAGGATCCCAGGGTGGGGGAGGGACGGGACGCCATGCTATGCACTTGACCATGGTCAGTGTTCAAGAGCAGCAGCTCCTGGATTAGGAGGTGGCTTTCTTGTTGAACCCAGGCTGGGTGTCCGTTTGACAGGAGCCCTGGCTCAGCGAGAGGCTTGATTAGTTTATATGGCCTTGATTTTAACCCCAACCTTGCCCTTTCTTTGCTTTCTAATCTTGAGTGAGCTCCCATAAACATTCTATGTTTCCACTCTGACACTGGTAAAGTGGGCCTGTTGTATTCATCGTACAGCCCCAAGGAAGATAAAATTACACATGCTAGGAGAAAAATGAAACTATACATCGCTCTATAGAAAGAAGAAATTAAATCTCTCATCTGCTCATGTTGGTCCCCTTTTACATAAATAATCTTCCATTTTTCCTCTCTGAAACTGAAACCACCGAAGCCCCAATACCAAGATGGTGAGGTTCAGGAAGGGGGACAGCGTGGGCCTGCGGTTGGCTGGTGGCAATGACGTCGGGATATTTGTGGGCGGCATTCAAGAGGGGACCTCGGCAGACCAAGAAGGCCTTCTAGAAGGCGACCAAATTCTGAAGGTAAGGAAAGCCCATCCTGTGTCTGGAAGTTACTGGGAAAGAGTGGGGTTTCTGGCGGTCTTCTGTAAGGGAGGGGGAAGTGGTCCCACTTGTGAAAATAGGTCGGCTTCAGGTTTGTCGATGCCCGGCATCAAGGTCTCAGTTTCCCTGAAATGGGTCCTGTCTTCTCAGTTCTGGAACCCAAAAGTCACTCCTGGGTGGGAATTTATAATGCTCAAGACCCTTGCAAAGATTTGTATTATCTTTATTAACAAAAAAAAAAAAAAAAACAAAAAAAAAAAATCAAGACTGTAGCTAAAGCCTAGGAAGAAGATCTTTCAAAATATCTTGCTGCAGTAGCTAGTTTGGCTCAGTGGATAGAGCATCTGACTGTGGACTGAAGGGTCCCGGGTTCAATTCTGGTCAAGGGCACATACCTCCTCTCCTGGTTGGGGCGAGTGTGGCAGGCAACCAATCGATATATATATCTGTCATATTGATGTTTCCCTCTCTTTGTCTCTACCCTCCCTTCCACTCTCTAAAAAGTCAATGGAAAAATATCCTTGGGTGATGTTTAACAACAAGAAGACAATCTTGCTAATTTGGGTTTATTTTTTAAAATATATATTTACTGATTTCTGAGAGGAAGGGTCAGGGAGAGAGAGAGAGAGAAATATCAATGATTAAAGAGAATCATTGATCAGCCGCCTCCTGCACGCCCCCTACTGGGGATCAAGCTCACAACCCAAACATATGCCCTCACCTGACTGGGATTTGAACCGTGACCGCCTGTTTCATAGGTCGAAGGTCAACCACAGAGCCATGCTAGCCGGGCTGTAATTTTGTCTTTCATCGAGTCCCCTGTCTGGTTGTCACTCTCAAGGCAGTGTGCTGTAATTGAACAGAGGTGGGTGTTGGCACCAGATTGTCTGATTTGAATCCCATCCCAGGCTCTCATTAGTTCTGTGACCCTGGCTCAACCTCTGAGACTCGGGTTTCTGTCTCTGTTCAGTGGGGATAAGAACACCTGCCGTGCAGGGACCCTGGAAGATGAGCGTAGATAACACAGGCACCTAGCGGAGTTCCTGGCACAGAGCACGAAGGTCCATGTCCCTTCTTCACCCACTGGAAAAGAATAAGTCGCTGCCACTGAATGTGTTATTGACATCTAAAGCCGTCCAGGAGAGGAGTTTCTTGGTTAATCAAATATTAGTACTTTTAAAGTTACTGTATAGGAGTTTGTAAAATCTCTTGGTTTTAAAAAATAACCAACGCAGCTTGGACATTTTATGCGATAGGTGTAATGTATTCCCAGTGACTTCAGAATAAACTTCAAGAATGTCAAGTACCTCTTGACTGTTACAAATACAGAATGCTAGGGAACTGGCTTCCCTGGAATTCCTGCTTCTGTAAACTTGCATCATTTCTGTGGGAGTTCCTTGGGGATCTGGTAAGAGCATCTAGACTCAGAGGAGAGGGGCGTAAACGCAGAATTCCTGAGGGAGCAGGACGCAGAACACCAAGCGGGCAGCCCTCTTGCCTCTTGGCCCCGTTGCAGTAGGTGAGCTTCCATTTCTGGAGCACATGAAGGGCAAACCTTGATCGTGAGCCTGGCTGAAGCTGTCCAGTGACATTCTAGACCCTCTTTGGCTTTGGTCAGGATCCTAGAAGACTAAGTGTACCTGAGTGAACCTTGTGGTGCCACATGATCCTAGGAAACATCACTTACCAAGTGCTACTGATAAGAGTCCCATCCAGTGCCAGCTCATACCAATTTACTCCTGGGCCGACGCCAAAGGAGAGAAAACGTGTTTCCTAACTAGTATTGGGGCCATCGGAAGCCAGGTAGGAGGAGTTTGGAAGCTTTTGCTCAGGAAGGATCAAGGATAAAATATTTTTTATTCGGGGAAAATAGATTTTCTGAATTTCCATGGGAAAAAAAAAAAAAAAGGGAATTCACAGAGGGACTTGACAGGTTGACCTCTCCGTAAGTCGCTAAAGCTGGGAGAGTCACTTCCATGGGTAAAAGCTATGGTATGCAGCGTTTATACTTAAAGTGTCTTGTTTCCTGTTTTCACTTGGTGACAAGGAAGAAACCGTGGGAACTGGCTTCCTGGCTCCTGATTGTGAATCAGTTTTCTGTGGACCACAAAAGGGGTGAAAAAGATGGACCTCGCCTGCTGGGCAGGGAGGCCGCTCCGCCCGCATGAGCTGAGGCTGATACAGACTCCTCTTTGGGCTCCCAGCGGGCACGGGAGATCCTGTAAGCTACTAAATAGACAATAAGAGGATATTTCTTGTAGAGGACTGTACAGTCTAACTTTCAAAGAGTCAACGTGCTGCCCTGTTGTTGGTTTTTTCACTTTAACTTGTTTCAGAACTCGTTTACGTGGTGACATTGGATCTATGTGGTGCACCATGTACAGACGCCAGCCACGTTTTGTATCACAGGGGTTTGAAGTGCGGCTCTTCCTTTTGTCAGGTGACAGCCTGACCTGTGGAGAGAAGACGGGAGTGGGCTGTGCTGCGGTCCTCGGAGCGTGTGGCTTGTAAATAACAGAAACAGACATGCCCTGGGGCGAGGCTGGGCTGTCTCTCTGCTTATTATTGGTCTGGCAGGGTTGTCCTTTCCCTTTCAGAAACCTTTAGGGGATGGAAAGGAGAAAAAAACGCCTCTAAGTTTGCTCATTAACCATGTGGATTTTAGTGTAGCTACCTTGTGTGCTTAAATTTTGACTATTAAAAGTGTTTTGGCTTAACGGAAGGTCAGTTTCACATGGCTGTAGAGATGGACAGAGGGACCTTTAGGGCTTTCTCTTATGTAAATAAACAAATAGAAGCATATACATTCATATAAAAACATACATGTGGCCGTTTATAGACACAGATGTAGATCTACAAATGGCATAAGAAAGCATCAGTGACAAAGTGCAATCAATGATCCCTAATTGGGGGATGGAGAGATGAGAATGACAGTTGTCTTAAGTGCTAAATATTGTTTCAAAGGAAAAGTTAATGTGATTGCTTTAGCAGATCATTTTATTTTAAAAGGACCAAGTAAGTTTTAGTCTACTGCCCGTTTTCATTGGATTATAAATTCTGACATTCATTAAATCATACCTTCTCACATTAATGAATGAACTGCTTTTAGTAATAAAGTAGTACTCTTTGATTAAAGGCTTCTACAATCCTCAATGACTGAAGAGCATATTTCATAGGAATTCTGTACTTTTTACTTCTGTCATACATTATTAAAATATTAGGGACTTTAAAATAATTTTTGAATTTTACTTATTTGTAATTTTTCTCTTGTCACGTGGTTTGAAAGGTACAAAACAAAGATGTCAAAATGTCTTTCCCTCCCACATTTCAGTTTTACTTGCCTTATAACTTCCGAATGCTACTTACAGTTGTGGTCTCCTTGCCAGAAATAAGTGTGTGTCAGAAGCTTAAATACATAAGCCTGTATATTAGGCTATTTGCCTCCCATATAAGGCTCTTCAATTTCCTAAACTCCTATTAAACGACTTTTAGGTGGTAGAAGCTATAGGAGAAAGGCGGAATTGATCAGAACTTTTTATTTTCAGGCTTTTATTTGAACTAATTTAAAAATAGTGTCAATGCCTTCAGCTAGGCCAGCATGCTTGTTTGCCGTAGACCCCACCACGCCCTGTTGCATTATAGTTACCTCTTTCCTGATCATGACCTCCCTGACTACCTCAATGGGAGACTCAAAGAAAAACAAACACAACCACAGAAAGTTCCAGTCTGATCTCCTGGCGGGTCTTGGACAGAATGCATCTTCCTAAGGGTGGTTGGCAGTGTGGGAGGCTGGAAGGTGTGGTGATGCCCCACAGGCCAGGCCAATAGCAGGGTGCTGGGAGGGCTTGAGTAGGGGCACTAAGGACTTCTTTTTTTTTTTTTAATTTCTTTATTGATTAAGGTGTCACATATTTGTCCTCATCCCCCCATTCCCATCCCACATCCCTCCCCATGGATGCCCCAACCCCCTGTTGAACTTAACCATTGGTTAGGCTCTTATGCATGCACACAGGACCTTTGGTTGATCTCTCCCTTCTCCCCCCACCCTCCCCTATCCTCCCTCTGAGGCCCGATAGTCCGATCGGTGCCTCCTTGTTTCTGGTTCTGTTCTTGTTCATCAGTCCATGTTGTTCATCATTTCCCCTAGATGAGCGAAATCATGTGTCACTAGAGATGTACTTATAAGAATTGAATGTGCGACGGGCAATAATAGTTATGCTGACAGGCAAAAAATCAGTCTGTAGTGAGTTTCTTTCTGGACCAACAGTTCTTTTGAGACCCAATATCAATGTCCACCAGTTCCTTATGAGTACATGTCGGCACTGACCCCTCAGCTCTGGATGGTGGACAAATGGTGATAATGCAGGTCCGACTCCCTCTGGTTTGGTCTCGGCCGGACCCAGCGGGGGCACGGCTTCACCCGGACCCGGGACCCAGGCTCACCCGGATCCAGGGGCCCGCGGCCTCACCCGGACCCGGGACCCAGGCTCACCCGGATCCAGGGGCCCGCGGCCTCACCCGGACCCGGGACCCAGGCTCACCCGGACCCGGGACCCAGGCTCACCCGGATCCAGGGGCCCGCGGCCTCACCCGGACCCGGGACCCAGGCTCACCCGGATCCAGGGGCCCGCGGCCTCACCCGGACCCGGGACCCAGGCTCACCCGGATCCAGGGGCCCGCGGCCTCACCCGGACCCGGGACCCAGGCTCACCCGGATCCAGGGGCCCGCGGCCTCACCCGGACCCGGGGCCAGGCTCACCCGGATCCAGGGGCCCGCGGCCTCGCCCGGACCCGGGGCCCGCGGCCTCGCCCGGATCCAGGGGCCCGCGGCCTCGCCCGGACCCGGGGCCCAGGCTCACCCGGATCCAGGGGCCCGCGGCCTCGCCCGGACCCGGGGCCCAGGCTCACCCGGATCCAGGGGCCCAGGCTCACCCGGATCCAGGGGCCCGCGGCCTCGCCCGGACCCGGGGCCCAGGCTCACAAAGGACTTCTTTACATCTGAGTTTTGCTCTGGGAAGACCCTGATGAGAAGGCCCAGATAGAATGTTAGAATTTATAGTCCAATGAAAGCTAAGGCAGCACCTTTTTATAAACAACTTCTTGTGTTTTTGTTTTTGTTTTTCCTGTTCGCCCTTCCCATCAGGTGAACACACAGGATTTCAGAGGGATGGTTCGGGAAGATGCTGTTCTCTACCTGTTAGAAATCCCCAAAGGTGAAATGGTGACCATTTTAGCTCAGAGTCGAGCTGATGGTGAGCAAGTCTGTTCATGTGTTTAATGGTGGGGGAGATTCTGTTCATGTGTTTAATGGTGCGGGGGTGGGGGGGATTGTGGGGAGGATGAGAGAAGTGTCTTGGGACCAGAAGAGGTAAACTTGGGTATTAAAAAATGGAAATGGAGGATTCTAACACCTAATCTTTGGCGACAATTTGGGCACCATTTAACTTTCTATAGAAATATTTCCCATGCACCCACTGAAGTAATTTCACTGGTTGTGTCAGTTTGGAATATGTAACTGCTTTTCTGAACAGTGATCCATCCTTAAGTACTGCCTGGAGTTATTGTTGAGTCTTTCATGTGATGGATGCAAAGAGCCCTACCTACTGGTCAGCTCCCACATTAACTCTTACCAGTCCGACACGTTGCTTCACCTTACCAGGTCTCACTGTTTTCACCTGTAGAATAGGAGTTGATAGTGTCTTTCCTGCCTGCTTCAGAGGGTTGATTGACAGCGGGGTCAGTGCTCTCCAGAGAAACAGAACCAATAGGGTGTGTGTGTGTGTGTGTGTGTGTGTGTGTGTGTGAGAGAGAGAGAGAGAGAGAGAGAGAGAGAGAGAGAGAGAGAGAGAGGTGGTTGATTGATTATAAATAATTGGCCTAACGATTACATAGGCTGGCAAATCCCAAATCTATAGAGTGAATGGCAAGCTGGAGACTCAAGAGAACTGATAATTTAGTTTTAGTCCAAGTCCAAACACTGGCAGGTTTGAGACCTAGAAGAACTGATGTTTCTGTCTGAGGGTGAAGGCAGGAAAAAGCTGGTGTCCCACTCGAAGGCGGGAAGAGTTCGTTTTCTCTAAGTAGGGGTTCATCTTTTTGTTCTATTCAAGCCTTCAACTGATTGGCTGAGGCCCATCCACACCAGGGAGTGCAGTCTGCTTTACTTAGTCCAGTGGTCGGCAAACGGCGGCTCACGAGCCACATGTGGCTCTTTGGCCCCTTGAGTGTGGCTCTTCCACAAAATACCACGTGCAGGCATACACGTACAGTGCGATTGAAACTTCGTGGCCCATGCGCAGAAGTCGGTTTTCGGCCTGCGCGAGTCTGTCTTTTGAAGAAGTGGCGTTAGAAGAAGTGGGGGTGTCGGTCGGGCGACGGGAGATGCGGCGCGTGTGGCTCTCGAGCCGCGGTTTGCCGACCACTGACTTAGTCTATCAGTTTAAACATTAATCTCTTCCCAAAACACCCAGAGTAATATTTGACCAAATATCTGGGCATCCTGTGGGCCAGTCAAGTTGACACATAAAATTAATCATCAAGGTAGCGCATAGTTTTTTATTCTTCTTCCTATTTGAGCCATGGTTCCCGTAGGGCCTGTATACTGAGTTTGCTAAGTGGACAGAAGGTAAAGGGGGTGATCAGAAATAGGAGAAGCTGATAACTCTTTAAGAAAAGACCTCTCGCTAAGCAGAGTGCAGCATACAGCAATGCTTTTGCCTTTCAGTGTACAGAGAGATTCTGGCTTGTGGCAGAGGGGATTCGTTTTTTATAAGAAGCCACTTTGAATGTGAGAAGGAAACTCCACAGAGCCTGGCCTTCACCAGGGGGGAGATCTTCCGAGTGGTGGATACCCTGTATGACGGCAAGCTGGGCCACTGGCTGGCCGTGAGGATCGGAAACGAGTTGGAGAAAGGCTTAATCCCCAACAAAAGCAGGTATCGGAGGTCACACGCTCCCACACGCCCCTCTTTCACGGTCCCCCCACAAATAAACCACAGTCCCGCCCTCCTCAGAAAGAAGCTGCACTTGGCTTCACGATTTGCCCTCATATCCTCTCCTGTCCTCTACTTCCTGTTTGTGAGGAGTGGCCTAGAGCTGTGAAATAGCCGCCAGCTGGTTTGTGGCTTTGAACGATGTCCTAAGGCATGTCCGTTGCCTGGCGTGGGATGCGAGAAGATGCCGAATGGCTGTAGGAAACCAGCACGCCCCTAGAGATGTGTTGCCCCTGTCCAGTGCGTGTCCCTAATCCTCAGCCCCAGGGGACTCTTACTGGTTTGCTGACGCCGGGGAGAATAGGCAGGACACCTGTATTTTGGCCAGGGCTTCAGGTCTGTTGCCTGTTTAGTGTGCTCATTAGTCAGCTACTTCTGGTGGATTTCATGGGGACCAAGCCTTTATCCACCTCCATCAGGAAGCGAGAGTCCCACATTTCCCACCTGTGAGACCTCGTCATTGTCAAGCTGCATCTTCCCGGGTTCATCAGAAATGCTGAGGAGACTTGGTGAATAACACGCACATTCGCACATTTCTGGCTCTAGAGATTTACTTCCTGTGGTTTCTTCCCTCAGAGCTGAACAAATGGCCAGCGTCCAGAATGCCCAGAGAGACAACGCTGGGGACAGGGCAGACTTCTGGAGGATGCGTGGCCAGAGATCGGGCGTGAAGAAGAACTTGAGGAAGAGCCGGGAAGACCTCACGGCTGCCGTGTCGGTTAGCACCAAGTTCCCCGCCTACGAGAGGGTTTTGCTGCGAGAAGGTGAGGAAGCCACGCGGGGCTAGGAAGGGATCCGACTGGGCTCAGGGCCGTCCTTTTTCATTTTCAGATTATAACTGTTAAGGTCAGAGGTTTCTATATCACTGAGACCAAAGCCAGGCTATAGAGTTGGACTTGTATCCAAACACTAAAAAAGACAAAGAGGCGAGCTGCACAAACTCACAAATGGCAGCGTATCCACGACCTCGGTTAGTGTTTCATACTGCCGTTCAGCGGTTTTTGCATATTACCTCTAGTGAAGTTCCTCTTTAATAGTAGGGGAATGAAGGCATGTTCTTTAGAGGAGACCTTGGCTGAATTGGGGTGGGAGAACATGCAGTTTCCTTCGTGGAGACGTTATCAGTAGCCTATAAAATACTCTTGCTTCTTATTTTAACAGCAGAGGAGGTGTATGTGTTTTCATTGCCTTTCTTGTCTCATTTCAGCTGGTTTCAAGAGACCCGTGGTGTTATTTGGACCCATAGCAGATATAGCGATGGAAAAGTTGGCAAGTGTGTTACCTGACCTGTTCCAAATTGCTAGTAAGTCTGTTTGTGATATTTTTTTTCTCACCAAATTTTAATTTGAAAATATCTAATGTACGGGGAAAAAAAATGAAAAAGTAATAAACACTCACATACACATCACCTGGAGTCACCGGCACGTATTAACATTTTGCCATATACACTCCCCTCGACCCACCATTGGCACCACTTACACACTTTTTAAAAAATATATATATTTTATTGATTTTTTACAGAGAGGAAGGGAGAGGGATAGAGAGTTAAAAACATCGATGAGAAAGAAATATCGATCATCTGCCTCCTGCACACCCCCTACTGGGGATGTGCCCGCAACCAAGGTACATGCCCTTGACCGGAATCGAACCTGGGACCTTTCAGTCCGCAGGCCGACGCTCTATCCACTGAGCCAAACCAGTTAGGGCACCACTCACACACTTTTTAAAATTTCTGCTGAACAATCTGAAAGTTGAAGTTGTAGACATTAATAACACTTTTTATCCCTGTGAATCTCTTAAGAATAAAGACGTTATCTCCTCCTACACAACATTACCATGATCACAGCCAGAAATGTAACATGGATTCAATGATATTAATTAGTATGCAGTCTATTTTTCAGGTTTTCTTAATTTTCCAATTTCGTATTACATCATTTTACTTTCATGAGTAACAGAAGCAGTGGCCTTCATATCAAGAACTTTAAAAAATATTCTATTATGGAAAATATAAACATATACAAAGGTAGAGAGAAAGTTTAACGAACTCTCATGTTTATGGCCATTTTTCAAAATTACATATACAACCTGAAACACGTTTGATTTTTATGTCTCTCTAGTCTCCTTTTTTCTAAATTATTTGGTGACATTGATACCGTGAAGAGTCCAAGCCACTTGTTTCACTTGTGGCCTGTTTCTCGTGATTAGATTTCGGCCTAACAGCCAGTGTGGGTCATCCATTGCCTCTCATTAAGTGGCACCTTATGTCCGATGTCACATCATTGCTGATACTGGGTTGGAGTATTTGATCGCCAGTGGTTTGTAAAAAATTACTTTGCTTTTGCAGAATCGGAGCCGAAAGATGCAGGATCTGAGAAATCCAGCGGGGTGGTGCGGTTAAACACTGTGAGGCAAATTATCGAACAGGTGAGAAAATGAATCCGAAGGCCATGTTGTCAGAAAGAGCTGAGTCATACTAGTAGTTTGCTGCAGTCTTTCTGAGAATGGAGTTTGTATTTTAATAATCGTTAAATGTTAATGATAAAAAATGAGTATAAATGCAAGATGTTTCTTTGTGTGGAAACATGATATTCTGTGGTTGTGATGTGTTTTTTTCCAAAGTTCTCAGCATTGTACCAAAGAACTCATTTCCTCAGAAATTCTAATAGATTGGTAGTATTAAGTGGACATACGTGAAGAGAACCGTCTTCTGCTTTATTATTTAAATTGACAAGTTTTCCTGATTGATGCCACCTTTACTGATTAAGGCAAACTCTTCGATGCTGTATGACTTTACATGCCATTTACACACGTCTCCCCATTTCTAACAGGATAAGCATGCCCTATTGGATGTGACTCCTAAGGCCGTGGACCTGTTGAATTACACTCAGTGGTTCCCGATTGTGATTTTTTTCAACCCAGACTCTAGACAAGGTGTCAAAACCATGAGACAGAGGTTGGATCCAACATCCAACAAAAGTTCTCGAAAGCTATATGATCAAGCCAACAAGCTTAAGAAAACGTGTGCACATCTTTTTACAGGTAAGTGAAATTTAAAATGTAGTCTCTTTGCTCCAAAGTGAGAATTAGAGCATTGAAGGGTGAAAGCAATAAGAAAATAATCTGAATAGTAATAGAGAATAGTAATCTGAAATATACTACTCATGACTCCTTGAAAAGTAGCTAATCCTATAAAATGGGTGTATTAGACTCATGGCATTTGTATATGTAATTTTGAAAAATGGTCATAAACACGAGAATTTGTTAAACTTTCTCTCTACCTTTGTATATGTTTATATTTTCCATAATAGAGTATTTTTTGTAGTTCTTGATATGAAGACCACTGCTTCTGTTACTCATGAAAGTAAAATGATGTAAGACTGTGACATGTTTTAGTAACTGGTTATATGCACTACCTTTATAAATGACTAGTTCTGTGAACATGGTATAATTAAGGGTTTAAAAGGGTTACGTAAAGTTTTGGAGCTGCATGAGGAGACTGTCTGGATGTAATACCCTTAGGATAATGATAGCTGTTTTGAGTTCAGTACCAATCATTGTCAACCTATGTCATACTCAGCATATCTGACACTGGGTGAGGGGAGGGGGGTTGAATCTATGCCCACATTAGACCCTTGTTTTACTGTCACTGGCTTTTCTGGTTAAAGAGTGAGCTGCACTACTTAACCACTGTGGTGAAATGCTGTACCCGAGAGGTAATTTAGCCAAATGCAAAGGATGGAGTGGTCCATCATAAACCGGAGTGTAGAGTCGTAAGAGCTTGTGCTTTTGATATATCCTATATAATAAAAGGCTAATATGCAAAGCGACCGATTGGCGGAACAACCGGTCGCTATGACGTGCACTGACCACCAGGGGGCAGATGCTCATCGCAGGAGCTGCCCCCTGGTGATCAGTGCACTCCCACAGGGGGAGCACCGCTCAGCCAGAAGCTGGGCTCACGGCTAGAGAGTGCAGCGGTGGTGGCGGGAGCCTCCCTGGAGGGAGCGGGCCTAAGCCGTCATTTGGACATCCCCTGAGGGCTCCCAGACTGTGAGAGGGTGCAGGACAGCCTGAGGGACCCTTCCCCCCGCCCCCCCAAGTGTACGAATTTCATGCATTGGGCCTCTAGTTCATACATAATCTTTCCTCTGTCGTTTTTACTACTGCTACTACTAGTAATGATATAACAGTAATAATTATTATTACTATTTTTATTATAGTGACAGCTCACAGTGGTTCAGTCTTTCCTGTGCCCTGCCTTTTTGGGCCATAAGAAAGGCCAGGCGACTCTGCAAGGTCACGTATTTAGTATATGGTTGAGCCCAGACTGAAATTATAGCATCTCTGAATATGTGTCCAATATTCTATACATGTTACAGCACAGGCTTATTTTTTCTAATGTTGAAAGGGGTCACCTAGTGCAGTTCCTCCATTGAACAGGTCATTCATCCATTTAACTGAGGCCCATGTGATTGTGACGTGCTCGGCCTCTGTCTACTTCATCTCGCCCTCCACTCCTCCTCGTCACTCAAACTCAAGTCCATTGAATGGCTCGGGCCCTCAGAGAGTTGAATTTGGGCTTCATGTGAGGATCTGAGATACCCGGAAGGGACGTAATGGGTTGTAGAGGAAGAACCAGGCTGAAGGAGGCTGGATGAAGGGGAGGACAGGGCAGAAGAAGGAGCCAGCGGCTCTGGGGCACTCCCTTTCTCTCCCTTGGAGTCAGCATCATTTGCTCTTCGGAGCATAGGCCACGACAGCTGGACGGGTCTGATCGAGGATCTGGAGGAGACCACATGTAGAGGGTTTAACAACTCCTGATTCAGCCCCACTGATAAATTGAAGGTAGGGTCTGCACAGTGTCCAGCTCTGTGTGCTGAAGTCCAGCACTGGGCTTAGCCAGTATGCAAGGCATAACTGTGACTTCATTAGAACTGCCTCTGGCACACCAAACCATTTCTCGCCTAAGCTAATCAAGAACTTGAAGGTCTTAGGGTAACTAAAGTCAGAGGCTGGAGTGGAAACGTAGACACTGCGAACATCTAGTTTCATCTAGAACTTGGAAGTGACCCATTCTCACCCATATGTCTCCAACCTCTTTAAGGGTAGATGGAGCAGAGTGCCCACTGACTGTTACCAGCAAGCCCCGATATCTACCACAGGGCCTTTGAACAGTATTGTCCCAAACTTCCCATTTGACTCTTCAAAGCTGCGTGGGTGGTCCCACTAAGCGCTTCCTATTGCCCGCGTCTCACTCCGCCTGACCAGGTTGTGACTAGATTGTGTGTGTTGTGGCCAGAATCAGAGGCTTTTTATGATTTTAAATTTATGGCATTTTTATGAATTAATAAGTAGGAATAGTAGAGCTGCTTTGATTTAACATATCCTTCAAAATCAAGAGTTACGGTATGTTGCTTGTAGTGCCACTAGGCTCAATATCCTTCTTTTTCCTCGTTGAAAGTAACAAGAAAAGCCCGTCCCACAGATGAGTAGTGCTACAACAGTGTTAAAGTGGCTGCCCTTGCACACTCAAGGGACTCCTCAGTTAAGCGGAGATGACAAGGGAAGCTTTAGTCTGAGATTTGCCCAAAAGCAAGTTAATGTGTCAACATGAGTTAAAATGTTAGGCTTCCCCATTAAAAAAGTTATTGTAGGATACATTTGCATGTATATGTCAACAAGGTTCTTTTTTAAAACATAAAGTTTGAATATTATGTTTTCTTGGAATTTCTAAAGCACCCTGTTCATGGTTTGTGGACCACTGAAATGGAATTGTGGCCTTAGAGACCCTGGCAGGGCCACCTTTCATGCGAAATTGCGGGATTTTTAACATGTACCATAGGATAGCTTTCGCAGGTTTCATTAATGTCACATTTGTACAGTTCAGCCCTAGGACTTTGGAAGTACTAAATACATGCGACGGATCATTACTAGCAATATTACTGTATGCTTCCTTGATTGTTTTTCAACGTTACATATTATAGAAAGATAATTCTGTGTCATTATGTAGTCACTGAAAAGGCTTGGGGGAAAGTGGGTCTTGCTCCAGCTGAAAGCCCGGATCGCAGCAGGCAGTGTTTGGTTTCCCAGGGGATTGTAGAGATTAGTGAGCACAGGACGCAGATGGAAGATGCTGTGCCGTCTGGCTGGGCACCTCAGGTGATGCTTGTCCACACTCTGCCACATGAATAGCTTAAGTGAGATTTAATTTACATACCCTACATTTCATTCATTTAGAGTGAAAATTTCAGTGGGTCAGAGCATCACCACAGTCCATTTTAGGACATTTTCATTGTCCCCAAAGGAAACCCCATGCCCATCAGCAGTCGTTCCCTTGTTTCTTCCCCCAACTCCCACCCCCAGCCTTACATGTCCCTTTTTGCTGTTGCTCTTGGCACTTCCTAACCTCCTTGGCTGGGGAGGGAGTCGTGAACACACTCGTGCTGGGGCTGGGAATGGATGCTCCCAGAATTCCAGGACTCGCAGCCAAGACAGAGGCTTGAGTGATGAGCCTTTCCCTGTTTCACTTTCTTGAGTTTGAGAAATGCACTAAGACTGTTCACAGGAACAGACTGGTCCAGAGGTGCGGAGCAACGAGAATTAACTAATGCTGCTAGAAATCAAAGAATCTGAAAAACCTAACGAGCAAAAGCCAACAGTCAACCAAAGGTATTAATTCCAAAGAAAGGAAAGGTAGCATCGTAGTTGTGCACACACCCATTAAAAAGAGGTCCAGTGCATGAGATGGATGTTTCCTTTATCTGGAGCTTAGGAAATCAGCTACAGTGAAGTCTTTTTTTTTCTTTTCTTTTTTTTTCTTCACATACTTGATTCAATGTAAATTGAGTAAAAGGTTTTGTGACCTTTTCATTTTATCAGGGGTCATGAACATATATTCTGTGTTTCATAAATGGCCTTTTTTAAAAAATATATTTTTATTGATTTTAGAAAGGAAGGGAGAGGGAGAGAGAGAGAGAGATAGAAACATCAGTGATGAGAAAGAACACAGATCATCTGTCTCCTGCACGCCCCCGCATTGGGATGGAGCTTACAGCCCGGGCATGTGACCTCCTGGTTCATAGGTCAATGCTCAACCACTGAGCCAAGCTGGCTGGGCATAAATGTCCTTTTTAACTAGGTTTTCAATACAGACTGTACTCATTTCATACAACTCCAACTTAAAGCTCAGAAAAGCATGTATACATTTAGTTCAGATCTCACATTTTGTCTCTGGGGTGTGCAATCCTACTTCTATATCAAGTAGTACTTACGGTATCATGTCTTACCCAAGAGCACAGTAATGTTGGCAAAGTACCATGATAAGGATGCAAAAGTCCAAGGAATCAAGGTTAATTTTTTTGAGTCGTCCAATGTATCAGTTTATTCTAATGCTATAAATAATTAATGACCAGGTAAATTGCCAGCTCGCTCAGGAATTTCCAAGGTCAGTGCTAGAACTTCTTAAATGAGAGGATGGTATATGTTACCCGGAAGAAGGCTTGAAGCATAGTTGCTTACAGAATTTGCTTAATGCTGCTTTTTTGGCTGTCTATAGGGAATTATGCAGACCTCAGGACAGAGGGAGCAGGGTGCCAAACAACTTTACCAACAAGCCCCAATTTTCTTTTGGGTGTTAAGAAAAGGCTATGACCTTGTAGCTTGAAAAAAAATCCTAATTTCCCTGTAGTATGATCAGTTTAGGTCCAATTTAGTTTATTATTTGGGACCAATGTGCTTCTCTGGTTTATGCCCATTAGGCCCATAAATACCTATTGCTGAAGAACGATTTGCATGTGCTTCCTGTGGTTGGTATTTCCTCTTGGTGCTCTGAATTCATGTTTTTAGATGGGCTGTGTCCTGCACTGGCTAAGGCCATAGGCTCTGAAAGCAAACTTCTGAGTTTGTATCTAGACTTCTTCACTTATTCGGTGTGAGGCCTTGGGCTAGTTTCACTATTGTGCCTCAGTTTCTCTCCTGTAACATGGGGGTGACAGCATACCTGCCTCACAAGGTTTGTGTGCGCATGAAATGAGCTAATCCTTGTCAGGTATTTGTAAAGTGTGTGATCAATCCATGGCAAGTGCTGCTGTGTAAGATACATTTTGTCCTGAATAGAAAATGTGTATTACTTGAATGTATACCTGTAGAGCTTGGGGAATCTGTATGCCTATTCTAAAATGTTTCAGCCTATCAAAATGATATACATTTAAGTATTAACTTCAGTATTTTATTGGAGATATCCAACAGCACACTAGTGTACAGTTTTCTTCTTTATATTATACATGTCTATGTAATGGTCTTTAAAATACGGTACTTTTATATCTGTTTTAGGTGTGTTTTCTTTGCTCCTGAAAATATACTCTTTAAAAACATATTTTTAAAGGTAGCTTTTCTGAAAGATAGACAATCTGAAATGAAATTCATCCATTTTTAGGTTTATGGCATCCATCTGTAATGTAAACTCAACTAAAGGGATTTAACATTCAAATATGTGCAAACTTTCTCTTGCGTTTGCCAACGTTTTAGTTCAGATATGACAGAAATGAGTATGAATGATGTCGGAATAGTTTTTAAGTAAACATTGCTTTGGAAATTGATGCAAACCTTTTTGCGTACATCTCTATAGCAACCATTGACCTAAATGCAGCCAACGATAGCTGGTTTGGCAGCTTGAAGGACACAATTCAACATCAGCAAGGAGAAGCAGTTTGGGTCTCTGAAGGAAAGGTATGTGGCATAGATACTCTGCTGCGAGGTGAGAGTCTGTGTTTTGAATCTTTTCTCAAGAGGGTAGTGAATGTAGTAAAGCCATGCCCATTTGAAGGGATGACAACGTATGTGCGAATCAAGTTTGCAATTTTATAAATTCTCCTAAAAAGTAATAAAGTGAAGGGGCTTTTAGAAGAAAAGCAGAACGTGATACATGCAACCCTACATTCACTTCCCTTTTCCTTTTAACGTAGTAACTAGTATTGTATTCCAAGCACACTAATCAGAGCTTACAAGATCTCGGGCTGAGCTCCACAGCTTACTAAGGATGGGGGAAGCTCAGAGTGGAGGTGAGAGATGAAGTTGAGGGGTGCTTAAAAATTAATAGAAAGAGGAAAAGCAAATGGAGGTGGAATCATTTGCTTCAAGATTGGCAGAGAACGGGCCCTTGGCATTTGAGTGGGTGAGAAGAGAGCATTAGGAAACTTGCGCAGGCTTCTGAAGTTGGCTAGCTTCTCCTCTGTGGACCATGTTGATGCACAGCTCTGTGCAGGGAGGATGCAGAGGGAGTATAGAATTTCCTGTGGTGCCAGGAGCCTTTGGGGATAGTCTTCTGTCGTCCAGCTGAATTGAGGTAGCCGAGAGGGACAGTTTCGTTGTGTAAATGAGTCCATTACCCATTAGATTGTTGAGCCCTAGTCTTGCTCTTCGGGAACTGCACGTTTAGTCAGGGTGTCTAGCATCTCCTGAGTGCGTACAGCCCGCTAAGGCCCTATGGTGGTGACAACAAGTTGAGCAGCACAGAGGTTCTGCCCTCAAGGATTTGATAATCTTGTGGCTGCGTGAAGAGGTGTGCAGCACAGGCATTTATCGCTAGGAGACAAGTACCAGCCGAAGAAGCTGAAGAGAAGCCCGGTTCTGGAAGACAAAGCCCAGCAGTCTGAGGAGGCATGACCCAGTAGCGCTGTATAAGATGGATGGTGGCAAAGATAGATAGGGTGGAGGGTTCCTAATTTGAGTCCCTGCACAAAAATGAACCTAGTCATTTCAAGCCAAATGATTTCAGGAAAGTAAAGTTGACTTCCCCGTCTAGACCCCATCAAGGTTTCAGTCACTTGGCCGTGCCCTTGGGCGTTTTCTTGAGTCCCCACTCCCAGGAGCCATGTCACACCACTGACCCTCCAAAACGAATTCCTCTAGATGGAAGGGCTGGATGATGACGCTGAAGACCGCATGTCCTACTTAACCGCCATGGGCGCGGACTATCTGAGTTGCGACAGCCGCCTCATCAGTGACTTTGAAGACACCGACGGCGAAGGAGGCGCCTACACTGACAATGAGCTGGATGAGCCAGCCGAGGAGCCGCTGGTGTCTTCCATCACCCGCTCCTCAGAGCCGGTGCAGCATGAGGAGGTGAGGCGAGGCAGGCCCCGGGCTGCGAGGCCACGGGCAGGAAATGGAGGTTCTGGTGTTTCACTGGAATTCTTCTGGACAACCGCTGGTTCAGGGTGCTGTGGAAGGTATTCCTAAGGGTTGAAACAGGTGACGTGTAGGGAGGCTCTCATTCCCAGGCGATGCCTGCGTGGTTGTGATAGTGGTCCATGGGGAAGCAGGACAGGAACTAAGGGGCCTTGGGCAAACTGAGACGCTTTGTGGGCCGGCTGTCCAAATTGCAGGTGGAACATTATTTTTAAAAGACAATATTGTTGTATTTACTTGTAACCTTTGATTAGGCCTCTCTGTACTCTTAGGTATGTATCCCTGCTTTTTCTTCTCCATCCTCCCTTTAACCTTTCTGATCTTGCCAAAGCTCCTGAGTGTTTCCCCATCAGTTTCCTTCTCCTGTATTTCAATTTTTGAATTGAGTTCACGATCAAAACACACGATCACGTGTACTGTGCATCCACCGGCCAGTGAAGAGACAGCTCCAGTGATCCTAGAAATCACATCGTCAGGCACTGAGTTAGGCCCAGAGCAGTTATTAGTTGTACCTCAGAGAACATTGGGATAATGACTTTGGAGATGAGATTATCCATGTTTTTGGATAATGATGGCTATGGACTGCCAATTAGCAGCTTCACTCATTTCAGGGAATGATTTTATTCTTTATGAAATAGAAGTACCAAAAATTAAGGTGAAAGATAGGGGGATAAAACCCACCATGACAAAAAAAATTAGTATATAACGCTGGACCAGTTGTAAAGAATAAATTAACTCCCTCTAAGATACAGATAGCGAATGCTTAAAAATGCTAAACGCTTTAAGGGACAAAAGAGATTTTAGACGTTTTGTACTTTAAAGGGGAGACTCCCACACTGGATGCATCTAGTTAAAAAAACGTATCTTAACCATTTGCTCATGGGAATATGCCTGGTTTCTGCCTTTTCCGTACAGAAGCGCTGAGTCAGTGTCTCAGCGTATGCAGGTGAGGGATTTTTGTGGAAGGTGCGAACCTCAGATTCTGAACTCACACAAGTGCTTGGAACGCCAGCAGAGCAGACGAGAGCTCTTTTCTCTCTGCTGCGATGTTCTTGTTGTGAATGAACCTTTGTGTCTTGTAGAGCATAAGGAAGCCCAGCCCAGAGCCACGAGCTCAGACGAGGAGGGCTACTAGCAGAGATCAACTTAGGGACAATAGTCCACCCCCGGCATTCAAACCAGAGCCGCCCAAGGTATGTGTCCGGGAAGCCCAGGATGGGAAGGAAGAGGAGACAGACAGCCCTGGAGCTCCCTGCCAGGGAAGAGCACACACAATGAGATGGTGTTGAATTGTGTTTTTAACTCACTGTTTCTCTATAGAACCTGCCTTTTGGCCTGTTGGGTGAGCCCCCAAAATTAGGGAAGGGAGAAAAGACAGGAAGGAGGGAAAGGAAGTTTTAGGAGAATGTACAATTTTAAAACAGTATTTTTTAATTATTTAATTGATGGAGAAAGAGAAAGGTTTGACAAATACTGCATGCCCAGAATCACCAAACTCAGATTGTTTTTCTTTTTCTGTCCAATTAGAGTTTCCTGCCCACAATCTGACTCAGATTCACCATTAAAATCCTTACTGATGATTTGCTAAAGAAAACCACCACCACCCTTGTTTACAATGCCTCTTATTATGAGGGCAGCTTAATTTATGTTTTAAGTAAGACATTACCCAGGAAAAAAAAAATCAACATAAGAACCCCATGGGTGTACGTCATATGATTCTTTATCTCCTTCCGAATCAAAGCTATGACTATAGGTTTTTCCTTATAACCCAATGACGTTTGTCTATTTCACTCAATAGTTTAGATGAGAAGAAAGTAATAAATAGTCGTGTGAGCTATCAGAAGTAATGAATGACCTCATAAAATATATCAATGAAAACTTACAAGCAGGCCTAGGATCCAAGTATCAAGGGAAAGTGGCCACAAGCATGATATGTCTTCCCCGCTCCCTACGCCAGTCTCATTCATGGCCTCACCTCCGCGCCAGGACATGTACCTCCGTGTGGCATGGACTCAGGAATCCACTCTTGGATCCTGAAGTCTGACTGGTTCTGAGGTCTTCTCCAAAATTTTAATCTTCTCTTGAGTGACATTAAGTCTGATCTACCCCTTGCACATGCAGGGCTCCCAGCACTTCCCAGCACCCTCCTGGTTTGCAGAACTCTCAATCCTCTTCTGTAGGAAGCGAGGAAGGGATCGGGATGTCCGGCCAGTGGCTGGTGGCCCTCCCCTATTGGATTCTTTGTTGACCACCTATGGAAACTGATCAGGAAATGGAGTGTATTAAATCACTAATATCGATGTGACAATAAAATGAAAGCCTAAGGTGAAAATGTGTCATTGCTCTCCGCAGGCCAGGACCCAGAAGAGAGAAGACTCCTTTGACTACTCCAGATCCTATGAATACATGCCAAACTCCCCTCCAGCTGTTGCCGGTAACGAAATTCCCGGGGCATCTGCCAAGGGTCCTCCTCCTCCTATTGCAGCAAAACCTACCTTCTGCAAGCCTATATTGAAGCCCTCCATTCCAGTCCTTCCCCCGGAGAGTGAGGAGGCAGGAGAGGGCAGCGAGGAGCAAGATAACGCATCCAAGTCTGTCCTGGGCAAAGTAAAAATATTTGAGAAGATGGATCACAAGGCGAGACTCCAGAGAATGCAAGAGCTCCAGGAAGCGCAGAATGCAAGGGTAAGTGTTTTGAACCACTGGGTTACTTCAGCATGCCAACAATAGGAATTTTAAGTAAATTTCATTTCAATAAAACGCTTCGGTCCTTTTTCCACGGCACAAACACAAAGGGGACATTTGCATGCATGGGACTAAAGGCACGTCCTCGGTGTGTGTCATTTCCAAATTGTCAGCTATTGGTGCATCCCTTTTTCTTCTAATGAAGAAAACCTAATGGTGTAGGTGAATAAGATTCTGCTTTTTGTATTTCAGAGCTTTTTATGTTGGGCTCTGGAGAGTGAAAGTGTGACAAGAGAAGCAGTGCCTCTCAGAAGTTATTTTTTGTTAAAACATTTGTTATGTTTGTTTGGTATCTGGGCTTTCATTTGCTCCCAGATTTGCCTTAAAAACCTAGTGAACGCCGGGTTCTAAAATTGATAGGCCCACAGATTGTGCTTTGCGACACTGTTTGTATTTTTGTGCCATGTGCAAACATCACCTTTCAAAGGTTAAAGAAGAGTTTAGGGAAAAGTGTGTGGAGCATGTTCAGCCCAGTGGATAGGAGTGTTCTCGTCATTTAAGTCTGCCACAAAAGCGGGGCTTCTTAGCATTTTTATTGTGATAAAATGCACACATAACAAAGCCCTGGCCAGGGTGGCTCCGTTGGTTGGGCGGCGTCCTGGTTCGATTTGAGGTTGGAGCACATGCCTGGGTTGTGGGCTCCATCCCTGGTAGGGGGTATGGGGGGGCGGCCAGTTGATGTTTTTCACATTGATGTTTCTCTCCCTCTCCTTTCCTCTCTCTTTTTAAAAATCAATAAACTATTCTTTAAAAATAAATAAATTGTACAACATAATATTTACCATTTGAATCATTTTTAAGTGTTCATTGACATTAAGTACATTCACGTTCTTGTGTAACTATCTCCACTATCTATCTCCAGAACTTTTTCATCCTTCATAACTGAAACTCTGTACATATTAAATTATTAAACAGTTACTTCCCATTTCATACACACCTCCATCCCCCCTGGTAACCGTTCTATTCCCCCCTCCACCCCCACCCCCTGTGATTGTGACTATACTGGCAACTTCATATAAGTGGAATCATATAATCAACCTTTTGTGACTGGCTCATTTCACTTAGTATAATGTCCTCAAGGTTCATTCATGTTGTAGCACGTGGTAGAATTTCATTGCCTAAAACGTTTTTCCTATTTGTACCAGTAGGCATCATACAAAAGCATGGAAACTAAAGTTGCTTCTATTTTTTCTCTTCTCTTTAAAGTGGGATTGGAAAATGGGACCAGCAGGAAATTAGCAAGCTAATTGTCTAGTGATTCATTCTTTCCCTCTTTTTTTTTTTAATTTTCTTAATCACCACAGATTGAAATTGCTCAGAAGCATCCTGATATTTATGCGGTTCCAATCAAAACCCACAAGCCAGAGCCTGGCTCGCCCCAGTTCACAAGGTAAGGGCTGCTCAGCCAGGTATAGGTCTGCAAGAGGGCCTTACCTGGGACTTGGGACTCCTGGGGAAGAATTTTCTTCACCTGCATTTCAAAGTAGCTAGAAGACGTTTTCCCTCCTGATCAACAATGTGCCCTATTTATTTAGATAAATTTAATTGTACAGATTACACCGTCAGTTACTCATGGTAATGTTGCATGTGTGCTAAAACTCTCTGACAAAGCATAGTCATTGGCATTTCAAGTCAGTTTCCCTTGACACATTGGAGCACAGGTATGTTACATTGTGTTAGGATAATGAGCAAAATTCCTGGGGCCTACCCCGTTTTGTTGCTACTGTTTTCTGGCTGTTAGCCAAGCTCCTTAATTCCTTCGCATCACCTCGCTCAGTGGTCTGCAAACTTATTAGTCAACAGAGCGGCAAACCGAGGCTCGTGAGCCGCATGTGGCTCGCGAGCCGCGTTTGCCGACCACTGCCCTAGTGAACTGTGGTCTGAAGAGAAGATGACAATCAATTGGCTGTGGGTAAGATGCTGCATTTAAAAATTGCTGCGTAAACACTAGGAATTACCGCAGTGTCTTCCCATGGAGGTTTTACACTGGATCATTTCCTGCTTCCGAGAATAGGCCAAAAAAAAAAAAAAAAAAAAAATATATATATATATATATATATATATATATATATATAATTTCTTGTGGCTATTCTGACAGGAAGCTAGAGTCTAGATTTTTTTTTTTTTTTTTTTTTTTTTTTTAGCAAAACAGTACATTTATTAAAGCAATAGTACACACTTGAGAAGTGAGAACAGGAGACCCTGAAGAACGAGATGTGCTGATGGGATCTGGGTCCTCCTCTTCAGATAGCAGTTTCTTTGTTGGGGTGGGGCATTCCCAATCCATAATGCAAATTTATTATAAAGATATCATAATGGCCTTGTTGGTGACTTTTAGGTCAGCATGGCTGCCAAATCTGATTGAGACCAGTTTTGTTTATCTCAATTACAGAAAATTGGGGAGGGGGATGGGAGAGCATGGAAGGTGGTCAGTGAAGGTCACATATGGGATGTTCCAGTCAAGACAGAAAAGGGGAGCTTGAGGCATTTGTTTCCTATTCTAACTTTCCTGCCTCACTTTGAATAATGCCACTGAATTGACTCAGCCTTCTGTAGGCCAAAGCAGCCAATTTCTAGAGTCTAGATTTACAGCAGTAGAAAAGTAGGGGCAGATTTCTTTACCAATCCAACAGTGGCACTTGAGGCCAATAAACTTACGGATGGGGAAGGCACCCCCCTGGTCCAGCTGAGAATTATTAGGCCAAGGAGCACCTGGCTGGCTTTCTCCCTCCCTACCCAGGTGGGCATCAGCCTTGACCTCTTACTCCCATCCCCACTCAGGGAACCTGCAGCGGGGCCAGGAGGGCCCCTGGTTTGTCCGCGCAGAGTGTGGCCCCGAGGTCAGCAATCTACCCTGGGTGGCTGCCTGCTGTGCCGTTAACCCTCCCGCTGTTTTTGTTTCAGACCCCTGGTACCACAGAAGAGCCCCTCCGCACTCTACCAGGATGCCAGAGGGAGCTACGGCAGTGATGTGGAGGAGGAAGAATACCGCCAGCAGCTGTCAGAACACTCAAAGCGTGGTTACTACGGCCAGCCCTCCCGCTACCGGGACACAGAATTATAGATGTCTGCGAGTTGGCTCTGCTGTACGCTGATGTCACCACCTCAGAGCAACACTCCTGCAGAGCCAGGGATTGTTCTGTCCGGCTAAAACGCCCCGTGGAGATGCGGGGAGGACCCGAGCTCCCGCTTCCTCGTGGGGAGCCCGGGGGACAACCCACACAGATTCAGAACTGTGAAGGCTCTATTCGTGGGGCTGGATCTGGGGGAGTTTGTGGCTTTTGCTCAGAATTAAGGGAGAAACTATGTTTGATGCCGTTCCCTGCTTCAGTGGACCAAAATCTGTATTAATTGTGTCTGTGTATTTTTAACATGTATATTAAGAAGTGATAACTATTTTTCATTAATAGCTGTATTCAAGGACTGTTTCAGTCTGAGACAGAATGTGAAAAAAAGAAAAAAGGAATAAAAATACTGTCGGACTCCAACTAAATTCAAAGAGGTATTTTATTACAACGCTAAGTGCCTTTGATGAGAAGTGTCTTAAATGTTCTTCCTTTGAAGCTTTATGCAAAGCCATAAAGGACGAAAACGTTGTAACTAAATTTTTATGCCAGTTTAAGAGCTGTGGTTTTCTCTGCACTGTGTCCTCTTTTTGAGGCATCTGTCTTTTTTAGTATTTTCCATAAATTCTGACTGTATATAATAGCTATTCTTGGTGGTTTGGCTACCAGTGCTAAGTGGCTTGAAGACCAAGAAAATGGTATAGAAATGTTTTGTTTGTGCTCCGCAAAAGCACATACTTGAGACGAACACATTTCTCCCCCCCAAAAGTGTGTGTATTGACAACAGTTTTGTAATTTAATAAAAAGGAGGACATTGCAATCAATAACTTGCTTTATGGTGGATTTCTGCACTAATTCCCATTTTGTTAAATGCAACTTAATGATCATAAAAGTGAGCACATGCCCATTGCTGAACACTGGAAAATGGAGACATATAAAAACAAAATAAAAATTACCCATAATCGCATCCCTCAGATAATTTTGGTGCATTTCTTCCAGTTGTATATTTGTGGATGTCTGTGTGTATATTTGTGTTATAATTGTGTTTGCAGTTCTTTTCTATTAGATGTTCTGTCACGAACATTTCTCTCAGGTAGTTAAAACTCATGCAAACATCATTGCTAATAACTAAAGTACTACATTGTGTGACTGCTCCCTAAGTACACAGTTCTGCTATTGTTGGCTGTTAGGATTGTTTTCAGTTTTTGCCTCTTTTACGTGAAATATACCTCTTTGTATATAATCCATTTTTGTACATCAGTGATCAGCATTTTAGTCCCTTTCTGCAGGTAGGTTCTCAGAAGTGGAATTACTAAACAAAAACATAGCAACATGTTTAAGGTTCTTCATGTTTATTGCCAATTGCTTCCTAGAAAAGTTGCATCGGTTTATACTCCTACAGTCACCCTTTAAAGGCTAAAATGTTGTATGTTTAGAATTTAAGCAAGACGGCCTAGGAATTGAGGCTTGTATGGATCCAAAGTACACGAATTTGGGAAAGGAAAAGAGTCTCAGTTCCATTAAGGGTCCTTGATCATATTAACGGGCACCAAGGTATTCAGCTGGTGTTTTAGTTGAGTTAGAAACTCAGCTTACTCATAACTGAGTGAGAGATACAGCCTTGGTGGTGTCTCTATCAATACAGGTGCTATGATTCATAAACCACTTAGTGCAATACCTCAAATTTCTGAGCAGTCCTCCGGGCACTGACTCAAATCTGCTTATCCTATCTAATAAAAGAGTAATATGCAGATTGACCATCACTCTAACACACAAGATCAAGATAGCTGCCCCCATGTGGTCAAAGATCCTGCCCCCACGTGGACACAAGATGGCCAGCAGGGGAGGGCATTTGGGAGGGACCAGGCCTGCAAGGGAGGGCAGTTGGGGGCGATCAAGCCTGCAGGGGAGGGCAGTTAGGGGTGACCAGGTCAGCAGAGGAAGGAAGTTGGGGGCAAACAGGCTGGCAGGGGAGCAGTTAGACATCAATCAGGCTGGCAGGGCAGTGGTTAGAGGGTGATCAGGCTGGCAGGCAAAAGTGGTTAGGGGCAATCAGAAAGGCAGGCAGGTGAGCAGTTGGGAGCCAGCAGTCCTGGATTGTGAGAGGGATGTCCCACTGCCCTACATGGGCAGTGGGACATCCCTCGAGGGGTTCCAGATTGGAGAGGGTGGAAGCTGGGCTGAGGGACACCCCTCCCATGCACGAATTTCGTGCACTGGGCCTCTAGTTTAGTAAATAAAAGCCACCTCTTGGATAGAAAAAAAAATAACACTAGATGGTGATTTAATTTGCTTATGCCCTTTAATTACAGGAAAGAGCCCTTTTGCAAACCCAGGGACAGGAGGAGAGGGGGGCTTTGCAGCAGGAGCACGGCTGTCATCTGGCTCCAGCACTTTTTATGATACCTTCAGTGGAGCAGACAGGCAGGACCTGTGTTCCAGAATGTCCTCTAGTGTGCCCGATGGACAGCCAGTGCCTGCCCCACCCCTTTCTAATTCATATTCTGCTTTGTTCTGGGAAGGATTGAAGGCTGCCTATAATGTATGTGGAGTAGAATTAAGAAAAAAAAAATGGATGTGCCCGGTGGGTGTGGCTCAGTGGTTGAGCCTCGACCCCATGAACCAGGAGGTCACTGTTCCATTCCTGGTCAGGGTACGTACCCGGATCTCAGGCTGGATCCCAGGCTGGATCCCCGGTGGGAGCGTGCAGGAGGCAGCTGATTGATGATTCTCATTATGCACTTTCCTATCCATTTCCCCTCCTCTCTGAAATCAATAAAAATACTTAAAAAAAGGGGGGCGGGAATGGTTCTAGGTGCATGAGGAAAAGCCACGAGTGAGGGCAGTGTTCACTGCACGCTGTCAGGGTTCCTCTGCTTTCTCGAGGCCACTGGGTACAAGACGTGGCTGGTATGCAACTTGATTCAGGAAGTCCCTGAGGGGAAAGTTGTTCCAGCATGTCCTCCCATCCCTCATTATTTTTATCCCGTGGGGTCTTAGGTTGCATCGTGCAGTCACAGACACTTGCAAGGATGATTTTGGAGGTCCTTTTTTGTACTGTGATCTTCCACGTAGGGCAGCAGCACAATTCCAAGGGCCACTCGGTACACGTTCCGGAGAGGCTGGTGTGGTTGAGCGACGACCTATGAACCAGGAGGTCACGGTTAGATTGCCAGCCAGGACACAGGCGCAGGTTGATCCCCAGAGGCAGCCCATCCACGATTCTCTCTCATCATGTTCCTATCTCACCCTCTCCCTTCCTCTCTGAAATCAATAAAAAAAAAAACATATATATTTTAAAAAATTAAAAGTTCTGGAGAAAGCACCCAAAGCTGCAAGTGTAGAAAGACCACTCTGCAGTCCGGCCTAACCTAACCCAGAGATCAATTCCATAGTATCCAGGGCCAAACGCCTCCCAAATAAACAATACGACATGCATGAAGCCCCAGGGGAAAGTTGTAGCCATCATCCTGGAAAAATCAGATAGGCAGTGGAGGCGGGGTGGGTAGCCATACAGGGTAGATGGTGCACCATAAGGTAAACCTCACACGAATTTGTAGGACGGAACACGGGACACTTGAGGTTTTGCACCCCCAGCCGGTCTCTGGGCCACACCCCGCACCTGCCCTGCTCCGAGGCTTCCGGAGTCTGCGCAGTAGCCACACTTCACCGGAGCGCGCTCGGTCCCCGCCGGTGGGAGAAGCGGTGCACAACTTGGCGTCCATCCCTCGGTTGACTGTTTCCCTCCACCCCCATCTTGTTGGGTGGAATGAACTGCAGTAACGCGGGCGCTGGGGCAGGTCTTCGTTTGGGCAGCGGACCCCAAGACCAGGCTCTGAGCGGCAGGCGTTTGTTTGGGAAGTACAAGGAAATTCCACAGCCGGAAAACGGCCTTGAACCCCGCCCAGGAACGCAGGTGAGCCCCCTAAAACACGTGCCTCGGCGTTTTCCCACCCGGGCCGTGGGGGGCTGGGCTACGTGCTCACCAATGGGCTTCAGGCTTTTCGGGCAGCTCTCTGTGCGCATGCGTGCCTGCGTTGGTGGAGGAGGGTGTCCTAGCCGCCCTCCCGCCAGCAGAGGACCGAGGGGCAGTGGGAAGACTGGACGGAGCCCCCAGCGGTGCAAGGCCGAGGACGAGGGCGGAGGTGCCCCGACACTGATGGTGGTTGGGCTGTGCACCCACCGAGGCCTCCAAGGTGAGAGGTTTTTCTGTGTGGGCTCCAGCGTGGGCTGGGAGACGGGAGAGGAACCGGAGGACTATCCCCAGGGAGAAGGGGAGGGGAGCCTCCATGCCTCTATTAGTGGGGTTCTCTAGAGGAATGTTTCCCCCTACTCAGTGACTTAATCTGAAACCCAAGTGACTTCCGGGGGAGGGGGGGGGGAGGTTAAGGAATTGATTGGCTCATCTGATTTTGGAGTTTGGTAAAGACACAATCTGCAAGGTGGGCCTGCAGGCGGAGGCCCAGGGAAGCCCAGTCTGAGTGCAGGGCTGCCTGCCCACAGGGTCCTTCCTGCTCTGCTCCGGGAAGGTTCTGCTTCAGGCTTTCCACTGATTGGATAAGGCGCACCCACCTATGGAGGACAATCTGCTGTTCCCCAAATTCCCTGATTCAGATGTTACCCTCATTCCCCAGCACACCCTGTAGAAACATCCAGAATAAAATTTGACCAAAGAACGTGCTCCCTGGGGCTTCCCCTAGAGCAGTGGTCAGCAAACTCATTAGTCAACAGAGCCAAATATCAACCATACAACGATTGAAATTTCTTTTGAGAGCCAAATTTTTTAAACTTAAACTTCTTCTAATGCCACTTCTTCAAAATAGACTCGCCCAGGCCGTGGTATTTTGTGGAAGAGCCACACTCAAGGGGCCAAAGAGCCGCATGTGGCTCTCGAGCCGCAGTTTGCCGACCACGGCCCTAGACAACTTGACAATACAATTAACCATCACAATACCCCATCTCCTTTACCTTATAGGCCAGCACTGCAGCCCTACTTCTTGTCCAGTGTTGTATGAATGAATGAATGAATGAATGAAGGAACCAACCTACCAGAAGAAGGGAGAATTACATATATTTACACACAGGTATAGATTTTATGATACATTTATATACTTTACATATTTATATATTTATAATTTATTTTAAATAAAGAGTAAGTTTAATTTTAACAAGTAGAAAAATCTTAAAAAAGAAAACAAAAATAAGAGATTTAAGAATTATAGTTGAGAAATCCCAATAAAGTAAACTATTTGACATTTAAAAATAATATTCAGTGAAATAAGTGAGATTAAAATAAAGACTATGGCCCTGGCCTGGTAGCTCGGTTGGTTAGAGCATCATCCTGATATGCCAAGGTTATGGGTTTGATTTTCAGTTAGAGCACATACAAGAAGCAACCATTAGCAACCATTGAATGCATAAATAAGGGGAACAAAAAATTAATCTTGTCCTCTCTTCCTCCCCCCCCACCCCACCCCCCCGTCCCTCTCTCTCCCTTTCCCCTCTTCTTCTCTTCTTTCTCTCCTTCTCCTTCTCCCTTTCCTCTCTTTCTAAAAATTGATAAAGTATGTGCATATAAATACCCTGGTTAATCTCTCCCTACCCACCCACCCACCCCTGCCTTACCCATATATTTAGAAAATGTTGTTGTAAAAGTGGAATGAATGGAGAAATGAATTGGAATGCAATGTCTGTCTTTTATCACAAAAGCAGAGCAGTGATAAAAGACATGCCCAATTTAAACTTCAACATACCGCTGATATAAACTGGAGAATATTAGTAAAACCAGTTGAGGAAAGCTGCTAAGAACTTAGTTTGGCTAGGACAGTGGTCGGCAAACTGTGGCTCGTTAGCCACATGCGGCTCGAGAGCCTCGGTTTGCAGCTCTATTGACTAATGAGTTTGCCGACCACTGGGCTAGGAAAAGACAGGCTAATACAATTTGCAAAAGGATAAAATTTTGATTCTGATGCAAACATAAAAGGAACACATGTCAAAGCTTTTATGGAGCCCATTACTTAATGAAAGAACCAGTAAGATGTTAAGACTTGTTTAAAGAACATTTGAGGAACCAGGTATATAAGCAATTAATTAAAGGATATTAGAATAAAAATTCTAAGTTAAGTACAAAACTAGTTAATATCTACAGCAGAGTAAAGGATAGATAACCTTTGTAGGTATCTTTTCTATGAGATAAAAATTATTTGCATATATGCATCTCTACCAGATCAAAATTGACACATTACCATGTAAATTACCCTGAGTCAGAAAACTTTAATCAATAGTTTTAGCACTAATTAGTCATCATGTGAATTATTATGATTAATAGTCACATGAACTGTTGTGTAGTGTATTAAAAAGATTAATTGTCTAAATTTGGATTACAGCAGGAATTCTGGCCAGCTAAGGCAATTAAAAATGTGTATTGACTGTGTCTGTGCAGATAAACACAGTCACTGGGTGCTAAATGTGACCTATTGTCTGCCTTCCAAAAGTTTGTACACTGTAAGTTCCTTTATTTGCATGAGAATTTTCTGAACTGGTAGTCTGCTTTGTTCTTTGTAACAGCACTGCATGGTAAGCATGGCAGGAGTTGCCAACACTGCTTTTCTTAGTAACCCCCAACTTAGTTATGCCGCTTGCTCAAATCCTTCAGCTAATGAAGCACAAGTGTGGTTTGGATTGAAAACAATCTGCTTCAAGTCCAGTCTTCCTCCTTTTCATCTAAAAGTTCCTTCTTTGGGTCTCTCGAAATAGTTGGTTGATCATTTTGTATACTTTTTTATTTTTTAAATATATTTCATTGATTTTTTACAGAAAGGAAGGGAGAGGGATAGTGAGCCAGAAACATCAATGAGAGAGAAACATCAATCAGCTGCCTCCCGCACACCCCTTACTGAGGATGTGGTCGCAACCAAGGTACATGCCCTTAACTGGAATCGAACCTGGGACCCTTCAGTCCGCAGGCCATCGCTCTATCCACTGAGCCAAACCGGTTAGGGCTGTATACTTTTTTATTTAAAAAATTAAAAAAAAATAGCACTTTAGAACTGAGTCTGCAAATTGCCAGAACCCATGGAACTAATCTATTTAACAAATATGTTTTGTTTGACCTGCACGGGCCATAACATTCTTACTTATTTAAAAATGGGCAGGTTTTACATACACATTCAGATTTGGTGCTTTTCTTTAAAAAATGGTATAGTTGGCGGTTCTGGACCCTCATCTATGCACGACAACCGTAGGCTAGAGCTGGGTGGCAGCTGCCCCAATGACAGCACTTACCAGCCTCATTCACTGAGGTGGCCTTCATGCTGGCTGAAGGCAGTGAGTTCGAGACCCTTGCTCCCCTCTCCTCTGCTTCCCCATTCCTCTTCCAGACCCTAGAGCTGTGCGAGTATGTGCGCAGCTGCAAGGGGCGCCAGGGTTCTGAACCTGCAGAAGGAACCCAGCTCCCTGCAGGTTTGCAACTTACTCTGCCAGATGGGCCAGAAATTTCACCTGGCCCTGGAGGGCAATACCCTGTCAGGACCTGTGCTCTGTGGCTACTGCCATTTAAATGGGTTGGAATAAGAAGTAGATATTTGGGGAAGGGTGGCAGATATATTTTTGTTGCTTAGAAAAGTACCTCCTGAAGCTCAGCTGAATAAGGACCCAATGGGATTTCCGAGTGCCGACGGTAAGACAGCACGGGGACGTGGGCCAGGAATGGAAAATACCTGGTGGCGTGGCCAGGAAGTCAAGTTAAGACCAGGTGGTCAGAAGCAAGTTGAGATAAACTGACCAAAAAAATGTCACCAGCCCTCCACTCCCTATTCAAAAATGCAGAGGTAGTTTATCTCCCTTCTAATTGCTGATGTTGAAACTGCTCCCCTGCCCGCACAGTTGACCAAGGTTTGATGGCTATGCGACCTTTGTGGGGTGGCAGTAATGATCAGTCTGCCATCTTGTCCCCACAGCACAGGCAGCAACATAGTCACCAGGCAGTGCAGCTGGGACAGGAAGTTGCCCCACCCTGAAATGGAAAATTCTGAAAGCCCGCCTTTTTCACGCAAGCCCACTCTGTCACCAGCTTATAAAAGCGGCCAAGCAGGGCCAGCCCCCAAGCCGGTTCAGAGGACCTTCCTCTCCTCTGGGCTGCCTCCCTTGTGCTCGATCATAAGCTTAAAAGTCCATCTGAAAATTTCTCTGGGGTTTTCTCTCCAGGGCCCTCTTGGGGAACCCAAGAACCTCAATGCCAGTAACAGCAGTCCACCTTTATTAGGGAGGTCAGAATTGTGGACCCCGTCTGGGGAAATGCATTCTGAAAAATTCTCTCAAGAGGTAATATTGTCTAGTACATCAACAGGAGATTTGATAATAGTTTCAGGCCCAGCTGCAGGACTTGTCCCTGTGCCTGTATTCCCCTTCAGGCCTAAATTAATTAACTCTCATAAATAAGTCAATACTTAGCCATCAGTAGATATGCACATGACAGAGGGGAAAGGAAACCAACTCTGCAGTCTTCTGTAGTTGGACTAACTGGGCAGAAAGGGGGTTGCGTGGAAGGATGGCAGTGCTCATTCTGTGGGCCTGGAAGGGGAGGTGAGTACCTTCTCTCTAGACATCCCTTCTTGTTTGCTGCACAGATGATTGAGCTAAACAAGGGAAGGGGTCCTGTGAAAGACAGCCTGAGAGGATCCTATAGAGCTAGTGACCTCCATCCTCAGCTTACAGCAAGGGCGGGAGTCTCAGCTGATCTACCTGCAGTCTGCTCATTGGGCCTGTGACCTGGGTAAGTTGCCTGGTCTTCCTAAGCCTCAGGTTCCTCATCTGTAAAATGGGCAGAGCAGTAGTTCTTTCTGCAAAGTGTGGTTGTAAGAATTAAATGGGGAATCTATGTAAGTGACTGACCCAGAGTAGGAACTACAGAAACATTAGCTCCACCCCACCACCAGTACATGTGAGCTCCTTTCTTCTTTGACAGAGCATAGGGAGTAGAATGCCTCTGAAGGCAATAAGTTAACAAAGCACGGGGATTGCGAATGGTGGTCCCTGAGCAGACTTCCTGTGTTTGAATCTCTCTCTGAAAACTCCTGATTATGTGACCTCAGGCTAATTATGTAGCTTCTTTGTTATTGCCTCAGCTTCCTCATCTATAAACTAAGATAAAAACTGCACAGATCTCAAAGGGTTGATTGTGAGGACCACATGCTGTAATGTAGGTGAGCACTCATCATGGGGCCTGGCTTATACAATTGACCCTTGAACAACTTGGGGGTTGGGGCACCAACCCCATGCACAGTAAAAAATTCACGTATAACCTTTGACTCCCCCAAAATTTAACTACAATAGCCCCTCGGTACTCACAGGAATGGTTCCAGGACCCCCAGCAGATTAAAAAAAAAATCCAAGGATGGTAAGGTCCCTTATATAAAACTAGAGGCCGATTTGTGCACCGGTGGGGTCCCTTGGCCTGGCCTGTGCCCTCTCGCAATCCGGGACCCCTTGGGGGATGTCGGAGAGCCGGTTTTGGCCTGATCCCCACAGGCCAGGCCGAGGGACCCCACTGGTGCACGAATCTGTGCATCGGGCCTCTAGTATACATATAAGATCTTTGGTTAATCTCTTCCCGTCCCCTCCTTCCTCCCTCCCCTTTGAGATTCATCAGTCTGTTCCATGTTTCCATGCCTGTGCGTTGAGTGTCTGCCCCTGGTAGTCAGTGCGTGTCATTACTACTGGTCAAACTGTCACTTAGGCTTTTATATATACAGATAGATGGAGGCAGCTGGACCAGTGTGGCTTAGTGGTTGAGCGTTGACCTATGAACCAGGAGGTCATGGTTCCATTTCCGGCCAGGACACATGCCTGGGTTGCAGGTTCAATCCCCAGTGGGGAGTGGGGTGTGCAAGAGGGAGCCAGTCAATGTTTCTCTCATCATTGATATTTCTATCTCTCTCCCTCTCCCTTCCTTTCTAAAATCAATAAAAAAATATTTTTAAAGAAATAGATATAGTCCTCTGTATCTGCAAATTCCCAACCACAGATTTACATACCCTTTTCCATCCATGGTTGATTGAATCTGCAGATGTAAAACTTGTGAATACAGAGGGCCAACTGTATATTTGAAAAAATCTGAGCATGAGTGGCCCCATGCAGTTCAAACCCATGTTGTTCAGAGGTCAACTATAGTAGATGCGCAACAAATGTAAGCCTTTCTTCTTTTTTTTTTTTTAATAGTTCTTTATTGTTGAAAGTATTATATATGTCCCTCTGCCTTTCTTTTCTTTTAACTAGTTGTAAAAAGTTTACCATTATTTTAAAATTTGAAGTAAAATTCACATAATGTAAAATTAACCATTAACTATGTTAAAGTGTACAGTTCAGTGACATCTTGTACATCATAATGTTGGGCAAGCATCACATCTCTCTAGTTCTGAGACATTTCCATTACCCTAAGAGAAAAACCTGAACCCATGAAGCATTTATTCTCATACACCTCACCCCAGCCCCTTGACACCAGTAGTCTGCTTTCTGTGTCTATAAATTTGCCTATTCTGGATATTTCCTATAGATGGAATCATAAATGTGTCCTTTTGTGTCTGGCTTCTTTGAATTGGTGTAATACTTTGATATTTAAAAGCCATTATTTTGATTATTACTACTCTCTAAATGCCTCTGGCTAACATTCCAGAATTAATAGATTCTTTTTTGGAAGTGAAGGTAATAATAATAAGTTAACGATTAAAATGCTTTTGTAGGACAAATACAACTTCCTTCTTACATGTTTGGGTGTCAGATACTTTGGGGGAGGTGGGAGACAAAGGTGTTACTGGGTCGCCGCAGCCCCGTAGTGGCACAATTGAGTGTGATCAACAACCAGACAAACAAGGTCCTTCCTGTAACATGCACTCATTGAATGCCTGGCTACTTGGGCCACAAAAGTGAACAAAATGAGATTACGTTCTTAGGGACATCTGTGTCATGAGGTATAAGTGGAGTAAATCCAGATAAAGGCTTTAGATGTCAAGTAGTATTCAATTGATGGTAGGTGTTATTATTATTATTGTTATATTAGTGCCTTGTTTGATATTTTCTGATTATTAATTACAGTAATAGAAGCAGTAGTAATAAGATAGGTCGATCAATGGATTGATAGACAGATAGGTAGATAGAAATGTGTAGATATAGATAGATACAGCCCTTTGGGGAGACTTCCAGTTGCTGCTTAGATGAGTTCCAATTATGCATTCCCCAAATGGGGAAATAACTATAACTCTAGGTGAGTTCGGGAACACCAGGAGATAGACCGGAACCCCATGATCACTTGACCTAAATAAGGCCTCTCTGACTGGTGGGCAACAACGGCATTTTGGATCTACAGAAAGTATTATCAGTTCAAAGCCAGTAACTAGGAGTCCCCACAAATTCTGATTATTTCCCCTTTTCCAATCAATCTGCAGTCACCTGTAAATGGCGTCAGGTCCCTTGGAGGAAGGCTGGGAGGTATAAATTTCTGATGGTGTGGCAAGTTCCCTCCTCAGTGGGCCCAGCCTCCCCCTCATTCAAGCGGCTCTGGGTGTGTGAACTGTCTCATGTCTAGAAATCGGCTGAGGGGACATTACGATGATTTAAGTCAGACTTCTCCTCAAAAAACAATAGCATTTTAATTCTAGATATCTGTAATATCTGTATAAAACTACTAAAGGCCCAGTGCATGAATTCATGCACAGGTGGGGTCCCTCGGCCTGGCCGGTGATTGGAACCAATCAGTGCCATCTCACCCAGTCCAGATCAGGGCCGGCCAGCCGGGGGGAGGCACCGTGGGAGGTTGGCTGTGGGAGTGCACTGACCACCAGGGGGCAGCTCCTGCGTTAAGCATCTGCCCCTCCCCCCCCCCCCCCTCATAGCGACTAGTCTAATGGTCATTCGGTCATGTGGTTGCTTAGGCTTTTATATCTATAGATGAGAATATGTTAATTTTAAAAGCATAAGACAACAACAAAGCTATTTCTAATTTTCTAATCTGGCAAAATGAATAAAGACTTTTTTTTTTTTAACTTATAACAACTCTGTTCTTTGAATTTGCTTCTCCTTCATAAAGCATTGTTCTTGCAACAAAACCAGCTATTCTGGTCTTTTCCCTAAGTAAAAGGGAAGGCCCTGTTACTGGCGTTTCTGGGATCCTCAGGGAATACTCAGACCCTCCCTCCTACCCGCCCAGTTTCCCTTAACAATTTAGCAGCGCCTGCTGGCTTGCTCCCGCCCGCCCGCTTCACATGATCTATTCTGGGCCCCTGCAATTATTCAGCCAGTTGAGAGTTCTTCTCAGTGACAACTGAGATACCTCAAACTAAGAATAGGACCCTGAGTGATGAAGGAAGGCGACAGCAATGGGGCCACGAGGATCCCTGTTCTCTGCCAATTCTTCTTTAAAGACCTAAAACTTAGTTTTGTTCTTTGTGCCTAGGTTTGCCACTGGTCTGTGGTTTTGCTGTCCCATGTGTGTCTGTGAAATCTTGTCAGCTGCATAATCACACACATTACATGGGCTGGAGAAGCTTATCAAAGGTCCCCGAGAACGTTCCTTCTCAGCTGGCCTTCCAGCTGGAAGCCCTGGGTCTAAGTTTGCCAGATCATTATTGTACAGTTGGGGATGTTTTCCTCAGAGGCTTTTGATTTGAGGCCAAAAGGATTTTTTTTTTTTTTTTTTAGCAAACGCAAATTTTTGTATTTTCCAAGAGCTTCTGAGAGCAACGAATGACACTGCCCTCTTTGCACCATAGGTGCTTTGTAAAGTGGCAAAAAGATGGGCAGTTTGTTTTTAAAGCCTCAGCTTTGTCATCTGTAAAATGGGCAGTGTTGGGGGGGTAGTATTTAAACCTGCCTCACAGTGCTGTGGTGGTGATTAAATGAGTGTTCGCAAATGCATAGCCTCTCAGTGCCCAACAAATACTAGCCAGTGTCATCCTACAGGGCAGAAATCCCACATGCTCCTCAGGAAGTCCTATGGAATCCCGCTCCACTGTCTGGAGTAGCAGCTCAACACTGCTCCCTTGTATTGGTTTATCCGCCGTCCAGGTCCCCCTTCTCTCTTCTCTGGCTCCGTGGGATCGAGACAGCATAGGGGCGTGGGTTCCGCAACAGAAAATACCGGGTGGGCAGGAAGCCAAGTTAAGACCAGATGGTCAGAAGGAAATTTGGGTAAGCTGATAGAAAAAATGCCATCACCCTCCACGCCCTGCTCAGAAATGCAGAGGTGTCTGATTTTATCCCCATTCTAATTGCTGACGTTGAAACTGCTGCCCTGCCCGCACAGCTGACCCAGGTTTGATGGCTATGTGACCTTTGTGGGGTGGCAGTAGCAAGCAGTCTGCCATCTTGTCCCCACAGCACAGGCAGCAACACCGTCACCAGGCAGTGCAGCTGGGACAGGAAGTCGCCCCATCCTGACGTGGAAAATTGCGAAAGCCCACCTTTTTCACGCAAGCCCACTCTGTCCCCAGCTTATAAAAGCGGCCAAGCAGGGCCAGCCCCCAAGCCGGTTCAGAGGACCTTCCTCTCCTCTGGGCTGCCTCCCTTGTGCTCGAACATAAAAATCAGTCTGGAAATTTCTTCTTGATTTCTATCTTAGGGAACCCAAGAACCCCAAGCCAGGAACAGGATCACTTCCCACATTGACCACCTGCACACAGGTCCTTGTTTTGGGCCCTGCTTGGGGGAGCCCAGCGTGAGATGAGCTACAAATGAATAAAAACAGCAGACTATTTGGGAGTGGTTTGCAGTTACACTCTTTGTAAGATTAAGTGTGGTTGTATCGTTTGGTCATATCAAAAATTAGAAAAGTATTGATAATAATTATGCTGATTTGAGATTATGTGGGTGAGAGTTGCTGATGGTGCCACTACTATTGGATATTAAATTCCCCCAATTCTGGTTTTAGCAAACTAAGCAATAAGGAGCAGATGTGCATGAATGAAAGAGAGGCCTTGAAGGAAGCTGGCCTAGGGGGATGTACTGATTCAAACCCTCATTCTCCACATACCTTTTCTTTCTTAAAAAAAAAAAGCAAGGGGGACTATAAAATGCCAAAAGCCGAGTCCCAGCAGGTATAACATAAGGGTTAGAAATGGTCAGTGTTGGGCAAATTACACTCTGTACACTCTGCAGTCAATTCCCAAGTATTGTACTTCTGCATGTCTCCTTCCTGTTTCCCATTTCTTTGCTTCCCTCCTGGCTGAGCTGGCTCCAGCAGCAGAACCCTTCCTGTGGCTATTCCTCCACTCAGCGCCTTGCTTCTGTGGCACAGTGAGGATGAGCAGAAGTCTGCAGATGCCAAGGTAATGAAGGGGTCTTGCAAGGTTTCACATTTTGTGCTTGGTTTTCTGTTCTCGTTCCTATGGCTGTCTAACAAATTGCCTTAAAGTTGAGTGGTGGAAACGGCCATGTGTAATGCTCATGGATTCCAGGGGCCAGGAATTTTGCCAGGGTGCAGCAGGGACAGCTTGTCTCTGTTCCATGAGGTCTGGGACCTCCGCTGGAGGTCTTGAGAGCTGGGGGCTGGAATCCTCTGAGGACTCCTACACCCCCGTGTCTGGCAGCTGATTCTGGCCATTGACCAGAGACCCAGTTCTTCTCCACTCAAACTTTCCCATGTGGTTTCTCTGTCAGAGTTGGTTTGGACTTCCTCGTAGCATGTCAGCTGAGTTCTAAAGGCAAGTGCTCCCAGCGAGGGGGCCAGGAGGACGTGATGGCTCCTGTGAACGTGCCTTGCAAGTTGTGCATCATCATTTCCACCACATTCTATCCACGGAAGCAACTTAAGTCCTACTCAGGTTCAAGGGGAGACTAACTAGAATCTGCCTCTTGATAGAGAGAGGCAAGGTTCTAGAAGAGTGTGGGACTGGAAATTTTTATGGGATTGTTTTTGAAAAACACAGGCATCCACATTGCACACAGGCCACTAAAGGAATATTTTAAGGTGCTTCCAAGACTCTGAATAATTATAGGTTGAAATAGAAAAAAAGGTGATGGTGTTGGGAAGGAGCAATGGTGGGCCCCACCATGATAAGCAAGGATAATGTTTGGTTGAGTTTCCCTGCAAGATTCCTAAAAGAAAGTCAAGAAGAAGGAGGGCCAAAGGAAGGATCCTAGATAAAACACAGTCACCAGGTATGTCAAAACATCCTGTCCCAAGATAGGGATCTTAAGTTTAAACAGTTCAATTTTCTGACAAACTTGAAGGACCAAAGTTGGCCTTGTTTTAAGATGTGCTCAAAGAGCATCAGCAACATGTGTGGACAGGGGGCCAAGGATAGGGCTAGGTGTCTGCAAAGAGGTGAGAGTAAAGATTGAGTCCCCAGCTTGACCAGTAGGGTTACATTCCAAGTGTCCCAAGTGAGGGCTTGTGCTGTCAACATAGGGACATTCCAAAGGTGGAACAAGGTTTGCAAACCTCTGGGGAGCTCTATGCATAGGACCCTTGAGACTTCACTCATCCTATTTCCTCAGGAAGGGGACTGAAAGTTGGAGGTGACGCCACTAGAATTCAGTCCCTGCTGAGAGGGAGCACAATTAATTGCATAGGTGCACATACTCGGAGTGAATTTATTGAGTGACCGTAGGCACCGGATGTTGGATGTTGGTAAGATTGTGTCTTACTGACTCCATGGCCTGAAAAGGCTGTAGCATTGGAGAGGAAATGCTAACCAAAGGAAGGGGGAAGGAGAGAGAAGCAGTGTTGGGAGAAGTGACCTGAGGCAGAGGGAGGAGAGGAGAGTGAGGCTGAAACTCCTGCTCCCTTCCTTTTACTGGGGCTTGTGGGCTACCCCTGAGAGAGGAGTTCACACAAAGCGCCCCCCGGGTTCCCAATGCTGACTCGCAGGTAACTTTCTGTTCAGAGCCTAAAAGTAGATGAGAGTGGCCAGCTGGAGAGGGGTGCTTCTCTCCTAAAAATCCAGACTTTACAGACTCCTCCTTTCCTTTAACTACATAGCCTCCCTCCAGAGCCACAGGGACTGGAGATAGAATGTTGCAGAATAGAGTCTCTAATTGCTCAGGGCTCTTGCCTGGTTTGGAGCATTCCTCAAGCTTCTTCCAGGTATTCTCCAGGGTCAGGCCTCTCACCTCCATCCTTGGATCAAACACCTTGCTCACACCCACTCTTTCATGCCCAGACCCAAGTGGAATATACTTCCTACATACCATGCACACATCTGCCAGTAGTGATGGAATCATAGGCTCTCGGGATTTGGAAGTCAGAAAAAGGATAACAGAGTAACCTACAGTAAGCAAATGAAAGGAAATAATAAAGAAAATAATATATATCAATAAAATTGGAAACAGTACCAAAGAGTGGTACTTTGACAAAAAACATGAAGAAAAGTTCTGGCATGGCTGATCAAGAAAGAATATGAAAGAAAAATATAAAATATCAAGATCAAAATAGCGAAAATAATTGCACAATTGATATTTTAAAAATAAAAAGAGAATCTATAAACAGTTTCACACCAATAAATTAGAAAACTTGGATGGGGTAGAGACTGCCGGTTGTCCAAATTCATTCTTCTCTTTTTCCTCAGTAATGGAATCTCTGATTTTTATTTTTTATTATTTTCTTCCTGTTGATTTTTAGAGAGAGAGGTAGGGAGAGGGCTAGAGAGACAAGAATATTGATGAGCGAGAAACATCATCAATGGGCTGCCTCTTGCACGCCCCCTACTGGGGATCAAGCCCGGAAACCCTGACTGGGAATCAAACTGGTTCATGGGTCAACACTCAACCACTGAGCCACCTGGCTGGGGAACCTCTGATTTTTAATTGGGTGCATAGCTATAAAAAAGACATTTACTAGCATTCCTTGCAGCTAGTAAGGATGGCTTCTTAGGAGTGGCTCTATGACTATGTTCTGATTAATGAAATACAATAACTTTTGTGTGGCAACTTTTGGGAAACTCTAGAAAGTCAGCTGGCACTCGCCTTTGGCCCGTTTTCATTTCTTCCTCCAACCAGCTAGCTGGAATATGGACATGATGTCTGGATATGAAGCAACTATATTAGGCCCTGAGACAAGAAACGTGCAGAAAGCAGTAGAATACTAGATTAAACAAACCTATATCCCCGATAACTTTGTGATGCTGTCTACCAATCCTACAGGCTTCCTCTGGAATTCTTTTATATCCCAGAGAAACAAACGTGTAGCTTGTTGAGCCAGTGGTAGTTTAGGTTTTCTGTGGGCCACCAGCAGCTTTGAAGATGCAGCAATTCTTAAGGGAGCACTTAACTATTGATTATAAGATTTTTTTTTGGTCCAGCTTCTGACACCCCAAAATTTAGTGGCTTAAAACAACACTTTCGCAAAGTTTCTTAGTATGTGATAGGCCATTCTCTAGCATGAATTTCAGTTACAAAATGTAACAGAGTGTCATCTAATCCTTTCTTAGGTCTCACGAAGCCCAGCTCTACAAGGAAGTATCTCTCTCACCTTGGTTATTTTTTTCAACAGTGAAAATTTGTTTCACTAATATCAATTTTATACCCAACTGGTCTGTTTCTGCAATTTCTATATACATAGTAACTTCCCATTTCCATACTGAATTATAGTGTCATCTTTTTTTGTTGTTGTTGTTAACCCTCATCTGAGGGTATTTTTTCCATTGATTTTTACAGAGAGAAACATTGATGTGAGAGAGACACATCAATTGGTTGCCTCCCGCATGTGCCCCAACTGGAGGCTGGGGATCGAGCCTGCAACCAAGGTACGTGCCCTTGACCGAAATTTAAACACAAGACCCTTCAGATTGTGGGCCTACACTCTAACCACTGAGCAAAACCAGTTAGGTTTAGTGTAATCTTTTTAAAGATTGCTTAATTCAACACGTTCATACAATGTTGACACTACTCAACTGAAGTATGATAATATGAATAGCCATGATCAAGTTCAGTTTTGTAAAGGCAACAATAAATAGGTCCCGACTGCTGCCTGGTGAAGAGGAATCACACAATGTCATAGATTGTTAGACCTCACAGCCTAATTTCAAAGGTAAAATATATCTTAGAATCAATGACAATAAGTTTGGATACCTAATAGGGAAAACCCTTCCATCTTGATGGCTGTTGTTTTAAGCCACTAAATTTTGGAGGTAATTTGTTATGCAACAAAGGCTTAGTGATACAATCATTTATAACAATAACCAGGAAGTGCATCTGTTTCTAAGATTATACAAATACCTCATTAAATAAAAAGTTAGACATCTGTACAGCATCAGTTCTTGACCACACATTTTCTGTGCTTAAGATAAAAGGAGAAATACTAACTTCTTAGCCATTGCCTTTAAGTGTCGACTTGTTCGTTTTGTAAATAACCATCTAGGTTAGGAAAGCTGAAAGTCACCAAGATTAAGCCAGGCAGGAAAGACAAGTGAGCTCTGATAAACCACAAATCACATTATGGCTGAGAACTCAGACTGATATTTATGAGCATTTGTCACAAAGATTCGGTCATTTTAAAGTATGTGATTTTAGTGATGAATAATAAACCTTTCCAGAACTAAAAGGGTTCTTCCTGCTGTCAGCTCCATTTCATTCTGGTTCTCTCCTCCAGAGGACTAAAGTGTCAGAATAAAGTAATGCTTAGATTTTTTTATAAATCCTCATCCGAGGGTATATTCATTGACTTTAGAGAGAGAGGAAGAGGAAGGGGACAGGGGGAGGGACAGGGATGGGGAGGGAGGGAGAGAGAGAAATGTGGATCACCTCTCTATCCCCACCAGGGACCCTTGACCCAGGCCTGTGCCCCAACTGGGAATGGAAGCAGTGACCCTTCAGTGAACGGGATGATGCTCTAACTAACCGAATCACACCGGCCAGGATTAATGTGTAGATTTTTAAAATGAGTACTACTGCCCAACTGGCGTGGCTCAGTGGTAGAGCGTCGACCTAAGAACTAGGAGGTCATGGTTCGATTCCTGGTCAGGCCATTTGTCTGGGTTGCGGGGTCAATTCCTAGAGTGCGCTGTGCAGTAGGCAACTGGTCAGTGAATCTCTCTCATCATTGATGTTTCTTTCTCTCCCTCTCCCTATCTGAAATCAATAAAAACATATAAAAAAATAAAATAAGTGACAGTCATTGAAGCTGGGTGATCTGCACTGGGGTGGGGGGGGGGCGTCATTGTTCAGTTTTCTCTAGTTTGTAGTATGTTTGAAAAGTTTTTATAACAAAATATATTTCTTTAAAAGGCTGTCACTTTTAAACAAAGTTCCAAATAATGTTTAATATTCAGTGAATATTTATCCATATTGGTGTTTAAGAATTTGGTGCTCACAATGTACATTACTCCCTAAGAAATAAATAGATCATTTCTGCTAGAAGTAGACTGAAATATTTATGAATTACCATGTGGTGTCTGTGGTTTACTTTAAGGTACTCTACTGGTGAAGGGAGTAGAGATTTTGGATGCAACAAGGTTGGCCAGGGGTCAGTAATGGTTGGGGATATTTATACTGTCCTGTCCACTTGTGTGGATGTTAGAAATCTTCCATAATAAAAACAATTAAAAAAAAAAAAGAGATGTCTATGGTTCAGCAGATCTACTTCTAGATGTGTGCTCTCAAAGAATGGAGGGCAGAGGTCTGTTTGTACACCATGTTCATAGCAGCCTCGTTCACAATAGCCAAAAAGAGAAAGCAACCTACATGTCCATTCATGGTTGAATGGATACACAAACCATATCATGTATATACAATGGAATATTATTATTCATCCTTCAAAAGGAAAGAAATTCTGACACATGCTATAACATGGATGAACCTTGAAGACATTACGCTAAGTGAAATAAGCCACAGACAAAAGGCCAAATTGTATGATTCTACTTATTAGAGGTACCTAGAGTAGTCAGATTCAAAGAGACAGAGAGTAGACTTGTGGTTGCCAGGGGCTGGAGGGGAATGGCGTTTTGTTTGATGGGTGGAGAGAAGAAAACCTCGAGGTGGTTGCCCAACAATGTGAATGTGCTTAGTGGCACTGAGTTGTACACGTAAAAATGGATAAAATGGTAAAAGTGTTATGTTATGTATAGTTTACCACAATAAAGGTATGTCTAGTTTTTAAAAATAGTACTGGGGAGAGAGGAGAGAGAGGAAAACTCAAAGTGTATGTGAGTGTGGTAAACACTGCTTGATCTCTAAGACCTGCGGTATTCCTTTCTGTCTTCACACACAGCATCATTTCCTTAAACAGATTCTCTGGTTTCCATTCTTGCCTGGACCTTCTTCCCCCAAAGTCCCTGTGCTTCAGAGTCAGGAGCTGATGTGCCTCCCTGAGCCGGTCAGAACAACCGTGGACAGCGCATCACTACCCTGCCTCTCACTGCTCCCAGTCCCAAGCCTGCCCGCTCAGAGTGCTCCATGCTCCTCCTGCCCGTCTCTCCCGATTACCAGGCCTAGCCACCAAGCAGCTCCTCATTCTTCTGAGGAGTAACCCGAGGCCCAGAGGAGGAGGGCGGGCCATGGACTGTGGCCAGCGTAAGGAGGCAGTGGGAAGGGAAAGAGAAGTGTGTCCCGCTCCTGTTCTCTGCATGTCACGTGTGTGAGTTCAGACCTCCGGGTCCTTCTTCTCAGCCCGCTGGCTTTCACGGCTGCCAGGTGTGGTGGTGCTCCCGATATTTTTCTCTAGAAGTCTGTACTGTCTTGGAAAGGCTCCCAGGATGCTCTCGCAGGATTCAGTAGATGCTCTTTATGGCACATTGTTTGGAAGAAGTCCAATAGTGGGAACACATTTATCAAAGTAACAAATATCAATGGACATTTAAAGATACATTCTACACCTCAAATGGCAGATGATGTAAACACGGCCATTTAAAGACAGACAAGGCAAGTTTACAAAAAGGGCAGTGGTAAAACTATTTTAAAACAAGTTGTTTCTGTCAGTTACCCATCTGATTTGTTTGTTCACTCGTGTATACCACAGCTCTCCTCCCAGAGTGTTTAAAATGGCCTGCAGAGATGAGTAGAATAAAATAGGATTAATTAAAAATGGTGGCACCATCTGGGTGAAGACAGCCTGGTGCAGGAAAAGAGCTTGGCACAGGGATGACTCAGATACACGGCGGTGCCGCAGGGTCCCGTGCTCTTTGCCCACACAGGTTGACTCTGAACTTCTCGGCAGTCAAAACAAAGTGGGCAGTGCTGTCAATAACAATCACACAATTGTTAAAAATAAACCTGCTATTCAGGAGGAGCAGCACTTTTCCTGGAACTTCCTTTCCTACAATTCCCAGGAGGCCCTGTGGGATGTAAGAGACAATGTCCTCACAATCACCCTTCCGAAACAATAGGTCTTTTCAAAGGGCTCTCTTCTGAATGTCATTCAAGGTGAGAAAGGAGAGGCACAGAAGTAGATGCCATTAAGAACTCTCCAGCCGTGGCCAGAGACTGAAGTTCAGGTGTATAGCTCTCTGATGGCCAGACGTAATTGAAAGACCATGTTTTAGAGCATCAGGTAGACTGAAAATAGTGTAATGCCCCATGACTGCTATTTCCATAGCAATACTATTGACACAGATTAGACAACAGCCCCGGCTCAGTGGCCCAGTTGGTTGCAGCGTCATCCTGTACACCAAGAAAAGGTTGCGGTTCCATTACAGTCAGGGCACATGCCTAGGTTGTGGGTTCGATCCCTGGTTGGAGTGCATACAGGAGGCAACCAATCAGTGTTTCTCATATAGATATTTTTCTCTTTCTCCCTGTCTTCTTTCTTTCTCTCTAAAAGTCAATAAAAACATACCCTCGGGTGAGGGTTTAACAAAAAAATTGGACAACAAACAAGAGACCTGATTACCTCAGGGACTTGTCTATGAAACTCGTACCTACTCCTTGTCTGGACCCTTCCCCTGGGTATCAAAAGCATTACATTTAGCTTTTGTGACCTGGTTTTTTTTCTGGCACACCGTATTGGCACAGGCCCACCCACACCCTGTGCCCTGAACCCTCTGAGCCGAGGGTCTGGCAGCTCTTGTAATGTTCTGGTCTTACTGTCCACCAGATATTCAAAGACACTGTCCAGAGTATGCTCAGCCTCTGTATCTTTTGACTTGACAAAAAGGTTTTTGTGCCAAGGTCAAATCTGCTTCCTCTCCTAGGCTCTAAATGGCTTTGTTATCTTCCTGGCAGTGGAAGTGATAGAAGAAAAGCATTCTGGGACGAGGGCAGATGTATTTATGGGAGTGAAAAACTATAGCAATTTTTTCCCCCTACCACTTTCATGGATTGAAATAAAAATATTTTCATGTGAAATCCAGACGAGAAACAATCGTTTTCAGTTTTGGTTTCATCAGTGTTTTACGGGTCAGTAGTTGTCAACAAAAGCTCAGCGTGGGGCCAAGTTTTGGGCTTTTGTTCTGCCCTGCGTACGTGCTGTGTTTATGGGCCTGATCCTGTGTGTCCCATGTGGGCTCTGAGGGGCCAGGAGGAGAATGACCAGATGTCATCTGTCACTCGGAGGATCTTAAAGCAAAGGCTCTCTGAGTGCCAGGAACAACCTATGTGGATCATCCGCTTGAAAAAACCTCTCTCCTGGATCTTACCTAGCCCAGCCCAGAGAAGACTCATCAGTAGGCATTAACTTGTCTTTGGGACTTCCATGAGTTGGAAGGAGGGTGTCAAAGGGGAGCTTTGTCTGCCCACAACAGATACTGGGTCTAATTGACGAACACACAACTGGCTACCAGGAAATGTGATGTCTCACCTAGAGGCCCTCACACGGAGTGTGGTCCCCTCTCAGCCCACTTCCCGCAGTGCGTGCATATGCAGACCTGCCCTTTGTCCTTCGGGAGGGAGGGCTGGGGTAGTCAGAAGGAGGCATGCAGACGGGTCTGTACAGGACTTTCCTCAGCTCTCTGCATGCACCCATCCCTTAAGATCTCTCCTCTTAGCAAATTTCAAGTGTACAAGACAGTATTATTAACTGTAGTCACAATGCTACACGTTAGATCTCTAGAACTTAATCATCTTGCAGTAATGAAACATGATACCCCGTGGCCAACTTTTTCCCATTTTCCCTCCTGTTAGCCCCTGGAAATCATCATTCTACTCTCTGCTGCTATGAATTTGACTATTTTAGAATCTATGTTTAAGTGAGATCATGCAGTAGTTGTCTTTTTGTATCTGGTTTACTTAGCCCAAGCATGTCAAACTCAAAGGCTAACATGGGCCAAGTAAACAAGGCATGCAGCCTGCAGGCCACGAGTTTGACATGCTTGAGTTAGCCTCTAGGTTCATCATGTTTTTACAAGAAGCAGGATTTCCTTCATTTTTAAGGCTGAATAACATTCCATTGTGTGTGTGTGTGTATGTATGCACACACATATATAATACCCATGGTGTGTAGATGTATATATGTACATACATATACATACACTACATATATATATGCATATATATGTAGTGTATGGGTAATACATATACAGTGTGTGTTCATTCATCAGTCAATAGACACTTAGGTTGTTTCCATATCTTGGCTGTTGTGAATAATGTTTCAATGAACATGGGAGTGTAGATATATCTTCAAGATATTGATTTCATTTACTTTAGATATATACCCAGAAGTAGGATTGCTGGATCATAAAGTAGTTCTATTTGAATGTTTTGAGGCAACTCCATGGTATTTTCCATAATCGTAGTAACAATGTACATTCCCATCAACAGTTTACAAGGGTTCCTTTTTCTTCACACTCTTGCCAACACTTAGCTTTCCATAGCTGTCAATTTCTCCCATCAGATCTATCAATATTTGCTTTATACATTTAGGTATTATAATGTTGGGTGCATATGTATTTATAATTATTACCCTTTTCTGCTGAATTGACCTTTTTATCATTATATAATAAACTACGTAGTTTCTAGAGGCAATTTTTGACTTAAAAGTCTGTTTTGTCTGATATAAGTAGCCATCTCTGCTTTTTTGGTTACTATTTGCATGGAATATCTTTTTTCATCTCTTCACTTTCAGCCTATGTGTGTCCTTAAATAAAAAATGAGCCTCTTATAGACAGTATATCACTAAATCTTTTTAAAAAATTAATTCATCCCTTCCATTCCTTTTGACCGGGGAGTATAATTCATTTACATTAAAAATAATTACTAATAGCCCTGGCTGAGTGGCTCAGTTGGTTCGAGTGTCATCTTGTATATCAAAAGGCTGTGGGCTGGATTCCTGGTCAGGGAATATACCTAGGTTGCAGGTTCGATCCCAGTAGGGGTGCATATGGGAGGCAACTGTTTGATGTTTCTCTCTCCCTTCCCCTCTCTCTAAAAATCAATAAAAATATATTCTCAGCTGAGGGTTAAAAAAGTAATTATTAACAGATGAAGATTTACTAATGTCATTTTATTCATTGTTTTCTAGTTTTTTCCCCCCCTCTATTCCTCTTTTGCGGTCTTCTTTTATTATTTGGCTATTTTTTGCAGTGATTTGCTTTGATTATTTCATCTTTATCTTTTATGCATGTATCTGTTATAATTTTTTTCTTTGTGGTTATCCTAAAGCCTCCATAAAATATCTTGTAGTTACTACCAAATTGACAACTTAAATCACATACAAAAACTGCTAAATCATTGTTTGCTGGGGGAATGGGACTGAGACCTCTTCATCTGCCATGTTGTTGGTGTCACCTCTTAGATATGGGACTAAATTTCCTAAGATAGCGTGACACTTTCTTCCCAATCCATCCATTCCCCTGATGTAAAAACACTTCCTGGTAATTTATATTGTGGTCATTTTGTCTATCCTTCCACCACTTTCCATCCCATTCCTTGAGCCTGGCACTTCTGAAGGTTAAAGCATAGAAAGGGGCATCATCACCTTGGAGCTCACATGGGTTGAATTATATTGCCTGAGCCTGAATTAAATAACTGATAGGACATTCTTTGAAGTTGTGTGTAGGTTGCTTCTCTGGCTGAGAGATGGACCACCTTTTCCTTCTCAAATCAGCAGTGGATACCTTGATTCCTCTGGGGTGGAAGATGGGGAGGCAGAGAGAGCGTATGGGGCCAGCTGCCCAGCTTGGGGATAGTCCTCCTTCCGGTGTAGAGGGATGCACGTGGAGCTGTGCAGGTTCTCAGAGCTGGAGGAGCTAAGTGAGGGGACAGAGCTAAGGAAACCCGGGTAAGACGGAACAGAACCACCCTCCCAAGGAAGGAGAGGCAGCCTCGGCTCCTGGGCTATGTGGGGGTGACACCTGTCCTTCCAGAGCAGTTTTCTCCATTTCCTCTTCCTGTGGGTAGGACAGAACGAGTTACCGACTGTTAGACCTGTTCTCAAGCAGGTAGTCTGTAAGTGAAAATCTAGGGACTTTCAGACAAGATAACTCTGGGCTCTGCTCCATGGGGCAAAGGTCATTCTGGACATTTCTTCCCACGCTGCTTCCATCCAGTGAGGCTGGTTTTTCCTCAGAAACTTAGGGCCTTTCATTAATCTAGGTCAGTTGAGAACCGCTAGCAGGGTCGCCTAAGACCATTGGAAAACACAGATATTTACATTACAATTCATAACAGTAGCAAAATTACAGTTATGAAGTAGCAATGAAAATAATTTTATGGTTGAGGGTCACCACAACATGAGGAACTGTATTAAAGGGTCGCGGCATTAGAAAGGTTGAGAACCACTGATCTAGGTGTTTCCTTACCCCTGAACTATGCTATCAGCCATGATTAGATTCGTGGGTTTTTTTTTAACATTAAATTTGAGATCATTAAGATTTATATGCAGTTATACGAAATATTACACAGAGAATTCATATACCCTTTAGGTGGATTCTTCCAATACTAACATCGTGCGTATCTATAGTACATGATCGCAACTAAGAAATTGACATTGATACAATCGATATACGTACCTTTTTGAGATTTTTATCCCACTATTTTACATGTACACTGTGTGTGTGTATTTTATTCTATGTAGTTTTATCCCATGTATAGACTCTGGTGACCACCACCACAGCCAAGATACAAAATAGTTCCATTACTACAGGGGTCTCTTTTGTTACCCTTTTGTAACTGCACTTACTCTCTTCCCCACCCCTAAACCCTAGCAACCACGAATCTTCCCTCTGTTTCTGTTTTTCATCATTTTAAGAATGCTACATAAATAGAATCACACAGATTAGCTTGTTTCACTCACTATCATTTCCTGGACAGTCATTCAAGTTGTGTGTATGAATAATTCATTCCTTTTTATTGCTGATTTTGCATCTGTGATATCAATGTACCACCGTTTGTTTAATTTAAAGGAAATTCAGATTGTTTCCCGTTTGGAGAGAACAAACTGCTACAACATTCATGTGTAGGATTTTGTGTGAAGAAATGCTTTCATTTCTGTTGGGTGGTTGGGGGAGGAGGGCAGGGAAGGTGCTTAGATTGCACAACAGTTGCATGGTTAGTTTTTCCAGAAACTATCAAACTGTTTTCCATAGTGGCCATACTGTTCTACATTTTTACCTGTCATAGATAAGGGATCCAGTTAACTGCATCCTTGCTAGGATTTGGTGTTGTTACTATTATGTGTTAGTCATTCTGATAGTTGTGAAGTGCTATTTGCATTTCCCTGAGGGGTAATTAGGCTGAACTTCTTTTTATGTGTTTATTGGTCACATATATGTCCTCCTCAGTCAAGTGTCACGTTTGCCCTTTTTCTAATTGGATTGTTGTCTTCTTATTTTTGAGTTTTGAGGGTTCTTTATATATTCTAGATACTAATCTTCTATCAAACATATGATTTGCAAATTTTTTCTCAGTCCATAGCTTGTCTTCTCCTTCTCTCCACAAGACTTTTACAGAGCAAAAGTTTAATATTGATGAGATTCAATTTCTCCTTATATATAGTATATGATTGGTGTCAAAATTAATAACACTTTGCCTATCCTTAGAGTCCAAAGATTTTCTAAAAGATTTATAATTTCAATAGTACATTTAAGTCTGTGGTCCATTTTGAATTAATTTTTGTGTAAGGTGTGAAGTTTAGGTCAATGATCTGTTCCCCCTGTCCCCGCCCCCCCCCTGCCCCCATGGATATCCGATTGCTCCATCACCATTTGTTGAAAGGGTTTTTACTTTTATTTATTTTTCATTCATGAATGGGGGTGAGGTGGGGAGAGGGCAGGAGAGAGAGAGAGAGAGAAAGAGAGAGAGAGAGAGAGAGAGAGAGAGAGAGAGAGAAAGAGAGAGAGAGAGAGAGAGAGAGAGATTGATTTTAATGACATAATTGGGCATACGCTGTGGCAGGTTTAGGGACACTGAAAGAAAAATGTTGATTAGGTAAGAGGGAAGGATTGCCCAAGGAGGAATTAGTTAAGTGCTGTTAGAAAATAGGGAGGCATTCGACCTGTGCATTTTCCATTTTTAAGGAGAACAAGGACTGGTGGGAAAGAGAATGGAAGAAATTGATCCGCATCTTTGCCACTAGGTGAAGTAGCAACAGTGGACTGTCATGAATTCTAAGAAGTGAGGAGAAAACAGGTGGCATCCAGGTGGGTATTTGAGGAGGTCATACACAGCAAATAAGAATTTGAGGAAGACATCATTTTTCTCCAGGTCGCCTCACAGACTACAGTGGTGGCCACACCTCGCAGGGCGCCCTAATTTCTCTAGGGCATGACCAAACTTGGTATCTCCCAGGGGAGGAATGCTGGAGCTGCCTCTAGCACGCTCTTCGCTGCGTTTGCCCCTTAAGCTTCCTTGTGATGTCGGAATGTAACTACTTCAGGATCAAGAGGCCTTCCACAAGAGACAGGAAGGCTTCGCATTCCAACTCTTGGTTCCCTGCCACGCGACTGTCTCTAAAAATTTCTATGTTATTTTTGGAATGGAAAAACCAAACAGGGCATGGCTTCTTTGGATAAGCAAGGTGATTGCTCGTTAGCTCGTTTTCAGCAAATAGGCACTCTGGATAATTCTCTTAAATAGACATTTAGAATTCAAGAAGAGGGAGGCTGTAAGGAAGGAAATACTTTGACAGTGAATTCTGTGTGTGCATTTTGTTAGTGGTGGTGGTGGAATTTCGAGCAGGCTGTGATTAAACATTTTGTCATTTCTATGGAAGGAGCAAACAATAGGATGGGCAATACAACCCACTTTGAATTTTTTTTTTAAAAAAGAAAAAAGCTCTGGCCGGTTTGCCTCAGTGGATAGAGCATTAGTCTGCGGACCGAAGGGTCCCAGGTTCGATTCTGGTCAATGGCATGTACCTTGGTTGCAGGCACATCCCCAGTAGGGGGTGTGCAGGAGGCAGCTGATTGATGTTTCTCTCTCATTGATGTTTCTAACTCTCTATCCCTCTCCCTTCCTCTCTGTAAAAAATCAATAAAATATATATTTTAAAGAAAAAGAAAAAAGAAAGAGCAACCTGGCTAACTGATTAGCTCTGGGATTCTTCCAGGGCAAGCTATTAACATAAAAGAGAGGAGGATGGGATTATTTAGATGGTGATGGGGATGGTTTATTTTCTCTTCTTTATATGCCAAATCGGGTGGCACCTATAACATACATTGCATCCATGTGCCTCTTTCACAGCTTTCCTTTTTTTTTTTTAACTTAAATTTATTGGGGTGACATTGGTTAGTAGCACTATATAAGTTTCAGGCGTACAGTTCCATAATACATCGTCTGTATATTGCATTGTGTGCCCACCACCCAAAGTCCAGTCTCCTGTCACCATATATTTAACCCCTTTACCTTCTTCGTCCTCCCACTACCCCTACTCCCCTCTGGTAACCACCATAATGTTATCTGTGTCTGTGAGTTTGTTTGCTAGTTTTGTTTGTTCGTTTGTTGTTTTCTGTTTTATATCCCCATATGAATGAAATTGTATGGCTCTTGTTCTTTTCCATCTGACTTATTTCACTTAGTATAATACTCTCAAGATTCATTCATGTTGTCACAAATGGCAGTATCTCATCCATTCTTATGGTTGAGTAGTATTCCATTGTATATATCTATATCTATATCTATATCTATATCTATATCTATATCTATATCTATATCTATATCTATAGATAGATGTGATATATATATCTATATCTATAGATCACATCTTCTTTATTCAATCAACTATTGAAGGACACTTAGGTTCTTTCCATGTCTTGGCTACCATAAATAATGCGCAGTGAACATAGGGGATCATATATCTTTACAAAACCATGTTTTCAAAAATTTCAGGTAGATACCCCGAAGAGGGACTGCTGGGTCAAATGGTAGCGCTATTCTTAATTTTTTTGAGGAACCTCCATACTGTTTCTTGTAAAGGCTGTACTAATTTCCATTCCTACCAGCAGTGTATAAGGGTTCCTTTTTCTCCGCATCCTCACAAACACTGTTATCTTTTTTCTTTTTGATAATAGCTATCCTAAGGAGTATGAGGTGCTATCAGTTGTGGTTTTGATTTGCATTTCTCTGGTGAGTAGTGATGATGAGCACCTTTTCATACATCTCTTGGCCATTTGTATATCTTCTTTTGAAAAATGTCTATTCAAGTCCTTTGCTCCCTTAAAAATCAGGTTATTTGTTTATTTACTATTGAGTTATCTGAATTCCTTACATATTTTGGATATTAATCCCCTATAAGATATTTGGTTTGCAAATATTTTCTCTCATTTCATAGGTAGCCTTTTTGTTCTGTGTTTCCTTTGTTGTGCAGAAGCCTTTTAGTTAGATGTAATCCTGTTTGTCTATTCTTGCATTTGTTACATCTGCTTTTGGTGACATATAAAAAAAAAGTCATTGTCCAGACCAATGTCAAGTAGTTTTTCCCTTAGGTTTTCTTCTAGTAGGTTTATGGTTTCAGGTCTTACATTTAAGTCTTCATTCCATTTTGCATTAATTTTTTGTGTAGAGTATAAGATAAGGGTCCAATTTCATTCTTTTGCATGTGCATATCTAGTTTTCTGTTTTCATTTGTCACAGCTACTTTTTTATTTTCCCTTTGACTTCCTCTTTAATTCGTTAGTTGTTCAGGGGTGTGTTTAATTTCCACATATTTGTGGATTTCCTCCTGTTTTTGACTCCCAGTTCATATCACTTTGGTTGAAAAAGATACTTAATATGATTTCAGTCTTCTTAAATTTGTTAGGATTTGTTTTGTGGGGCAACGTACGATCTTTCCTGGAGAATGCTCCATGGGCTGCACCATTCTATATTTCTACCAGCCATGTGTGAAAGCACTAATTTCCCCACATTCTCTCCATCACTGTGATTGTCTACCTTTTTCATGCTAGCCATCCTGGTGGGTGTGAAGTGATACCTCATTGTGGTATTTTCCCCTAGTGACTAATGAGGTTGAACATCTTTTCAGGTACTGATTGGCCATTTATTTACCTTCTTTGGGGAAATGTCCATTTTGATTCTTTGCCCATTTTTAAATTGGGTTAGTTATATTGTTATTATTCATCTGTAAGAGTTCTTTAGCATATAAGTCCTTTGTCAGACATATTATTTGCAAATATTTTATCCCATTCTGTGAATTTTTAAATTTTCTATATGGTGTCCTTTGAAGCACAAAAGTTTTTAATTTTGATGAAGTCTAATTCATTTATTTTTCTTTTTTTGCATGTACTTTTAGTGTTATATCTAAGAAACAGTCACCTAACTCAAGTTCATGAAGATTTACTCCTATTTTTTCTTTCAGGGACTTTATAGTTTTGGCTCTCATATATTCATGAGTTAATTTTTGTGTATTGTGTAAGCTTAATATCCCATAAATGTCAAGCAGTTTAAACATACGTTTTCTTATCATAGAATTTCCCAAGGCTGTTCATTATTAACAACTTGGTGATATTGACTATGACACAACTCTTCCTCTGTAAGCTGGCGTTTCCCCACTATACAGGTCTTACCTGAATTTATCAGAGTACCTGAGAATATGGAAACCTTTGTGTTGACAGAGTCAGAAACACAAATCAAAGTAGTCAGAAAAATGGATTTAGGAATTCATGTAATTAGGGAAGAGTTGAATAGCCTGATGGCAGGAAGCTTGAGGTATAGCTGGACCTGAGGAACAGCTGCAACTAGGACTTGAAGGCCACCAGGACACATTTTCCCTCTCTCTCTCTCTCTCTCTCTATCTCTCTCTCTTCTCTGGGTCTTGCCTCCTTTTCTCTTTGCCCATAAGCTTCACTTTCCATGCAGGCTGAAGGCTGGTTTCCTCCGCATAACCAAAGACCAGGCTACAGGTAGCTCTCAAGACCCTGGACTCCAAGCTCTCACCACCAGGGAGACTTATTTTTTTTTTTTCTTTATTGATTTCAGAGAGGAATGGAGAAGGAGAGAAAGAGATAGAAACATCAATGATGAGAGAGAATCATTTATCAGCTGCCTCTTGCACGCCCCCCACCGGGGATTGAGCCTGTAATCCAGGCATGTGCCCTTGGCTGGAATTGAACCTGGGACCCTTCAGTCTGCAGGCTGATGCTCTATCCACTGAGCCAAGCCAGCTAGGGCACCAGGGAGACTTTTATTCCCATCTCTAGTTTGAAAGATTCTAGGCAAGATTTCTGATACGCTACCTGGGGCCATGTGCCTCTCTGGACTGTTAATCCACATTGAGGGTGGGTTTTATTTGCAGAAAAGACTCTTCAGAAATTTACTATTGGTTTAAACAAGTTGTTTTTAATTTATTATAGCTCTTGTTCTTACAGAACTTTTTATTCTATTTAAAATCTAGCAGTTGTTACAATTACTTTTTAAGGGATATTTAAATATTGTTTGGTTATTCAAAACTCAATTAAACCGCTTCAACATTTCAAACATTGTTTATCAATTTAAGATATTTAATATGCTTCTTAAGTATTTTAAATGCTTGACCAAACAAGTAAATGTTCCTGAGGATTTCACTGTTATAAATATATTAACCTTATAAATAAGTGAAAGCTAAAGTTCTAATAGGTGTTCCAATACTGTGTTGAACTTGGTAGGATTTCAGCACTGTACCATAAGTCTGAGTTATTCAAATGTGTATTTTAAACTGGAGGTAGAAGGCTTTCTAATACAACAATTTTTTCAATATCACAAACACATGGGATATCTAATATTTACAGGGTCTTTCTAAACACTGAAGTATTGATACATGGTTTTGACTCCTTAAAATTTTTTAATACTTAATTTTAAATCCTCCCAGTATTAAAACCTGCTATTCACTAATAACCTGAATACTTGTAGAATTCATATGAGTTTAGAATACTTAAAATATGTCCAGGATTAAAAGATGCTCATTTACTAAGTACATTTCATCTGTTCTAAGATGTGTCCCCCACACCCCAACCCACCCCACATTTTAACATCTCTGAAATTGGGCTGTATCTGACAGTAAATGGCACCTTGATTGGTAGCAGTTAGTCTTTCTTAGTGATACATAAAATAATGCTGTCTTAAATTCAGTTCAGTTGGATGAGATATGGTACCATCCTAGTTAACGGCATCACTTCAAACTGGAAATTAGGCTGGGTGTGACACCTGCGCTACAGACACCCAGCACATTTCTTCTCACTGACACCACTGTCTTGTTGAGATTTTTTTTTTTTTTTTTTTTTTTTTGGTTTCTGTGACATGACTTGAAAACTTAAAAAAGAAGTATGGCTCTTGTAGACCATGCTGGATTCAATTTATCAAAAAAGTTGAGTCTCTACCTGCTTCTGAAACCCAGAATTCCCACTGGAGCTGGTCACTTGATTGGATTGCACTTGTCTGATTTTAGTGCTCATAATTATCTTTTTTAAAAAATATATATTTTATTGATTTTTTACAGAGAGGAAGAGAGAGGGATAGAGAGTCAGAAACATCGATTAGCTGCCTCTTGCACCCAACCCCCCCCCCCCCCCCCCCACTGGGGATGCGCCCGCAACCAAGGTACATGCCCTTGACCGGGATCAAACCTGGGACCCTTGAGTCCGCAGGCCGACGCTCTAGCCACTGAGCCAAACCGGTTTCGGCATATCTTTTTTTTCCATACAACTTTGAAACATGGGAGCCTGTGCTATTTAAATATGTGTTTTTTCATTTAACTTCAAAGAGATTTGAATTAGATGCATTTTTTCTTTCATGTTCTAGATATTTAAGGTTATTGTACTTTTTCCCCCCAGTTATGTAATGTATTTGAAACTATAATAATTTTTCTCTTTTAAAATAGTTATCTTTCCTTAGCTAGAAAGCCTAGAATGACATTTCAAATGGAGAACACATATATTCTTAATTTATTCCTAAATGTAATGAAGTTATTTTCTATGCTCTTGATAATGATTTGAGATAGATATAATCTTAAGAAATTGTCATTTGTTTTAGTAAGAGGTTTTAAGAGTCAGAAATGGATTTCTAGCAGCTTTATTGAGAAATAGTTCACATACTATAAAATTTACCCATTTAAAGCGTACTATTCAATAATTTTTAGTATATTCATAGATATGTGCAACCATCACTCTGGTCAGTTTTAGAATATTTTCATCACCTCAAAAAGAAACCCCCTACCCTTTAGCTGTACTATTTCCCCCAATCCTAAACAATCACTAGTCTATGTTCTGTCTCGATAAATTGACCTTTTCTGGACATTTACTATAAATGGAATCATATACTATGCAGTCTTTTTCTACTGGCTTCTTTCACTTGGAGAAATAGATGCTGAAATGGATCAAACATCTTTTTAGGAAGTATCCTAATTTTTGATTTGGACATCTCACACGAATTTGTCTGACTTGCAGTCACAATTATGAAGTCATTCTGTTGACACGGACCAAGCAATTGTGGTCCAGAGAAGAGGTGCTGAGAGGGCCCCAAGGTCAGACACCTGCCTCAAGCCCAATCTCCAGACAGGGGGTGGAGTCAGGGAAGAAGGCTGGGACCACGTGGCTGGGAGAAGGCAAAGAGTAGTTAGTTCCTAGAAAAGGGGACAGACAGACAAAATTGAAGATGGCTTCTTTACTTCAGCCATTTGAGGGCCCTTTCCCATGTGTTCCTGAATGAAGAGTAACGTTGTGCAAAATGTTGCTGTGGTGTGCTGGGAAAGAAACCGAATTAGAAGTCAGAAGCCCTAGGTTTTTCCTTTGGCCATGCAGTTTAACCTTGAGGAAGTCGCTCTATATCTCTGAACCTCGTGTTCTTCATCTTTAAATTAGTAAAAAATTAACTACTTGGCATGGTTGTTGGTGGTATTATATGAGATAGTGTGCCTGAAGGATGAACACAAACATTATGAAACGTGTAAGTGTCTAGTATCTGTCTTCTCAGTCTCTCTGATTCTGGATATCCTGCATGGTTGGTTGCTCCATAGCCCACTGGTTTTTGGCGCTGGTTCAGATTGAACTCCGGTCAAGTGCACTCAGCATTTTTCACTGCCTAATCCTCCACTTCATGTTGACCTTGGGGTTTCTGTTTACAAGGCTCATGCTTAGTGGCCTCCAGGGTCCTCAGAGGTTTTTCCCAGACTGCAGCCATCCACCACTTCCAAGAACACTGAAAACCATACACCACTGCCCCCCCCCCCCCCGCCGTCCCCAATTTCCACTCACCCACCCACTCCCAGCAAAGATGGCTTGGCTGTTAGTTACATCAGTCCCCTTGGAGGTGAGTCACGGAAAGCTCATCCTTAGTCACATCCTAAGCTGCAAAGCCTCTGGGTTGTAGAGGGGCACAGCTCCTGGTCTCTGGGGCTAAGTCCTGAGGCTGACAGATAACATAGCCACCGTGAGCGGGACACCTGATATTCGGGTGGCAGGTAGCCTGACACCAGGGTTTGGGGCCCTGGGTTCTCTTTCAGCTTCATTTACACACACACACACACACACACACACACACACACACACGCACACACACATGCACACACACGTCTTTGTGCTTGCCCATCGAGATGATTCATAATCAGGATATTCCTATTCAAAGGAGATCCAGGCACCTTGAGAAGAGAGCATTTCTAAATGCTGGCACTTAGATTTGATGTTAGAACTGGAAAGAACCATGCACACAAGCTAGTCTAAAGCACTCCCTAAACACCCTATCCCTCCCCTCGTTAATGGGTAATATGGAAGCTCATTGAGGTGATATGGCTTGTCTAAGATTACACAGCAAGTGAGAATTCATTCATTCATTCATTCAAACTGGCAAGGAGGGCATGCATGGCCAGCTTTTTAGTTGGTAGAACGAAGTACATGCTCTCAGCAGCAATCATTTCCAGGGATGAACAGAAACAGGAGTCCTTCAGTGTGTCAAAAGAAATCCTGTCTTGATCACGCCACAGAAAACACCAGCTACCATTTATGGAGTGTCTCCTGCATGCAGAGTCTAGATAGGAATCTAGACGTCTAGACGAGAAATCATAACAATATTGTGTGACAAAAACTATGATGGGAAGTAGAGACTGATGTGCAGCACAAAGCATGGATTCCTTATCTGGTCTCTGGGGCCGCTGGTGGGCATGTTGAAGGTGACTTTCTGTAGTGAAGGAGCTCCAATCCACACTTTAGGGTTGAGTAGAGTGTCCCAGGAAACGTTTGTATGTGAGTTGGGGATCAAGGGAGTAAGCATGGAACAGTGTCCTTGACAGAGGGAACAGCATGTTTAAAAGCCCCAAAGTAAAGATGAACCTGGCACAAAAGACCTATATATATATCAGGATGCCAATTTATTATCCCAGGAAGTGGGAGCAGGACTATATAAAAGGCTTTCAAATGCACAGAACTCACAGCCGCTACCAAGGGCAGCCATCTGGGGGCATCACATAGCTGAGAGAGTGATTTAGTATCATACCATCTCATGGAGATCAACTTTATTTTTCTTTTATCCTGATGGACTGTCGAAAGGCAAATAGAGACTATGAGTGCACGAGGCACAAAGATGAATACTTTCCTTCCATTTCTTTCTCTTCCCTTCTGGCCCAGTTAAGTCAAGGATCCACTTGATAGAGATGTTGTGTTAGAAATAATGCTCAGAAAGCCCGATAGCAGCCTGTCAAAGCCAGTGGCTAGTATTAGCAGGAGGCTCAGGGAAAGGCCGGGCTGCTCCACTCCCTGCATCCTAAGCTCCCCTTTCCTCACTTGTCATTTCCTGTCCCAGGAAGGACCTCCACCTGTCGCAGGACAGCAGTTGTGACCTCTCCTTTGGGGGGGGGGGGCGGAGGGCGGCGGAATCCACCTGTCTCTCCCTCGGTGGCTTTGTGGTCTTCAGTACGTCAATGGCTAAGACCTTTTTAAATCCAGTGAACTGTACATGTTCCACAGCGTTTGTCAGTCTTGAAGAACCCAATCTATGGGGACATCTACAACTCAGTCTATGTGGGCTGTCCCCAGCCCAGGCCAAGTTCCTCCTTATTGTTTCTCCTTCAGCTTGATGGACAGGACTGCCCATCCTCTGACTGTCTTTGGGGGCTTGAGGACCTCTTCTCCATGAAAAGTTGCTGGAAAGAAAAACACACACACACACACACACACACACACACACACACACAGAGAGAGAGAGAGAGAGAGAGAGAGAGAGAGAGAGAGAGAGAGAGAGAGAGAAGAAAGGTATATTGGTCTCTGAGACATAGCTTCCCAGGACATCACCAACCTCTGGGGAGCTTTTATTAAATACATCTGGAAAGACTGACAAGCACCCCAGACCCAGAGCCCCTTATTGAGTCGCCTGCTCCAGGCAGACAGCCTCTTACCTTACAGCTTTTTCCTAAACATAATTGTTTCCGAAGGGTCTAGGCTTCACATTTGCATAACTAAAAGGCTGTTCCAGCGATTGCCCCAGAACAAAGGAATGGTCTCTGCTCAAAGGTGAATTACAGCTTTGACTTCTACAGAAACTTGAACCTGCAGGGAGCTCTGATATTACAAGTTACACACACACACACACACACGCACACGCACACGCACACGCACACGCACACGCACACGCACACGCACTCACCTACTTATAAGATATACAGCTCCTAGAAAGTCATAAGCCAGAAATAATTTTTAGGGCAGTTGACTTGAATTGTGTTTTGTGGGATTTGAATTATGACATTGTAAGTATATAATTTCAACAGTGAGGGGAAAAAAGTATGGGCTACAGCCCTTCTGTTTAACAAATAAGTCTGTCTTGGGACCAGTTGCCTTAAATATCCTTAACAATCAGTGTGCACTGTTATTTCAGAAAAATGGAGTGCGTGGTTTGTCCAGCTCTGCTCAGGGTTGCTTTCTTTCTTCCATTCTCTCTCTTAATTAAAAAAAAAAAAAAGTTCCACAGTCCTTTCTCTGCAAAATGAAATGTTAAAATTGAAGCTGCCACTGCATATCCCCAACACAGCCCTCATACAACACAGCCCCTCAGGGGAAACCACGAGACCATGGAACCTGCAGCCTCAGTTTTCGGGTTTCTCCTGGGTATGTTGGTTCTGCATGTTTAACGATTCCACACCCAAATTCACCTGCTTTTCTTGGTTCCTGCTCTCTTGCTGGTCATCTGAGAAACCATGGCAGTGAGAATAGCTGAACTTCAAAATCGCAGGCCTTGGGGACTCCCGCTGATCACATGGCCCAGCCTCAAGCAGATGAAGCATCATAAACTGGCACCTGACAGAAGGAAGCATGGAGGCTAGAGATGCTTGGAACTGGCTCAAGATCACAGAGGAGAAGGGCTACAACCCAGGATGTCTGGCTCCTAATATGGTGCCCTTTCCATTAGAATCCAGTGGTCTAAATCCTTCCTGTGCCTAAAAATCACCTGGATAGCAGTGCCTGGCTGGGGACCAGCAGAGCCCCTACCCCCAGCATATTTACATCCAAGTTTGATTTTGAGCCAAATCCTCTGCCTTCTCCTTCCAGCTAACTTGCTGTCCTTAGTTGTCTCGCACATACAAAGTCCCACATAAAAATTCTGGAGTCTGAATGGTTCCATCCGTTAATATTTTGGACAATCCGTTAAAATGCAGGTTGCCATTGGCGCTGGTTCCAGAGTGTCGGGGTGGGTGTGGGGGAAGTCAGCGAACCTGCATTCTGACACTCTCCCCTAGTGGTTCTGTGGTCCGTGGGCCACACTTTGAAAAGCTGCTCCAAAGCCACCATATTAAATGAGTCCACTGTGCCTTACTCGGAGACATTCTTCTCTTCCTAAACTGGAAGAACTGGAGGCAGGTTGTCAGGGAACATGCTTTAAGGCGATTCAGCAGCAGCTCCCACTGTGAAGGGGAACACCCTCCTGCATCAGCGAACAGGCTGGCTTTCTGAGGCAGGGTGGGAGGAACTGAGGAGCTTGTTTGAGGGTGCCCAGGGGAACCTGAGCGAAAGAGCCTACACTCCTGAGCAGTGAGGGCTTTGTGTGGGAAGCGCAGAAAAGGAAGTACAGGGGAGGGAAGAGTTGGTGGACATTTTTCCTTGAAGTTTGGCTTTGATCTTGAGGAAAGCTGGCAGCTGGGTCCCACGGAACAATACATTAACAACTATTATTTCCCTGGACTTTCACCTACATTAATGAAGGGTGGGTCAGTTCTCCCACACATTCTCCCTCGCTTTATTTTAAGGGCTTTATGGAGGTATAAGTCACATGTATCTTTATTGAGATATAATTCATTCATTTACAGGGTCCAATTCAGTGGTTTTTATTTATTTTTGTTAATCCTCACCCGAGCTATTTTTCCATTGACTTTTACAGAGTGTGGAAGGGAAGGGGAGAGACAGAAACATTGATGTGAATCGATTGATTGCCTCCCACACACACCCTGACCAGGGCCGGGTGAAGCCTGCAACCCAGGTATGTGCCCTTGACGGGAATCGGACCCCGGACCCTTCAGTCTGCGGGCAGTGCGCTATCCACTGAGCAAACCATCTAGGGCTCAGTGGTGTTTAGTATACTCACAGAGCTGTGCAATCATCACTGTCAATTTTAGAACATTTGATCACCTCAAAAAGCACCCTACACCCTTTAGCAATCCCCCTCCCCCCATTTAATCTCCCCATCCTCCCAACCATAAGCAATCATTAATCTACTCTCTGTCTCTATTGATTTGTTTGTTCTGGAGGTTTCATATAGGTGGAATTATATAATATGTCGTCGTTTGTGACTGGCTTCTTTTACTTAGCATAATGTTTTTTTAATTAAATTTACTGGGGTGACATTGGTTAATTACAGTAGCTACGTTTCAAGTGAACAACGCCTTACTACATCATCTATACAGTGCAGTCCGGTCTCCTTCCATCACCGTATATTTGACTCCCTTCATCCTCCCCTCAACCCCCTTCCCCTCTGGTAACCACCAGACCGTTGTCTGTGTCTATGAGTTTGTTTTGTTTGTTTGTTTCTTGCTTTCTGCTTTATATTCCACACACGAGTGAAACTGCATGGTTCCTGCCCTGTTCTGTTGAAGCCACGCCAGCAGTGACTTGGCTCTGCTTACTTCGTCCTTCCTCCCCGCGTCCCCTGCAGCCCCGTCCCCCGGGCTTTCACCTCCTGGTGGGGAAAAGTTCAGAGCCGGACTCCCTTCCCATTAAAGGTTGCGGGGTCCTTCTCTGGGCCGAACCGGAAAAGGGCGAGGGTCCACTGCGCTTCTGCGGGTGGGGACAGACGCTTAGGCTGTGGGCTCTGGCTCCAGGGCACGCTGTCCTGGGCTGCTGCCTGGTGGCCCTCGCCCAGCCCGAGGGACCTGTTTTAAAATAACGGCGCTGAGCACCTTCCTTGGACCCCAGAGAGCAGGCACCCAGAGTGAGGGTGCGACCCAAAGGTTGCAGCAGCCCCGCGGCCCCAGTGCAGGGCGCGCCGGGTGTGTGTGGGTGAGAGTGAGCGTGGGAGCGCGCTCAGCCAGGGCCGGTCAGGGGCGGACCCGCTTGGCGGCAGGTGGGTGCGGCCGGCGGGTGCCCGGGCAGCGGCAGGGCAGCCACGGCAGCGGAGCGGCAGCAGCAAGTGGTTGGGCTGCGCATTTCCTTCCCGCCCCCTTGGCCCGGCCCGGCCCGCGGTGCCCAGTGCGTGGCGCCCGCGGCTGCTCGGTCCTGCGCGCCTCCCTGCAGCCGCGGGCCGCTCCCTTCCCCGCCCGCCTGCCCATGTCCCTGCCCGTGGTGCTCCCCGGCTCCTGCTGCCCGGTGGCCGGGCTCTCGGGCGGGCCGCAGGCCGGGGGCCCGGGCGCCACGGCCACCGCTGCCCAGGAGCCACCGCTGCCTCCCTTGCGGCCACGCTGGCCCCGGGCCGCGCTGCAGCCCCCGGTGCGGTCTCGCTGCTCGGCCACCGCCGCCGGGGTGCTGGCCGTGCCGCCCGCGCTCTCCTCCCGCCGGGCCGCCGCCGTCGCCCCGAGCTCCGCGCTGCTGCCCGGCCGTCCGCTGCTGTCGCTCGGGCTGCTGCAGCTGATCCTGGGGTGCTGCATGGTGGCGCTCAGCTTCGGGGCGCTGTCGCTGAGCAGCTCCCCGCAGGTGAAGAACTCGTGCCCGTTCTGGGCCGGCTCCTCGGTGAGTGCCGCGCGCCCCTCTCCCTCCGCAGGGCCCACCCCGGGATGCAGGGGCTCTGCCCGGTTCCCTCCACGGTCCCAGGATGGTTTGTCGCTTGCTTTCTGTTTTATATTCCACGCACGAGTGAAATTGTATGGTTCCTGTCCAGGACTGCAGGCGGGGAGCACAGCCCTCTTGCAGGCGAGGTGAAGTTTTGGGGGAAAAAGCCTACAAGAGCGTGGAGTTCTGGGATGAATTGGGATGTACCTGGACAGTGTCTGTTCCCCGCAGGCTGAAGGACTCCCAGCTCTGTGGGAAATTGGAAGGATGGGAGTGGGTGGTAGGAAGGTGGGAGGAAAATGGTTAAACTTCCTTGGCTACCGAGGGTTGACTTCTCGGACAACATCTGTGCCAGGAGGGCAGGGATTTTGACGTTTTGTTCACTGATGTATCAACAGTGCCTGCCTGGCACATAGTAGGTGTGTTTGTAGGGTGGATGAAGTAACAGGATGACTTGAGGCAGGTCACTTATTTTGTTCCCCTCTAAGACACGGATTCATGTGAAACGTGTCTGGGGATGAGTGCAAAAGTAATGACAAGGTGTGTAAACTCGTGCTTGTACCTGCTTATTAAAGGGGGGCCCTAAGCCCCCACGCGGCTCCCGGAGCCACACGGGCTGCTGGGCAGAGTTTAATCCTCCAGAACCCGAACCATCATTATGTCAAAGCCCAGGGGCTGGCACAGGAGTTGGAGATGTCTGCCTGCCTCGGGGGCCTGGCCCTGCCTCTTGGGAAAAGCTGATCTGGGACAAAGGTGCCGCCTCCATAGTCGTGGACACTGGGCGGCTACTCTCCCCGGCCTCATAGCAGTTTCACAGCTTGCGGGGCATCTGACCCCTTGAGCTTTGCTTGGGGCTGAGAGACTTGGGAACAGGTCTTCATGGGAAGATTGTGGAAGATGAGTGTTTGAAAGTAAATGACCCTTTTATGAACGAACTAAATGTGAAAGTCTGGCAGTGCCTGTAGTTTTTGCCTAAGATCTGCCATGAATGTGTGTTCCGAATGCATAAAAATTGTCCTTTCGCAGGTCCACACATACTCAGATTCAAGACCAAATTCTGAGAATATAGGGAAACTCATTAAACCCAAAATAATTGCTTGAAAAGGACATTAAGAACCTTGCGTACCTGGCCTGATATTTTATACTTAAACTGATGCCAATTTGCTCTCCTTTGAAATACTTTGATGCTGGGCGATCTTATGTGGCACAGCCCATGCTGTGGTAACGAGGTCACAGTCTGTGCATCAGGTAAAAAGTATCCCACGCCTCGCTGAGTGCTCTTTAAACTCTAGGAGGAGGGATTAGGCCCATTATGCTTTTTAGTCCATGTGTCAGACTGAATTCAGCCAAATGGTGGGTGCATTTCATTTCTCTAAATACCATAGGCCAGAAATGAAACTTGCATCAATTTCTTTAGGGATTTGCTCTTAGTAAAGTCATAATCGCTTGTCCTCTCAAAGATAGCTAGTTTAGGATTATTGGAAACTATTTTTTCCCTTCTAAAATTAAAACCCAAAATCAGGTGTGCTATTGTGAATTATTCTAGAGGTAAATGTACTTAGATGTCACCCAAACCACAGTTGGAGTTGATGAAGTATTTAAAAAAAAAAAAAGGCCATGATCTCACTTATTTATGGAATATAATGAACAACATAAACTGATGAACAAAAACAGATCCAGAGACAGAGAAGCATCGATCAGACCGTCAAACCTCAGAGGGAATGTAGGGAGGGTGGGGGTAAAGGGGAGAGATCAACCAAAGGACTTGTATGCATGCATATAAGCATAACCAATGGACACAGACACCAGGGGGGTGAGGGCATGAGTGGGGGTGGGGGGTGGGGGTGGCGGGAGCAATAGGGCAATAAGGACACATATGTAATATCTTAATCAATGAAGAAAAAAATTTATATATATATATGGCCATTAGCCTGAAGATGAAGGCTCTTCCCTGGGCCTGCTGGCTGGGTATGTCCTTGCCTCCACGACCCAGGAAACCAGATCAGGGAAAGGATCAGTTATTTAGAACTAAATTCTCTTCTATAGGGACGTTTCCCACCCCCTATCTCCCAACTCTACATGCAAACTTGCAACTATTCATTATTCTTATTTTGTGTGGCCTGTTTCTGAAGTTGACCTCAGAATTTGCAAAATGACAACAGAACCAGCAGATACTGCATCTCTGGAACAGCATACTGAGGACGGTATTGGGTACCGTGACTCTCTAGGAGTTTTGGGAAAAAAGTCTCACCCTCACTGGTAGCATACCTTTTGAATTTGTGTATGTGAGAGAGGTGGTGGTGTTTTTTAAACTCTGCATTATGGAAAATTTTATAGTTATTCAAGCACTACACAATGAACCGTCATATATCCTCACCCAGGTCCAACACTTGTTTGGTCTGGGCCGCCTCCTGGCCCTGCTGCTGGGTCTATGTGTTCTGATAACTCCAGGGGATGGGTCTTCCAAGCAGGGGAGGAGTTATCTCCATCGTGCTTCCTAGTCCATTTATCAGATTAACTTTCTATATTGTTTTGAAGCAAATCTCAGACATTGCATTGTTTCAACTGTAAATATTTTTAAGAGGTGTTTATTTTAAAATAGAAAACATAAACAGAATAGAGAGAGAGCCTAGAAGTGACCAGGAAATCTTAAGAACCTCTCTCAGTTTTAATCTTTTATTATGAAATTTTAAAATCTCAACAAATATAGAGAAAATAGTATAATGAGCCTCCATTTACCCATCACCCACAGCTTCAGTAGCTGTCCACATATGGCCACACCCTTTCCCCCTTCTTAACACCCACTGGGTTACCTTAAGGCAAATCCCAGGTATAATTTTAGCCATTAAATACTTCTGTACGTATTTCCAAAAGAAAGGGACTTAATAGTACAGTGTAACTAATTTAAAGAGAGCTGAACTAAGGTTTTTATGATAGAAAGCTTAAAAATTATGACTTAAAGACTATAAAAGTTTTTTTTAAACTAACAACTTTATTGGGATACAATTCACATTCCATATGATTCACCCACTTAATGTATGCAATTCAGTGATTTTTAGTAAATTCAAAGAATTGTACAACCATCATCACAATTTTAGAAAATTTTCATCACCCCAAAAATAAACCCTGCCCTGGCAGCTCAGTTGGTTAGAGTGTCGTCCCGATATGCCAAGGTTGCCAGTTCAATTTCTGGTCAGGGCACATTCAAGAAGCAACTAATGAATGCATAAATAAGTGGAACAATGAACTGGTCTCTCTCTCTCAAATTAGTAATAAAAAAAAGAAAGAAAGCTGGAACCTATTAGTAGTCATTCCCCATTTCCCCCTGACACCCTTATTCCTAGAGAACCGCGGATTAATCATGTTCTGTCTGGCTGGATTTCTTATTCTGGACATTTAATATAAAGGGAATCATACAACATGTGAACCTTTGTGACTGGCTTCTTTCACTTAGCATAATTTTTTCAAGGTCCATCCATATTGTGACATGTATCAGGACTTCATTCCTGTTTATTGCCAAATGAGATTCTATTATATGGATATACCACGTTTTGTTTATCACTCAGAAGTTTTGTTGGTCTGTGAAACTTGGTAGTTGAGTAGCAGTGCCAACTTAAGTCTAAGGTTACTTCAAACCCACATGGGAACACAGTAGAAGGATATCCTCATATTTCAACCTGTGGATGACCATTATGTGCCATAATCTGCTGTATCAAACTCAATGGGAAAATCTTTTGGCTTCAGTAAAAATTTTGCTTGTATATTTGATACAAAATTAAATCAAACATATTTATTTAAAAGGTCTATTTTGTTAAACACGGCATAGTTCAAGAGTATTTGCTCCATGTACACCTCTGTAAGTGTTCTCACATTGAGCCTGAGATTTTGAGGCTTCCTTCACTTGTCTGAACCTTGAAGGTATATTTTATCTATTTTAATATATACTTAAGAATTAGCCTGACAGAGTGGCTCAGTAGGTTGAGTGTTGTCCTGTGCCACCAAAGGGTTGCCAGTTCTATTTCTGGTCACATGCCTGGATTGTGGGTTTGATCCCCAGTCCAGGCACTATAGAACTGGGGCATGTACAGATGCAACTGATGGATGTTTCTCTATCTTTGTCTCTGTCTCTGTTTCTGTCTCTATCTCTCTCCCCCCCACCTTTCTCTCTCTAAGCATATCCTTAATGAAGATTAAAAAAAAATTCTTCTTCAAAAAAAAAGAATGAACAGTTCCTATAAAGACTCTTTTTCAAAATTTCAGCAGGTTGAAGGGAGTGTTTTTCATGTACTCATTGTTTTTGAACATCCTGTGATCATTTTATTTCTTCCTGGTATTCTTGGTTAATGACTCAATCTATTATTATTACCAAAGTTCATGAAGCTAAGAGATTAGCCACTTTAAAAACAACCCGAAGTTTGACTCCATGTGGGTGGCAGAGAAACATCTCGATGTCCATGCTCAGGCCACGCTGTCCAGGCACCTGATTTGGGGGAGCATGTAGTTAACTTTAGATCCCACTGGGATTAGTGGAGACACAGCCTACCACACTGTGTTAGATTTAATGAAAGAGTAGAGATTTGCATTGGTTTATATCTCCTCCTTCAAAAAACAGAATTTTGGACTCTGATGACATATTTGATCCTTGGGAGATATTTTAGGCAAGTGGTAAGGAGTTGGTTATTGTTTTTGATCCTTCTCTGGGAGCCCTAATTTCCTTTCCTGTCTGCATACATTCATGTCTCCCTGCTTGGAGTCACTGACCTGTACTCATGGTCACCCATTCCTTGAGTCTGTGATTCTTGGGTGAGATTCCAGTTCTTTATAAAGAAACAGTCATTGGTGAATCTTAAGGTTAACCTTTTCTTAAAAAAAAAAAAATTTGAAATGACAAGACATAAAACGAATGAATGATCCAAAAGAGAAATTAATGCAAAAGTTCTGAAGTCTCTCATGGTTAAACAATGGTAAATACATTTTTTCAATCAAAACTATCTAATACTACTTTAATAGTTAAGAAGCATTTTAAATATAATTTTTGATGAGTTTTTTTTTATTTCTTTAGTCCTTTATTTTACAAGACAGCAGTTACATTTATACGTTTTTGAGCAAAGAAAAAAAAAGAAGTTTTTGAGAAAGTTATTGAGCCTCTTAGCCCCAGTTACTCATGTATAAAATGGGATGATTTTTACCTCAAAGTTGATTATGTAAGTGTGTAATTAGAAAACATTTAGGACAGTGGTTCCCTGTTGGGCATGGCACCAGGCCTGGCATATACTAGAATTTCTATAATGTTTTTTAAACATCAAGGCAATATTTCATTAAAGTAAGATGAACAGGCCAGTTTTGTGTGGGGCATTCTGGTAACCATCATGTATACATTAAAATATCCAGTTGCGTACTTCTTTAATTTTTTCTATTTAAAAAAATATATTTTTATTGATTTCAGAGAGGAAGGGAGAGGGAGAGATAGACACATCAATGATGAGAGAGAATCATTGATGGGCTGCCTCCTGCATGCCCCCCACTGAGGATCAAGCCCACAACCTGGGCATGTGACCTACCAGGAATCGAACTGAGACCTGGTTCAAAGGTCAACACTCAACCACTGAGCCACCGTGGCCAGGCTTCCTTAATTTTTTTAATGAATCATGCTGGACAGGTAAGGAAGAATGACACATACACATTTTTTTAAATTGCCAGTGTAAAAGTCATAACAAGTTAGGTTATGAGAGGTTTGATTATATGTGCTCATTTATAAGGTAAGCATGGGACATTAACAACATGGCTCTTTTTATCTCTGTGTTTATATACAATTTTGATAAACAATCCAGAACATTTTTGCCCTATGGCATGCTAGTGGATTAACAAAGAAAAATAGGCAAGTAGAATTATATGCTTTTTATATTAATGATTTGATTTTTAAGTTGAAAAACTAAGACACATTAACCATATGTATCAGGTAATAGTGATTCCTGTCTGGAGCATCTCAGAATCCTTTGCAAAAATCATTAAGAGAAAGAGAGAGAGAGAGAGATAAAGAGAGAGAGAGAGAGAGAGAGAGAGAAAGAGAGAGAGAGAGAGAGAGAGAGAGAGAGAGAGAGAGAGAGATCTGCTTTTTCCTAAAAGCTAAAAGGAATGGGTTGCAAGTGAGTAAAACCAAAATTGTAACAAATCTCACTCTAATAATAAAGAGATAATCTGATGTCAGAAAATAGGTTCTTGCCTGTTCATTCAGAGCAAGTTGCATCTTGCATTGCATGGAAAGAATGCTGATAGAGTTGCCTTTTGCTGTTGATTTACTCTTTTAGGAAGCACAGAAGTGAATAATGTGTTTAGGCTTCCATGGTTATTTTTGAGTAAGCTTGTCTCCTATTTTTGACCTTTATTTATTTATTTGTTCATAATCCATTCATTTATTCATGACTCTTGCCATAACTGAGTGCCTTGAGGACCCTTTACGTATTTGAGTGACTATTCACAGATCTAAGACCTCATGAGATTGCAGTGAGCATAAAACACAATTAAACAAGTAATAGTATTATTGTGTAACTAGAGGTCTGATGCTCGAAATCTGTGCTAGAGTAGGCCTTCCTTCCCCGCGGCTGCTGGCACCAGCTTCCCTCTGGCACCCAGGACCCGGGCTTCCCTCACAGCCCCGGCTTCGTCCGGAAGGTCATCGGGAAGGTCATCCGGTCTAATTAGCATATTACGATTTTATTATTATAGATGGGCACCATGGATGGTCATTGTTAAGGGATTTTCTTGACTCCCTTCTGGAGCTCCAGCTTCTACTGCTGCCGAGGGAGGTAGAGGTAAATCATACTCTGCCTTCTTTTTTTTAAAATAAAAGTGAAATATATTTATTGTAGAAATGTTGGGAAATTCAGAGAGAATCTAAAACACCCATAATCCCAGTTGAAACATCTTTGAATGTGTTTCTTTCCAGTCTTTAAAAAATATTTAATTATAGTTGGTGTACAATACTGTATTAATTATATTAGTTTTAGGTGTACAATATAGTGATTCAACATTTTTATGTTACCTTGTAATCATGCCACTAATTCTAGTAATCACTCTCACTGTGCAAACTTATCACAATACTAGAGGCCCGGTGCACAAAATTCGTGCACTGGTGAGGGTGTCCCTCAGCCCAGCCTGCACCCTCTCCAATCTGGGACCACTGGCTTCTAACCACTCACCTGCCTGCCTGATTGCCCCCTAACTGCTCCTCTGCCAGCCTGATTGCCCCCAACTACTCTCCCCTGCTGGCCTGATCACTCCCAAGGTTTTTATTAGTATAGATGTCTACTGTATTCCCCTTCACCTTTCCACCCATTTCCTAGCCGCCTCCCCTCTGGTAACCATCACATTGGTCTGTGTTTCTATGAATCTATTTTTGTTTTGTTTTACTTGTTATTTGTTTAGTGTGGTGTTTTTTTTTAAGATTCCACACGTAAGTGAAGGTATAGGGTATTCGTCTTTCTCTATCTGACTTATATCACTTAGCATAATACCCTCTAGATCAGTGGTTCTCAACCTTTCTAATGCCGCGACCCTTTAATACAGTTCCTCATGTTGTGGTGATCCCCAACCATAAAATTATTTTCGTTGCTACTTCATAACTGTAATTTTGCTACTGTTAATGAATCGTAATGTAAATATCTGTGTTTTCTGATGGTCTTAGGCTCTATAGCAGCGGTCGCTAGCAGGGTCGCCTAAGACCATCGGAAAACACAGATATTTATATTACGATTCATAACAGTAGCAAAATTACAGTTATGAAGTAGCAACGAAAATAATTTTATGGTTGGGGGTCACCACAACATGAGGAACTGTATTAAAGGGTCGTGGCATTAGAAAGGTTGAGAACCACTGATTTAAGGTCTTCTTATTGCTTAATAAGCTTTATATATCTCCCTACTGAGGTCTTAAGTATCTTTAGATGATTGATATTTCTTATTTGTCAAGTACATATTTTTAAAATTGTGTTTTAAAGTTAGTTTGTTGCTCGTATATGCAACCTTTCCCTTCCAAAAAATAAAAAAGGGGGGGAAAAAGAAATAAAGATAGCTTAGTTCTTTTGTCCCAGAGATCCTTCATTTGAAATGACAATTGTATCTGTCATGAGCTATTATATGTATAATCTCCCTTCCAGCTTAGCAACCTACTTCTGGGACTTAATCCAACAGAAATAAAAAGCACTGTTTTTTAGGATATATGTTCATGGATGTTGGCTGCAGCATTGTTTGTGAGGGCAAAACACTGGAAATAGAGTAGATACTCATGAATATGGAAATTATTGAATACATTAGGTTCAGCCATACAAAGGAATATTATGTAGCCATTAAATGGAAATGAATGAGAGCTATTCCTGTGAACATGAAGAATTTCCATGAAATATTTATTGAGAGGGAAAAAGAAGAGGAGGAAAAGTATCTTTCATGATCCATTTCTTTATGGTAAAAATTATACCCCTGTGCATTTGTATATATACACATTACCCATATGTGTCTAGTTAAGAATTTAGAGGCCCTAGTTGGTTTGGCTCAGTGGATAAAGCGTCAGCCTGTGGACTGAAGGGTCTCAGGTTCAATTCTGGTCATGGGCACATGCCCAGGTTACAGGCTTGATCCCCAGTAGGGGGTGTGCAGAAAGCAGCTGATCAATGATTCTCTCTCATCACTGATGTTTTTATCTCTCCCTCATCCTTCCTCTCTCTAAAATCAATAAAAAATACTTTTTAAAAAATAAAAAAAAGAATTTAGAATGAGAAAATATGCTATTGGCTTTAAGATGATTATAAGGATATAGTGCTTGGTGGGCAGACAGCTGGTAGTAGCTTTGAACATCGATAGGATACAAAGAAATTGTTGCTTATCTGCCCATGTTTGGTTTTTGGTCCTTGATTCTAGTGGGTAGACTTGACCTGTGCTGGTTTGATATTGTGGAGTGAATTCCTCCCAGTCAGTAAATGGAGACTAGAGAGTATTGCAAGCAGGCCTGTGAGCTTTGAATTTGAAGCAACATGGCCAAATCCTTCCTGATTTGTAGTAATTGTGAAATGTGCATTTGAGTGATTTGGGTATAAAATGCACTTAAAAGAAAATTCTCTCATGACTGCATTCAGCCGATGCACCTTATTGCACACAGGTAAATGTGATCAAATGGCATCAGAATGTCCCTGGGTGAATAATTACTTTGACTATTCTTTTCTAACTGTTTAGTGAACTGTGTTATTCAAAGGGCTGATGTTGGTTTCCAGTTTACATTTTTGCAAAATGTTGGCTCCTCTTTACCGAGGATTTTATTTTATTTATTGAAGTGTCATTTTATAACATGAGATTCTTTCTCACTGTAGTCCTCCCTCTTTGTGCAATAAATGCTCAGGAACATTTATTAGTCACCAGTCATGTGTCAGGCACTGTGCTAGGAGCAGGGGATTCAGAGAGACAAGATAGGAATTCACAGTTAGTAGGCAAGTCAGAGATGCAATACAGAGGTTTTTGCGGAAAAATAAAAATTATATGTAGAGGGCTTCCAGGTGTAGGGTGGTAGGGTTAGGGAAAGCTTCTCAGAGGAGGTAACTGTTAGTTGGGGTCTTGCAGGATGCATAGGAGTTCTCAGGCAGCTTGAAGGGGAGTTGGGAGGAGAGGATATTGCAGCAAAAAGCAGCACAAAGCCCGGGAATGTCTAGGGCTGAGCCAGTCTGAGGAATGATAGCTGTGCCAGGAATGAAGGTGTGTGGTGGAAGGGGCAAGGGTACATGGAAACCGCGTTTGAGAGCTAGGCAGGGGAAGATCCTGAAGGCCTGGTTGACTATGTAGATGAGTTGGCTTGTTCTGTAAAGATGGGTACCCACCTGAGCAGAGGGTTACGGTGAGATGTGCATCGTTAGAGGCAGACTCTGGCAACAGATTAGGTGCCACTGAGGGTAGGGAGCTTGGATCAGAAATACTGATCCCTTCACTAACCAGAGGACAGACCAATTTTTGTTTGTGTTCTTAATTGACCTTAAGAACAAAATATACTGTCAATAAAAAAGCTTCAGGGCCTTGAACGTGAAGGATAGTCCAAAGAGGTCTATGAGGGCTCATATAATCAGCAGGAATATTAAATATTTGAGTTAGGAGGCTTTGAAATGTCAGTATTTAAAAAAATATACACTTTTAGATACTGGGTATTAGTTTATTGGAATTGGTCCCTTTTCTAGATTTATGATACTGTTTATCTTTGTAGGTGATACTCTCTGGAATCATAGGATTAACAACTTGGAAACGGCCTATGATACTCCTGGTATGTACTGTTCTTATAAATGTTTACCCTTTGTAAAAGGTGCTATTTATGAAGTCTATTAAATAAACCATTGAAGAAATGCTAAAGCTCCCTTGTGCATCATAAAAGAAGTTAATGATGCCCTAATTTCTGCCTGCGCACAGAGGGTCTCGGGTTTGATTCCCAGTCAAGGGCATACACCTGGGTTGCAGGTTCATCCCTTGCTCTGGTCTGTCTAGGCATGTGCGGGAGGCAACCAATCTGTGTGTCTCTTTCACATCAATGTTCCTCCCCCCCCCCCTCTCCCTCCCTCCCTCCCCTCCCCCTCCCTCCCTTCTACTCTTTTTAAAAAGCAATGGAAAAAATATTGTCCAGTAAGGATTAACAATAACAAAAAATAAGTTAACAATGGACAATATTAGAACTCACATGTTCTCATAACAGTAAAGTATTTTGCCAGTTTTCTGATTGACTTTAAGTTCCTTATGTATCCAATGCTAAATAATTCTTTCTTGTTTCAGGATTAGACCTACTGTAAGGATATAATTTTTAAAAAACATTTAATATGAATGTTTTTAACAGATATAAAAGTGGAGGGAATAATATAATAAATTCTCTGTACCAATAATCCAGCTTTAATAATTGCATATTAACTCCTAGCTAGTCTTGTTCAGCTTGAACCATTCCCCCAACCCTCCATATTCTTTTGAAGCAAATCTCAATATTAATCATAAATACATAATTTTTTATTGTTATAATGCTCTGCTTGGACAACCTAAGAATTTCGTTACTTAGATTTTCTATATTCTCTCTTTATCACACAAATACATTTTTATGATAATACTAGAGGCCCGGTGCACGAAATTCATGCACTGGGGTGGGGGGTGGGGGAGGGTCCCTCAGCCTGCCTGCACCCTCTTGCAGTTTGGGACCCCTCGGGAGATGTCGGCCTGCCAGCTTAGGCCCGATCCCTGAGGGGATCGGGCCTAAGCCGGCAGTCAGACATCCCTCTCGCAGTCCAGGGCTCTTGCAGTCCAGGATCCCTCGCTCTTTACCACCTGCCTGCAGTGGAAGCAGGAGAGGCTCCCGCCACCATCGCTGCACTCGCCAGCCATAAGCCCAGCTTCTGGCTGAGTGGCGCTCCCCCTGTGGGAGTGCACTGACCACTAAGGGGCAGCTCCTGCATTGAGCGTCTGCTCCTTGGTCGTCAGTACGTGTCATAGTGACCGGTCGTTCTGCCAGTTGGTTGATTTGCATATTAGCGTTTTATTATATAGGAGTAGAGGCCCGGTGTACAAATTCATACACAGGTGGGGTCCCTTGGCCTGGCCAGCGATCAGGGCCAATTGGGGCTGGCTGGCTGAGGGGAGGGACCGTGGGAGGTTGGCCGGCTGTGGGAGTTGGCTGTGGGAGCGCACTGACCACCAGGGGGCAGCTCCTGCATTGAGCGTCTGCCCCCTGGTGGTCAGTGTGCGTCATAGCTACCGGCCAGTTGTCTGGTCATAACAATCACTTAGGCTTTTATGTATATAGAGATAGACATATATTGGTGAGTTTTAAAATTTTTCATTATTGAGGTAAAATTCACTGAATATAAAATTAATCATTTTAAAGTATATAATTTAGTGGCATTTAGTACATTCCCAATGTTTATCCTTTGTTTTTATTTGCTGTGTCCTTCTGATTCAGGGAGTACTATAAAAAACCGACCATTACTAATGAAGTTGCCAACGTTCAGGGATGAAGTACAAGGTCTAGGAAATTCAATTTGAAGTATACTTAAAAAATTTTTTTAAAAATATATTTTATTGATTTTTTACAGAGAGGAAGGGAGAGGGATAGAGAGTTAGAAACATCGATGAGAGAGAAACATCGATCAGCTGCCTCCTGCACACCTCCTACTGGGGATGTGCCCACAACCAAGGTACATGCCCTTGACCGGAATCGTACCTGGGACCTTTCAGTCCGCAGGCTGACGCTCTATCCACTGAGCCAAACCGGTTAGGACTAAAATTTTTTTTATATAACATTTCATTTTAGAATTTCCTTCCATCCAGTTTGAAATAAGATTAAATAATTTTCTCATCATTTTATGTATATACTTAACAGTTTATCTTGAACAGACCAGTGCTTGCTAGGTGTGGGTAATAAATACAAAACTAATTAGATTCTTAAATACTACAAGGAGAAGAAGCACAATATAAAATATAATCAGAAAAATAGATTGTACCCTAGCTGGTGGCTCAGTTGGTGGAGTCTTGTCACAATAAACCAAAGTTTGGGGTTTGATTCCCATTCAGGATGCATGAAAGGGTCAACCGATGAATGTATGAATAAGTGGAACAGCAGATCAAAGTTCTCTCCCTCTCTCTCTCTTAAATTAATAAAATTTTAAAGAAAGCAAAAAAGAAGAATGGAGCCCTATATTGTGTTGATGGTCCTGAAAAATTAGTTTTCAGGCCACACTAGCTGGTTTGTCTCAGTGGTTAGAGCATTGGCCCTTGGACTGAAGGGTCATGGGTTTGATTCTAGTCAAGGGCACATACCTCCATTGCAGGCTCAACCCCCAGGCCTGGTTGGGGCGTGTTCAGGAGGCAACCAATCAATGTGTCTTTCTCACATGGATCTTTTTCTCTGTCTCTCCCCCTACCTTCCATTCTTCTCTTAAAAAAAAAATAATAATAAAAAAAAATATATATATATATATGGAAAAAAAATATCCCCAGGTGAGGATTAAAAAAAAAAAAAAAAAAAGAGTTTTCAGGCCCACAAGACAATTTAGGCGACATTTTCCCAGCCCATCAATTCTTGCATTTAGTGAAACTAATATTTCTGGAAGGAGTAAATTACTAAGGCAGCATTTTAATATGACATCAGGATAGGCGAAAACAAGGCTTTGGATGAGTTCTGTGGCAGATGTTACGAGTGCCTGAGGCTTGTTTTGCAACAACTCCCTACGTTTACAATCTCTGCAGAAGAATTTTGGATGGTGTTCAATGTTTATACTAATATTTGGTTATAGGAATCATTTTTTCCATTGGGTCAGTATTGAAATACTCAGTAATAGAAACCTCGGGTTTTTAAATTAAATTAAAATCAGAAAATCTCTAATGCTATTTATACTTTAAAAATTCCAACTGGTGAAGAGAATATGAGTATGTGTTCTAGATAGATATTAAGAAAGCTCTACTTTTATCTAAGTAACAAAATAATCTGATGAACGGAGTGGATCCAGAGACATGGAAGCATAGAACAGAGAATAGAATCTTGGAGGGAAGGTAGGGGAGGATGGGTGGGTGGGTGGGAGGTAATCAACCAAGGATCTTGTATGCATATAGGCATGGCCCATGAACACAGACAATGGGGCACTGAGGGCTGGGATGGGGGACGGGCTGGAGGGAATCAATGGGGGGGAAAAGGGGACATATACTTTCAACAATAAAGAATGAGTAAACAAACAAAAAAAGAAAGCTCTCCTTTAAATACATTAATTTTTAACAATGTTTTCTTTTGGAAAGATGCCCTATACATTTATTATATGAGCTCAAGCAATTTTAAATAAAAATGACCTTTATACGCATGTATTACATTTTATTAATTTATTTATCCTCACTCAAGCATATTTTTCCATTGATTTTTAGAGAGAGTGGACAGGGAGAGACAGAGAGAGAGAAACATCAATGTGAGAGAGCCATATTGATTAGTTGCCTCCCACAGAAGTACGTGCCCTTGATCATAATCAAACCCGTGACCTTTCAGTCCATGGGCCAACGCTCTATCCACTGAGCCAAACCAGCTAGGACTCTTTATTACATTTTAAAACATTATTTCTCATTTTTGTTGGTAAGTATATGTACTTGGTCACAAAGTTGTAACCAATTTGTACATCCCATGTTGTGCTCTGCCTTTTCTGTTTAACTAGAAGCCCAGTGCACAAATTCATGAACGGGTGGGGTCCCTCAGCCTGGCCAGCGATCAAGGCCTATGGGGGCGCCGGCCAGCCAGGGGGCGGGGCTGCGGGAGGTTGGCCGGCCGCTGGGCAAGGGTGGGGGGGAGGGGTACTGCGGGAGGTGGCTGGCCGTGGGAGGTTGACTGGTCAGTGCAACCAGTCGACCAGTCGTTCGGTCGCTTAGGCTTATATATACATAGATAGTAAGTTAATTTCGTTAATATTAGTAAATACTGTTTTCACATATGAAGAGTCTACAATGCCTATCACTTAAAATTGCTAAGTAGCATTCTGTCATATTTCTGTATTACCATCAGTTATGAGCCTGTTGGTCATGCAGAGATGGTTTTGAAATGATAATTAGTATACATTTATAAAGAAGATAAATTAATTGACAGGAATTCTACCCAGGAAAACTTTCTGAGGATTTCAATAGATCATCTGAGCCTTAGTCAATATCATAAATGGAAAAATCCTCAGTCCACGTGAATCTTAGTAGTATATCATATAACCTGTCCCAAATGCTTTTGTTATGTTAAAAAATGAAAAATCATGTGATAGAATGAAAGAAACTGGTCATGTCAGTCACACACGCCTCGTTTGAGTCCTAGCTCATCCCCCAAAGGCTGTGTAACTCTGTGCAAATCACTTATTTTTCCCAAGTGTAAGTCTTCTGAACAGATGGGATAATCTTGTGACACCAAGGGGTGTCACAAGATTATCCCATCTACCACTACCCCCCCCCCCACCTTTGTCGATACTATACTTTTTGTTTTTGTCCATCCCCACCCATCCCTGAGTTTAGGGAATGCACCAATGGATGGTTTTTGTTTGTTTGTTTGTTGTTGTTTTTTTGTGTGGGAGGCCGTGCTCCCGGAGAAAAGCCAGTGGGCACCTAATCTGTGTTCTCATAGACACAGGCGTGGCTGGTCAGAGTTCAGCCCTTCTTCCCTTTGTGTCCCACACTCTGCCCACAGGAGCACCTTCTGACTCTAACGCAGCCAGACTCTCTTACGTAAGCCTGGGACCTTCTTCCTCTAGCTGTGTGCCTGGCTGGCTTCTTCTGTTGTGGGGCTCAGCTCAGCATCACTTCCTGAAAGAAACCTTCCCTGACCACCCTGCCCCTCACCGGGTCCCAGCCCTGAACATTGGCCTCACCGCCTGGCATTAGCCTGTGTGCCGTTCCACTGCTCGTGGCCGTGTGTCTCCCCCAGCACATAGTCAGCTCTGTCTGTCTTCTTCATCCTGTATCCACAGGATCAATGTGCTCAATACACAGTATTGTTGGCCTTGGACTTAATTTGGGAGTCAATGAGAAATGCAGGTCCTAGGTGAGTTCTCAGTTTCTCTTTTTCTTTTGTCTTCCATTTCTCTCACTTGCTTTTGTCCTCTGGAGCTTTGTATTCCTCCCTTTTAACTGCAGGGTGGTTAGGGAGTATGTTGGTGGTGGAGGTTCGGAGTGGGCTGGTTGGTGTTTTCAGGCCCTTCGAGAGGCAAGCTGTCCTCAGTGTGAGCTGCTGGGTGCACACCAGTCGAGGACACTTGAATCCTTACTTCCTTTTGAGAACCACTTACCTCTGTGCTCCCTCTTTTGTAATTGTTTCCGTGGTTCCTCAGGTTTCGTACTCCTTTGAATAAACGAGGGTCAGTTTGACCTAGTTCCTTCAAACTCAGGTTTTCAGGGAAACTCAGAAGTGGTGGCTCTCATTCATTGGGTTCTCTTCCTTATAATGATAAAATACTCGTGTGTCCAGAACAAAAATAAGAATGTTGGAAAATAGTCTGCAAATATTGGAAGCTATTTATTAATATGACTGGGATTGAGCTAGGGTGTTTGTGCATGGGCATACATTTATGCATGCATAGCGTGTGCATGCATGCAGATTATTCTAGGTTGTATATTTTCCATCAAAAGCAAACATTTTCCATTTTTAAAAGGATGTTTTTATTTCTTCTAGATATTCCCTTTTTATTCTAATAAAATGTTTAGAAATCACAGACTCAGTGCAAGAAAAGACCTCAATGTTTGTATTGTCTAGGCACCTCGGTTAGAAAATGAAATTGTCTTGATAAGATATTTTTCTTTGGTGGCACATTTGGTAAGAATTGCCACTGTGAATGCCCAGCCAGGCATTCTGCCTATGATTTTGGTTGCTTAGGAAGTAGTAATTTGAGCTATTGTTACTTTTTTCTTGTCGTTTGGAACAATGGGGAGAATAGGACTTTTAAGCTGATACAAGGGCACCTGTATTCTTTAGCACCAAGAATGAAGGCTGTTGCCTGGTGATGTTCTTGGGTCACATATGTGGTTTATTCTCAGCTGGGGGTCCTGTTGATTTGCACTCTAGCCTGAGAGTAGAAGAGGTAAATGAACTGGCTATTTAAAAATATTATGTATCAGTTTCTCTCCTGACGTCAAGATTATATATAGTATTTAGGGTAGAGCCTCATTATCCAAAGAGACTAAAAAATGGCTTAAGTAAAATATATAGACATGGCCCCTACCCCTCATCTAACAGTCCAAGTGGGCTAGACTGGCAAGGTGGGCTGCTCCATGAAGCCATGTGGGGATCCAGTTAACTCCTGAGCCACTCGGGTGCTTTTCATTTTACTGTTCCTTGAAGGGAGAGTCGGGGAACACCCACACACTTGGTCCAAAGAGGTTAAGTAATTAGCCTCAACAGTGAGTCAGAAATAGTGATAGGAGGGCTGTGTTGTAAGGTAGGTGGTGGTCCTTTCCTTCCTGATGATAATTAAGAAGAGGAGGGGTCAGAACACCCATGTGCCGTTTAGGAATATGCACATTTATCACATGGGCCCTGAAGCTCTGGTTTAGTGCAGCCTGGTGCTTTCAAATATATCTCCTGGTTGTCAGTAATTTGGGATGAGCCCTGGTTTGAGAGGCCAAGAACCCCGCATTTTCATTTTAATGCTGACATGTTACCACTAATTATCAGGGGACCTTGGGGGAAATCTCATGATTTCTCTGTCTGTAAAATGAGGGGCTTGGATCAGAAAAATCTTTTAAGAGTCCTTCTAGCTCTCATATTACAGGTTTAGAGAATCTTCTTTAGTTACCTGGGTGATGTTTTAACTTTAGATGAGCATTTTTAACAGGCCATTATAAGTGCCCTGTGTATAAACTGAAATACTATGATTGTTTTACTATTGGTTTTTTAAGGCATAAAAATGGATGGTTATTCTCACTCTTCAGAATTATTAATACTCTCTTGCCTGCATATAATGCTTAAGAGTTTACTAGGTTCTTTTACATTTCTTGTGTGATTTATAGGTATCATTTATATTTTATAGATAAGGGACCAGTGGCTCAGGAGTTAACTGGTTTATCCAATCATAAATAGATGAACTATTATTAGGAAGAACCTACCATTCCTACCCAGCCATCATGGCTCAGTGGTTGAGCATCGACCTATGAACCTGGAAATCATGGTTCGATTCCTGGTTAGGGCATATGCCTGGGTTGCAGGCTCGATCCCCAGTGTGGGGCTGCCCCAGTGTAGGGCATGCAGGAGGCAGCAAATCAATGATTCTCTCTCATCATTGATGTTTCTATCTCTCCCTCTCCCTTCCTCTCTGAAATCAATAAAAATATATTTTAAAAGAAGGAACGAACCTACCATTCCATTACCTCCTCTGTTAGTAAATTAGTAGGTATTTCTCTGTGGCCAACTAGTGTGTGTGTGTGTGTGTGTGTGTGTGTGTGTGTGTGTGTGTAAAATGTCATTTAAATTAGTTATGTTCTTATTTGTGACATGTCCAATTCTTCTTCAAGTTCTAAACTGGCAAAAGTTTTGGGATTTTATCTTTGACTCAATAGTGCCAGAGGCAGAAAAGAACAAGACAACAGTTTTGAGTCTTAGTCCTGTCGCTTTCAATCAGCAAGTGGCCAAGGAAATTACCGAGTTTCCTTATTTGAATAACTAGAGGCCCGGTGCATAGATTCGTGCCCATTGAAAGGAAATTAATTAGAAGGTGGCCAGCGGGGTGGGACTGAGCGAGATGGGTCAGACACACCCTGGAGCCAACCTCTACAGATGCCCTTCAAGCCCTGGCGCCGCCCCAGGTGCAGGGTCCCTCGGCCTGGCCTGCAGGGATCAGGCCAAAACCAGCAGTCCAACATCCCCCGAGGGGTCCCGGAGTGCGAGAGGACACTCTGTAAAGTTTCTGTCACTCGACTGCTCCTGTGTTGAGCGTCTGCCCCCTGGTGGTCAGTGTGTGTCATACCTACCAGCTCTCGGCCAGTTGCTTAGGCTTTTATATATAGAGATGTGAATGCACCCATCCTTCAGGACTGTAGTGAGGAGCAAAAGATGTGAATGCACATGAAACTGTAAATGTAAAATGGGACCTAAGGCTTGGCAAGCACATTATGCTTTATTTTTCATCATCCACTGAGAAAATCCCCAAGAGGGCAGCTCTGTCAGTTTGGTGCGTCATTAACTAACCCATGGCAACAAAAAATGCACTTAGGCATCATGAAGGCACCCTGAACTTGGTTTGGGCTTACCTGTGACCACAGTGGGTTTAGCCCATTGATAGTAGAGCTTTAATTTCTGTCCTTTGATAACTTGCTCCCAGGAACTATGCATTAGGTAAGAATCTGGCACCCTCAGAAATAGGAAGTACTTGTGTGTTCATCTCTGGGCAGAATTAAGGCCTGAGCAGTATCTTGCTTACAAACTTACCTAAGCCATTTGGGTATGCTCTCAGCAGGTTTAGTTTGGTAGCAACAGGTAATTGCCAAAGCTTTGAAATAACCTTCCTGCCAAGTTGATGTTTACAATAAAAGTGAGTCTCAAGCCAAATTCTGCTACATATGCAAACTCTTACTAACCAACAAACAAAAAATTGTTCATGCACTCTGATTTGCACGCTTAAAGGATAGAGAGCTGGGATTTTTATCGAGTTTACAGAACACAGTATGAACAATTTTTTTTCTTTTAGTTTTTTTTTGTTGTTGCATCCATTTGTCTTGAATACCATGGCTGATAACCTGAAATTCTGCCGAACAAGCACAGCTAAGTTTATTGGACCTGCGGCTATAAGAGAGAACACTTCCTTGCTAGTAGTTCTGAGAAAGGGTGAGTCAAAGAGAGCCTCAGGTGAGTCCTTCAAAATAGGGAAACTTACTGGGTTTGGGCAGAGCCTCTGAGATAAGGGCTTTAGATTGGTGGGCGAATGGAAGGGAGGGCATAGAAGCAAGATTTGGTGAGTAAGCTGTTAGATATAATAAACTATTTTATTGGTCCACAGTCTTACCTTTGTGGAGCAAGTATTCCCTGGAGCAAGTAGCTAAGTTCTCTTTGCTTGTTCTCAGTATTGTTTACTATAGGATCAGAAATAACACTGAGTGGCCAGATTATTATGATCTCTGAATGCATAATAATCTAGCCACTCAGTGTATATCCTATATAATAAAAGGCTAATATGCAAATTGTCCCCTCGACCAGGAGTTTGACCAGCAGGCAGGCCAGCCAACCGCCCATGTCCCCTCCCCCTGGCCAGGCTGGCTGGACCCCACCCATGCATGAATTCATGTGCCAGGCCTCTAATACACACACACACACACATACACACACACACACACACACACACACACACACACACACACACACACACACTGAGTGGCCAGATTATTATGTGTTCAGAGATCATAATAATCTGGCCACTCAGTGTATATGGCCGGTCCCAGGATTAATGCAGGGGCAGGAAATTGTGTTGATTTTAGCTCTCACCACCAACTTCACAGAGAACACGTATTAAGCATCCATTGTGCTGATTAAACAAATTAATCATTTCATGAATTGGACAACTCATTTCCACTATGCCAACTTAGCAACGTCACCTGGATGTTGTTGGGAGATCGAGATAAAGGAGGCAGCTTCCGGGTACGGCCTTTCTCATAAATGCTAGCGGACTGTCCTGGCACGGGAGTTCTTCATTGTCCTTAGGGTGTCGCTTGGACCAACCTATATGCACATAATATCACAGCCTCTGTGTTGAAGTATTTCAAAGTGCATTATAGACACACTCTGGTAATATGTGAATATCTGGTCACTGAAGGGCCCTACAGAATGTAGTGATCAAGTTCTGAATAATACTGTGAGAAAACTGCACGAATCATGAATGAATGATTTGGAGCAAGAAGGGAAACTGTTTTCAATGGGGGGAACATTTTAAAATAGATGCATTGTCATGTGAAAAGTTGCAGAATAATATGTATGGTACATGTATGTGTGTGAAAAACCTGGGGGATTATACATACATTTTGTAGTTACACAGGAAATTTCTAGGAAAGATGTACGTACAGGAAACTGTTTCTAGTGGGCACCTCTGTTGAGTGCAGTGGGAATGGGAAGGAGGGAGACTTTGCCTTCCTGCTTTATACTTGGAGAGCACACGTGTTGTCTAAAGAGGAGACTGTTTCAGTTTCTTGCGTTAGTTGGGTTTGGCCATTGGTATCTGCAGTATCCGAGCTCTCTTCTTGGGGTTGATCTATCTGCCTTTGTGTGAGTCTGGTGAGAGGCAGGGCCCCACCTCCAGCTGTGGACTCTTCTGAGGCCAGATGCTTACACTTCTAAATGCCGGTGGCCAGGGTGCTCGTGACCTCCAATCACTGAAGTTCCTGTCCAGGACTGAAGCTGGAGCCACTGATGCACAATAGTCAGGCAGCCGAGAATTCATTAGGGAAAAGAGGCAACCGGTGTCCGAGGCTGGCCTCCAGGGACGTGACCTTGGTAAAGGTCCCAGCACCCAGCTTCCCTTGGCTCCTTCCTGGGCTTCTGATCCTGGTTCCTGTGGATTCTGTGAGCTACCCGATGGCCTCGCAAGAAATTCCTTTTCTGCTTACATAGCACAACTTGGTTTCTGTTGTTCACAATATAATCAAGAAGTCTGACTGCTGTAGGACTGTGATATTTTTCCTCCATGAGTTACTTTTATAACAGGTTAAAAAAAAAAACTACTTCAAAAATAAGGAAATTCATTTTAAACATTTGGTTATTTATGGTAACTCAGATGAAGAATGAAAAATCCAATGGGTTCTCAAGTTAGATTCATTAATGGTGAGTGCTTGACTGGGTGGAAAGTGTTGGGTGGAAGAGGCTGGGGTGGGAGAAGTGTCAGGGCTGTGGTGGTGGTGGAATTGGGTCTTACTAGCTGTCATTTCTCAATGAGGACACCAAAAGGTTGCCTTGTAGTGCTCTTTATTGAAGAGAAAGGAATAATTTAAAAATGGACATTGTGTATTAGCAGGTATTATACATGTTGAGGGGAAAGAATATAGATTTGAATAAGACCTGCATCTGATTGGGGTCCCCTTATTAGTTGTATGATTTGGGGCATAATAAATAAATCACCACTTGTTTTATGTCTATATCTATAAAATATATTTTTATATAATACACACTGTGTATATATTTTAAACATATATATGGTGCATATACTAGTATGTACACACTATATATATCAAACACATCACAGTAACATTGTGACATTTTATAATTTCCTAAATGCCTTTTAAGAGGAAATTAGATTTTTATTTAGAAAGGAAAACTCATAAGCCTTTTTACTTTTATTAAAAATAACAACTAGCTCTGCTAGTGTGGCTTAGTGGATTGAGCATCATCCCCATGCACCAAGAGGTCACCGGTTCGATTCCTGGTCAGGGCACATGCCCAGGTTGTGTGCTTAATCCTCAGAGGCAACTCATCAATGTTTCTCTCTCATTGATGTTTCTGTCTCCTTCTCCCTTTCTCTCTCTCTCAAATCAATAATACAAACATATTAAAAAATAATAATTAGACCTTAGTGCATTTCTTCCAGCATCCAAACCTGATTACACTCTCCAAGTTAACCATTTAAACTCATTTCTAGTTTTAGTGCTCCTGGTGGCTGTCCCCATCTTGCTAAAGTGAGGGATCTGTAACACTTAGCACTCTCACCTAGCTTCCTCTCCTGTTTTTGGAAATTATTTTGATTTCCCCTATTGATGACTTTATAATTTTAAATAATATTATAAACTTCTATTTCTTTTTTATGTTTGTTGTTGTTAATTCTCACCCAGGATATTTTTTCCATTGATTTTTTTTTAAAGAGAGAGTGGAAGGAAGGGATGGAGGGAGGGAGAGAGAAAGAGAGAAAAACATCGATGTGGGAGAAACACATGGATTGGTTGCCTCCCCCATACACCCTGACCGGGTTGGGCATGGAACCTGCACACCAGGTACATGCCCTTGACCAGGAATTGAACCACAACCCTTCGGTGTGAGGTCTGATGCTCTAACCACTGAGAAACACTGGCCAGGACTAAACTTCTATTTCTTAAATCAACTTTGTAAAGTATATCTTGACTCTCTCTTTTATAAGGTGAAGGAATCAGCACTTAGCTCTATTTCTTTCCCCCATTCCACTTCCCAGTTTTTCACAGTAACACCATTACCTTATATTGGCAGTGTTTTAATGCTTACATTTTGCTCTTAACCCTTTGCACTCGCTTGCTTTTTTCTCGATTCCTTTATTCTAATGCTAACCGTGTTGAGTCACACTCGACATCCGAGTGCAAAAGGTTAAACTATGTTATACCATTCAGATGTCGTCCATAAATTGTTTCTAAAATAGTAAAAAACGTATAATGGCATCACTTGCACCAGGAAGTTAGCAATGGATTCTTTATTTCCAGATTCACCCGAGGCTGCCATGTAACAGATGTCAGCAGCTCCCACATTTTAGCGTGTGCTAGACTGTCCAGGCAGGACGTGCAAAGCTTCTGGGTGAAAACCAGTTTTGCAACCCTTCGCTGATCTCTTACCCCAGCCTATAAACACATTAGGGATTAAAGAGACAAATGTTTTTGAGGAAGTTACTGACCTGCTGGGGCGTTGGAGTTCCATCTCCCCAGGGGGAGAGGTGCTTGAAGATAGGCACTTGGATGACCTGATACCGGTCCCTTGGTGGCTGACTGGGCTGAGGTCAGGCGCATGCTTGGGGGGGATTTAGAGGTCTGGTTGGAGTGCCCTGTGGCCTCAGAGTTAAAGACTGCCGTTGGGAAATAAATGTACTTTCACAGACCAAGCCCAAGATGCATACTTCCAACTGACAGATGCAAGAGAGAGCAGACCTGCGTAAGCTTAGATCCTGCTCCAGAGAGCCTCTTAGAGGAGTGAGGAGACCGCAGCCTGCTCAGCTCGATGCCAAAGCCAAGGGAACTACAGGCTCAACAGTGGATGTCTCAGAGGAGCCACGGGAAGCCCCATTTGGGATCAAGTCCCCTAAACCGGCGTTCCGAAAGGTTGGCGACCGCTGCCCTAACACTTGCCGAGGCTACAAGTGAACACTCAAGTGAACTCTCGCTGCCCCTTACCTTGTTTACCATCGTGCCCTGGCCTCCCCCTCATCCCTTCCAGTCCTGAATGACAGGGCTGTGGCTAGCAGGCTCAGGAGAAGTGGACACGAAAAGTAGGGAAATCAAGAAGACTGCAATGCTCCCTTGCCTTTCCCCACTGCAGGCTTGCTTGCTCCCTGATGAGAAGAAGAGCTGAAATTTAAATGAAGTTGCAAGTTTTGACAGGGACACAGGTCTGGACATTGTTATTGCTGAAATGAGACTTTCTGTTGCTTGCAGTGAGGAAGGACTCTTTGTATCTGATACTGACCAGAGAAGTCACGGGCCCAAACCCCAATTTCATCTAAGGGTTCAGGAAGAACTAGCCCTACAAAGTGGGCTTGATGAACATTGGTGAAGAGAGCAAAGTGGTTTTCTGTTGACCCCATGAGTCCTGCTGTTCAGGAGATGAGCTAGATTAGTTACTGTAGCACCAGGAAGAACGATCGGGCCTAGAGAGAAGGAAACGTAAGCCCTGTCGCTCAAAGGACGGTTTTGAGCAGCCAGGTCAAATCTATTGTTTTTTCTTATTCTCTTATCGTCTGTTCAGTATTATGTCACATTTAATTTGGCTCAGCTTAACAGCTCTATTGAGATAACATTGACATACCATACATAACATGCACCCAATTAAAGTGTACAGCTCAGTTGCTGTTAGTATTTCACAGATATGTGCAAAGTCACCACCAACAATTGTAGAACCTTTTCATCACCTCCCAGAGAAACCCTGTACCCATTGGTAGTCACCCTTGATATCCCCCCAATACTCCCAGTCCTAGGAAACCACTAATGCATTTTCTGTCTTTTAAATTTGCCTATTCTGGGTATTTCAAATAAATGAAATTATATAATATGTGACTCTTTGTAACTGGCTTCTTTCAGTTAGCATAGTTTTGTTTTGTTTTGTTTTTTAAATATATTTTTACTAGAGTCCCGGTGCACGAATTCATGCACCGGTGAGGTTCCTTGGCCTGGCCTGCGGGGATCAGGCTGAAACCAGCTCTATAACATCCCCCGAGGGGTCCCGGATTGCGAGAGGGCACAAGCCAGGCCGAGGAACACCACCGTTGCACGATTGGGGTCAGGGAGAGACCGCGGGAGGGCTCCAGGGCATGACTGGCCCATCTCGCCCATTCCTGATCTGCTGGACCCCAGCAGCAAGCTAACCTACCGGTTGGAGTGTTTGCCCCTGGTGGTCAGTGCACATCATAGCGACTGGTCGAACGGTTGGTCGAACGGTTGAATGGACATTGAGTCGGACACTTAGCATATTAGGCTTTTATTATATAGGATTGATTTCAGAGAGGAAGCAAGAGGGAGAGAGAGAGAAACATCAATGATGAGAGAGAATCATTGATTGGCTGCCTCCTACATGCCCCCAACTGGTGATTGAGCCTGCAACCCAGGCATGTGCTCTGACCAGAATTGAACCTGGGACCCTTCAGTCCACAGGCCAACACTCTATCCACCAAGCCAAACCGGCTAGGGCTCAGTTAGCATGTTTTTCTAAGCACAGCATTTTAAAGGGTTATCCATGTTGCAGCGTGTATCAGTACTTTCCCCCCTTTTTATTGTTGAGTGATATATACCACATTTTATTCATCTGCTCATCAGTTCATTATTTCTACTTTGGGGCTGTTATCAATAATGCTGCAATGAGCATTAGTGTATAAGTATTTTTATGGACATGTTTTAATTTCTCTTGGCTATATGCCTAGGAGAAGAATTGCTGAATCATATGGTAACTCTGTGTTTAACATTTTGAGGAACTGTTTTCCAAAGCAGCTGTGTCATTTTACATTCCCATCAACAACATGTGTGGGTTTCAATTTTCTCCACATCTTTGTCAACACTTATTATTGTCTGTATTTTTTATATAGTCATTTGTATGGGTGGTAAGCAGTATCTCATTGTGGTTTTGATTTGATGTTGAGCATCTTTTCATGTGCTTATTGGCATTTGCATGTCTTCTTTGGAGAAATGTCTATTCAGATCCTTTGCTCATTTTAAAATTAGATTATTTGTGTTTTTATTACAAGTTATCACATAAATTATTTGCAAATATTGTCTCTCATTCTGTGGGTTGTCTTTACTTTTTTGATGGTGTCCTTTGAAGCATGAAAGTTTTTAATTTTGATGAAATCCAGTTTATTTATTTGTTGTGGCTGTACTACCACCTTTAAGAAGGCTGGTCTAAGCCAAGGTCACGAAGAATTTCCTCAGATTTTCTTCTAAGAGTTTTATTGTATTAGTTTATATCTAGGTCTCTGATCCATTATTGGATTTCTTTTATTTTGAAGACATCTTTCTTCACACTGAGCAATTTTTAAAATTGTTTGATTAATTCTTTCCCTCAATTTGCTCTGCTCTTTTTTTCCTAGAACAGCTAATCAGATGTTTGACCTCATGAATTGAGGCTCTTTGGTTTTTAACTTTTCAGAGTCTCACATTTTCTATTTCTATTTCTATTTCTATATTTATATTCTAGGTATTTTCTTAATTTTTCTTCTGCCATTCCATTGAAGAGTTTGATAATTTTATCTTTTGATGTTCAGAAACTATTTTTGGATCTCTGATTATCTTTTACATAGCAGCTATTCTTGTTTTATGCATGCTGTGATTTCCCTTATCTCTTTGAAGATACAGGTTAAATACATTTACATTTTTCCTTTTATACTTTCTGAGTAATCTATGTTTTCTCCCTGCGGGCGGTGGGTGTGTGTGTCTAATTATGATTTAAGAACTAGATTGGTAATATTTGTAGTCTGTAATAATAAAAAAACACATAACTGAGATGCATGTACTAGCCCACTGAACTATGAAGTGTTACTGGTGTCCTCATTCTGAAGAAACTGAGGCACAGAGAGGTTATGTAATTTCCCCAAGGTTGCATGGTTAGGAGTGGAAGCGTTGGGTGCAGTGTCAGTTGATCTGCCTCTAGAGTCCATGCTCTTCATCACTCCCTTGCTTGTTGCGTCTGCTTCCACAGCAGGCCCGTCTGGGGGAGGGCTGCCTGGAGCTCTGTGCGGCTGAGCGGGCCTTAGTGATGGCGAGGCTTTATCTCAGGGTGCGCTTGAGAGGAGCAGACAGATGACCCTGCTTGGCCAAAAAGAAGATCTGACTCTGTAATGAATACTCCACTGGGAACTTTGCACCTCCAGCCAGATTATCCAGCTATTTTAGAAAGATGTTCACTGGTAGGAGCTGGTAGGCAAATGCCTCTACTCTGTTACTTGTGCACCTGAAAAAAGTCTCTTCAATTTTTTTTCAATGTTTTATCATGAAAAGTCTAAAACTTAACAGGAATATTGAGCAAATAACCCAGCGAATTCTCATATACCTTCCACTTGGATTCTGTAGCTGTTAACATTTTGCCATATTTGCTATGTCTACACATAAATAAGGGATTTTAATTTGAAGTATTTCAAAGTTTTGAATTTCATGGTACTTTACCCCTGTATTCTTTTTTCCCCCAGAAACATTAAAACAATGGAATTTTATTTTGTTGAAAAACTCGAGTTTATAATCATTTAGTAAATGAAGAGCAAACACTTCATTTTCCTATCCCATAACTCTTATGAAAAAAATCATTAGTAAATAAATACCTGTGAACAGATTAAGGGTAAGGCAGACTGGATAATAAGCCACCCCTGATGTTCACACTCCCTGCATGTGACTCACTCTCACAGGGTGAGCCGGCACTGGGGATAACCGAACTCCTATGATATGGGCATTGAATCTCATTCTAATCATTCAAATAAGCCCAATGATAAATATTTATTTTTTTTGCTCATCATGGGCAGTAAACTATACACATTTTACTGAAGGAATACTTTGATAGAAGCACTTACTTAAGTTACATTGTGCATCACAACTATAAAAATGTCTTCAACAGTTCCATTTAACCACCATTACCCCTATATTCTTTTTTTTTTTTTTTGGAAACTTTATTAATTTTTATTTTTAAGTATATTTTATTGATTTTTTTACAGAGAGGAAGGGAGAGGGATAGAGAGTTAGAAACATCAATGAGAGAGAAACATCGATCAGCTGCCTCCTGCACACCCCCTACTGGGGATGTGCCCGCAACCAAGGCACATGCCCTTGACTGGACTCGAACCCGGGACCCTTCAGTTCGCAGGCCGACACTCTATCCACTGAGCTGAACCGGCTAGGGTGTATATTCTTAAGGAGGCATTCTCTCCTAAAAAGAAGACATTCTTCTATCTCACCATAATAACATTATGACAGCTAGGAAAATGATCAGTAATTTCCTAATGTCATTTAATATACGGCTCTTATTTAAAATTCCCCAGTCACTCCAAAATGTTGTATAACTTTTTCTTAATCAAAAAGCTTTTTAACTAAAGTATGATTTGTGTACATTTCTGTATGCATACGTGTACAGATTGATGTATCATCAAAAAGTGAATACACCTGTGTAACCTAGTTCCATTAAAAAAAAAAACACCTAGGGTCCAGTCAAGGTTCAGTCATTTACTTTGATTATTGTGTCTTTAGTGTTCTAAAATACTCTTTCTTATGAAGAGATAAGTCAAATAGTTTATTTATTCTCCTCTCTCTCCTTTCCTTTTCCTCTTCTCTTTCTCCTCTTCCTCCTCATTTCTTTCCTCCTTCTCTTCCATTTTCTCCTCTTCCTTCTTCTTTTGATATGGTAAATTTCAAATGCACTCCTAATCAGAGAGAAACACACAAACACCTTGTACCCATTGCTCAGCTACTATAATCATTAACAGTTGTTCGGATTTGTCTCATCTACACCCCTAACCATTTCTCTTTTCCCTTGCCATTGGGTTGTTTTGAAATAAAACCCAGCCTTCACAACATTTCATCCTTAAATATTTTAATACATATGCATAAAAGACATGTCCAGGTGCTCAGTAAGGGCTGTTGACTAAAACATGAACTTGTGCCCTGTCCATGTACTTGCCCCCAGCATGGTGGTTAGGATCTGAGAGGGAGTGTCTCAGAAGAGTGTTTCAGGAGGCCCAGGAGGCCCAGGTGGCCCAGGCTTCTTACAGTCTAGCTTTGTGTGTCCCAGAATGTCACTTGCACCACTTTCTGTTGATCAAACAAGTTCCTACGGCCAGCTTAGAATCAAGGGGAAGGGAAACAGAAATTGTACTTCATCTCTTTTCCTTCCTTTCTTTTCTTTTTTGTTTAATTTTATGTGTGATTTTAAAAAATTTTGATAAAATACACAAAATAAAAATGACCATTTTTACCATTTTGAGTGTACAGTTCAATGGCATTACGTGCATTCACAATGCTGTCTAACCATCACCACTATTCATTTTTTAAATAATCCCCAATAAAATCTCTGTACCCATTCAGCAATAACTCCCTTCCCCCCTCCCCAACTGACCACCATTCTACTGTCTCTATGAATTTGACCTCATCCTATATAATAAAAGCCTAATATGTTAAGTGTCCGGTTGTCCATTCAACCAATCAAAGAGTAATATGCCAATGATATGCTAAGGCCGCTCTACCACTAGCTATGACATGCACTGACCACCAGGGGGCAGATGCTCTGACTGGTAGGTTAGCTTGCTGCTGGGGACACGCCCTGGAGCCTTTCCGCAGTCCCTCCCCTCGGGCCAACCTCCCGCGTCCCTCTCCGGCCCGATCGTGCATCATTCATTGGTAGGGTCCCTCAGCCTGCCCGAGGACCTCCCAGCCCCTGAGTGCACGAATTTCTTGCACTGGGCCTCTAGTATAAGTATAATCATCCTTTTGTGTCTGGCTTATTTCATTTAGCATACTGTTCCCAAGGTTCATTCCCATTGTAGTATGGGTCACTGCTTCCTTTTTAAGGCTGGAGAATATTCCATTGTATGTATTGGACTTCACATACAATGTGAACAGCTTGCGAGTACAGAGAGGGAAGGACTTCATGGCAGACATATTCGGAGATTGTTCTCAAGAGCTGTGATCTTCATTGTTGGGGAATCATAAGGTCTGACTCTTTAACCTGCTGAGTCTTGAGAAGCTAACCACAGCAGAGAAGAGGCCAGAAGCAAGAACAGAACACAAATTAGAGAAGTACAAAGAAAAGGAAAAAAAGAATAATGGAGTAAAGAGAGTATCAAGAATCATAGATCAACAATTTTGTTTAAACCTAACTTTCTGTTTTCTTCCTTATCTTCAAATCCAACTTGACTTCTGCCAGCCGATTCCTGAGGGCCATACCGGACCGCATTCCTGACCCTCCCACCTGATTTGTATAGCAGATCTGGTGTGTCATGTCATCCTCTGATTATTTCTTTTGAGATTCTCATTCAGATGTTAGTCTCCTGGTCGCAGTCGCATTCCTGACAAGAACATGTTAATTTAGGGAGGCAGAGCTAAGCTGTATTGGGGAATTACAGAGCCAGACACATGCGAAGGACCTCCCCTTTTTTCTTCCGCCCGACTGCTTAGCTCCTGAGAAAAGCCACTTTTCCTAAGAAATGAGGGGCGATGAGCTGACAGGGAGCCCTGGGAGACGGGGGAGGTGCAAGAGATCAGGGCGAAGAGTCCTGGTAGGACAGAATGCCCCTTTCACACGTACGGAGACGGGAAGTAACCCCTGAGACCTGCACATTTTCACCAGAATTAGGGACTCATCTTGAAACTGTTCTCCAACTGATGAAGATTTGTGTCTCACTTTGGTGGAGAGGGGAAGAAGCCTTCTGCTCCCGTTGAAAAAGCAATTGGAAATAAATGTTACCCTATTTTAAACACTTTAACTTCAGGACAGGCACAACCTGAGTAAATCCGACACTTAGCATCTTTGAGAGGAAAGGGAGACGCTGGCTCTGTCCGCAGCAGCGGCCTGTGTTTGGCTTGCTGGCAAGAAGCAGTCTGAATGTTAGTGATATGCCTGCCAGGTTTCTGGGAGACGTTTCAGGGGTGTCACGGGAGTAAGTTCTCTTGGGATCTGGGGGTTAAAGCCACACAGGCAAACCAAGTCAGTGCCTGCGTGAGCTCCCAAAACAGGTTCCAAGCAGCCAGAGTCTGGGCTTTGGAGTGACAGTGATTTATTATGTTTTGTTGGTTTCCATGGTGCTGGGGGGTCAATCAGAAACATTCATTTTTGCTAAACTACTTCAGAAAAGTTTGAGTATGGTGTCCTGTCCTCATTCCGCCCCCCCCCCGCCCCCACCCCAATGTCATTTAGTTGTGTTCAGATAACATTGCTCAGGATTCTACATCTTTGTGTTAAAATACTTCCCAAAACCGAGTTAAAATTTTAAATGTTAAGAGTCAAATAAGCAGTTATATGAACTGTCATGGGTTCTGTGGAATTTGTCTTATCAATTTGTCTTATCAGTGACTAATCAGTGGTTTGGAGCTTGGACTCTATGTCTCCAAAAACACAGATGTTAAAATGCCAGCCAGGTCACACGGCGTTCTTGTTTTAAAGGGAAAGTGTAACCTGAATTCTAAGGACAGGCTGCTTTGTCCCCTTCCACCCCCCCCCACCCCCCCACTCCCCGCCCCCCGCAACCCTTCCCATCTTCCTTCCTCAGGAAGTGGTGAGTTCCCACCAGAGCAAAGGTGGCAACCATTTTCATACAAGCAGTGGTAGTGGATTCGGTGCTTGCCTTTCAGGGCCTGCCTGTGTATGTTCCAGAATATTAGTAAGAACGCGTGATGCCCCCATGTCGTGTTTACCATAAAGTATCGATTTTCTTTCATTTGTTCACTGAGTGATTGTTGGATTCATTCATTCATTCATTCAGTCAGTCAGTCAGTCAGTCAGTCAGTATTATTTAAGACCACCTATGTGTTAGGGTCCTTGGTTCAAACTTTGTGCCCCACTGGAGAAAGTGTATATTGTTTTACATTTGTTTTGGGCAGTATGAAAGACTGCATGGGGGGGGGGGGGGGCCAGGGAAGGCATAGTGATTAAGTGAGTACCAGTGATATTTTCTTAGGAAATTACAAAAATGAATGACATTGTGAAAGAAAATCATTCTGAGGCAGTATTTTTTTTTTTACTTTGTTGGGGTGACACTGGCTAATAAAATTATACAAGTTTCACATGCACAGTCTACAACAGATCACCTGTACATTGCATTGTGCTTTCACCACCCCACGTCAAGTCTCAGTCCATCACCATTTATTCACCCTCTACCCTCCTCCACTTCCCTCCACCCCTGCCCCCTCCGGCAGTCACCACACTGTTGTCCGGATAGCTCAGTTGGTTAGAGCATCATCCTGATATGCCAAGGTTTCAGGTTGGATCTCAGGGCACATTCAAGAAGCAACCAATGAATGCGTGAATAAGTGGAACAATGCCGAAACCGGTTTGGCTCCGTGGATAGAGCATCGGCCTGTGGACTGAAAGGTCCCAGGTTCGATTCCGGTCAAGGGCATGTACTTTGGTTGCGGGCACATCCCCAGTAGGGGGTGTGCAGGAGGCAGCTGGTCGATGTTTCTCTCTCATCGATGTTTCTAACTCTCTATCCCTCTCTCTTCCTCACTGTAATAAATCAATAAAATATATATATATATAAAAAAAGAATAAGTGGAACAAATCGATCTCTCTCTCTCCCCCCCTCCCCTTCTTCCCTGTTCTCTCTCCCCCCACCCCTCCAATCAATTAAAAAAATGTGTCAAGAATTAAAAAAAGTATTAGAGTTTTTAAAATTCAAAGTCTTTGAGTTTTTCCTCATGAGGAATTTGATGAGCTTTTGATATTTAAATAGAAACACATACACACACACACACACACACACGCACATACACACACAAACACACACACACATATTCACTAATCCCATTTAACTCCATCTTTAGTAAATCTCATCTTGACTCCATTATTTAATCTCCCAAAGGCCCCACCTCCTAATACCATCATCTTGGGGGTTAGGATTTCAACATATATGGGGGATACAAACATTTAGGCCATAGCACAGAGTTTTATTCCATTTCTGAATATATTATAATCTGTTCATCCATTCTCCTATTCTTGGACCTTTGCATTGTTTCCAGGTTTTGGTTAGTAGGAATCAATCCATTGCTGAAAACATTCTTGTGTGTCTTCTTGTGGACATATACATTGATTTGTCTTGAGTATAGGATGGTGTATGTTTAACTTCATTAGAAACTGCCAATAGTTTTCCACAGTGGTTGTACCATTTTCTAATCACTTCTTAGGCTCTTGAACAGTCCTATTTTTAGGTTCACTTTCTTTTCCAGAAGTATATGCAGCCATAAGAACATTTGGAGATTCTGAGGAGTAAATCCTGTTAAGTTTTGGCTTTCCTCATTGCTATTGTACGATTCCCTTTGCTCAGGACTGTTGAGTCGATTCGCACTTGCCCATGGCTTTCTAGCTTCTAAAATGTTGCTGTTTTCCCATTTGCTTTGTTTTTATGTATTTCTGCATTTAAAAATTTTCCTTTACTGCCATTTTAATGTGCTTTCAGGATTTAGTTGGACTAAATGCTTATGTTCAACTCATCATTTTAAAGCTATTCATTTTTTAACTACTCTATCTTCGTGTGATCACTGGAACAATTTATTTAAACATGCATAGTTGAGTTTTAGTTGCATCTTGAGCTTGGAGCACTAGGGAAATAAGCAAAATAAAAGTGTTGGGCAGTGGGAAAGGTCAACCTATTTATTTAGAGAATGAAATATTGTATCAAAAAAGACATTGAATAATACCAAGTGATTATAGGCATAATTATTTAAGGCTATTATGTGATGGGGATTATGAGGGACTTTTAGCAGGTAGGAACAGGCAAATTGAAGATGTTGTTTCTTCTTGATAGCCTCAGGCTCCACAAATATTTTTTTCACCAAATATTCCTTTATTGGGTCATTTAATTGAAATCTGGAATGAACAGAAGGCACAATTGCAAAAGGTCAGATTTGAGATGAATTCCAAATACTGAGTTGAAGAACATAATGCCTTTTGCATCAAGCTACCTGATATATAAGTATCATAAAGTACTCATGGTTCAAGTTATTGCTGGAAGTATTCCACTGTCTATTCTCCTGTTGTTGGATATTTGAGTTTTTATTTTTTTGGTCTAAAATGAATAAAGGTGTTGTAAATAGCTTCTGTAAGTCCTTTTGTGGGCAGTTGCACTTATTTCTCTGGGTCTATTTCTAGGAGTGGAATTGCAGGTCATATGGTAGGTATATATATATTCAGAATTTTTAAAAATTAAAATTGTATTTTAGAATAGTTTTAGATTTACAGAAATTTTGTAAAGATAGTACAGAGAGGTTCTATATCCTCATACCCAGTCTCCCCTATTATTTTTTAAATCTTTACAGTTGAGAGTATTACAGATGACCCCCCTTTTTCAGTTTTCCCTATTATTGACACAATGAATGAACTAAAGGTACATTAGTCACAATTAATGAGCCAATATTGGTACGTCATTATTAACTAAAATGTATGCTCTCCAGGTTTCCTTAGCTTATACCTAACATCCTTTCTCTGTCCAGGATCCCACGCAGGACACCTTGTTACATTTAGTTGTCATGTCTGAGAAAGTTTCTTAGACTTTCCTTGATTTCGATGTTCTCCACTGTTTTGAGGAGTCCTTGTCAGACACTCGGTAGAACGTGCCTCAGTTGAGATTGTCGGCTGTTTTTCTCATGAGCAGACGGAGGTTATTATGAATGCTGGGGAGGAAGACCACAGAGGTAGAACGCCATTTTCATCATATCATATGAAGGGTGCATACCATCAATAGGACGTATTAGTGATGTTAACCTTGGTCACCTGGTCGATATTGTGTTTGTCAGGTTTCTCCCCTGGGAAGTTACTTCTCCTCGATCCTTTTCAGCCCACATTTATGGTGTAGGGGATTGAGGGTAGAGTAACCCCATAAATTATATGGAATTCCTCTGCATGGGAGATATATGTTTAATTTTTAAGCAATTGAAATACAGTTTTCTAAAGCAGTGGTACCCAGACAGGCGATGTCTGAATGTCCATGTGCTTCTCATTCTCACCAACACTTACTGTTGTCCGTCTTTTTTATTTTCACCATTCTTGTTGGTGTAAAGTGGTATCTCATTATAGTTTTAATTTGCATTCATGATCATTAATGATGTTGACACCTTTTCATGCTCTTATTGGCCAGTCCTTTAACTTCTTATGTTAAATACATGTTCCAGTCTTTTGCCCAGTTTTGTTTGTTTGTTTTAGCTAATGGTCACGTGCCTGGGGCAGGGAGGGGTAGGGGAAGGGGAAGTGGAAGGCACGGGCAGGCATGCACCTGGGAGAGAGCACCTGCCCAGTTTTTACTTTGGGTTGTCTGCCTTTCTGTTGTGAGCTGAGGAGTAATTTGTATATTCTGGAAAAGGTTCTTTGTTCAACATAGACATGATATATTTTCTCCCAGTTGGGGCTTGCCTGTTGACTCTTTAAATAGAGTCATTTGATGAGCTGGACTTAAGATTTTAATGATGAAGTTTGGGGTCTAGCGTTGGGTGATGGACTCTCACCCATTCTATATCTGCTGCTGAGCCTTAGTCATGAAGATTAGTGGTGTGCTTTCTTTTCAAAGCCTCTGATGATGTGGTAGATACAGCAGTGGTTACTGGTGCCGCTCTGTTTGACCGCTGATTGGGTGAAGGGTTTGAGGGGCAACCGAGGGAAATTCCAATCTTATCAGGAGAGGCGCAGCCTGAGTCACACAGAACTGAACTGGGAAAGGGCTCATCTCTATTTTCACGTGTCTACTACCGTTTCTGGCTAGTAATGGCTCTGAGCTTCTTGATTTCCCTGGGTTCCATTTTTATTCTAGAATTCTCCATTTGTCTACTTATCATTTATTCTGCAAACCTCAGGAATAATAACAACGGTTCAAGGAGAACATCACTGTTGCTTATTGCATTGTACAGATAAAAGATAGGGGCAGAACTCCCTTATCCGAAAAAGCGGGGGTGGGGGGGGGGAGGGAGGAAATAAGGACATGAAATTATTGAGAACATTTGAAAGACACTGGCATTCCTGAGCACATTTTAAAATATATATTTTTAAAATATATTTTATTGATTTTTTACAGAGAGGAAGGGAGAGGGATAGAAAGCTAGAAACATCAATGAGAGAGAAACATCGACCAGCTGCCTCCTGCACACCCCCTATTGGGGATGTGCCCGCAACCAAGGCACATGCCCTTGACTGGAATCGAACCTGGGACCTTTCAGTCCGCAGGCCGACACTCTATCCACTGAGCCAAACCGGTTTTGGCCTGAGCACATTTTAAACATTCTAAAAGTGGGGGGGGGGGGGAGGGGGGAGTTTTTAAAACTAAAACCATGGTCTGACTTTAAAAAAAAAATGCTTCCTCTAGGAAGAGAATGTGAGTTTGTTTTATTCAGATAAAACCCTCTCTGAATTTAGCTGCCATCTTTTTCTAACTACCTATTTTCTTGCCATTTCAGGTCAACCTCTTCGTGCTGCTCTCTGTGGTGTGTGTCCTCTTAAATCTCGCTGGGTTTATCCTGGGCTGCCAAGGGGCTCAGTTCGTGTCCAGCGTGCCCAGGTGTGATTTGGTAAGCAGTCCGAAACGCCACTGTGCACCGGGCTGACCCCGCCTGTCTGGCTCCCATTGGGTGCCAGTGTGTAGCTGGCAGCATGGATGCACCAGGCAGCCTCCTAAAGTGAAGCCTGAAGTTGGTAAAAGGAAGCTGTCTGCTAATTATTTTACTCAGCCTGTCAGTTATTTTGTTCTAGGCAGGGGCCAGCCGGCAGGCCCCCAAACCCCAGTAATTCAGTGCATCGTTAGTTAACTGGTGGATTAGGTGTCCACTGTCAGTATCTATCTGCTCTCATCTAAAGAGGAAAAATGGGTATTATCAGAATACAAGTCAGCAGGCCTTTATCCACAACCTTTGGAGGCCAGGGGTGTTTCAGATTTCAGAGTTTTCCCAACTTTTAGAAGATAAATGTGACGTATAGACTATTTATTCTGTAGCACCCAAGTGCAATCTGGGACAGCGGCTGTAATAGAAACTTTTAAGGTTTCAGAATTGAGTATAAGAGGTTGTGGACCTGTACCATCTCTGAATTTTTCAAAAATATTTTTGTATAGTTATTTTTTTGTGGGCCTGGTTTTATTTCTCTTGAATAAATATATATACACACACACAGGTAGAACTGCTGGGTTATGAAATAAATGTATGTCTAACTTCATAAAAAACTTCCTAAATAAATACTTTTAATTTAAAATATATAGCAGTTCCTGTAATAAAGGGCTTCAGCTCACATTTCTCCAGTGACCCTCCTCCAGCAACAAGTGTCTTTCATTTTTTACCAGTCTCCTGGGACTGAAGTGAGATCCCCTCCTCACTGTAGTTGGCAGTTCCTTAGTTGCTAAAGACGCATCGCCACTTTTTAGGCAGCTTCCCAGAAGATTCTGATGTGCAGCGAGGGTTGAGAACCACAGTACTGGTTGATGGCGGGAGGAAGGAGTAGATCTAACAGCCAGTGTCAAGGTTGAAGAATGGATGTTGTTCACTTAGGCTTGGGGAGACTTGACCAGGTTTGTGTGCAGGTAGGTTAAAGAGATTGAGGAGGAGTTAAGGTACGTTTTTAGAAACCTTGGGCAGAGATGGGATTAGGAGGGGAGGTGAAGGATCAGGACCAGGG